>NC_070594.1:31903991-32576629 GCF_027409825.1 Scomber japonicus | reverse complement strand
CTAACCCTAAACCCTAACCCTAACCCTAACCCTAACCCTAACCCTAACCCTAACCAACCCTAACCCTAACCCTAACCAACCCTAACCCTAACCCTAACCCTAACCAACCTAACCCTAACCCTAACCCTAACCCTAACCTAACCCTAACCCTAACCCTAACCCTAACCCTAACCCTAACCCTAACCCTAACCCTAACCCTAACCCTAACCCTAACCTTAACCCTAACCCTAACCCTAACCACCTACCCTAACCCTAACCCTAACCCTAACCCTAACCCTAACCCTACCCCTAACCCTAACCCTAACCCTAACCCTAACCAAACCCTAACCCAACCCTAACCTAACCCTAACCCTAACCCCTACCCTAACCCTAACCCTAACCCACCTAACCCTACCCTACCAACCCTAACCCTAACCCTAACCCTACCCTAACCCTAACCCTAACCCTAACCCTAACCCTAACCCTAACCCTAACCCTAACCCTAACCCTAACCCTAACCCTAACCCTAACCCTAACCCTAACCCTAACCCTAACCCTAACCCTAACCCTAACCCTAACCCTAACCCTAACCCTAACCCTAACCCTAACCCTAACCCTAACCCTAACCCTAACCCTAACCCTAACCCTAACCCTAACCCTAACCCTAACCCTAACCCTAACCCTAACCCTAACCCTAACCCTAACCCTAACCCTAACCCTAACCCTAACCCTAACCCTAACCCTAACCCTAACCCTAACCCTAACCCTAACCCTAACCCTAACCCTAACCCTAACCCTAACCCTAACCCTAACCCTAACCCTAACCCTAACCCTAACCCTAACCCTAACCCTAACCCTAACCCTAACCCTAACCCTAACCCTAACCCTAACCCTAACCCTAACCCTAACCCTAACCCTAACCCTAACCCTAACCCTAACCCTAACCCTAACCCTAACCCTAACCCTAACCCTAACCCTAACCCTAACCCTAACCCTAACCCTAACCCTAACCCTAACCCTAACCCTAACCCTAACCCTAACCCTAACCCTAACCCTAACCCTAACCCTAACCCTAACCCTAACCCTAACCCTAACCCTAACCCTAACCCTAACCCTAACCCTAACCCTAACCCTAACCCTAACCCTAACCCTAACCCTAACCCTAACCCTAACCCTAACCCTAACCCTAACCCTAACCCTAACCCTAACCCTAACCCTAACCCTAACCCTAACCCTAACCCTAACCCTAACCCTAACCCTAACCCTAACCCTAACCCTAACCCTAACCCTAACCCTAACCCTAACCCTAACCCTAACCCTAACCCTAACCCTAACCCTAACCCTAACCCTAACCCTAACCCTAACCCTAACCCTAACCCTAACCCTAACCCTAACCCTAACCCTAACCCTAACCCTAACCCTAACCCTAACCCTAACCCTAACCCTAACCCTAACCCTAACCCTAACCCTAACCCTAACCCTAACCCTAACCCTAACCCTAACCCTAACCCTAACCCTAACCCTAACCCTAACCCTAACCCTAACCCTAACCCTAACCCTAACCCTAACCCTAACCCTAACCCTAACCCTAACCCTAACCCTAACCCTAACCCTAACCCTAACCCTAACCCTAACCCTAACCCTAACCCTAACCCTAACCCTAACCCTAACCCTAACCCTAACCCTAACCCTAACCCTAACCCTAACCCTAACCCTAACCCTAACCCTAACCCTAACCCTAACCCTAACCCTAACCCTAACCCTAACCCTAACCCTAACCCTAACCCTAACCCTAACCCTAACCCTAACCCTAACCCTAACCCTAACCCTAACCCTAACCCTAACCCTAACCCTAACCCTAACCCTAACCCTAACCCTAACCCTAACCCTAACCCTAACCCTAACCCTAACCCTAACCCTAACCCTAACCCTAACCCTAACCCTAACCCTAACCCTAACCCTAACCCTAACCCTAACCCTAACCCTAACCCTAACCCTAACCCTAACCCTAACCCTAACCCTAACCCTAACCCTAACCCTAACCCTAACCCTAACCCTAACCCTAACCCTAACCCTAACCCTAACCCTAACCCTAACCCTAACCCTAACCCTAACCCTAACCCTAACCCTAACCCTAACCCTAACCCTAACCCTAACCCTAACCCTAACCCTAACCCTAACCCTAACCCTAACCCTAACCCTAACCCTAACCCTAACCCTAACCCTAACCCTAACCCTAACCCTAACCCTAACCCTAACCCTAACCCTAACCCTAACCCTAACCCTAACCCTAACCCTAACCCTAACCCTAACCCTAACCCTAACCCTAACCCTAACCCTAACCCTAACCCTAACCCTAACCCTAACCCTAACCCTAACCCTAACCCTAACCCTAACCCTAACCCTAACCCTAACCCTAACCCTAACCCTAACCCTAACCCTAACCCTAACCCTAACCCTAACCCTAACCCTAACCCTAACCCTAACCCTAACCCTAACCCTAACCCTAACCCTAACCCTAACCCTAACCCTAACCCTAACCCTAACCCTAACCCTAACCCTAACCCTAACCCTAACCCTAACCCTAACCCTAACCCTAACCCTAACCCTAACCCTAACCCTAACCCTAACCCTAACCCTAACCCTAACCCTAACCCTAACCCTAACCCTAACCCTAACCCTAACCCTAACCCTAACCCTAACCCTAACCCTAACCCTAACCCTAACCCTAACCCTAACCCTAACCCTAACCCTAACCCTAACCCTAACCCTAACCCTAACCCTAACCCTAACCCTAACCCTAACCCTAACCCTAACCCTAACCCTAACCCTAACCCTAACCCTAACCCTAACCCTAACCCTAACCCTAACCCTAACCCTAACCCTAACCCTAACCCTAACCCTAACCCTAACCCTAACCCTAACCCTAACCCTAACCCTAACCCTAACCCTAACCCTAACCCTAACCCTAACCCTAACCCTAACCCTAACCCTAACCCTAACCCTAACCCTAACCCTAACCCTAACCCTAACCCTAACCCTAACCCTAACCCTAACCCTAACCCTAACCCTAACCCTAACCCTAACCCTAACCCTAACCCTAACCCTAACCCTAACCCTAACCCTAACCCTAACCCTAACCCTAACCCTAACCCTAACCCTAACCCTAACCCTAACCCTAACCCTAACCCTAACCCTAACCCTAACCCTAACCCTAACCCTAACCCTAACCCTAACCCTAACCCTAACCCTAACCCTAACCCTAACCCTAACCCTAACCCTAACCCTAACCCTAACCCTAACCCTAACCCTAACCCTAACCCTAACCCTAACCCTAACCCTAACCCTAACCCTAACCCTAACCCTAACCCTAACCCTAACCCTAACCCTAACCCTAACCCTAACCCTAACCCTAACCCTAACCCTAACCCTAACCCTAACCCTAACCCTAACCCTAACCCTAACCCTAACCCTAACCCTAACCCTAACCCTAACCCTAACCCTAACCCTAACCCTAACCCTAACCCTAACCCTAACCCTAACCCTAACCCTAACCCTAACCCTAACCCTAACCCTAACCCTAACCCTAACCCTAACCCTAACCCTAACCCTAACCCTAACCCTAACCCTAACCCTAACCCTAACCCTAACCCTAACCCTAACCCTAACCCTAACCCTAACCCTAACCCTAACCCTAACCCTAACCCTAACCCTAACCCTAACCCTAACCCTAACCCTAACCCTAACCCTAACCCTAACCCTAACCCTAACCCTAACCCTAACCCTAACCCTAACCCTAACCCTAACCCTAACCCTAACCCTAACCCTAACCCTAACCCTAACCCTAACCCTAACCCTAACCCTAACCCTAACCCTAACCCTAACCCTAACCCTAACCCTAACCCTAACCCTAACCCTAACCCTAACCCTAACCCTAACCCTAACCCTAACCCTAACCCTAACCCTAACCCTAACCCTAACCCTAACCCTAACCCTAACCCTAACCCTAACCCTAACCCTAACCCTAACCCTAACCCTAACCCTAACCCTAACCCTAACCCTAACCCTAACCCTAACCCTAACCCTAACCCTAACCCTAACCCTAACCCTAACCCTAACCCTAACCCTAACCCTAACCCTAACCCTAACCCTAACCCTAACCCTAACCCTAACCCTAACCCTAACCCTAACCCTAACCCTAACCCTAACCCTAACCCTAACCCTAACCCTAACCCTAACCCTAAATATAATTAAACATAATAAATATACTTACCTCACTAACCCTAATATGGAAGATGGGGATGGGGGACTGTCCATCCACAGGATGGAGAGTGCACCTCCGGGATTCCTCATTCGAGGGTCCTGGCTCTATCCCACAACCTAACCCTAACCCTAACCCTAACCCTAAACCCTAAACCCTAAACCTAACCCTTCTTTCCCCCAACCTAACCCATTTAGGGTTAGGGTTAGCAATTAGGGTTAGGTTTGTCAATTAGGGTTAGGGTTAGGGTTATCAATTAGTGTTAGGGTTAGGGTTATCAATTAGGGTTAGGGTTAGTTTGGGGTTAGGGTTAGGGTTAGGATTAGGCAAAAATTTTCCGCGACCGCGTTGCGGTCGCTGAAAACTTTTCTTGTGCATGCTCCATCCAGACCTGCAACAGCTCATCCTTTATCCCTCGTTTACTTTTCATTTAAGCCCTTTGGGAATCTGGTGTTCATTTTATGAATCCATGTTCCTTCTGCTCTCTATCCCACGGTTAGGGTTTGATTCGAGGGCAGAGGCTCTGTAGACCAATCGTGCTGAATAAAGTGTTTAACCAGCTGAGTGTGGGAGTCTTTCTTTCTCAACATGTTATATCTGTGTTGTGTGAATCTGGTATGGATTGTGTTTCCTGTCTCACCAACATATTGAAGGGTTAACCCTAACCCAATTCATAGAAAAAAGTACATATGGATAAAACAGTATAATTAATGACAATATAATTTTGGGTATAATATGTACATTGGCTCTGTGGTATTCATTTGGGATGTATGTATGTAAATTTGGATGGGACACAAAGAAAATTGATACACACTAAATTATAAATTACCAAACTCAGAGGGTATAAAAGGGAAAGAGCTCACTTTGCACTTCAACAGCGACCAGAGAACATCTCTCCAGCTATTCATAGTTTTTACTGAGACGGGAAGATTTTTGGGAGGCAGTTGCAGTTTTGTTCAAGGCCCTGAGGAAAATAGGGTATTCAACACCTTTTGAGGCATTGCCTTAAAACCTTTAAGGAAAGGAAGATGAAGGATCATGGGAACCTAATTCCTCATATCACCAATTATTGTTAAGTCAGTAAGATTCTGAATAGGAAACTGAAGACCAACTTTGAGAATGTGCTACCCCATGGGGGGATAATTCCAAACTCAGTGGTGGTTTCGGCATATACGAGGAAAAAGCCCTAACCCTAACCCTTTGAGTTTGGAAAAACCACAAAAGTTGGGGCACAGTTCTCATGGTTGAGGTACATCAGAAACTATCGTAAAAAAAAACAGTTAGTAAAAACAGTAGTCCAAGATCTAGGAATTGTATTTATGCTATTTATTGTGTGAAGTGTAATATTACATATGTTGGACAAACCAAAAACACTTTGTCAACGTGGATAATAGGGTTGGTCTATTTGCATACACCCCTTTAATAAATGGCTATTTAAGAGCTTAGCACCCCGCACAACACGCAATCACCGACTCACGGTGAGGGCAGAGAGCAGACACCACTCTCCTCAAGATCCCCACAACTGCACGCCAAAACGGCATGGCCGACACAGCTATAAAGTGGTCAAACAACGGCAGGTATCATACCATTATGCCCCATGGAAAATAAATGTATGGCAGCACCCATGCTTACCTTCTAAGTCATCTGTTTGGTGCGAAAGAGCCGAGCATGCCAGAGAGAACCCTTGCCAAGTGAACAGCCAGGCAGTAGTGAGCGCACCTGCACAAGCTTGGCCAGATAAGCAGGTGGCTCCACTGTGTAATCAGGCACAGGTGAGATTGATTGAGTGAGTGGAGGTGGAGCAGCGCTAGACCTGACACACTAAGTTTATTGTCTGTGACCCTAACCCTCATAAAAGAAGTATTTTACAAATCTGCATTATATAAACTAATGAAATTTGTTAAAGTAAGTCATTAGGGTTAGGATGACTTCTAAGTCATTAAACTAAGTCTTACTTTTACTGGAGTAATCTACCTCGTTCTGTCATTGTACATCTTGTATTGGAAAACTTTGAATTAAAACCTACTGAGCGAACTCTCCCGTTCTCTCTATGAACGAGTCGGACAACAACGTGTATCAAACATGAAGCAAAGTGAAAAAATAATAAAGTAGTAACTTTTTTATTAGGTACAAGGGAACCATTCAGTCTTAATATTTCAACCCCAATCCCTAACCCCCTAACCCTGAGCATATTTTTGATTAAAACAAGTTTTTTATTTCTAGTTTATTCATTTTCTGGCTTTTTCGGAAACACTTTAAGTTGTTTGTATTTCATTACGCAAAACATAGAAAACAAATAATGATGGATGGTTGGATGTAGGTGCGCTGTGGGAGGAGGCGTCAGTGCGCCGGCCAGCCTTGATGGGACCAGGGGTACGGGGGGTCCTTCCAAGGGTGGAAGGGTTATGCACCTAGGAATCAGTTCCCCTACTCTAGCCGGTCAGTGCCTCCACCTAGGGCTGCCAGTTACCCAGGTCCCCAGCACCATTCATATGCAGCGGTAGTTCAACAAGCTGGCCCACGACTAACCTGACGATGGGTTTCTCCACGGGCCAGATGGTCAGAGGCCAGACGACAGCCAGCGGATCCCAAGTTTGGGAAGCTGGTTCACAAACTGTATGAGGTGTTGAGATTTGTCCACCACTTACTGAATGTGACTGACACCAGGGAAGTCAGAACCATGCATGATCTACCACATGGTGCAGATGCTCGCTGAGATGATAAAGCCTGCTGCTCCTACAGAACACGCAGTGGACTTGATCACTGGGAACACGAAGAATTGGAGTCATTGCACCTACATGATCCTGCAGGAGCATTATGAGGAACTGTTGGAGGAAGTCTCTGGCCTCCTTACCCCGGATTGGAAGGAGGCCTTTGAGGTGGCTGTCCGCTGGGCCACACGTAACCTGCCTCGGATCACACAGGAGGCGATAGAGTATTCCGACGTTCGGAGTCCAGTGCAGCCACAGCAGCCTACAAAGGTCACTGTGCAGACCCAGGCTCCACAGACGCCCACAGTTGGGTGCTCAGTGCTCAGTGCTCAGCTATCCAAACAGACTTGGACTCCATTGGTGACCAGGATTTGGTACAACCACAACCTCCCCAAGCACCCAGAGAGGTGTGTCTCAGGTTAGGGTGTCTAGTGGTAGTGGACTAAAGATCCTGGGGCAGGTTAGGTCTCAGGTTAGGGTGTCTAGTGATAGTGAACTAAAGATCCTGGGGCAGGTAAGGTCTCAGGTTAGGGTGTCTAGTGATAGTGGACTAAAGATCCTGGGGCAGGTCAGGTCTCAGGTTAGGGTGTCTAGTGATAGTGGACTAAAGATCCTGGGGCAGGTAAGGTCTCAGGTTAGGGTGTCTAGTGATAGTAGACTAAAGATCCTGGGGCAGGTAAGGTCTCAGGTTAGGGTGTCTAGTGATAGTGGACTAAAGATCCTGGGGCAGGTAAGGTCTCAGGTTTGGGTGTCTAGTGGTAGTGGACTAAAGATCCTGGGGCAGGTAAGGTCTCAGGTTAGGGTGTCTAGTGATAGTGGACTAAAGATCCTGGGGCAGGTCTCAGGTTAGGGTGTCTAGTGGTAGTGGACCAAAGATCCTGGGGCAGGTAAGGTCTCAGGTTAGGGTGTCTAGTGGTAGTGGACTAAAGATCCTGGGGCAGGTAAGGTCTCAGGTTAGGGTGTCTAGTGATAGTGGACTAAAGATCCTGGGGCAGGTCTCAGGTTAGGGTGTCTAGTGGTAGTGGACTAAAGATCCTGGGGCAGGTCTCAGGTTAGGGTGTCTAGTGGTAGTAGACTAAAGATCCTGGGGCAGGTAAGGTCTCAGGTTAGGGTGTCTAGTGGTAGTGGACTAAAGATCCTGGGGCAGGTCTCAGGTTAGGGTGTCTAGTGGTAGTGGACTAAAGATCCTGGGGCAGGTAAGGTCTCAGGTTAGGGTGTCTAGTGATAGTGGACTAAAGATCCTGGGGCAGGTAAGGTCTCAGGTTAGGGTGTCTAGTGATAGTGGACTAAAGATCCTGGGGCAGGTAAGGTCTCAGGTTAGGGTGTCTAGTGATAGTGGACTAAAGATCCTGGGGCAGGTAAGGTCTCAGGTTACGGTGTCTAGTGGTAGTGGACTAAAGATCCTGGGGCAGGTAAGGTCTCAGGTTAGGGTGTCTAGTGATAGTGGACTAAAGATCCTGGGGCAGGTAAGGTCTCAGGTTAGGGTGTCTAGTGATAGTGGACTAAAGATCCTGGGGCAGGTAAGGTCTCAGGTTAGGGTTAGCATTAGGAGCTACGCCCCCTAAAGGTCTGATCCTAGATACACCCCTGCCTCGTACACACAGTTTCACACACACACACACACACACACACACAGTTACACACACACACAGTTACACACACACACAGTTACACACTCCCCTACACAGTTACACACTCCCCTACACACACACAGACAGACACAGACAGACACACACACAGTTACACACACACAGTTACACACAGTTACACACACACAGTTACACACACACACAGTTACACACAGTTACACACACACAGTTACACACACACACAGTTACACACACACACAGTTACACACACACACACACAGTTACACACACAGTTACACACACATACACACACACAGCTACACACACACAGTTACACACACACAGTTACACACACACAGTTACACACACACAGTTACACACAGTTACACACACACACACACACACACACAGTTACACACACACACACACACAGTTACAGACACACAGTTACACACTCCCCTACACACAGTTACACACACACACAGTTACACACTAACCCTACACACACACAGACAGACACACACACACAGTTACACACACACACACAGTTACACACTCCCCTACACACATTTACACACACACACACACACACACACACACACACACACACACTCATGTCGTTCATAGCAGGAAGTCTCTGTACAGATTGTGTTGGAGTATTTGATCCCCTGCTGCGGTGGAAATCGTGACCACGCTGACTTTAACACACTTTCACAGGGTTAGGGTAGGGTAGGGTAACCCTAACCCTGTAGGGTAGGGTAACCCTAACCCTGTTCCGACATCAAATGAACGTTAGGTTTACCTTCCTACGGCAGATGCTGCAGCTCACGGTGGCAGGACCTCAGGACTCGTGGGTTAGGGTTAGGGTACTTCCACCGCTTTCCTCCTTTCATTATTGCAGATAAGATGTTAAATGACTGGACAGCCAGGGACAACATCGCTCTAGCTGTAACCCTATAACCCTGTAACTAGCCCTAACCCTAACCCTAACCAACTGACCTAAATCTTTTATTTGCCAAAACTAATATTTACACACATTTGGCGAGTGGCAGGTGCCAAGTTTACACCCTGTCCTGGAGTCTACTACAGTTGATCTGTCCTGAAAAGATAAATGTGGAGGAAGGCATGGTTTGGTCAGTCAGCTATAGAAGAGGCACAGCTGGAGTGAGTTGGCTAATCAAGCTCTCCAGCTGATTATAACGGGCAGCGGCCTGTGAGTTGCCTCTGACTCCCTAATGAAAGGGGGGGGGGCATCAAGATAGATTCAAATTCCAAACTCTGAAACTCTGCGGGAGTCTGAATTGTAGTTTAATTCTACAAAGATTAAAACACACTGTGTACTCTTTAATTCCACAGTAAATACTGAACCAGGTTATATAATGTGGAGTATGTTAGTATGCTACATAGAGTGATTACATGTTTAGTATCAGTGATACTAGGGTTAGGTACCCCTAGAGACCCTAACCCTCGCCCGTAGTACTACTCACAGTGGGTTAGGTACCCCTAGAGACCCTAACCCTCGCCCGTAGTACTACTCGCAGTGGGTCCTGATGGTCCCAGTATACATCCTGATGGTCCCAGTATACCCAGTATACATCCTGATGGTCCCAGTATACATCCTGATGGTCCCAGTATACCCAGTATACATCCTGATGGTCCCAGTATACATCCTGATGGTCCCAGTATACACAGTATACATCCTGATGGTCCCAGTATACCCAGTGCACATCCTGATGGTCCCAGTATACCCAGTATACATCCTGATGGTCCCAGTATACATCCTGATGGTCCCAGTATTCCCAGTATACATCCTGATGGTCCCAGTATACACAGTATACATCCTGATGGTCCCAGTATACCCAGTGCACATCCTGATGGTCCCAGTATTCCCAGTATACATCCTGATGGTCCCAGTATACATCCTGATGGTCCCAGTATACCCAGTGCACATCCTGATGGTCCCAGTATACCCGGTATACATCCTGATGGTCCCAGTATACATCCTGATAGTCCCAGTATACCCAGTCCCAGTATACATCCTGACGGTCCCAGTATACATCCTGATAGTCCCAGTATACATCCTGATAGTTCCAGTATACCCAGTTTACATCCTGATGGTCCCAGTATACATCCTGATGGTCCCAGTATACCCAATATACATCCTGATGGTCCCAGTATACATCCTGATGGTCCCAGTATACATCCTGATGGTCCCAGTATACCCAATATACATCCTGATGGTCCCAGTATACCCAGTATACATCCTGATGGTCCCAGTATACCCAGTATACATCCTGATGGTCCCAGTATACATCCTGATGGACCCAGTATACCCAGTATACATCCTGATGGTCCCAGTATACATCCTGATGGTCCCAGTATACATCCTGATGGTCCCAGTATACATCCTGATATGTCCCAGTATATCCAATATACATCCTGATGGTCCCAGTATACCCAGTATACATCCTGATGGTCCCAGTATACATCCTGATGGTCCCAGTATACCCAGTATACATCCTGATGGTCCCAGTATACATCCTGATGTTCCCAGTATACCCAGTATACATCCTGATGGTCCCAGTATTCCCAGTGCACATCCTGATGGTCCCAGTATACCCAGTATACATCTTGATGGTCCCAGTATACCCAGTATACATCCTGATGGTCCCAGTATTCCCAGTGCACATCCTGATGGTCCCAGTATTCCCAGTGCACATCCTGATGGTCCCAGTATACCCAGTATACATCCTGATGGTCCCAGTATAAATCCTGATGGTCCCAGTATACCCAGTATACATCCTGATGGTCCCAGTATACATCCTGATGGTCCCAGTATACATCCTGATGGTCCCAATATACCCAGTATACATCCTGATGGTCCCAGTATACCTAGTATACATCCTGATGGTCCCAGTATACCCAGTATAAATCCTGATGGTCCCAGTATACATCCTGATGGTCCCAGTATACATCCTGATGGTCCCAGTATACATCCTGATGGTCCCAATATACCCAGTATACATCCTGATGGTCCCAGTATACCTAGTATACATCCTGATGGTCCCAGTATACCCAGTATAAATCCTGATGGTCCCAGTATACATCCTGATGGTCCCAGTATACCCAGTATACATCCTGATGGTCCCAGTATACCCAGTATACATCCTGATGGTCCCAGTATACCCAGTATATATCCTGATGGTCCCAGTATACATCCTGATGGTCCCAGTATACATCCTGATGGTCCCAGTATACCCAGTATACATCCTGATGGTCCCAGTATACATCCTGATGGTCCCAGTATACATCCTGATGGTCCCAGTATACATCCTGATGGTCCCAGTATACCCAGTATACATCCTGATGGTCCCAGTATACCCAGTATACATCCTGATGGTCCCAGTATACATCCTGGTGGTCCCAGTATACATCCTGATGGTCCCAGTGTACCCAGTATACATCCTGATGGTCCCAGTATACCCAGTATACATCCTGATGGTCCCAGTGAACATCCTGATGGTCCCAGTATACATCCTGATGGTCCCAGTATACCCAGTATACATCCTGATGGTTCCAGTATACATCCTGATGGTCCCAGTATACCCAGTATACATCCTGATGGTTCCAGTATACATCCTGATGGTCCCAGTATACCCAGTATACATCCTGATGGTCCCAGTATACATCCTGATGGTCCCAGTATACATCCTGATGGTTCCAGTATACATCCTGATGGTCCCAGTATACCCAGTATACATCCTGATGGTCCCAGTACACATCCTGATGGTTCCAGTATACATCCTGATGGTCCCAGTATACCCAGTGCACATCCTGATGGTCCCAGTATAAATCCTGATGGTCCCAGTATACCCAGTGCACATCCTGATGGTCCCAGTATACCCAGTATACATCCTGATGGTCCCAGTACACATCCTGATGGTCCCAGTATTCCCAGTATACATCCTGATGGTCCCAGTATACATCCTGATGGTCCCAGTATAACCAGTATACATCCTGATGGTCCCAGTACACATCCTGATGGTCCCAGTATAAATCCTGATAGTCCCAGTATACATCCTGATGGTCCCAGTATACCCAGTATACATCCTGATGGTACCAGTATACATCCTGATGGTCCCAGTATAGCCCAGTATACATCCTGATGGTCCCAGTATACATCCTGATGGTCCCAGTATACCCAGTATACATCCTGATAGTCCCAGTATACCCAGTATACATCCTGATGGTCCCAGTATACCCAGTATACATCCTGTTGGTCCCAGTATACCCAGTATACATCCAGATGGTCCCAGTATACTCAGTATACATCCTGATGGTTCCAGTATACATCCTGATGGTCCCAGTATACCCAGTATACATCCTGATGGTCCCAGTATACATCCTGATGGTCCCAGTATACCCAGTATACATCCTGATGGTCCCAGTATACATCCTGATGGTCCCAGTATACATCCTGATGGTCCCAATATACCCAGTATACATCGTGATGGTCCCAGTATACCCAGTATACATCCTGATGGTCCCAGTATACATCCTGATGGTCCCAGTATACATCCTGATGGTCCCAATATACCCAGTATACATCCTGATGGTCCCAGTATACCTAGTATACATCCTGATGGTCCCAGTATACCCAGTATAAATCCTGATGGTCCCAGTATACATCCTGATGGTCCCAGTATACCCAGTATACATCCTGATGGTCCCAGTATACCCAGTATACATCCTGATGGTCCCAGTATACCCAGTATACATCCTGGTGGTCCCAGTATACCCAGTATACATCCTGATGGTTCCAGTATACATCCTGATGGTCCCAGTATACATCCTGATGGTCCCAGTATACATCCTGATGGTCCCAGTACACATCCTGATGGTCCCAGTATACTCAGTATACATCCTAATGGTCCCAGTATACATCCTGATGGTCCCAGTATACCCAGTATACATCCTGATGGTACCAGTATACATCCTGATGGTCCCAGTATACCCAGTATACATCCTGATGGTCCCAGTATACATCCTGATGGTCCCTGTATACCCAGTATACATCCTGATAGTCCCAGTATACATCCTGATGGTCCCAGTATACCTCCTCATGGTCCCAGTATACATCCTGTTGGTCCCAGTGCACATGCTGATGGTCCCAGTATACCCAGTATACATCCAGATGGTCCCAGTATACCCAGTGCACATCCTGATGGTCCCAGTATACCCAGTACACATCCTGATGGTCCCAGTACACATCCTGATGGTTCCAGTATACATCCTGATGGTCCCAGTATACCCAGTATACATCCTGATGATTCCAGTATACATCCTGATGGTCCCAGTATACCCAGTATACATCCTGATGGTCCCAGTATACATCCTGATGGTCCCAGTATACATCCTGATGGTTCCAGTATACATCCTGATGGTCCCAGTATACCCAGTATACATCCTGATGGTCCCAGTACACATCCTGATGGTTCCAGTATACATCCTGATGGTCCCAGTATACCCAGTGCACATCCTGATGGTCCCAGTATACATCCTGATGGTCCCAGTATAAATCCTGATGGTCCCAGTATACCCAGTATACATCCTGATGGTCCCAGTACACATCCTGATGGTCCCAGTATTCCCAGTATACATCGTGATGGTCCCAGTATACATCCTGATGGTCCCAGTATACCCAGTATACATCCTGATGGTCCCAGTACACATCCTGATGGTCCCAGTATTCCCAGTATACATCGTGATGGTCCCAGTACACATCCTGATGGTCCCAGTATTCCCAGTATACATCCTGATGGTCCCAGTATACATCCTGATGGTCCCAGTATAACCAGTATACATCCTGATGGTCCCAGTACACATCCTGATGGTCCCAGTATAAATCCTGATAGTCCCAGTATACATCCTGATGGTCCCAGTATACATCCTGATGGTCCCAGTATACATCCTGATGGTCCCAGTACACAACCTGATGGTCCCAGTATACATCCTGATGGTCCCAGTATACATCCTGATGGTCCCAGTATACCCAGTATACATCCTGATGGTACCAGTATACATCCTGATGGTCCCAGTATACCCAGTATACATCCTGATGGTCCCAGTATACATCCTGATGGTCCCAGTATACCCAGTATACATCCTGATAGTCCCAGTATACCCAGTATACATCCTGATGGTCCCAGTATACATCCTGATGGTCCCAGTATACCCAGTATACATCCTGATAGTCCCAGTATACCCAGTATACATCCTGATGGTCCCAGTATACATCCTGATGGTCCCAGTATACCCAGTATACATCCTGATAGTCCCAGTATACCCAGTATACATCCTGATGGTCCCAGTATACATCCTGATGGTCCCAGTATACCCAGTATACATCCTGATAGTCCCAGTATACCCAGTATACATCCTGTTGGTCCCAGTATACCCAGTATACATCCTGGTGGTCCCAGTATACCCAGTATACATCCTGTTGGTCCCAGTATAAACAGTATACATCCAGATGGTCCCAGTATACCCAGTGCACATCCTGATGGTCCCAGTATACCCAGTATACATCCTGATGGTTCCAGTATACATCCTGATGGTCCCAGTATACCCAGTATACATCCTGATGGTCCCAGTATACATCCTGATGGTCCCAGTATACCCAGTATACATCCTGATGGTCCCAGTATACATCCTGATGGTCCCAATATACCCAGTATACATCGTGATGGTCCCAGTATACCCAGTATACATCCTGATGGTCCCAGTATACATCCTGATGGTCCCAATATACCCAGTATACATCCTGATGGTCCCAGTATACCCAGTATACATCCTGATGGTCCCAGTATACATCCTGATGGTCCCAGTATACATCCTGATGGTCCCAATATACCCAGTATACATCCTGATGGTCCCAGTATACCTAGTATACATCCTGATGGTCCCAGTATACCCAGTATAAATCCTGATGGTCCCAGTATACATCCTGATGGTCCCAGTATACCCAGTATACATCCTGATGGTCCCAGTATACCCAGTATACATCCTGATGGTCCCAGTATACCCAGTATATATCCTGATGGTCCCAGTATAACCAGTATACATCCTGATGGTCCCAGTATACCCAGTATACATCCTGATGGTCCCAGTACACCCAGTATACATCCTGATGGTCCCAGTATACCCAGTATACATCCTGATGGTCCCAGTATACCCAGTATACATCCTGATGGTCCCAGTATACCCAGTATACATCCTGATGGTCCCAGTATACATCCTGATGGTCCCAGTATACATCCTGATGGTCCCAGTGTACCCAGTATACATCCTGATGGTCCCAGTATACCCAGTATACATCCTGATGGTCCCAGTGAACATCCTGATGGTCCCAGTGTACCCAGTATACATCCTGATCGTCCCAGTATACCCAGTATACATCCTGATAGTCCCAGTATACATCCTGATGGTCCCAGTATACCCAGTATACATCCTGATGGTCCCAGTATACATCCTGATGGCCCCAGTATTCCCAGTATACATCCTGATGGTCCCAGTATACATCCTGACGGTCTCAGTATACACCCTGATAGTCCCAGTATACCCAGTATACATCCTGATGGTCCCAGTATACCCAGTATACATCCTGATGGTCCCAGTATACATCCTGATGGTCCCAGTATTCCCAGTATACATCCTGATGGTCCCAGTATACATCCTGATGGTCCCAGTATACCCAGTATACATCCTGATGGTCCCAGTATACATGCTGATGGTCCCAGTATACATCCTGATGGTCCCAGTATACCCAATATACATCCTGATGGTCCCAGTATACCCAGTATACATCCTGATGGTCCCAGTATACATCCTGATGGACCCAGTATACCCAGTATACATTTTGATGGTCCCAGTATACATCCTGATGGTCCGAGTATACTCAGTATACATCCTGATGGTCCCAGTACACATCCTGATGGTCCCAGTATACCCAGTATACATCCTGATGGTCCCAGTATACCCAGTACACATCCTGATGGTCCCAGTATACCCAGTATACATCCTGATGGTCCCAGTATACCCAGTATACATCCTGATGGTCCCAGTATACATCCTGATGGTCCCAGTATACCCAGTATACATCCTGATGGTCCCAGTATACATCCTGATGGTCCCGGTATACATCCTGATGGTCCCAGTATACATCCTGATGGTCCCAGTATACATCCTGATGGTCCCAGTATACATCCCGATAGTCCCAGTATACATCCTGATGGTCCCAGTATACATCCTAATGGTCCCAGTATACATCCTGATGGTCCCAGTATACATCCTGACGGTCCCAGTATACATCCTGATGGTCCCAGTATACATCCTAATGGTCCCAGTATACATCCTGATGGTCCCAGTATACATCCTGATGGTCCCAGTATACATCCTGATGGTCCCAGTATACATCATGATGGTCCCAGTATACCCAGTATACATCCTAATGGTCCCAGTATACATCCTGATGGTCCCAGTATACATCCTGATGGTCCCAGTATACATCCTGATGGTCCCAGTATACCCAGTATACATCCTGATGGTCCCAGTATACATCCTGATGGTCCCAGTATACATCCTGATGGTCCCAGTACACATCCTGATGGTCCCAGTATACATCCTGATGGTCCCAGTATACATCCTGATGGTCCCAGTATACCCAGTATACATCCTGATGGTCCCAGTATACCAAGTATACATCCTGATGGTCCCAGTATACCCAGTACACATCCTGATGGTCCCAGTATACCCAGTATACATCCTGACGGTCTCAGTATACACCCTGATAGTCCCAGTATACCCAGTATACATCCTGATGGTCCCAGTATACCCAGTATACATCCTGATGGTCCCAGTATACATCCTGATGGTCCCAGTATTCCCAGTATACATCCTGATGGTCCCAGTATACATCCTGATGGTCCCAGTATACCCAGTATACATCCTGATGGTCCCAGTATACATGCTGATGGTCCCAGTATACATCCTGATGGTCCCAGTATACCCAATATACATCCTGATGGTCCCAGTATACCCAGTATACATCCTGATGGTCCCAGTATACATCCTGATGGACCCAGTATACCCAGTATACATTTTGATGGTCCCAGTATACATCCTGATGGTCCGAGTATACTCAGTATACATCCTGATGGTCCCAGTACACATCCTGATGGTCCCAGTATACCCAGTATACATCCTGATGGTCCCAGTATACCAAGTATACATCCTGATGGTCCCAGTATACCCAGTACACATCCTGATGGTCCCAGTATACCCAGTATACATCCTGACGGTCTCAGTATACACCCTGATAGTCCCAGTATACCCAGTATACATCCTGATGGTCCCAGTATACCCAGTATACATCCTGATGGTCCCAGTATACATCCTGATGGTCCCAGTATTCCCAGTATACATCCTGATGGTCCCAGTATACATCCTGATGGTCCCAGTATACCCAGTATACATCCTGATGGTCCCAGTATACATGCTGATGGTCCCAGTATACATCCTGATGGTCCCAGTATACCCAATATACATCCTGATGGTCCCAGTATACCCAGTATACATCCTGATGATTCCAGTATACATCCTGATGGTCCCAGTATACCCAGTATACATCCTGATGGTCCCAGTATACATCCTGATGGTCCCAGTATACATCCTGATAGTCCCAGTATACATCCTGATGGTCCCAGTATACATCCTCATGGTCCCAGTATACATCCTGTTGGTCCCAGTGCACATGCTGATGGTCCCAGTATACCCAGTATACATCCAGATGGTCCCAGTATACCCAGTGCACATCCTGATGGTCCCAGTATACCCAGTACACATCCTGATGGTCCCAGTACACATCCTGATGGTTCCAGTATACATCCTGATGGTCCCAGTATACCCAGTATACATCCTGATGATTCCAGTATACATCCTGATGGTCCCAGTATACCCAGTATACATCCTGATGGTCCCAGTATACATCCTGATGGTCCCAGTATACATCCTGATGGTTCCAGTATACATCCTGATGGTCCCAGTATACCCAGTATACATCCTGATGGTCCCAGTACACATCCTGATGGTTCCAGTATACATCCTGATGGTCCCAGTGTACCCAGTGCACATCCTGATGGTCCCAGTATACATCCTGATGGTCCCAGTACACATCCTGATGGTCCCAGTATTCCAAGTGCACATCCTGATGGTCCCAGTATACCCAGTATACATCCTGATGGTCCCAGTATAAATCCTGATGGTCCCAGTATACCCAGTGCACATCCTGATGGTCCCAGTATACCCAGTATACATCCTGATGGTCCCAGTACACATCCTGATGGTCCCAGTATTCCCAGTATACATCGTGATGGTCCCAGTATACATCCTGATGGTTCCAGTATAACCAGTATACATCCTGATGGTCCCAGTACACATCCTGATGGTCCCAGTATAAATCCTGATAGTCCCAGTATACATCCTGATGGTCCCAGTATACATCCTGATGGTCCCAGTATACATCCTGATGGTCCCAGTACACAACCTGATGGTCCCAGTATACATCCTGATGGTCCCAGTATACATCCTGATGGTCCCAGTATACCCAGTATACATCCTGATGGTACCAGTATACATCCTGATGGTCCCAGTATACCAAGTATACATCCTGATGGTCCCAGTATACATCCTGATGGTCCCAGTATACCCAGTATACATCCTGATAGTCCCAGTATACCCAGTATACATCCTGATGGTCCCAGTATACCCAGTATACATCCTGTTGGTCCCAGTATACCCAGTATACATCCTGGTGGTCCCAGTATAAACAGTATTCATCCAGATGGTCCCAGTATACCCAGTGCACATCCTGATGGTCCCAGTATACCCAGTGCACATCCTGATGGTCCCAGTACACATCCTGATTGTCCCAGTATACTCAGTATACATCCTGATGGTTCCAGTATACATCCTGATGGTCCCAGTATACCCAGTATACATCCTGATGGTCCCAGTATACATCCTGACAGTCTCAGTATACACCCTGATAGTCCCAGTATACCCAGTATACATCCTGATGGTCCCAGTATACATCCTGATGGTCCCAGTATACCCAGTATACATCCTGATGGTACCAGTATACATCCTGATGGTCCCAGTATACCCAGTATACATCCTGATGGTCCCAGTATACATCCTGATGGTCCCAGTATACCCAGTATACATCCTGATAGTCCCAGTATACCCAGTATACATCCTGATGGTCCCAGTATACCCAGTATACATCCTGTTGGTCCCAGTATACCCAGTATACATCCTGGTGGTCCCAGTATACCCAGTATACATCCTGTTGGTCCCAGTATAAACAGTATACATCCAGATGGTCACAGTATACCCAGTGCACATCCTGATGGTCCCAGTATACCGAGTATACATCCTGATGGTTCCAGTATGCATCCTGATGGTCCCAGTATACCCAGTATACATCCTGATGGTCCCAGTATACATCCTGATGGTCCCAGTATACCCAGTATACATCCTGATGGTCCCAGTATACATCCTGATGGTCCCAGTATACATCCTGATGGTCCCAATATACCCAGTATACATCGTGATGGTCCCAGTATACCCAGTATACATCCTGATGGTCCCAGTATACATCCTGATGGTCCCAATATACCCAGTATACATCCTGATGGTCCCAGTATACCCAGTATACATCCTGATGGTCCCAGTATACATCCTGATGGTCCCAGTATACATCCTGATGGTCCCAATATACCCAGTATACATCCTGATGGTCCCAGTATACCTAGTATACATCCTGATGGTCCCAGTATACCCAGTATAAATCCTGATGGTCCCAGTATACATCCTGATGGTCCCAGTATACCCAGTATACATCCTGATGGTCCCAGTATACCCAGTATACATCCTGATGGTCCAAGTATACCCAGTATATATCCTGATGGTCCCAGTATAACCAGTATACATCCTGATGGTCCCAGTATACATCCTGATGGTCCCAGTATACATCCTGATGGTCCCAGTATACATCCTGATGGTCCCTGTATACCCAGTATACATCCTGATAGTCCCAGTATACATCCTGATGGTCCCAGTATACATCCTCATGGTCCCAGTATACATCCTGTTGGTCCCAGTGCACATGCTGATGGTCCCAGTATACCCAGTATACATCCAGATGGTCCCAGTATACCCAGTGCACATCCTGATGGTCCCAGTATACCCAGTACACATCCTGATGGTCCCAGTACACATCCTGATGGTTCCAGTATACATCCTGATGGTCCCAGTATACCCAGTATACATCCTGATGATTCCAGTATACATCCTGATGGTCCCAGTATACCCAGTATACATCCTGATGGTCCCAGTATACATCCTGATGGTCCCAGTATACATCCTGATAGTCCCAGTATACATCCTGATGGTCCCAGTATACATCCTCATGGTCCCAGTATACATCCTGTTGGTCCCAGTGCACATGCTGATGGTCCCAGTATACCCAGTATACATCCAGATGGTCCCAGTATACCCAGTGCACATCCTGATGGTCCCAGTATACCCAGTACACATCCTGATGGTCCCAGTACACATCCTGATGGTTCCAGTATACATCCTGATGGTCCCAGTATACCCAGTATACATCCTGATGATTCCAGTATACATCCTGATGGTCCCAGTATACCCAGTATACATCCTGATGGTCCCAGTATACATCCTGATGGTCCCAGTATACATCCTGATGGTTCCAGTATACATCCTGATGGTCCCAGTATACCCAGTATACATCCTGATGGTCCCAGTACACATCCTGATGGTTCCAGTATACATCCTGATGGTCCCAGTGTACCCAGTGCACATCCTGATGGTCCCAGTATACATCCTGATGGTCCCAGTATTCCCAGTATACATCGTGATGGTCCCAGTATACATCCTGATGGTTCCAGTATAACCAGTATACATCCTGATGGTCCCAGTACACATCCTGATGGTCCCAGTATTCCCAGTATACATCGTGATGGTCCCAGTATACATCCTGATGGTTCCAGTATAACCAGTATACATCCTGATGGTCCCAGTACACATCCTGATGGTCCCAGTATAAATCCTGATAGTCCCAGTATACATCCTGATGGTCCCAGTATACATCCTGATGGTCCCAGTATACATCCTGATGGTCCCAGTACACAACCTGATGGTCCCAGTATACATCCTGATGGTCCCAGTATACATCCTGATGGTCCCAGTATACCCAGTATACATCCTGATGGTACCAGTATACATCCTGATGGTCCCAGTATACCCAGTATACATCCTGATGGTCCCAGTATACATCCTGATGGTCCCAGTATACCCAGTATACATCCTGATAGTCCCAGTATACCCAGTATACATCCTGATGGTCCCAGTATACCCAGTATACATCCTGTTGGTCCCAGTATACCCAGTATACATCCTGGTGGTCCCAGTATAAACAGTATACATCCAGATGGTCCCAGTATACCCAGTGCACATCCTGATGGTCCCAGTATACCCAGTGCACATCCTGATGGTCCCAGTACACATCCTGATTGTCCCAGTATACTCAGTATACATCCTGATGGTTCCAGTATACATCCTGATGGTCCCAGTATACCCAGTATACATCCTGATGGTCCCAGTATACATCCTGACAGTCTCAGTATACACCCTGATAGTCCCAGTATACCCAGTATACATCCTGATGGTCCCAGTATACATCCTGATGGTCCCAGTATACCCAGTATACATCCTGATGGTCCCAGTATACATCCTGATGGTCCCAGTATACCCAGTATACATCCTGATGGTCCCAGTATACATCCTGATGGTCCCAGTATACCCAGTATACATCCTGATGGTCCCAGTATACCCAGTATACATCCTGATAGTCCCAGTATACCCAGTATACATCCTGATGGTCCCAGTATACCCAGTATACATCCTGTTGGTCCCAGTATACCCAGTATACATCCTGGTGGTCCCAGTATACCCAGTATACATCCTGTTGGTCCCAGTATAAACAGTATACATCCAGATGGTCACAGTATACCCAGTGCACATCCTGATGGTCCCAGTATACCGAGTATACATCCTGATGGTTCCAGTATGCATCCTGATGGTCCCAGTATACCCAGTATACATCCTGATGGTCCCAGTATACATCCTGATGGTCCCAGTATACCCAGTATACATCCTGATGGTCCCAGTATACATCCTGATGGTCCCAGTATACATCCTGATGGTCCCAATATACCCAGTATACATCGTGATGGTCCCAGTATACCCAGTATACATCCTGATGGTCCCAGTATACATCCTGATGGTCCCAATATACCCAGTATACATCCTGATGGTCCCAGTATACCCAGTATACATCCTGATGGTCCCAGTATACATCCTGATGGTCCCAGTATACATCCTGATGGTCCCAATATACCCAGTATACATCCTGATGGTCCCAGTATACCTAGTATACATCCTGATGGTCCCAGTATACCCAGTATAAATCCTGATGGTCCCAGTATACATCCTGATGGTCCCAGTATACCCAGTATACATCCTGATGGTCCCAGTATACCCAGTATACATCCTGATGGTCCAAGTATACCCAGTATATATCCTGATGGTCCCAGTATAACCAGTATACATCCTGATGGTCCCAGTATACATCCTGATGGTCCCAGTATACATCCTGATGGTCCCAGTATACCCAGTATACATCCTGATGGTCCCAGTATACCCAGTATACATCCTGATGGTCCCAGTATACCCAGTATACATCCTGATGGTCCCAGTATACCCAGTATACATCCTGATGGTCCCAGTATACATCCTGATGGTCCCAGTATACATCCTGATGGTCCCAGTGTACCCAGTATACATCCTGATGGTCCCAGTATACCCAGTATACATCCTGATGGTCCCAGTGAACATCCTGATGGTCCCAGTGTACCCAGTATACATCCTGATGGTCCCAGTATACCCAGTATACATCCTGATAGTCCCAGTATACATCCTGATGGTCCCAGTATACCCAGTATACATCCTGATGGTCCCAGTATACATCCTGATGGCCCCAGTATTCCCAGTATACATCCTGATGGTCCCAGTATACATCCTGACAGTCTCAGCATACACCCTGATAGTCCCAGTATACCCAGTATACATCCTGATGGTCCCAGTATACCCAGTATACATCCTGATGGTCCCAGTATACCCAGTGCACATCCTGATGGTCCCAGTACACATCCTGATTGTCCCAGTATACTCAGTATACATCCTGATGGTTCCAGTATACATCCTGATGGTCCCAGTATACCCAGTATACATCCTGATGGTCCCAGTATACATCCTGATGGTCCCAGTATACCCAGTATACATCCTGATGGTCCCAGTATACATCCTGATGGTCCCAGTATACATCCTGATGGTCCCAATATACCCAGTATACATCCTGATGGTCCCAGTATACATCCTGATGGTCCCAATATACCCAGTATACATCCTGATGGTCCCAGTATACCCAGTATACATCCTGATGGTCCCAGTATACATCCTGATGGTCCCAGTATACATCCTGATGGTCCCAGTATACATCCTGATGGTCCCAATATACCCAGTATACATCCTGATGGTCCCAGTATACCTAGTATACATCCTGATGGTCCCAGTATACCCAGTATAAATCCTGATGGTCCCAGTATACATCCTGATGGTCCCAGTATACCCAGTATACATCCTGATGGTCCCAGTATACCCAGTATACATCCTGATGGTCCCAGTATACCCAGTATATATCCTGATGGTCCCAGTATAACCAGTATACATCCTGATGGTCCCAGTATACATCCTGATGGTCCCAGTATACATCCTGATGGTCCCAGTATACCCAGTATACATCCTGATGGTCCCTGTATACCCAGTATACATCCTGATGGTCCCAGTATACCCAGTATACATCCTGATGGTCCCAGTATACATCCTGATGGTCCCAGTATACATCCTGATGGTCCCAGTATACATCCTGATGGTCCCAGTGTACCCAGTATACATCCTGATGGTCCCAGTATACCCAGTATACATCCTGATGGTTCCAGTATACATCCTGATGGTCCCAGTATACCCAGTATACATCCTGATGGTTCCAGTATACATCCTGATGGTCCCAGTATACCCAGTATACATCCTGATGGTCCCAGTATACATCCTGATGGTCCCAGTATACATCCTGATGGTTCCAGTATACATCCTGATGGTCCCAGTATACCCATTGCACATCCTGATGGTCCCAGTATACATCCTGATGGTCCCAGTATACCCAGTATACATCCTGATGGTCCCAGTATACATCCTGATGGTCCCAGTACACATCCTGATGGTCCCAGTATTCCAAGTGCACATCCTGATGGTCCCAGTATACCCAGTATACATCCTGATGGTCCCAGTATAAATCCTGATGGTCCCAGTATACCCAGTGCACATCCTGATGGTCCCAGTATACCCAGTATACATCCTGATGGTCCCAGTACACATCCTGATGGTCCCAGTATAAATCCTGATAGTCCCAGTATACATCCTGATGGTCCCAGTATACATCCTGATGGTCCCAGTACACAACCTGATGGTCCCAGTATACATCCTGATGGTCCCAGTATACATCCTGATGGTCCCAGTATACCCAGTATACATCCTGATGGTACCAGTATACATCCTGATGGTCCCAGTATAGCCCAGTATACATCCTGATGGTCCCAGTATACATCCTGATGGTCCCAGTATACCCAGTATACATCCTGATGGTCCCAGTATACCCAGTATACATCCTGTTGGTCCCAGTATACCCAGTATACATCCAGATGGTCCCAGTATACTCAGTATACATCCTGATGGTTCCAGTATACATCCTGATGGTCCCAGTATACCCAGTATACATCCTGATGGTCCCAGTATACATCCTGATGGTCCCAGTATACCCAGTATACATCCTGATGGTCCCAGTATACATCCTGATGGTCCCAATATACCCAGTATACATCGTGATGGTCCCAGTATACCCAGTATACATCCTGATGGTCCCAGTATACATCCTGATGGTCCCAATATACCCAGTATACATCGTGATGGTCCCAGTATACCCAGTATACATCCTGATGGTCCCAGTATACATCCTGATGGTCCCAGTATACATCCTGATGGTCCCAGTATACCCAGTATAAATCCTGATGGTCCCAGTATACATCCTGATGGTCCCAGTATACCCAGTATACATCCTGATGGTCCCAGTATACCCAGTATACATCCTGATGGTCCCAGTATACCCAGTATACATCCTGATGGTCCCTGTATACATCCTGATGGTCCCAGTATACATCCTGATGGTCCCAGTGTACATCCTGATGGTCCCAGTACACATCCTGATGGTCCCAGTATACTCAGTATACATCCTGATGGTCCCAGTATACATCCTGATGGTCCCAGTATACATCCTGATGGTCCCAGTATACCCAGTATACATCCTGATGGTACCAGTATACATCCTGATGGTCCCAGTATACCCAGTATACATCCTGATGGTCCCAGTATACATCCTGATGGTCCCTGTATACCCAGTATACATCCTGATAGTCCCAGTATACATCCTGATGGTCCCAGTATACATCCTCATGGTCCCAGTATACATCCTGTTGGTCCCAGTGCACATGCTGATGGTCCCAGTATACCCAGTATACATCCAGATGGTCCCAGTATACCCAGTGCACATCCTGATGGTCCCAGTATACCCAGTACACATCCTGATGGTCCCAGTACACATCCTGATGGTTCCAGTATACATCCTGATGGTCCCAGTATACCCAGTATACATCCTGATGGTCCCAGTATACATCCTGATGGTTCCAGTATACATCCTGATGGTCCCAGTATACCCAGTATACATCCTGATGGTCCCAGTACACATCCTGATGGTTCCAGTATACATCCTGATGGTCCCAGTATACCCAGTGCACATCCTGATGGTCCCAGTATACATCCTGATGGTCCCAGTACACATCCTGATGGTCCCAGTATTCCAAGTGCACATCCTGATGGTCCCAGTATACCCAGTATACATCCTGATGGTCCCAGTATAAATCCTGATGGTCCCAGTATACCCAGTATACATCCTGATGGTCCCAGTACACATCCTGATGGTCCCAGTATTCCCAGTATACATCGTGATGGTGCCATTACACATCCTGATGGTCCCAGTATACCCAGTATACATCCTGATGGTCCCAGTACACATCCTGATGGTCCCAGTATTCCCAGTATACATCGTGATGGTCCCAGTACACATCCTGATGGTCCCAGTATTCCCAGTATACATCGTGATGGTCCCAGTACACATCCTGATGGTCCCAGTATAACCAGTATACATCCTGATGGTCCCAGTACACATCCTGATGGTCCCAGTATAAATCCTGATAGTCCCAGTATACATCCTGATGGTCCCAGTATACATCCTGATGGTCCCAGTACACAACCTGATGGTCCCAGTATACATCCTGATGGTCCCAGTATACATCCTGATGGTCCCAGTATACATCCTGATGGTCCCAGTATACCCAGTATACATCCTGATGGTACCAGTATACATCCTGATGGTCCCAGTATACCCAGTATACATCCTGATGGTCCCAGTATACATCCTGATGGTCCCAGTATACCCAGTATACATCCTGATAGTCCCAGTATACCCAGTATACATCCTGATGGTCCCAGTATACCCAGTATACATCCTGTTGGTCCCAGTATACCCAGTATACATCCTGGTGGTCCCAGTATACCCAGTATACATCCTGTTGGTCCCAGTATAAACAGTATACATCCAGATGGTCCCAGTATACCCAGTGCACATCCTGATGGTCCCAGTATACCCAGTATACATCCTGATGGTTCCAGTATGCATCCTGATGGTCCCAGTATACCCAGTATACATCCTGATGGTCCCAGTATACATCCTGATGGTCCCAGTATACCCAGTATACATCCTGATGGTCCCAGTATACATCCTGATGGTCCCAGTATACATCCTGATGGTCCCAGTATACATCATGATGGTCCCAGTATACCCAGTATACATCCTGATGGTTCCAGTATACATCCTGATGGTCCCAGTATACCCAGTATACATCCTGACGGTTCCAGTATACATCCTGATGGTCCCAGTATACCCAGTATACATCCTGATGGTCCCAGTATACATCCTGATGGTCCCAGTATACATCCTGATGGTTCCAGTATACATCCTGATGGTCCCAGTATACCCAGTATACATCCTGATGGTCCCAGTACACATCCTGATGGTTCCAGTATACATCCTGATGGTCCCAGTATACCCATTGCACATCCTGATGGTCCCAGTATACATCCTGATGGTCCCAGTACACATCCTGATGGTCCCAGTATTCCAAGTGCACATCCTGATGGTCCCAGTATACCCAGTATACATCCTGATGGTCCCAGTATAAATCCTGATGGTCCCAGTATACCCAGTGCACATCCTGATGGTCCCAGTATACCCAGTATACATCCTGATGGTCCCAGTACACATCCTGATGGTCCCAGTATTCCCAGTATACATCCTGATGGTCCCAGTATACATCCTGATGGTCCCAGTATAACCAGTATACATCCTGATGGTCCCAGTACACATCCTGATGGTCCCAGTATAAATCCTGATAGTCCCAGTATACATCCTGATGGTCCCAGTATACATCCTGATGGTCCCAGTACACAACCTGATGGTCCCAGTATACATCCTGATGGTCCCAGTATACATCCTGATGGTCCCAGTATACCCAGTATACATCCTGATGGTACCAGTATACATCCTGATGGTCCCAGTATAGCCCAGTATACATCCTGATGGTCCCAGTATACATCCTGATGGTCCCAGTATACCCAGTATACATCCTGATGGTCCCAGTATACCCAGTATACATCCTGTTGGTCCCAGTATACCCAGTATACATCCAGATGGTCCCAGTATACCCAGTATACATCCTGATGGTCCCAGTATACCCAGTATACATCCTGATGGTCCCAGTATACCCAGTGCACATCCTGATGGTCCCAGTACACATCCTGATTGTCCCAGTATACTCAGTATACATCCTGATGGTTCCAGTATACATCCTGATGGTCCCAGTATACCCAGTATACATCCTGATGGTCCCAGTATACATCCTGATGGTCCCAGTATACCCAGTATACATCCTGATGGTCCCAGTATACATCCTGATGGTCCCAGTATACATCCTGATGGTCCCAATATACCCAGTATACATCCTGATGGTCCCAGTATACATCCTGATGGTCCCAATATACCCAGTATACATCCTGATGGTCCCAGTATACCCAGTATACATCCTGATGGTCCCAGTATACATCCTGATGGTCCCAATATACCCAGTATACATCCTGATGGTCCCAGTATACCTAGTATACATCCTGACGGTCCCAGTATACCCAGTATAAATCCTGATTGTCCCAGTATACATCCTGATGGTCCCAGTATACCCAGTATACATCCTGATGGTCCCAGTATACCCAGTATACATCCTGATGGTCCCAGTATACCCAGTATATATCCTGATGGTCCCAGTATAACCAGTATACATCCTGATGGTCCCAGTATACATCCTGATGGTCCCAGTATACATCCTGATGGTCCCAGTATACCCAGTATACATCCTGATGGTCCCTGTATACCCAGTATACATCCTGATGGTCCCAGTATACCCAGTATACATCCTGATGGTCCCAGTATACATCCTGATGGTCCCAGTATACATCCTGATGGTCCCAGTATACATCCTGATGGTCCCAGTGTACCCAGTATACATCCTGATGGTCCCAGTATACCCAGTATACATCCTGATGGTCCCAGTGAACATCCTGATGGTCCCAGTATACATCCTGATGGTCCCAGTATACCCAGTATACATCCTGATGGTTCCAGTATACATCCTGATGGTCCCAGTATACCCAGTATACATCCTGATGGTTCCAGTATACATCCTGATGGTCCCAGTATACCCAGTATACATCCTGATGGTCCCAGTATACATCCTGATGGTCCCAGTATACATCCTGATGGTTCCAGTATACATCCTGATGGTCCCAGTATACCCAGTATACATCCTGATGGTCCCAGTACACATCCTGATGGTTCCAGTATACATCCTGATGGTCCCAGTATACCCATTGCACATCCTGATGGTCCCAGTATACATCCTGATGGTCCCAGTACACATCCTGATGGTCCCAGTATTCCAAGTGCACATCCTGATGGTCCCAGTATACCCAGTATACATCCTGATGGTCCCAGTATAAATCCTGATGGTCCCAGTATACCCAGTGCACATCCTGATGGTCCCAGTATACCCAGTATACATCCTGATGGTCCCAGTACACATCCTGATGGTCCCAGTATTCCCAGTATACATCCTGATGGTCCCAGTATACATCCTGATGGTCCCAGTATAACCAGTATACATCCTGATGGTCCCAGTACACATCCTGATGGTCCCAGTATAAATCCTGATAGTCCCAGTATACATCCTGATGGTCCCAGTATACATCCTGATGGTCCCAGTACACAACCTGATGGTCCCAGTATACATCCTGATGGTCCCAGTATACATCCTGATGGTCCCAGTATACCCAGTATACATCCTGATGGTACCAGTATACATCCTGATGGTCCCAGTATAGCCCAGTATACATCCTGATGGTCCCAGTATACATCCTGATGGTCCCAGTATACCCAGTATACATCCTGATGGTCCCAGTATACCCAGTATACATCCTGTTGGTCCCAGTATACCCAGTATACATCCAGATGGTCCCAGTATACTCAGTATACATCCTGATGGTTCCAGTATACATCCTGATGGTCCCAGTATACCCAGTATACATCCTGATGGTCCCAGTATACATCCTGATGGTCCCAGTATACCCAGTATACATCCTGATGGTCCCAGTATACATCCTGATGGTCCCAGTATACATCCTGATGGTCCCAATATACCCAGTATACATCGTGATGGTCGCAGTATACCCAGTATACATCCTGATGGTCCCAGTATACATCCTGATGGTCCCAGTATACATCCTGATGGTCCCAATATACCCAGTATACATCCTGATGGTCCCAGTATACCTAGTATACATCCTGATGGTCCCAGTATACCCAGTATAAATCCTGATGGTCCCAGTATACATCCTGATGGTCCCAGTATACCCAGTATACATCCTGATGGTCCCAGTATACCCAGTATACATCCTGATGGTCCCAGTATACCCAGTATACATCCTGATGGTCCCTGTATACATCCTGATGGTCCCAGTATACATCCTGATGGTCCCAGTGTACATCCTGATGGTCCCAGTACACATCCTGATGGTCCCAGTATACTCAGTATACATCCTGATGGTCCCAGTATACATCCTGATGGTCCCAGTATACATCCTGATGGTCCCAGTATACCCAGTATACATCCTGATGGTACCAGTATACATCCTGATGGTCCCAGTATACCCAGTATACATCCTGATGGTCCCAGTATACATCCTGATGGTCCCTGTATACCCAGTATACATCCTGATAGTCCCAGTATACATCCTGATGGTCCCAGTATACATCCTCATGGTCCCAGTATACATCCTGTTGGTCCCAGTGCACATGCTGATGGTCCCAGTATACCCAGTATACATCCAGATGGTCCCAGTATACCCAGTGCACATCCTGATGGTCCCAGTATACCCAGTACACATCCTGATGGTCCCAGTACACATCCTGATGGTTCCAGTATACATCCTGATGGTCCCAGTATACCCAGTATACATCCTGATGGTCCCAGTATACATCCTGATGGTTCCAGTATACATCCTGATGGTCCCAGTATACCCAGTATACATCCTGATGGTCCCAGTATACCCAGTATACATCCTGATGGTCCCAGTATACATCCTGATGGTCCCAGTACACATCCTGATGGTCCCAGTATTCCAAGTGCACATCCTGATGGTCCCAGTATACCCAGTATACATCCTGATGGTCCCAGTATAAATCCTGATGGTCCCAGTATACCCAGTATACATCCTGATGGTCCCAGTACACATCCTGATGGTCCCAGTATTCCCAGTATACATCGTGATGGTCCCATTACACATCCTGATGGTCCCAGTATACCCAGTATACATCCTGATGGTCCCAGTACACATCCTGATGGTTCCAGTATACATCCTGATGGTCCCAGTATACCCAGTGCACATCCTGATGGTCCCAGTATACATCCTGATGGTCCCAGTACACATCCTGATGGTCCCAGTATTCCAAGTGCACATCCTGATGGTCCCAGTATACCCAGTATACATCCTGATGGTCCCAGTATAAATCCTGATGGTCCCAGTATACCCAGTATACATCCTGATGGTCCCAGTACACATCCTGATGGTCCCAGTATTCCCAGTATACATCGTGATGGTCCCATTACACATCCTGATGGTCCCAGTATACCCAGTATACATCCTGATGGTCCCAGTACACATCCTGATGGTCCCAGTATTCCCAGTATACATCGTGATGGTCCCAGTACACATCCTGATGGTCCCAGTATTCCCAGTATACATCGTGATGGTCCCAGTACACATCCTGATGGTCCCAGTATAACCAGTATACATCCTGATGGTCCCAGTACACATCCTGATGGTCCCAGTATAAATCCTGATAGTCCCAGTATACATCCTGATGGTCCCAGTATACATCCTGATGGTCCCAGTATACATCCTGATGGTCCCAGTACACAACCTGATGGTCCCAGTATACATCCTGATGGTCCCAGTATACATCCTGATGGTCCCAGTATACCCAGTATACATCCTGATGGTACCAGTATACATCCTGATGGTCCCAGTATACCCAGTATACATCCTGATGGTCCCAGTATACATCCTGATGGTCCCAGTATACCCAGTATACATCCTGATAGTCCCAGTATACATCCTGATGGTCCCAGTATACCCAGTATACATCCTGTTGGTCCCAGTATACCCAGTATACATCCTGGTGGTCCCAGTATACCCAGTATACATCCTGTTGGTCCCAGTATAAACAGTATACATCCAGATGGTCCCAGTATACCCAGTGCACATCCTGATGGTCCCAGTATACCCAGTATACATCCTGATGGTTCCAGTATGCATCCTGATGGTCCCAGTATACCCAGTATACATCCTGATGGTCCCAGTATACATCCTGATGGTCCCAGTATACCCAGTATACATCCTGATGGTCCCAGTATACATCCTGATGGTCCCAGTATACATCCTGATGGTCCCAGTATACATCCTGATGGTCCCAGTATACCCAGTATACATCCTGATGGTTCCAGTATACATCCTGATGGTCCCAGTATACCCAGTATACATCCTGACGGTTCCAGTATACATCCTGATGGTCCCAGTATACCCAGTATACATCCTGATGGTCCCAGTATACATCCTGATGGTCCCAGTATACATCCTGATGGTTCCAGTATACATCCTGATGGTCCCAGTATACCCAGTATACATCCTGATGGTCCCAGTACACATCCTGATGGTTCCAGTATACATCCTGATGGTCCCAGTATACCCATTGCACATCCTGATGGTCCCAGTATACATCCTGATGGTCCCAGTACACATCCTGATGGTCCCAGTATTCCAAGTGCACATCCTGATGGTCCCAGTATACCCAGTATACATCCTGATGGTCCCAGTATAAATCCTGATGGTCCCAGTATACCCAGTGCACATCCTGATGGTCCCAGTATACCCAGTATACATCCTGATGGTCCCAGTACACATCCTGATGGTCCCAGTATTCCCAGTATACATCCTGATGGTCCCAGTATACATCCTGATGGTCCCAGTATAACCAGTATACATCCTGATGGTCCCAGTACACATCCTGATGGTCCCAGTATAAATCCTGATAGTCCCAGTATACATCCTGATGGTCCCAGTATACATCCTGATGGTCCCAGTACACAACCTGATGGTCCCAGTATACATCCTGATGGTCCCAGTATACATCCTGATGGTCCCAGTATACCCAGTATACATCCTGATGGTACCAGTATACATCCTGATGGTCCCAGTATAGCCCAGTATACATCCTGATGGTCCCAGTATACATCCTGATGGTCCCAGTATACCCAGTATACATCCTGATGGTCCCAGTATACCCAGTATACATCCTGTTGGTCCCAGTATACCCAGTATACATCCAGATGGTCCCAGTATACTCAGTATACATCCTGATGGTTCCAGTATACATCCTGATGGTCCCAGTATACCCAGTATACATCCTGATGGTCCCAGTATACATCGTGATGGTCCCAGTATACCCAGTATACATCCTGATGGTCCCAGTATACATCCTGATGGTCCCAGTATACATCCTGATGGTCCCAATATACCCAGTATACATCGTGATGGTCCCAGTATACCCAGTATACATCCTGATGGTCCCAGTATACATCCTGATGGTCCCAGTATACATCCTGATGGTCCCAATATACCCAGTATACATCCTGATGGTCCCAGTATACCTAGTATACATCCTGATGGTCCCAGTATACCCAGTATAAATCCTGATGGTCCCAGTATACATCCTGATGGTCCCAGTATACCCAGTATACATCCTGATGGTCCCAGTATACCCAGTATACATCCTGATGGTCCCAGTATACCCAGTATACATCCTGATGGTCCCTGTATACATCCTGATGGTCCCAGTATACATCCTGATGGTCCCAGTGTACATCCTGATGGTCCCAGTACACATCCTGATGGTCCCAGTATACTCAGTATACATCCTGATGGTCCCAATATACATCCTGATGGTCCCAGTATACATCCTGATGGTCCCAGTATACCCAGTATACATCCTGATGGTACCAGTATACATCCTGATGGTCCCAGTATACCCAGTATACATCCTGATGGTCCCAGTATACATCCTGATGGTCCCTGTATACCCAGTATACATCCTGATAGTCCCAGTATACATCCTGATGGTCCCAGTATACATCCTCATGGTCCCAGTATACATCCTGTTGGTCCCAGTGCACATGCTGATGGTCCCAGTATACCCAGTGCACATCCTGATGGTCCCAGTATACCCAGTACACATCCTGATGGTCCCAGTACACATCCTGATGGTTCCAGTATACATCCTGATGGTCCCAGTATACCCAGTATACATCCTGATGGTCCCAGTATACATCCTGATGGTTCCAGTATACATCCTGATGGTCCCAGTATACCCAGTATACATCCTGATGGTCCCAGTACACATCCTGATGGTTCCAGTATACATCCTGATGGTCCCAGTATACCCAGTGCACATCCTGATGGTCCCAGTATACATCCTGATGGTCCCAGTACACATCCTGATGGTCCCAGTATTCCAAGTGCACATCCTGATGGTCCCAGTATACCCAGTATACATCCTGATGGTCCCAGTATAAATCCTGATGGTCCCAGTATACCCAGTATACATCCTGATGGTCCCAGTACACATCCTGATGGTCCCAGTATTCCCAGTATACATCGTGATGGTCCCATTACACATCCTGATGGTCCCAGTATACCCAGTATACATCCTGATGGTCCCAGTACACATCCTGATGGTCCCAGTATTCCCAGTATACATCGTGATGGTCCCAGTACACATCCTGATGGTCCCAGTATTCCCAGTATACATCGTGATGGTCCCAGTACACATCCTGATGGTCCCAGTATAACCAGTATACATCCTGATGGTCCCAGTACACATCCTGATGGTCCCAGTATAAATCCTGATAGTCCCAGTATACATCCTGATGGTCCCAGTATACATCCTGATGGTCCCAGTATACATCCTGATGGTCCCAGTACACAACCTGATGGTCCCAGTATACATCCTGATGGTCCCAGTATACATCCTGATGGTCCCAGTATACCCAGTATACATCCTGATGGTACCAGTATACATCCTGATGGTCCCAGTATACCCAGTATACATCCTGATGGTCCCAGTATACATCCTGATGGTCCCAGTATACCCAGTATACATCCTGATAGTCCCAGTATACCCAGTATACATCCTGATGGTCCCAGTATACCCAGTATACATCCTGTTGGTCCCAGTATACCCAGTATACATCCTGGTGGTCCCAGTATACCCAGTATACATCCTGTTGGTCCCAGTATAAACAGTATACATCCAGATGGTCCCAGTATACCCAGTGCACATCCTGATGGTCCCAGTATACCGAGTATACATCCTGATGGTTCCAGTATGCATCCTGATGGTCCCAGTATACCCAGTATACATCCTGATGGTCCCAGTATACATCCTGATGGTCCCAGTATACCCAGTATACATCCTGATGGTCCCAGTATACATCCTGATGGTCCCAGTATACATCCTGATGGTCCCAATATACCCAGTATACATCGTGATGGTCCCAGTATACCCAGTATACATCCTGATGGTCCCAGTATACATCCTGATGGTCCCAATATACCCAGTATACATCCTGATGGTCCCAGTATACCCAGTATACATCCTGATGGTCCCAGTATACATCCTGATGGTCCCAGTATACATCCTGATGGTCCCAATATACCCAGTATACATCCTGATGGTCCCAGTATACCTAGTATACATCCTGATGGTCCCAGTATACCCAGTATAAATCCTGATGGTCCCAGTATACATCCTGATGGTCCCAGTATACCCAGTATACATCCTGATGGTCCCAGTATACCCAGTATACATCCTGATGGTCCAAGTATACCCAGTATATATCCTGATGGTCCCAGTATAACCAGTATACATCCTGATGGTCCCAGTATACATCCTGATGGTCCCAGTATACATCCTGATGGTCCCAGTATACCCAGTATACATCCTGATGGTCCCAGTATACCCAGTATACATCCTGATGGTCCCAGTATACCCAGTATACATCCTGATGGTCCCAGTATACATCCTGATGGTCCCAGTATACATCCTGATGGTCCCAGTGTACCCAGTATACATCCTGATGGTCCCAGTATACCCAGTATACATCCTGATGGTCCCAGTGAACATCCTGATGGTCCCAGTGTACCCAGTATACATCCTGATGGTCCCAGTATACCCAGTATACATCCTGATAGTCCCAGTATACATCCTGATTGTCCCAGTATACCCAGTATACATCCTGATGGTCCCAGTATACATCCTGATGGCCCCAGTATTCCCAGTATACATCCTGATGGTCCCAGTATACATCCTGACAGTCTCAGTATACACCCTGATAGTCCCAGTATACCCAGTATACATCCTGATGGTCCCAGTATACCCAGTATACATCCTGATGGTCCCAGTATACCCAGTGCACATCCTGATGGTCCCAGTACACATCCTGATTGTCCCAGTATACTCAGTATACATCCTGATGGTTCCAGTATACATCCTGATGGTCCCAGTATACCCAGTATACATCCTGATGGTCCCAGTATACATCCTGATGGTCCCAGTATACCCAGTATACATCCTGATGGTCCCAGTATACATCCTGATGGTCCCAGTATACATCCTGATGGTCCCAATATACCCAGTATACATCCTGATGGTCCCAGTATACATCCTGATGGTCCCAATATACCCAGTATACATCCTGATGGTCCCAGTATACCCAGTATACATCCTGATGGTCCCAGTATACATCCTGATGGTCCCAGTATACATCCTGATGGTCCCAATATACCCAGTATACATCCTGATGGTCCCAGTATACCTAGTATACATCCTGATGGTCCCAGTATACCCAGTATAAATCCTGATGGTCCCAGTATACATCCTGATGGTCCCAGTATACCCAGTATACATCCTGATGGTCCCAGTATACCCAGTATACATCCTGATGGTCCCAGTATACCCAGTATATATCCTGATGGTCCCAGTATAACCAGTATACATCCTGATGGTCCCAGTATACATCCTGATGGTCCCAGTATACATCCTGATGGTCCCAGTATACCCAGTATACATCCTGATGGTCCCAGTATACCCAGTATACATCCTGATGGTCCCAGTATACATCCTGATGGTCCCAGTATACATCCTGATGGTCCCAGTATACATCCTGATGGTCCCAGTGTACCCAGTATACATCCTGATGGTCCCAGTATACCCAGTATACATCCTGATGGTCCCAGTGAACATCCTGATGGTCCCAGTATACATCCTGATGGTCCCAGTATACCCAGTATACATCCTGATGGTTCCAGTATACATCCTGATGGTCCCAGTATACCCAGTATACATCCTGATGGTTCCAGTATACATCCTGATGGTCCCAGTCTACCCAGTATACATCCTGATGGTCCCAGTATACATCCTGATGGTCCCAGTATACATCCTGATGGTTCCAGTATACATCCTGATGGTCCCAGTATACCCAGTATACATCCTGATGGTCCCAGTACAAATCCTGATGGTTCCAGTATACATCCTGATGGTCCCAGTATACCCATTGCACATCCTGATGGTCCCAGTATACATCCTGATGGTCCCAGTACACATCCTGATGGTCCCAGTATTCCAAGTGCACATCCTGATGGTCCCAGTATACCCAGTATACATCCTGATGGTCCCATTATAAATCCTGATGGTCCCAGTATACCCAGTGCACATCCTGATGGTCCCAGTATACCCAGTATACATCCTGATGGTCCCAGTACACATCCTGATGGTCCCAGTATTCCCAGTATACATCCTGATGGTCCCAGTATACATCCTGATGGTCCCAGTATAACCAGTATACATCCTGATGGTCCCAGTACACATCCTGATGGTCCCAGTATAAATCCTGATAGTCCCAGTATACATCCTGATGGTCCCAGTATACATCCTGATGGTCCCAGTATACATCCTGATGGTCCCAGTATAACCAGTATACATCCTGATGGTCCCAGTACACATCCTGATGGTCCCAGTATAAATCCTGATAGTCCCAGTATACATCCTGATGGTCCCAGTATACATCCTGATGGTCCCAGTACACAACCTGATGGTCCCAGTATACATCCTGATGGTCCCAGTATACATCCTGATGGTCCCAGTATACCCAGTATACATCCTGATGGTACCAGTATACATCCTGATGGTCCCAGTATAGCCCAGTATACATCCTGATGGTCCCAGTATACATCCTGATGGTCCCAGTATACCCAGTATACATCCTGATGGTCCCAGTATACCCAGTATACATCCTGTTGGTCCCAGTATACCCAGTATACATCCAGATGGTCCCAGTATACTCAGTATACATCCTGATGGTTCCAGTATACATCCTGATGGTCCCAGTATACCCAGTATACATCCTGATGGTCCCAGTATACATCCTGATGGTCCCAGTATACCCAGTATACATCCTGATGGTCCCAGTATACATCCTGATGGTCCCAGTATACATCCTGATGGTCCCAATATACCCAGTATACATCGTGATGGTCCCAGTATACCCAGTATACATCCTGATGGTCCCAGTATACATCCTGATGGTCCCAGTATACATCCTGATGGTCCCAATATACCCAGTATACATCCTGATGGTCCCAGTATACCTAGTATACATCCTGATGGTCCCAGTATACCCAGTATAAATCCTGATGGTCCCAGTATACATCCTGATGGTCCCAGTATACCCAGTATACATCCTGATGGTCCCAGTATACCCAGTATACATCCTGATGGTCCCAGTATACCCAGTATACATCCTGATGGTCCCTGTATACATCCTGATGGTCCCAGTATACATCCTGATGGTCCCAGTGTACATCCTGATGGTCCCAGTACACATCCTGATGGTCCCAGTATACTCAGTATACATCCTGATGGTCCCAGTATACATCCTGATGGTCCCAGTATACATCCTGATGGTCCCAGTATACCCAGTATACATCCTGATGGTACCAGTATACATCCTGATGGTCCCAGTATACCCAGTATACATCCTGATGGTCCCAGTATACATCCTGATGGTCCCTGTATACCCAGTATACATCCTGATAGTCCCAGTATACATCCTGATGGTCCCAGTATACATCCTCATGGTCCCAGTATACATCCTGTTGGTCCCAGTGCACATGCTGATGGTCCCAGTATACCCAGTATACATCCAGATGGTCCCAGTATACCCAGTGCACATCCTGATGGTCCCAGTATACCCAGTACACATCCTGATGGTCCCAGTATACATCCTGATGGTTCCAGTATACATCCTGATGGTCCCAGTATACCCAGTATACATCCTGATGGTCCCAGTACACATCCTGATGGTTCCAGTATACATCCTGATGGTCCCAGTATACCCAGTGCACATCCTGATGGTCCCAGTATACATCCTGATGGTCCCAGTACACATCCTGATGGTCCCAGTATTCCAAGTGCACATCCTGATGGTCCCAGTATACCCAGTATACATCCTGATGGTCCCAGTATAAATCCTGATGGTCCCAGTATACCCAGTATACATCCTGATGGTCCCAGTACACATCCTGATGGTCCCAGTATTCCCAGTATACATCGTGATGGTCCCATTACACATCCTGATGGTCCCAGTATACCCAGTATACATCCTGATGGTCCCAGTACACATCCTGATGGTCCCAGTATTCACAGTATACATCGTGATGGTCCCAGTACACATCCTGATGGTCCCAGTATTCCCAGTATACATCGTGATGGTCCCAGTACACATCCTGATGGTCCCAGTATAACCAGTATACATCCTGATGGTCCCAGTACACATCCTGATGGTCCCAGTATAAATCCTGATAGTCCCAGTATACATCCTGATGGTCCCAGTATACATCCTGATGGTCCCAGTATACATCCTGATGGTCCCAGTACACAACCTGATGGTCCCAGTATACATCCTGATGGTCCCAGTATACATCCTGATGGTCCCAGTATACCCAGTATACATCCTGATGGTACCAGTATACATCCTGATGGTCCCAGTATACCCAGTATACATCCTGATGGTACCAGTATACATCCTGATGGTCCCAGTATACCCAGTATACATCCTGATAGTCCCAGTATACCCAGTATACATCCTGATGGTCCCAGTATACCCAGTATACATCCTGTTGGTCCCAGTATACCCAGTATACATCCTGGTGGTCCCAGTATACCCAGTATACATCCTGTTGGTCCCAGTATAAACAGTATACATCCAGATGGTCCCAGTATACCCAGTGCACATCCTGATGGTCCCAGTATACCCAGTATACATCCTGATGGTTCCAGTATGCATCCTGATGGTCCCAGTATACCCAGTATACATCCTGATGGTCCCAGTATACATCCTGATGGTCCCAGTATACCCAGTATACATCCTGATGGTCCCAGTATACATCCTGATGGTCCCAGTATACATCCTGATGGTCCCAGTATACATCCTGATGGTCCCAGTATACCCAGTATACATCCTGATGGTTCCAGTATACATCCTGATGGTTCCAGTATACATCCTGATGGTCCCAGTATACCCAGTATACATCCTGACGGTTCCAGTATACATCCTGATGGTCCCAGTATACCCAGTATACATCCTGATGGTCCCAGTATACATCCTGATGGTCCCAGTATACATCCTGATGGTTCCAGTATACATCCTGATGGTCCCAGTATACCCAGTATACATCCTGATGGTCCCAGTACACATCCTGATGGTTCCAGTATACATCCTGATGGTCCCAGTATACCCATTGCACATCCTGATGGTCCCAGTATACATCCTGATGGTCCCAGTACACATCCTGATGGTCCCAGTATTCCAAGTGCACATCCTGATGGTCCCAGTATACCCAGTATACATCCTGATGGTCCCAGTATAAATCCTGATGGTCCCAGTATACCCAGTGCACATCCTGATGGTCCCAGTATACCCAGTATACATCCTGATGGTCCCAGTACACATCCTGATGGTCCCAGTATTCCCAGTATACATCCTGATGGTCCCAGTATACATCCTGATGGTCCCAGTATAACCAGTATACATCCTGATGGTCCCAGTACACATCCTGATGGTCCCAGTATAAATCCTGATAGTCCCAGTATACATCCTGATGGTCCCAGTATACATCCTGATGGTCCCAGTACACAACCTGATGGTCCCAGTATACATCCTGATGGTCCCAGTATACATCCTGATGGTCCCAGTATACCCAGTATACATCCTGATGGTACCAGTATACATCCTGATGGTCCCAGTATAGCCCAGTATACATCCTGATGGTCCCAGTATACATCCTGATGGTCCCAGTATACCCAGTATACATCCTGATGGTCCCAGTATACCCAGTATACATCCTGTTGGTCCCAGTATACCCAGTATACATCCAGATGGTCCCAGTATACTCAGTATACATCCTGATGGTTCCAGTATACATCCTGATGGTCCCAGTATACCCAGTATACATCCTGATGGTCCCAGTATACATCGTGATGGTCCCAGTATACCCAGTATACATCCTGATGGTCCCAGTATACATCCTGATGGTCCCAGTATACATCCTGATGGTCCCAATATACCCAGTATACATCGTGATGGTCCCAGTATACCCAGTATACATCCTGATGGTCCCAGTATACATCCTGATGGTCCCAGTATACATCCTGATGGTCCCAATATACCCAGTATACATCCTGATGGTCCCAGTATACCTAGTATACATCCTGATGGTCCCAGTATACCCAGTATAAATCCTGATGGTCCCAGTATACATCCTGATGGTCCCAGTATACCCAGTATACATCCTGATGGTCCCAGTATACCCAGTATACATCCTGATGGTCCCTGTATACATCCTGATGGTCCCAGTATACATCCTGATGGTCCCAGTGTACATCCTGATGGTCCCAGTACACATCCTGATGGTCCCAGTATACTCAGTATACATCCTGATGGTCCCAATATACATCCTGATGGTCCCAGTATACATCCTGATGGTCCCAGTATACCCAGTATACATCCTGATGGTACCAGTATACATCCTGATGGTCCCAGTATACCCAGTATACATCCTGATGGTCCCAGTATACATCCTGATGGTCCCTGTATACCCAGTATACATCCTGATAGTCCCAGTATACATCCTGATGGTCCCAGTATACATCCTCATGGTCCCAGTATACATCCTGTTGGTCCCAGTGCACATGCTGATGGTCCCAGTATACCCAGTATACATCCAGATGGTCCCAGTATACCCAGTATACATCCTGATGGTCCCAGTATACATCCTGATGGTTCCAGTATACATCCTGATGGTCCCAGTATACCCAGTATACATCCTGATGGTCCCAGTACACATCCTGATGGTTCCAGTATACATCCTGATGGTCCCAGTATACCCAGTGCACATCCTGATGGTCCCAGTATACATCCTGATGGTCCCAGTACACATCCTGATGGTCCCAGTATTCCAAGTGCACATCCTGATGGTCCCAGTATACCCAGTATACATCCTGATGGTCCCAGTATAAATCCTGATGGTCCCAGTATACCCAGTATACATCCTGATGGTCCCAGTACACATCCTGATGGTCCCAGTATTCCCAGTATACATCGTGATGGTCCCATTACACATCCTGATGGTCCCAGTATACCCAGTATACATCCTGATGGTCCCAGTACACATCCTGATGGTCCCAGTATTCCCAGTATACATCGTGATGGTCCCAGTACACATCCTGATGGTCCCAGTATTCCCAGTATACATCGTGATGGTCCCAGTACACATCCTGATGGTCCCAGTATAACCAGTATACATCCTGATGGTCCCAGTACACATCCTGATGGTCCCAGTATAAATCCTGATAGTCCCAGTATACATCCTGATGGTCCCAGTATACATCCTGATGGTCCCAGTATACATCCTGATGGTCCCAGTACACAACCTGATGGTCCCAGTATACATCCTGATGGTCCCAGTATACATCCTGATGGTCCCAGTATACCCAGTATACATCCTGATGGTACCAGTATACATCCTGATGGTCCCAGTATACCCAGTATACATCCTGATGGTCCCAGTATACATCCTGATGGTCCCAGTATACCCAGTATACATCCTGATAGTCCCAGTATACCCAGTATACATCCTGATGGTCCCAGTATACCCAGTATACATCCTGTTGGTCCCAGTATACCCAGTATACATCCTGGTGGTCCCAGTATACCCAGTATACATCCTGTTGGTCCCAGTATAAACAGTATACATCCAGATGGTCCCAGTATACCCAGTGCACATCCTGATGGTCCCAGTATACCGAGTATACATCCTGATGGTTCCAGTATGCATCCTGATGGTCCCAGTATACCCAGTATACATCCTGATGGTCCCAGTATACATCCTGATGGTCCCAGTATACCCAGTATACATCCTGATGGTCCCAGTATACATCCTGATGGTCCCAGTATACATCCTGATGGTCCCAATATACCCAGTATACATCGTGATGGTCCCAGTATACCCAGTATACATCCTGATGGTCCCAGTATACATCCTGATGGTCCCAATATACCCAGTATACATCCTGATGGTCCCAGTATACCCAGTATACATCCTGATGGTCCCAGTATACATCCTGATGGTCCCAGTATACATCCTGATGGTCCCAATATACCCAGTATACATCCTGATGGTCCCAGTATACCTAGTATACATCCTGATGGTCCCAGTATACCCAGTATAAATCCTGATGGTCCCAGTATACATCCTGATGGTCCCAGTATACCCAGTATACATCCTGATGGTCCCAGTATACCCAGTATACATCCTGATGGTCCAAGTATACCCAGTATATATCCTGATGGTCCCAGTATAACCAGTATACATCCTGATGGTCCCAGTATACATCCTGATGGTCCCAGTATACATCCTGATGGTCCCAGTATACCCAGTATACATCCTGATGGTCCCAGTATACCCAGTATACATCCTGATGGTCCCAGTATACCCAGTATACATCCTGATGGTCCCAGTATACATCCTGATGGTCCCAGTATACATCCTGATGGTCCCAGTGTACCCAGTATACATCCTGATGGTCCCAGTATACCCAGTATACATCCTAATGGTCCCAGTGAACATCCTGATGGTCCCAGTGTACCCAGTATACATCCTGATGGTCCCAGTATACCCAGTATACATCCTGATAGTCCCAGTATACATCCTGATGGTCCCAGTATACCCAGTATACATCCTGATGGTCCCAGTATACATCCTGATGGCCCCAGTATTCCCAGTATACATCCTGATGGTCCCAGTATACATCCTGACAGTCTCAGTATACACCCTGATAGTCCCAGTATACCCATTATACATCCTGATGGTCCCAGTATACCCAGTATACATCCTGATGGTCCCAGTATACCCAGTATACATCCTGATGGTCCCAGTATACATCCTGATGGTCCCAGTATTCCCAGTATACATCCTGATGGTCCCAGTATACATCCTGATGGTCCCAGTATACCCAGTATACATACTGATGGTCCCAGTATACATGCTGATGGTCCCAGTATACATCCTGATGGTCCCAGTATACCCAATATACATCCTGATGGTCCCAGTATACCCAGTATACATCCTGATGGTCCCAGTATACATCCTGATGGACCCAGTATACCCAGTATACATTTTGATGGTCCCAGTATACATCCTGATGGTCCGAGTATACTCAGTATACATCCTGATGGTCCCAGTACACATCCTGATGGTCCCAGTATACCCAGTATACATCCTGATGGTCCCAGTATACCCAGTACACATCCTGATGGTCCCAGTATACCCAGTATACATCCTGATGGTCCCAGTATACCCAGTATACATCCTGATGGTCCCAGTATACATCCTGATGGTCCCAGTATACCCAGTATACATCCTGATGGTCCCAGTATACATCCTGATGGTCCCGGTATACATCCTGATGGTCCCAGTATACATCCTGATGGTCCCAGTATACATCCTGATGGTCCCAGTATACATCCCGATAGTCCCAGTATACATCCTGATGGTCCCAGTATACATCCTAATGGTCCCAGTATACATCCTGATGGTCCCAGTATACATACTGACGGTCCCAGTATACATCCTGATGGTCCCAGTATACATCCTAATGGTCCCAGTATACATCCTGATGGTCCCAGTATACATCCTGATGGTCCCAGTATACATCCTGATGGTCCCAGTATACATCATGATGGTCCCAGTATACCCAGTATACATCCTAATGGTCCCAGTATACATCCTGATGGTCCCAGTATACATCCTGATGGTCCCAGTATACATCCTGATGGTCCCAATATACCCAGTATACATCCTGATGGTCCCAGTATACATCCTGATGGTCCCAGTACACATCCTGATGGTCCCAGTACACATCCTGATGGTCCCAGTACACATCCTGATGGTCCCAGTACACATCCTGATGGTCCCAGTATACATCCTGATGGTCCCAGTATACATCCTGATGGTCCCAGTATACCCAGTATACATCCTGATGGTCCCAGTATACCAAGTATACATCCTGATGGTCCCAGTATACCCAGTACACATCCTGATGGTCCCAGTATACCCAGTATACATCCTGATGGTCCCAGTATACCTCCTGATGGCCCCAGTGTACCCAGTATACATCCTGATGGTCCCAGTATAAATCCTGATGGTCCCAGTATACCCAGTATACATCCTGATGGTCCCAGTATACCCAGTATACATCCTGATGGTCCCAGTATACATCCTGATGGCCCCAGTATACATCCTGATGGTCCCAGTATACATCCTGATGGTCCCAGTATTCCCAGTATACATCCTGATGGTCCCAGTATACATCCTGATGGCCCCAGTATACATCCTGATGGTCCCAGTATACATCCTGATGGTCCCAGTATTCCCAGTATACATCCTGATGGTCCCAGTATACATCCTGATGGTCCCAGTATACATCCTGATGGTCCCAGTATACCCAGTGCACATCCTGATGGTCCCAGTATTCCCAGTATACATCCTGATGGTCCCAGTATACATCCTAATGGTCCCAGTATACATCCTGATGGTCCCAGTATACCCAGTGCACATCCTGATGGTCCCAGTATACCCAGTATACATCCTGATGGTCCCAGTATACATCCTGATAGTCCCAGTATACCCAGTATACATCCTGATGGTCCCAGTATACACCCTGATGGTCCCAGTATACCCAGTATACATCCTGATGGTCCCAGTATACATCCTGATAGTCCCAGTATACCCAGTATACATCCTGATAGTCCCAGTATACATCCTGATAATTCCAGTATACCCAGTATACATCCTGATGGTCCCAGTATACATGCTGATGGTCCCAGTATACCCAATATACATCCTGATGGTCCCAGTATACCCAGTATACATCCTGATGGTCCCAGTATACATCCTGATGGACCCAGTATACCCAGTATACATTCTGATGGTCCCAGTATACATCCTGATGGTCCCAGTATACCCAGTGTACATCCTGATGGTCCCAGTACACATCCTGATGGTCCCAGTATACCCAGTATACATCCTGATGGTCCCAGTATACCCAGTACACATCCTGATGGTCCCAGTATACCCAGTATACATCCTGATGGTCCCAGTATACATCCTGATAGTCCCAGTATACCCAGTATACATCCTGATGGTCCCAGTATACATCCTGATGTGTCCCAGTATACATCCTGATAGTCCCAGTATACCCAGTATACATCCTGATGTGTCCCAGTATACCCAGTATACATCCTGATGGTCCCAGTATACATCCTGACGGTCCCGGTATACATCCTGATGGTCCCAGTATACATCATGATGGTCCCAGTATACCCAGTATACATCCTGATGGTCCCAGTATTCCCAGTGCACATCCTGATGGTCCCAGTATACCCAGTATACATCCTGATGGACCCAGTATACCCAGTATACATCCTGATGGTCCCAGTATTCCCAGTGCACATCCTGATGGTCCCAGTATTCCCAGTGCACATCCTGATGGTCCCAGTATACCCAGTATACATCCTGATGGTCCCAGTACACATCCTGATGGTCCCAGTATTCCCAGTATACATCCTGATGGTCCCAGTATACATCCTGATGGTCCCAGTACACATCCTGATGGTCCCAGTATACCCAGTGCACATCCTGATGGTCCCAGTATTCCCAGTGCACATCCTGATGGTCCTAGTATACCCAGTATACATCCTGATGGTCCCAGTATACATCCTGATGGTCCCAGTATACATCCTGATGGTCCCAGTATACATCCTGATGGTCCCAGTACACATCCTGATGGTCCCAATATATCCAGTATACATCCTGATGGTCCCAGTATACCCAGTATACATCCTGATGGTCCCAGTACACATCCTGATGGTCCCAGTATAAATCCTGATAATCCCAGTATACATCCTGATGGTCCCAGTATACCCAGTATACATCATGATGGTCCCAGTATACATCCTGATGGTCCCAGTATACATCCTGATGGTCCCAGTACACATCCTGATGGTCCCAGTATACATCCTGATGGTCCCAGTATACCCAGTATACATCCTGATGGTACCAGTATACATCCTGATGGTCCCAGTATACCCAGTATACATCCTGATGGTCCCAGTATACATCCTGATGGTCCCAGTATACCCAGTATACATCCTGATGGTCCCAGTATACCCAGTATACATCCTGATGGTACCAGTATACATCCTGATGGTCCCAGTATACCCAGTATACATCCTGATGGTCCCAGTATACATCCTGATGGTCCCAGTATACCCAGTATACATCCTGATAGTCCCAGTATACATCCTGATGGTCCCAGTATACATCCTGATGGTCCCAGTATACCCAGTATACATCCTGATGGTCCCAGTATACATCCTGATGGTCCCAGTATACATCCTGATGGTCCCAGTACACATCCTGATGGTCCCAGTATACATCCTGATGGTCCCAGTATACATCCTGATGGTCCCAGTATACCCAGTATACATCCTGATGGTCCCAGTATACATCCTGATGGTCCCAGTATACCCAGTATACATCCTGATGGTCCCAGTATACCCAGTATACATCCTGATGGTCCCAGTGTACCCAGTATACATCCTGACGGTCCCAGTATACATCCTGATGATCCCAGTATACATCCTGATGGTCCCAGTATACCCAGTATACATCCTGATGGTCCCAGTATACATCCTGATGGTCCCAGTATACCCAGTATACATCCTGATGGTCCCAGTATACATCCTGATGGTCCCAGTATACATCCTGATGGTCCCAGTACACATCCTGATGGTCCCAGTATACATCCTGATGGTCCCAGTATACCCAGTATACATCCTGATGGTCCCAGTATACATCCTGATGGTCCCAGTATACCCAGTATACATCCTGATGGTCCCAGTATACCCAGTATACATCCTGATGGTCCTAGTATACCCAGTATACATCCTGATGGTCCCAGTACACATCCTGATGGTCCCAGTATACCCAGTGCACATCCTGATGGTTCCAGTATACCCAGTATACATCCTGATGGTCCCAGTATACCCAGTATACATCCTTGTGTTCCCAGTATACATCCTGGTGTTCCCAGTATACATCCTGATGGTCCCAGTATACATCCTGATGGTCCCAGTATACATCCTGATAGTTCCAGTAAACCCAGTATACATCCTGATGGTCCCAGAATACATCCTGATAGTTCCAGTATACCCAGTATACATTCTGATGGTCCCAGTATACATCCTGATGGTCCCAGTATACCCAGTATACATCCTGATGGTCCCAGTACAAATCCTGATGGTCCCAGTACACATCCTGATGGTCCAAGTATACATCCTGATGGTCCCAGTGTACCCAGTATACATCCTGATGGTCCCAGTATACATCCTGATTGGTCCCACTATACATCCTGATGGTCCCAGTACACATCCTGATGGTCCAAGTATACATCCTGATGGTCCCAGTATACCCAGTATACATCCTTGTGTTCCCAGTATACATCCTGGTGTTCCCAGTATACATCCTGATGGTCCCAGTATACATCCTGATGGTCCCAGTATACATCCTGATAGTTCCAGTAAACCCAGTATACATCCTGATGGTCCCAGAATACATCCTGATAGTTCCAGTATACCCAGTATACATTCTGATGGTCCCAGTATACATCCTGATGGTCCCAGTATACCCAGTATACATCCTGATGGTCCCAGTACAAATCCTGATGGTCCCAGTACACATCCTGATGGTCCAAGTATACATCCTGATGGTCCCAGTGTACCCAGTATACATCCTGATGGTCCCAGTATACATCCTGATTGGTCCCACTATACATCCTGATGGTCCCAGTACACATCCTGATGGTCCCAGTATACATCCTGATGGTCCCAGTATACCCAGTATACATCCTGATGGTCCCAGTATACATCCTGATGGTCCCAGTATACCCAGTATACATCCTGATGGTCCCAGTACACATCCTGATGGTCCTAGTATACCCAGTATACATCCTGATGGTCCCAGTACACATCCTGATGGTCCCAGTATACCCAGTATACATCCTGATGGTCCCAGTATATCCAGTGCACATCCTGATGGTCCCAGTATACCCAGTGCACATCCTGATGGTCCCAGTATACCCAGTATACATCCTGCTGGTCCCAGTATACCCAGTATACATCCTGGTGTTCCCAGTATACATCCTGATGGTCCCAGTATACATCCTGATGGTCCCAGTATACATCCTGATGTTCCCAGTATACATCCTGATGGTCCCAGTATACCCAGTATACATCTTGATGGTCCCAGTATACATCCTGATGTTCCCAGAATACATCCTGATAGTTCCAATATACCCAGTATACATCCTAATGGTCCCAGTATACATTCTGATGGTCCCAGTATACATCCTGATGGTCCCAGTATACCCAGTATACATCCTGATGGTCCCAGTATACCCAGTATACATCCTGATGGTCCCAGTATACATCCTGATGTTCCCAGAATACATCCTGATAGTTCCAATATACCCAGTATACATCCTAATGGTCCCAGTATACATTCTGATGGTCCCAGTATACATCCTGATGGTCCCAGTATACCCAATATACATCCTGATGGTCCCAGTACAAATCCTGATGGTCCCAGTATACATCCTGATGGTCCCAGTGTACCCAGTACACCTCCTGATGGTCCCAGTATACATCCTGATGGTCCCAGAATACATCCTGATAGTTCCAGTATACCCAGTATACATCCTGATGGTCCCAGTACACATCCTGATGGTCCTAGTGCACATCCTGATGGTCCCAGTATACATCCTGATGGTCCCAGTACACATCCTGATGTTCCCAGTATACATTTTGATGGTCCCAGTATACATCCTGATGGTCCCAGTATACCCAGTATAGATCCTGATGGTCCCAGTATACATCCTGATGTTCCCAGTATACATCCTGATGGTCCCAGTATACCCAGTATACATCCTGATGGTCCCAGTATACATCCTGATGGTCCCAGTATACATCCTGATGTTCCCAGTATACATCCTGATGGTCCCAGTATACATCCTGATGGTCCCAGTATACCCAGTATACATCCTGATGGTCCCAGAATACATCCTGATAGTTCCAATATACCCAGTATACATCCTAATGGTCCCAGTATACATTCTGATGGTCCCAGTATACATCCTGATGGTCCCAGTATACCCAATATACATCCTGATGGTCCCAGTACAAATCCTGATGGTCCCAGTATACATCCTGATGGTCCCAGTGTACCCAGTACACCTCCTGATGGTCCCAGTATACATCCTGATGGTCCCAGAATACATCCTGATAGTTCCAGTATACCCAGTATACATCCTGATGGTCCCAGTACACATCCTGATGGTCCTAGTGCACATCCTGATGGTCCCAGTATACATCCTGATGGTCCCAGTACACATCCTGATGGTCCCAGTATACATCCTGATGGTCCCAGTATTCATCCTGATGGTCCCAGTATACCCAGTATACATCCTGATGGTCCCAGTATACCCAGTATACATCCTGATGGTACCAGTATTCATCCTGATGGTCCCAGTATACCCAGTATACATCCTGATGGTCCCAGTATAACCAGTATACATCCTGATGGTCCCAGTATACATCCTGATGGTCCCAGTATACCCAGTATACATCCTGATGGTCCCAGTATACCCAGTGCACATCGTGATGGTCCCAGTATACCCAGTATACATCCTGATGGTCCCAGTATACATCCTGATGGTCCAAGTATTCCAAGTGCACATCCTGATGGTCCCAGAATTCCCAGTGCACATCCTGATGGTCCCAGTATACCCAGTATACATCCTGATGGTCCCAATATACCAGTATACATTCTAATGGTCCCAGTATACATCCTGATGGTCCCAGTATACCCAGTATACATCCTGATGGTCCCAGTATAACCAGTATACATCCTGATGGTCCCAGTATACATCCTGATGGTCCCAGTATACCCAGTATACATCCTGATGGTCCCAGTATACATCCTGATGGTCCCAGTATACCCAGTATACATCCTGATGGTCCCAGTATACCCAGTATACATCCTGATGGTCCCAGTGTACCCAGTATACATCCTGACGGTCCCAGTATACATCCTGATGATCCCAGTATACATCCTGATGGTCCCAGTATACCCAGTATACATCCTGATGGTCCCAGTATACATCCTGATGGTCCCAATATACCCAGTATACATCCTGATGGTCCCAGTATACATCCTGATGGTCCCAGTATACATCCTGATGGTCCCAGTACACATCCTGATGGTCCCAGTATACATCCTGATGGTCCCAGTATACCCAGTATACATCCTGATGGTCCCAGTATACATCCTGATGGTCCCAGTATACCCAGTATACATCCTGATGGTCCTAGTATACCCAGTATACATCCTGATGGTCCCAGTACACATCCTGATGGTCCCAGTATACCCAGTGCACATCCTGATGGTTCCAGTATACCCAGTATACATCCTGATGGTCCCAGTATACCCAGTATACATCCTGGTGTTCCCAGTATACATCCTGGTGTTCCCAGTATACATCCTGATGGTCCCAGTATACATCCTGATGGTCCCAGTATACATCCTCATAGTTCCAGTAAACCCAGTATACATCCTGATGGTCCCAGAATACATCCTGATAGTTCCAGTATACCCAGTATACATTCTGATGGTCCCAGTATACATCCTGATGGTCCCAGTATACCCAGTATACATCCTGATGGTCCCAGTACAAATCCTGATGGTCCCAGTACACATCCTGATGGTCCAAGTATACATCCTGATGGTCCCAGTATACCCAGTATACATCCTGATGGTCCCAGTATACATCCTGATTGGTCCCACTATACATCCTGATGGTCCCAGTACACATCCTGATGGTCCCAGTATACATCCTGATGGTCCCAGTATACCCAGTATACATCCTGATGGTCCCAGTATACATCCTGATGGTCCCAGTATACCCAGTATACATCCTGATGGTCCCAGTATACATCCTGATGGTCCTAGTATACCCAGTATACATCCTGATGGTCCCAGTACACATCCTGATGGTCCCAGTATACCCAGTATACATCCTGATGGTCCCAGTATATCCAGTGCACATCCTGATGGTCCCAGTATACCCAGTGCACATCCTGATGGTCCCAGTATACCCAGTATACATCCTGCTGGTCCCAGTATACCCAGTATACATCCTGGTGTTCCCAGTATACATCCTGATGGTCCCAGTATACATCCTGATGGTCCCAGTATACATCCTGATGTTCCCAGTATACATCCTGATGGTCCCAGTATACCCAGTATACATCTTGATGGTCCCAGAATACATCCTGATAGTTCCAATATACCCAGTATACATCCTAATGGTCCCAGTATACATTCTGATGGTCCCAGTATACATCCTGATGGTCCCAGTATACCCAATATACATCCTGATGGTCCCAGTACAAATCCTGATGGTCCCAGTATACATCCTGATGGTCCCAGTGTACCCAGTACACCTCCTGATGGTCCCAGTATACATCCTGATGGTCCCAGAATACATCCTGATAGTTCCAGTATACCCAGTATACATCCTGATGGTCCCAGTACACATCCTGATGGTCCTAGTGCACATCCTGATGGTCCCAGTATACATCCTGATGGTCCCAGTACACATCCTGATGGTCCCAGTATACATCCTAATGTTCCCAGTATACATCCTGATGGTCCCAGTATACATCCTGATGGTCCCAGTATACCCAGTATACATCCTGATGGTCCCAGAATACATCCTGATAGTTCCAGTATACCCAGTATACATCCTGATGGTCCCAGTACACATCCTGATGGTCCTAGTGCACATCCTGATGGTCCCAGTATACATCCTGATGGTCCCAGTACACCTCCTGATGGTCCCAGTATACATCCTGATGGTCCCAGTATACATCCTGATGGTCCCAGTACACATCCTGATGGTCCAATGCACATCCTGATGGTCCCAGTATACATCCTGATGGTCCCAGTACACATCCTGATGGTCCCAGTACACATCCTGATGGTCCCAGTATACCCAGTATACATCCTGATGGTCCCAGTATACCCAGTATACATCCTGATGGTACCAGTATTCATCCTGATGGTCCCAGTATACCCAGTATACATCCTGATGGTCCCAGTATAACCAGTATACATCCTGATGGTCCCAGTATACATCCTGATGGTCCCAGTATACCCAGTATACATCCTGATGGTCCCAGTATACCCAGTGCACATCGTGATGGTCCCAGTATACCCAGTATACATCCTGATGGTCCCAGTATACATCCTGATGGTCCCAGTATTCCCAGTATACATCCTGATGGTCCCAGTATACATCCTGATGGCCCCAGTATACATCCTGATGGTCCCAGTATACATCCTGATGGTCCCAGTATACCCAGTATACATCCTGATGGTCCCAGTATACATCCTGATAGTCCCAGTATACCCAGTATACATCCTGATGGTCCCAGTATACATCCTGAGGGTCCCAGTATACCCAGTATACATCCTGATGGTCCCAGTATACATCCTGATAGTCCCAGTATACCCAGTATACATCCTGATAGTCCCAGTATACATCCTGATAGTTCCAGTATACCCAGTATACATCCTGATGGTCCCAGTATACATGCTGATGGTCCCAGTATACCCAATATACATCCTGATGGTCCCAGTATACCCAGTATACATTCTGATGGTCCCAGTAAACATCCTGATGGTCCCAGTATACCCAGTGTACATCCTGATGGTCCCAGTACACATCCTGATGGTCCCAGTATACCCAGTATACATCCTGATGGTCCCAGTATACCCAGTACACATCCTGATGGTCCCAGTATACCCAGTATACATCCTGATGGTCCCAGTATACATCCTGATAGTCCCAGTATACCCAGTATACATCCTGATGGTCCCAGTATACATCCTGATGTGTCCCAGTATACATCCTGATAGTCCCAGTATACCCAGTATACATCCTGATGTGTCCCAGTATACCCAGTATACATCCTGATGGTCCCAGTATACATCCTGACGGTCCCGATATACATCCTGATGGTCCCAGTATACATCATGATGGTCCCAGTATACCCAGTATACATCCTGATGGTCCCAGTATTCCCAGTGCACATCCTGATGGTCCCAGTATACCCAGTATACATCCTGATGGTCCCAGTATACCCAGTATACATCCTGATGGTCCCAGTATTCCCAGTGCACATCCTGATGGTCCCAGTATTCCCAGTGCACATCCTGATGGTCCCAGTATACCCAGTATACATCCTGATGGTCCCAGTACACATCCTGATGGTCCCAGTATTCCCAGTATACATCCTGATGGTCCCAGTACACATCCTGATGGTCCCAGTATACCCAGTGCACATCCTGATGGTCCCAGTATTCCCAGTGCACATACTGATGGTCCTAGTATACCCAGTATACATCCTGATGGTCCCAGTATACATCCTGATGGTCCCAGTATACATCCTGATGGTCCCAGTATACATCCTGATGGTCCCAGTACACATCCTGATGATCCCAATATATCCAGTATACATCCTGATGGTCCCAGTATACCCAGTATACATCCTGATGGTCCCAGTACACATCCTGATGGTCCCAGTATAAATCCTGATAATCCCAGTATACATCCTGATGGTCCCAGTATACATCCTGATGGTCCCAGTACACATCCTGATGGTCCCAGTATACATCCTGATGGTCCCAGTATACATCCTGATGGTCCCAGTACACATCCTGATGGTCCCAGTATACCCAGTATACATTCTGATGGTCCCAGTATACATCCTGATGGTCCCAGTATACCCAGTATACATCCTGATGGTCCCAGTACAAATCCTGATAGTCCCAGTACACATCCTGATGGTCCAAGTATACATCCTGATGGTCCCAGTGTACCCAGTATACATCCTGATGGTCCCAGTATACATCCTGATTGGTCCCACTATACATCCTGATGGTCCCAGTACACATCCTGATGGTCCCAGTATACATCCTGATGGTCCCAGTATACCCAGTATACATCCTGATGGTCCCAGTATACATCCTGATGGTCCCAGTATACCCAGTATACATCCTGATGGTCCCAGTATACATCCTGATGGTCCTAGTATACCCAGTATACATCCTGATGGTCCCAGTACACATCCTGATGGTCCCAGTATACCCAGTATACATCCTGATGGTCCCAGTATATCCAGTGCACATCCTGATGGTCCCAGTATACCCAGTGCACATCCTGATGGTCCCAGTATACCCAGTATACATCCTGATGGTCCCAGTATACCCAGTATACATCCTGGTGTTCCCAGTATACATCCTGATGGTCCCAGTATACATCCTGATGGTCCCAGTATACATCCTAATGTTCCCAGTATACATCCTGATGGTCCCAGTATACATCCTGATGGTCCCAGTATACCCAGTATAGATCCTGATGGTCCCAGTATACCCAGTATAGATCCTGATGGTCCCAGTATACATCCTGATGGTCCCAGTACACATCCTGGTGGTCCAATGCACATCCTGATGGTCCCAGTATACATCCTGATGGTCCCAGTACACATCCTGATGGTCCCAGTACACATCCTGATGGTCCCAGTATACCCAGTATACATCCTGATGGTCCCAGTATATCCAGTGCACATCCTGATGGTCCCAGTATACCCAGTGCACATCCTGATGGTCCCAGTATACCCAGTATACATCCTGATGGTCCCAGTATACATCCTGATGTTCCCAGTATACATCCTGATGGTCCCAGTATACCCAGTATACATCCTGATGGTCCCAGTATACATCCTGATGGTCCCAGTATACCCAGTATACATCCTGATGGTCCCAGTATACATCCTGATGGTCCCAGTACACATCCTGATGGTCCCAGTATACATCCTGATGGTCCCAGTATACCCAGTATACATCCTGATGGTCCCAGTATACATCCTGATGGTCCCAGTATACCCAGTATACATCCTGATGGTCCCAGTATACCCAGTATACATCCTGATGGTCCTAGTATACCCAGTATACATCCTGATGGTCCCAGTATACCCAGTGCACATCCTGATAGTCCCAGTATACCCAGTATACATCCTGATGGTCCCAGTATACCCAGTATACATCCTGGTGTTCCCAGTATACATCCTGGTGTTCCCAGTATACATCCTGATGGTCCCAGTATACATCCTGATAGTTCCAGTATACCCAGTATACATCCTGATGGTCCCAGAATACATCCTGATAGTCCCAGTATACCCAGTATACATCCTGATGGTCCCAGTATACCCAGTATACATCCTGGTGTTCCCAGTATACATCCTGGTGTTCCCAGTATACATCCTGATGGTCCCAGTATACATCCTGATGGTCCCAGTATACCCAGTATACATCCTGATGGTCCCAGTACAAATCCTGATGGTCCCAGTACACATCCTGATGGTCCAAGTATACATCCTGATGGTCCCAGTGTACCCAGTATACATCCTGATGGTCCCAGTATACATCCTGATTGGTCCCAGTATACATCCTGATGGTCCCAGTATACATCCTGATGGTCCCAGTACACATCCTGATGGTCCCAGTATACATCCTGATGGTCCCAGTATACCCAGTATACATCCTGATGGTCCCAGTATACATCCTGATGGGCCCAGTATACCCAGTATACATCCTGATGGTCCCAGTACACATCCTGATGGTCCCAGTATACCCAGTATACATCCTGATGGTCCCAGTATATCCAGTGCACAACCTGATGGTCCCAGTATACCCAGTGCACATCCTGATGGTCCCAGTATACCCAGTATACATCCTGATGGTCCCAGTATACCCAGTATACATCCTGGTGTTCCCAGTATACATCCTGATGGTCCCAGTATACATCCTGATGGTCCCAGTATACATCCTGATGTTCCCAGTATACATTCTGATGGTCCCAGTATACATCCTGATGGTCCCAGTATACCCAGTATAGATCCTGATGGTCCCAGTATACATCCTGATGTTCCCAGTATACATCCTGATGGTCCCAGTATACCCAGTATACATCCTGATGGTCCCAGTATACATCCTGATGGTCCCAGTATACATCCTGATGTTCCCAGTATACATCCTGATGGTCCCAGTATACCCAGTATACATCCTGATGGTCCCAGAATACATCCTGATAGTTCCAATATACCCAGTATACATCCTAATGGTCCCAGTATACATTCTGATGGTCCCAGTATACATCCTGATGGTCCCAGTATACCCAATATACATCCTGATGGTCCCAGTACAAATCCTGATGGTCCCAGTATACATCCTGATGGTCCCAGTGTACCCAGTACACCTCCTGATGGTCCCAGTATACATCCTGATGGTCCCAGAATACATCCTGATAGTTCCAGTATACCCAGTATACATCCTGATGGTCCCAGTACACATCCTGATGGTCCTAGTGCACATCCTGATGGTCCCAGTATACATCCTGATGGTCCCAGTACACATCCTGATGGTCCCAGTATACATCCTGATGGTCCCAGTATTCATCCTGATGGTCCCAGTATACCCAGTATACATCCTGATGGTCCCAGTATACCCAGTATACATCCTGATGGTACCAGTATTCATCCTGATGGTCCCAGTATACCCAGTATACATCCTGATGGTCCCAGTATAACCAGTATACATCCTGATGGTCCCAGTATACATCCTGATGGTCCCAGTATACCCAGTATACATCCTGATGGTCCCAGTATACCCAGTGCACATCGTGATGGTCCCAGTATACCCAGTATACATCCTGATGGTCCCAGTATACATCCTGATGGTCCAAGTATTCCAAGTGCACATCCTGATGGTCCCAGAATTCCCAGTGCACATCCTGATGGTCCCAGTATACCCAGTATACATCCTGATGGTCCCAATATACCAGTATACATTCTAATGGTCCCAGTATACATCCTGATGGTCCCAGTATAACCAGTATACATCCTGATGGTCCCAGTATACATCCTGATGGTCCCAGTATACCCAGTATACATCCTGATGGTCCCAGTATACATCCTGATGGTCCCAGTATACCCAGTATACATCCTGATGGTCCCAGTATACCCAGTATACATCCTGATGGTCCCAGTGTACCCAGTATACATCCTGACGGTCCCAGTATACATCCTGATGATCCCAGTATACATCCTGATGGTCCCAGTATACCCAGTATACATCCTGATGGTCCCAGTATACATCCTGATGGTCCCAGTATACCCAGTATACATCCTGATGGTCCCAGTATACATCCTGATGGTCCCAGTATACATCCTGATGGTCCCAGTACACATCCTGATGGTCCCAGTATACATCCTGATGGTCCCAGTATACCCAGTATACATCCTGATGGTCCCAGTATACATCCTGATGGTCCCAGTATATCCAGTATACATCCTAAGGGTCCCAGTATACCCAGTATACATCCTGATGGTCCTAGTATACCCAGTATACATCCTGATGGTCCCAGTACACATCCTGATGGTCCCAGTATACCCAGTGCACATCCTGATGGTTCCAGTATACCCAGTATACATCCTGATGGTCCCAGTATACCCAGTATACATCCTGGTGTTCCCAGTATACATCCTGGTGTTCCCAGTATACATCCTGATGGTCCCAGTATACATCCTGATGGTCCCAGTATACATCCTGATAGTTCCAGTAAACCCAGTATACATCCTGATGGTCCCAGAATACATCCTGATAGTTCCAGTATACCCAGTATACATTCTGATGGTCCCAGTATACATCCTGATGGTCCCAGTATACCCAGTATACATCCTGATGGTCCCAGTACAAATCCTGATGGTCCCAGTACACATCCTGATGGTCCAAGTATACATCCTGATGGTCCCAGTGTACCCAGTATACATCCTGATGGTCCCAGTATACATCCTGATTGGTCCCACTATACATCCTGATGGTCCCAGTACACATCCTGATGGTCCCAGTATACATCCTGATGGTCCCAGTATACCCAGTATACATCCTGATGGTCCCAGTATACATCCTGATGGTCCCAGTATACCCAGTATACATCCTGATGGTCCCAGTATACATCCTGATGGTCCTAGTATACCCAGTATACATCCTGATGGTCCCAGTATATCCAGTGCACATCCTGATGGTCCCAGTATACCCAGTATACATCCTGATGGTCCCAGTATATCCAGTGCACATCCTGATGGTCCCAGTATACCCAGTGCACATCCTGATGGTCCCAGTATACCCAGTATATATCCTGCTGGTCCCAGTATACCCAGTATACATCCTGGTGTTCCCAGTATACATCCTGATGGTCCCAGTATACATCCTGATGGTCCCAGTATACATCCTGATGTTCCCAGTATACATCCTGATGGTCCCAGTATACCCAGTATACATCTTGATGGTCCCAGAATACATCCTGATAGTTCCAATATACCCAGTATACATCCTAATGGTCCCAGTATACATTCTGATGGTCCCAGTATACATCCTGATGGTCCCAGTATACCCAATATACATCCTGATGGTCCTAGTACAAATCCTGATGGTCCCAGTATACATCCTGATGGTCCCAGTGTACCCAGTACACCTCCTGATGGTCCCAGTATACATCCTGATGGTCCCAGAATACATCCTGATAGTTCCAGTATACCCAGTATACATCCTGATGGTCCCAGTACACATCCTGATGGTCCTAGTGCACATCCTGATGGTCCCAGTATACATCCTGATGGTCCCAGTACACATCCTGATGTTCCCAGTATACATTTTGATGGTCCCAGTATACATCCTGATGGTCCCAGTATACCCAGTATAGATCCTGATGGTCCCAGTATACATCCTGATGTTCCCAGTATACATCCTGATGGTCCCAGTATACCCAGTATACATCCTGATGGTCCCAGTATACATCCTGATGGTCCCAGTATACATCCTGATGTTCCCAGTATACATCCTGATGGTCCCAGTATACATCCTGATGGTCCCAGTATACCCAGTATACATCCTGATGGTCCCAGAATACATCCTGATAGTTCCAATATACCCAGTATACATCCTAATGGTCCCAGTATACATTCTGATGGTCCCAGTATACATCCTGATGGTCCCAGTATACCCAATATACATCCTGATGGTCCCAGTACAAATCCTGATGGTCCCAGTATACATCCTGATGGTCCCAGTGTACCCAGTACACCTCCTGATGGTCCCAGTATACATCCTGATGGTCCCAGAATACATCCTGATAGTTCCAGTATACCCAGTATACATCCTGATGGTCCCAGTACACATCCTGATGGTCCTAGTGCACATCCTGATGGTCCCAGTATACATCCTGATGGTCCCAGTACACATCCTGATGGTCCCAGTATACATCCTGATGGTCCCAGTATTCATCCTGATGGTCCCAGTATACCCAGTATACATCCTGATGGTCCCAGTATACCCAGTATACATCCTGATGGTACCAGTATTCATCCTGATGGTCCCAGTATACCCAGTATACATCCTGATGGTCCCAGTATAACCAGTATACATCCTGATGGTCCCAGTATACATCCTGATGGTCCCAGTATACCCAGTATACATCCTGATGGTCCCAGTATACCCAGTGCACATCGTGATGGTCCCAGTATACCCAGTATACATCCTGATGGTCCCAGTATACATCCTGATGGTCCAAGTATTCCAAGTGCACATCCTGATGGTCCCAGAATTCCCAGTGCACATCCTGATGGTCCCAGTATACCCAGTATACATCCTGATGGTCCCAATATACCAGTATACATTCTAATGGTCCCAGTATACATCCTGATGGTCCCAGTATACCCAGTATACATCCTGATGGTCCCAGTATAACCAGTATACATCCTGATGGTCCCAGTATACATCCTGATGGTCCCAGTATACCCAGTATACATCCTGATGGTCCCAGTATACATCCTGATGGTCCCAGTATACCCAGTATACATCCTGATGGTCCCAGTGTACCCAGTATACATCCTGATGGTCCCAGTATACCCAGTATACATCCTGATGGTCCCAGTATACATCCTGATGGTCCCAGTATACCCAGTATACATCCTGATGGTCCCAGTATACCCAGTATACATCCTGATGGTCCCAGTGTACCCAGTATACATCCTGACGGTCCCAGTATACATCCTGATGATCCCAGTATACATCCTGATGGTCCCAGTATACCCAGTATACATCCTGATGGTCCCAGTATACATCCTGATGGTCCCAGTATACCCAGTATACATCCTGATGGTCCCAGTATACATCCTGATGGTCCCAGTATACATCCTGATGGTCCCAGTACACATCCTGATGGTCCCAGTATACATCCTGATGGTCCCAGTATACCCAGTATACATCCTGATGGTCCCAGTATACATCCTGATGGTCCCAGTATACCCAGTATACATCCTGATGGTCCCAGTATACCCAGTATACATCCTGATGGTCCTAGTATACCCAGTATACATCCTGATGGTCCCAGTACACATCCTGATGGTCCCAGTATACCCAGTGCACATCCTGATGGTTCCAGTATACCCAGTATACATCCTGATGGTCCCAGTATACCCAGTATACATCCTGGTGTTCCCAGTATACATCCTGATGGTCCCAGTATACATCCTGATGGTCCCAGTATACATCCTGATAGTTCCAGTAAACCCAGTATACATCCTGATGGTCCCAGAATACATCCTGATAGTTCCAGTATACCCAGTATACATTCTGATGGTCCCAGTATACATCCTGATGGTCCCAGTATACCCAGTATACATCCTGATGGTCCCGGTACAAATCCTGATGGTCCCAGTACACATCCTGATGGTCCAAGTATACATCCTGATGGTCCCAGTGTACCCAGTATACATCCTGATGGTCCCAGTATACATCCTGATTGGTCCCACTATACATCCTGATGGTCCCAGTACACATCCTGATGGTCCCAGTATACATCCTGATGGTCCCAGTATACCCAGTATACATCCTGATGGTCCCAGTATACATCCTGATGGTCCCAGTATACCCAGTATACATCCTGATGGTCCCAGTATACATCCTGATGGTCCTAGTATACCCAGTATACATCCTGATGGTCCCAGTACACATCCTGATGGTCCCAGTATACCCAGTATACATCCTGATGGTCCCAGTATATCCAGTGCACATCCTGATGGTCCCAGTATACCCAGTGCACATCCTGATGGTCCCAGTATACCCAGTATACATCCTGCTGGTCCCAGTATACCCAGTATACATCCTGGTGTTCCCAGTATACATCCTGATGGTCCCAGTATACATCCTGATGGTCCCAGTATACATCCTGATGTTCCCAGTATACATCCTGATGGTCCCAGTATACCCAGTATACATCTTGATGGTCCCAGAATACATCCTGATAGTTCCAATATACCCAGTATACATCCTAATGGTCCCAGTATACATTCTGATGGTCCCAGTATACATCCTGATGGTCCCAGTATACCCAATATACATCCTGATGGTCCCAGTACAAATCCTGATGGTCCCAGTATACATCCTGATGGTCCCAGTGTACCCAGTACACCTCCTGATGGTCCCAGTATACATCCTGATGGTCCCAGAATACATCCTGATAGTTCCAGTATACCCAGTATACATCCTGATGGTCCCAGTACACATCCTGATGGTCCTAGTGCACATCCTGATGGTCCCAGTATACATCCTGATGGTCCCAGTACACATCCTGATGGTCCCAGTATACATCCTAATGTTCCCAGTATACATCCTGATGGTCCCAGTATACATCCTGATGGTCCCAGTATACCCAGTATAGATCCTGATGGTCCCAGTATACCCAGTATAGATCCTGATGGTCCCAGTATACATCCTGATGGTCCCAGTACACATCCTGATGGTCCAATGCACATCCTGATGGTCCCAGTATACATCCTGATGGTCCCAGTACACATCCTGATGGTCCCAGTACACATCCTGATGGTCCCAGTATACCCAGTATACATCCTGATGGTCCCAGTATACCCAGTATACATCCTGATGGTACCAGTATTCATCCTGATGGTCCCAGTATACCCAGTATACATCCTGATGGTCCCAGTATAACCAGTATACATCCTGATGGTCCCAGTATACATCCTGATGGTCCCAGTATACCCAGTAAACATCCTGATGGTCCCAGTATACCCAGTGCACATCGTGATGGTCCCAGTATACCCAGTATACATCCTGATGGTCCCAGTATACATCCTGATGGTCCAAGTATTCCAAGTGCACATCCTGATGGTCCCAGTATTCCCAGTGCACATCCTGATGGTCCCAGTATACCCAGTATACATCCTGATGGTCCCAATATACCAGTATACATTCTAATGGTCCCAGTATACATCCTGATGGTCCCAGTATACCCAGTATACATCCTGATGGTCCCAGTATAACCAGTATACATCCTGATGGTCCCAGTATACCCAGTATACATCCTGATGGTCCCAGTATACATCCTGATGGTCCCAGTATACCCAGTATACATCCTGATGGTCCCAGTATACCCAGTATACATCCTGATGGTCCCAGTGTACCCAGTATACATCCTGACGGTCCCAGTATACATCCTGATGATCCCAGTATACATCCTGATGGTCCCAATATACCCAGTATACATCCTGATGGTCCCAGTATACATCCTGATGGTCCCAGTATACCCAGTATACATCCTGATGGTCCCAGTATACATCCTGATGGTCCCAGTATACATCCTGATGGTCCCAGTACACATCCTGATGGTCCCAGTATACATCCTGATGGTCCCAGTATACCCAGTATACATCCTGATGGTCCCAGTATACATCCTGATGGTCCCAGTATACCCAGTATACATCCTGATGGTCCCAGTATACCCAGTATACATCCTGATGGTCCTAGTATACCCAGTATACATCCTGATGGTCCCAGTACACATCCTGATGGTCCCAGTATACCCAGTGCACATCCTGATGGTCCCAGTATACCCAGTATACATCCTGATGGTCCCAGTATACCCAGTATACATCCTGGTGTTCCCAGTATACATCCTGGTGTTCCCAGTATACATCCTGATGGTCCCAGTATACATCCTGATGGTCCCAGTATACATCCTGATAGTTCCAGTATACCCAGTATACATCCTGATGGTCCCAGAATACATCCTGATAGTTCCAGTATACCCAGTATACATTCTGATGGTCCCAGTATACATCCTGATGGTCCCAGTATACCCAGTATACATCCTGATGGTCCCAGTACAAATCCTGATGGTCCCAGTACACATCCTGATGGTCCAAGTATACATCCTGATGGTCCCAGTGTACCCAGTATACATCCTGATGGTCCCAGTATACATCCTGATTGGTCCCACTATACATCCTGATGGTCCCAGTACACATCCTGATGGTCCCAGTATACATCCTGATGGTCCCAGTATACCCAGTATACATCCTGATGGTCCCAGTATACATCCTGATGGTCCCAGTATACCCAGTATACATCCTGATGGTCCCAGTATACATCCTGATGGTCCTAGTATACCCAGTATACATCCTGATGGTCCCAGTACACATCCTGATGGTCCCAGTATACCCAGTATACATCCTGATGGTCCCAGTATATCCAGTGCACATCCTGATGGTCCCAGTATACCCAGTGCACATCCTGATGGTCCCAGTATACCCAGTATACATCCTGATGGTCCCAGTATACCCAGTATACATCCTGGTGTTCCCAGTATACATCCTGATGGTCCCAGTATACATCCTGATGGTCCCAGTATACATCCTAATGTTCCCAGTATACATCCTGATGGTCCCAGTATACATCCTGATGGTCCCAGTATACCCAGTATAGATCCTGATGGTCCCAGTATACCCAGTATAGATCCTGATGGTCCCAGTATACATCCTGATGGTCCCAGTACACATCCTGGTGGTCCAATGCACATCCTGATGGTCCCAGTATACATCCTGATGGTCCCAGTACACATCCTGATGGTCCCAGTACACATCCTGATGGTCCCAGTATACCCAGTATACATCCTGATGGTCCCAGTATATCCAGTGCACATCCTGATGGTCCCAGTATACCCAGTGCACATCCTGATGGTCCCAGTATACCCAGTATACATCCTGATGGTCCCAGTATACATCCTGATGTTCCCAGTATACATCCTGATGGTCCCAGTATACCCAGTATACATCCTGATGGTCCCAGTATACATCCTGATGGTCCCAGTATACCCAGTATACATCCTGATGGTCCCAGTATACATCCTGATGGTCCCAGTACACATCCTGATGGTCCCAGTATACATCCTGATGGTCCCAGTATACCCAGTATACATCCTGATGGTCCCAGTATACATCCTGATGGTCCCAGTATACCCAGTATACATCCTGATGGTCCCAGTATACCCAGTATACATCCTGATGGTCCTAGTATACCCAGTATACATCCTGATGGTCCCAGTATACCCAGTGCACATCCTGATAGTCCCAGTATACCCAGTATACATCCTGATGGTCCCAGTATACCCAGTATACATCCTGGTGTTCCCAGTATACATCCTGGTGTTCCCAGTATACATCCTGATGGTCCCAGTATACATCCTGATAGTTCCAGTATACCCAGTATACATCCTGATGGTCCCAGAATACATCCTGATAGTTCCAGTATACCCAGTATACATTCTGATGGTCCCAGTATACATCCTGATGGTCCCAGTATACCCAGTATACATCCTGATGGTCCCAGTACAAATCCTGATGGTCCCAGTACACATCCTGATGGTCCAAGTATACATCCTGATGGTCCCAGTGTACCCAGTATACATCCTGATGGTCCCAGTATACATCCTGATTGGTCCCAGTATACATCCTGATGGTCCCAGTATACATCCTGATGGTCCCAGTACACATCCTGATGGTCCCAGTATACATCCTGATGGTCCCAGTATACCCAGTATACATCCTGATGGTCCCAGTATACATCCTGATGGGCCCAGTATACCCAGTATACATCCTGATGGTCCCAGTACACATCCTGATGGTCCCAGTATACCCAGTATACATCCTGATGGTCCCAGTATATCCAGTGCACAACCTGATGGTCCCAGTATACCCAGTGCACATCCTGATGGTCCCAGTATACCCAGTATACATCCTGATGGTCCCAGTATACCCAGTATACATCCTGGTGTTCCCAGTATACATCCTGATGGTCCCAGTATACATCCTGATGGTCCCAGTATACATCCTGATGTTCCCAGTATACATTCTGATGGTCCCAGTATACATCCTGATGGTCCCAGTATACCCAGTATAGATCCTGATGGTCCCAGTATACATCCTGATGTTCCCAGTATACATCCTGATGGTCCCAGTATACCCAGTATACATCCTGATGGTCCCAGTATACATCCTGATGTTCCCAGTATACATCCTGATGGTCCCAGTATACCCAGTATACATCCTGATGGTCCCAGAATACATCCTGATAGTTCCAATATACCCAGTATACATCCTAATGGTCCCAGTATACATTCTGATGGTCCCAGTATACATCCTGATGGTCCCAGTATACCCAATATACATCCTGATGGTCCCAGTACAAATCCTGATGGTCCCAGTATACATCCTGATGGTCCCAGTGTACCCAGTACACCTCCTGATGGTCCCAGTATACATCCTGATGGTCCCAGAATACATCCTGATAGTTCCAGTATACCCAGTATACATCCTGATGGTCCCAGTACACATCCTGATGGTCCTAGTGCACATCCTGATGGTCCCAGTATACATCCTGATGGTCCCAGTACACATCCTGATGGTCCCAGTATACATCCTGATGGTCCCAGTATTCATCCTGATGGTCCCAGTATACCCAGTATACATCCTGATGGTCCCAGTATACCCAGTATACATCCTGATGGTACCAGTATTCATCCTGATGGTCCCAGTATACCCAGTATACATCCTGATGGTCCCAGTATAACCAGTATACATCCTGATGGTCCCAGTATACATCCTGATGGTCCCAGTATACCCAGTATACATCCTGATGGTCCCAGTATACCCAGTGCACATCGTGATGGTCCCAGTATACCCAGTATACATCCTGATGGTCCCAGTATACATCCTGATGGTCCAAGTATTCCAAGTGCACATCCTGATGGTCCCAGAATTCCCAGTGCACATCCTGATGGTCCCAGTATACCCAGTATACATCCTGATGGTCCCAATATACCAGTATACATTCTAATGGTCCCAGTATACATCCTGATGGTCCCAGTATACCCAGTATACATCCTGATGGTCCCAGTATAACCAGTATACATCCTGATGGTCCCAGTATACATCCTGATGGTCCCAGTATACCCAGTATACATCCTGATGGTCCCAGTATACATCCTGATGGTCCCAGTATACCCAGTATACATCCTGATGGTCCCAGTATACCCAGTATACATCCTGATGGTCCCAGTGTACCCAGTATACATCCTGACGGTCCCAGTATACATCCTGATGATCCCAGTATACATCCTGATGGTCCCAGTATACCCAGTATACATCCTGATGGTCCCAGTATACATCCTGATGGTCCCAGTATACCCAGTATACATCCTGATGGTCCCAGTATACATCCTGATGGTCCCAGTATACATCCTGATGGTCCCAGTACACATCCTGATGGTCCCAGTATACATCCTGATGGTCCCAGTATACCCAGTATACATCCTGATGGTCCCAGTATACATCCTGATGGTCCCAGTATATCCAGTATACATCCTAAGGGTCCCAGTATACCCAGTATACATCCTGATGGTCCTAGTATACCCAGTATACATCCTGATGGTCCCAGTACACATCCTGATGGTCCCAGTATACCCAGTGCACATCCTGATGGTTCCAGTATACCCAGTATACATCCTGATGGTCCCAGTATACCCAGTATACATCCTGGTGTTCCCAGTATACATCCTGGTGTTCCCAGTATACATCCTGATGGTCCCAGTATACATCCTGATGGTCCCAGTATACATCCTGATAGTTCCAGTAAACCCAGTATACATCCTGATGGTCCCAGAATACATCCTGATAGTTCCAGTATACCCAGTATACATTCTGATGGTCCCAGTATACATCCTGATGGTCCCAGTATACCCAGTATACATCCTGATGGTCCCAGTACAAATCCTGATGGTCCCAGTACACATCCTGATGGTCCAAGTATACATCCTGATGGTCCCAGTGTACCCAGTATACATCCTGATGGTCCCAGTATACATCCTGATTGGTCCCACTATACATCCTGATGGTCCCAGTACACATCCTGATGGTCCCAGTATACATCCTGATGGTCCCAGTATACCCAGTATACATCCTGATGGTCCCAGTATACATCCTGATGGTCCCAGTATACCCAGTATACATCCTGATGGTCCCAGTATACATCCTGATGGTCCTAGTATACATCCTGATGGTCCTAGTATACCCAGTATACATCCTGATGGTCCCAGTACACATCCTGATGGTCCCAGTATACCCAGTATACATCCTGATGGTCCCAGTATATCCAGTGCACATCCTGATGGTCCCAGTATACCCAGTGCACATCCTGATGGTCCCAGTATACCCAGTATATATCCTGCTGGTCCCAGTATACCCAGTATACATCCTGGTGTTCCCAGTATACATCCTGATGGTCCCAGTATACATCCTGATGGTCCCAGTATACATCCTGATGTTCCCAGTATACATCCTGATGGTCCCAGTATACCCAGTATACATCTTGATGGTCCCAGAATACATCCTGATAGTTCCAATATACCCAGTATACATCCTAATGGTCCCAGTATACATTCTGATGGTCCCAGTATACATCCTGATGGTCCCAGTATACCCAATATACATCCTGATGGTCCTAGTACAAATCCTGATGGTCCCAGTATACATCCTGATGGTCCCAGTGTACCCAGTACACCTCCTGATGGTCCCAGTATACATCCTGATGGTCCCAGAATACATCCTGATAGTTCCAGTATACCCAGTATACATCCTGATGGTCCCAGTACACATCCTGATGGTCCTAGTGCACATCCTGATGGTCCCAGTATATATCCTGATGGTCCCAGTACACATCCTGATGTTCCCAGTATACATTTTGATGGTCCCAGTATACATCCTGATGGTCCCAGTATACCCAGTATAGATCCTGATGGTCCCAGTATACATCCTGATGTTCCCAGTATACATCCTGATGGTCCCAGTATACCCAGTATACATCCTGATGGTCCCAGTATACATCCTGATGGTCCCAGTATACATCCTGATGTTCCCAGTATACATCCTGATGGTCCCAGTATACATCCTGATGGTCCCAGTATACCCAGTATACATCCTGATGGTCCCAGAATACATCCTGATAGTTCCAATATACCCAGTATACATCCTAATGGTCCCAGTATACATTCTGATGGTCCCAGTATACATCCTGATGGTCCCAGTATACCCAATATACATCCTGATGGTCCCAGTACAAATCCTGATGGTCCCAGTATACATCCTGATGGTCCCAGTGTACCCAGTACACCTCCTGATGGTCCCAGTATACATCCTGATGGTCCCAGAATACATCCTGATAGTTCCAGTATACCCAGTATACATCCTGATGGTCCCAGTACACATCCTGATGGTCCTAGTGCACATCCTGATGGTCCCAGTATACATCCTGATGGTCCCAGTACACATCCTGATGGTCCCAGTATACATCCTGATGGTCCCAGTATTCATCCTGATGGTCCCAGTATACCCAGTATACATCCTGATGGTCCCAGTATACCCAGTATACATCCTGATGGTACCAGTATTCATCCTGATGGTCCCAGTATACCCAGTATACATCCTGATGGTCCCAGTATAACCAGTATACATCCTGATGGTCCCAGTATACATCCTGATGGTCCCAGTATACCCAGTATACATCCTGATGGTCCCAGTATACCCAGTGCACATCGTGATGGTCCCAGTATACCCAGTATACATCCTGATGGTCCCAGTATACATCCTGATGGTCCAAGTATTCCAAGTGCACATCCTGATGGTCCCAGAATTCCCAGTGCACATCCTGATGGTCCCAGTATACCCAGTATACATCCTGATGGTCCCAATATACCAGTATACATTCTAATGGTCCCAGTATACATCCTGATGGTCCCAGTATACCCAGTATACATCCTGATGGTCCCAGTATAACCAGTATACATCCTGATGGTCCCAGTATACATCCTGATGGTCCCAGTATACCCAGTATACATCCTGATGGTCCCAGTATACATCCTGATGGTCCCAGTATACCCAGTATACATCCTGATGGTCCCAGTATACCCAGTATACATCCTGATGGTCCCAGTATACCCAGTATACATCCTGATGGTCCCAGTATACATCCTGATGGTCCCAGTATACCCAGTATACATCCTGATGGTCCCAGTGTACCCAGTATACATCCTGACGGTCCCAGTATACATCCTGATGATCCCAGTATACATCCTGATGGTCCCAGTATACCCAGTATACATCCTGATGGTCCCAGTATACATCCTGATGGTCCCAGTATACCCAGTATACATCCTGATGGTCCCAGTATACATCCTGATGGTCCCAGTATACATCCTGATGGTCCCAGTACACATCCTGATGGTCCCAGTATACATCCTGATGGTCCCAGTATACCCAGTATACATCCTGATGGTCCCAGTATACATCCTGATGGTCCCAGTATACCCAGTATACATCCTGATGGTCCCAGTATACCCAGTATACATCCTGATGGTCCTAGTATACCCAGTATACATCCTGATGGTCCCAGTACACATCCTGATGGTCCCAGTATACCCAGTGCACATCCTGATGGTTCCAGTATACCCAGTATACATCCTGATGGTCCCAGTATACCCAGTATACATCCTGGTGTTCCCAGTATACATCCTGATGGTCCCAGTATACATCCTGATGGTCCCAGTATACATCCTGATAGTTCCAGTAAACCCAGTATACATCCTGATGGTCCCAGAATACATCCTGATAGTTCCAGTATACCCAGTATACATCCTGATGGTCCCAGTATACCCAGTATACATCCTGATGGTCCCGGTACAAATCCTGATGGTCCCAGTACACATCCTGATGGTCCAAGTATACATCCTGATGGTCCCAGTGTACCCAGTATACATCCTGATGGTCCCAGTATACATCCTGATTGGTCCCACTATACATCCTGATGGTCCCAGTACACATCCTGATGGTCCCAGTATACATCCTGATGGTCCCAGTATACCCAGTATACATCCTGATGGTCCCAGTATACATCCTGATGGTCCCAGTATACCCAGTATACATCCTGATGGTCCCAGTATACATCCTGATGGTCCTAGTATACCCAGTATACATCCTGATGGTCCCAGTACACATCCTGATGGTCCCAGTATACCCAGTATACATCCTGATGGTCCCAGTATATCCAGTGCACATCCTGATGGTCCCAGTATACCCAGTGCACATCCTGATGGTCCCAGTATACCCAGTATACATCCTGCTGGTCCCAGTATACCCAGTATACATCCTGGTGTTCCCAGTATACATCCTGATGGTCCCAGTATACATCCTGATGGTCCCAGTATACATCCTGATGTTCCCAGTATACATCCTGATGGTCCCAGTATACCCAGTATACATCTTGATGGTCCCAGAATACATCCTGATAGTTCCAATATACCCAGTATACATCCTAATGGTCCCAGTATACATTCTGATGGTCCCAGTATACATCCTGATGGTCCCAGTATACCCAATATACATCCTGATGGTCCCAGTACAAATCCTGATGGTCCCAGTATACATCCTGATGGTCCCAGTGTACCCAGTACACCTCCTGATGGTCCCAGTATACATCCTGATGGTCCCAGAATACATCCTGATAGTTCCAGTATACCCAGTATACATCCTGATGGTCCCAGTACACATCCTGATGGTCCTAGTGCACATCCTGATGGTCCCAGTATACATCCTGATGGTCCCAGTACACATCCTGATGGTACCAGTATACATCCTAATGTTCCCAGTATACATCCTGATGGTCCCAGTATACATCCTGATGGTCCCAGTATACCCAGTATAGATCCTGATGGTCCCAGTATACCCAGTATAGATCCTGATGGTCCCAGTATACATCCTGATGGTCCCAGTACACATCCTGATGGTCCAATGCACATCCTGATGGTCCCAGTATACATCCTGATGGTCCCAGTACACATCCTGATGGTCCCAGTACACATCCTGATGGTCCCAGTATACCCAGTATACATCCTGATGGTCCCAGTATACCCAGTATACATCCTGATGGTACCAGTATTCATCCTGATGGTCCCAGTATACCCAGTATACATCCTGATGGTCCCAGTATAACCAGTATACATCCTGATGGTCCCAGTATACATCCTGATGGTCCCAGTATACCCAGTAAACATCCTGATGGTCCCAGTATACCCAGTGCACATCGTGATGGTCCCAGTATACCCAGTATACATCCTGATGGTCCCAGTATACATCCTGATGGTCCAAGTATTCCAAGTGCACATCCTGATGGTCCCAGTATTCCCAGTGCACATCCTGATGGTCCCAGTATACCCAGTATACATCCTGATGGTCCCAATATACCAGTATACATTCTAATGGTCCCAGTATACATCCTGATGGTCCCAGTATACCCAGTATACATCCTGATGGTCCCAGTATAACCAGTATACATCCTGATGGTCCCAGTATATGATGGTCCCAGTATACATCCTGATGGTCCCAGTATACCCAGTATACATCCTGATGGTCCCAGTATACCCAGTATACATCCTGATGGTCCCAGTGTACCCAGTATACATCCTGACGGTCCCAGTATACATCCTGATGATCCCAGTATACATCCTGATGGTCCCAATATACCCAGTATACATCCTGATGGTCCCAGTATACATCCTGATGGTCCCAGTATACCCAGTATACATCCTGATGGTCCCAGTATACATCCTGATGGTCCCAGTATACATCCTGATGGTCCCAGTACACATCCTGATGGTCCCAGTATACATCCTGATGGTCCCAGTATACCCAGTATACATCCTGATGGTCCCAGTATACATCCTGATGGTCCCAGTATACCCAGTATACATCCTGATGGTCCCAGTATACCCAGTATACATCCTGATGGTCCTAGTATACCCAGTATACATCCTGATGGTCCCAGTACACATCCTGATGGTCCCAGTATACCCAGTGCACATCCTGATGGTCCCAGTATACCCAGTATACATCCTGATGGTCCCAGTATACCCAGTATACATCCTGGTGTTCCCAGTATACATCCTGGTGTTCCCAGTATACATCCTGATGGTCCCAGTATACATCCTGATGGTCCCAGTATACATCCTGATAGTTCCAGTATACCCAGTATACATCCTGATGGTCCCAGAATACATCCTGATAGTTCCAGTATACCCAGTATACATTCTGATGGTCCCAGTATACATCCTGATGGTCCCAGTATACCCAGTATACATCCTGATGGTCCCAGTACAAATCCTGATGGTCCCAGTACACATCCTGATGGTCCAAGTATACATCCTGATGGTCCCAGTGTACCCAGTATACATCCTGATGGTCCCAGTATACATCCTGATTGGTCCCACTATACATCCTGATGGTCCCAGTACACATCCTGATGGTCCCAGTATACATCCTGATGGTCCCAGTATACCCAGTATACATCCTGATGGTCCCAGTATACATCCTGATGGTCCCAGTATACCCAGTATACATCCTAATGGTCCCAGTATACATCCTGATGGTCCTAGTATACCCAGTATACATCCTGATGGTCCCAGTACACATCCTGATGGTCCCAGTATACCCAGTATACATCCTGATGGTCCCAGTATATCCAGTGCACATCCTGATGGTCCCAGTATACCCAGTGCACATCCTGATGGTCCCAGTATACCCAGTATACATCCTGATGGTCCCAGTATACCCAGTATACATCCTGTTGGTCCCAGTATACATCCTGATGGTCCCAGTATACATCCTGATGGTCCCAGTATACATCCTAATGTTCCCAGTATACATCCTGATGGTCCCAGTATACATCCTGATGGTCCCAGTATACCCAGTATAGATCCTGATGGTCCCAGTATACCCAGTATAGATCCTGATGGTCCCAGTATACATCCTGATTGGTCCCACTATACATCCTGATGGTCCCAGTACACATCCTGATGGTCCCAGTATTCATCCTGATGGTCCCAGTATACCCAGTATACATCCTGATGGTCCCAGTATACATCCTGATGGTCCCAGTATACCCAGTATACATCCTGATGGTCCTAGTATACCCAGTATACATCCTGATGGTCCCAGTACACATCCTGATGGTCCCAGTATACCCAGTATACATCCTGATGGTCCCAGTATATCCAGTGCACATCCTGATGGTCCCAGTATACCCAGTGCACATCCTGATGGTCCCAGTATACCCAGTATACATCCTGATGGTCCCAGTATACCCAGTATACATCCTGGTGTTCCCAGTATACATCCTGATGGTCCCAGTATACATCCTGATGGTCCCAGTATACATCCTAATGTTCCCAGTATACATCCTGATGGTCCCAGTATACATCCTGATGGTCCCAGTATACCCAGTATAGATCCTGATGGTCCCAGTATACCCAGTATAGATCCTGATGGTCCCAGTATACATCCTGATGGTCCCAGTACACATCCTGATGGTCCAATGCACATCCTGATGGTCCCAGTATACATCCTGATGGTCCCAGTATACATCCTGATGTTCCCAGTACACATCCTGATGGTCCCAGTATACCCAGTATACATCCTGATGGTCCCAGTATATCCAGTGCACATCCTGATGGTCCCAGTATACCCAGTGCACATCCTGATGGTCCCAGTATACCCAGTATACATCCTGATGGTCCCAGTATACATCCTGATGTTCCCAGTATACATCCTGATGGTCCCAGTATACCCAGTATACATCCTGATGGTCCCAGTATACATCCTGATGGTCCCAGTATACCCAGTATACATCCTGATGGTCCCAGTATACATCCTGATGGTCCCAGTATAAATCCTGATGGTCCCAGTACACATCCTGATGGTCCCAGTATACATCCTGATGGTCACAGTATACCCAGTATACATCCTAATGGTCCCAGTATACATCCTGATGGTCCCAGTATACCCAGTATACATCCTGATGGTCCCAGTATACCCAGTATACATCCTGATGGTCCTAGTATACCCAGTATACATCCTGATGGTCCCAGTATACCCAGTGCACATCCTGATAGTCCCAGTATACCCAGTATACATCCTGATGGTACCAGTATACCCAGTATACATCCTGGTGTTCCCAGTATACATCCTGGTGTTCCCAGTATACATCCTGATGGTCCCAGTATACATCCTGATGGTCCCAGTATACATCCTGATAGTTCCAGTATACCCAGTATACATCCTGATGGTCCCAGAATACATCCTGATAGTTCCAGTATACCCAGTATACATTCTGATGGTCCCAGTATACATCCTGATGGTCCCAGTATACCCAGTATACATCCTGATGGTCCCAGTACAAATCCTGATGGTCCCAGTACACATCCTGATGGTCCAAGTATACATCCTGATGGTCCCAGTGTACCCAGTATACATCCTGATGGTCCCAGTATACATCCTGATTGGTCCCAGTATACATCCTGATGGTCCCAGTATACATCCTGATGGTCCCAGTACACATCCTGATGGTCCCAGTATACATCCTGATGGTCCCAGTATACCCAGTATACATCCTGATGGTCCCAGTATACATCCTGATGGTCCCAGTATACCCAGTATACATCCTGATGGTCCCAGTATACATCCTGATGGTCCTAGTATACCCAGTATACATCCTGATGGTCCCAGTACACATCCTGATGGTCCCAGTATACCCATTATACATCCTGATGGTCCCAGTATATCCAGTGCACAACCTGATGGTCCCAGTATACCCAGTGCACATCCTGATGGTCCCAGTATACCCAGTATACATCCTGATGGTCCCAGTATACCCAGTATACATCCTGGTGTTCCCAGTATACATCCTGATGGTCCCAGTATACATCCTGATGGTCCCAATATACATCCTGATGTTCCCAGTATACATTCTGATGGTCCCAGTATACATCCTGATGGTCCCAGTATACCCAGTATAGATCCTGATGGTCCCAGTATACATCCTGATGTTCCCAGTATACATCCTGATGGTCCCAGTATACCCAGTATACATCCTGATGGTCCCAGTATACATCCTGATGGTCCCAGTATACATCCTGATGTTCCCAGTATACATCCTGATGGTCCCAGTATACCCAGTATACATCCTGATGGTCCCAGAATACATCCTGATAGTTCCAATATACCCAGTATACATCCTAATGGTCCCAGTATACATTCTGATGGTCCCAGTATACATCCTGATGGTCCCAGTATACCCAATATACATCCTGATGGTCCCAGTACAAATCCTGATGGTCCCAGTATACATCCTGATGGTCCCAGTGTACCCAGTACACCTCCTGATGGTCCCAGTATACATCCTGATGGTCCCAGAATACATCCTGATAGTTCCAGTATACCCAGTATACATCCTGATGGTCCCAGTACACATCCTGATGGTCCTAGTGCACATCCTGATGGTCCCAGTATACATCCTGATGGTCCCAGTACACATCCTGATGGTCCCAGTACACATCCTGATGGTCCCAGTATTCATCCTGATGGTCTCAGTATACCCAGTATACATCCTGATGGTCCCAGTATACCCAGTATACATCCTGATGGTACCAGTATTCATCCTGATGGTCCCAGTATACCCAGTATACATCCTGATGGTCCCAGTATAACCAGTATACATCCTGATGGTCCCAGTATACATCCTGATGGTCCCAGTATACCCAGTATACATCCTGATGGTCCCAGTATACCCAGTGCACATCGTGATGGTCCCAGTATACCCAGTATACATCCTGATGGTCCCAGTATACATCCTGATGGTCCAAGTATTCCAAGTGCACATCCTGATGGTCCCAGAATTCCCAGTGCACATCCTGATGGTCCCAGTATACCCAGTATACATCCTGATGGTCCCAATATACCAGTATACATTCTAATGGTCCCAGTATACATCCTGATGGTCCCAGTATACCCAGTATACATCCTGATGGTCCCAGTATAACCAGTATACATCCTGATGGTCCCAGTATACATCCTGATGGTCCCAGTATACCCAGTATACATCCTGATGGTCCCAGTATACATCCTGATGGTCCCAGTATACCCAGTATACATCCTGATGGTCCCAGTATACCCAGTATACATCCTGATGGTCCCAGTGTACCCAGTATACATCCTGACGGTCCCAGTATACATCCTGATGATCCCAGTATACATCCTGATGGTCCCAATATACCAGTATACATTCTAATGGTCCCAGTATACATCCTGATGGTCCCAGTATACCCAGTATACATCCTGATGGTCCCAGTATAACCAGTATACATCCTGATGGTCCCAGTATACATCCTGATGGTCCCAGTATACATCCTGATGGTCCCAGTATACATCCTGATGGTCCCAGTATACCCAGTATACATCCTGATGGTCCCAGTATACATCCTGATGGTCCCAGTATACCCAGTATACATCCTGATGGTCCCAGTATACCCAGTATACATCCTGATGGTCCTAGTATACCCAGTATACATCCTGATGGTCCCAGTACACATCCTGATGGTCCCAGTATACCCAGTGCACATCCTGATGATCCCAGTATACCCAGTATACATCCTGATGGTCCCAGTATACCCAGTATACATCCTGGTGTTCCCAGTATACATCCTGGTGTTCCCAGTATACATCCTGATGGTCCCAGTATACATCCTGATGGTCCCAGTATACATCCTGATAGTTCCAGTAAACCCAGTATACATCCTGATGGTCCCAGAATACATCCTGATAGTTCCAGTATACCCAGTATACATTCTGATGGTCCCAGTATACATCCTGATGGTCCCAGTATACCCAGTATACATCCTGATGGTCCCAGTACAAATCCTGATGGTCCCAGTACACATCCTGATGGTCCAAGTATACATCCTGATGGTCCCAGTATACATCCTGATTGGTCCCACTATACATCCTGATGGTCCCAGTACACATCCTGATGGTCCCAGTATACATCCTGATGGTCCCAGTATACCCAGTATACATCCTGATGGTCCCAGTATACATCCTGATGGTCCCAGTATACCCAGTATACATCCTGATGGTCCCAGTATACATCCTGATGGTCCTAGTATACCCAGTATACATCCTGATGGTCCCAGTACACATCCTGATGGTCCCAGTATACCCAGTATACATCCTGATGGTCCCAGTATATCCAGTGCACATCCTGATGGTCCCAGTATACCCAGTGCACATCCTGATGGTCCCAGTATACCCAGTATACATCCTGATGGTCCCAGTATACCCAGTATACATCCTGGTGTTCCCAGTATACATCCTGATGGTCCCAGTATACATCCTGATGGTCCCAGTATACATCCTGATGTTCCCAGTATACATCCTGATGGTCCCAGTATACATCCTGATGGTCCCAGTATACCCAGTATAGATCCTGATGGTCCCAGTATACCCAGTATAGATCCTGATGGTCCCAGTATACATCCTGATGGTCCCAGTATACATCCTGATGTTCCCAGTATACATCCTGATGGTCCCAGAATACATCCTGATAGTTCCAATATACCCAGTATACATCCTAATGGTCCCAGTATACATTCTGATGGTCCCAGTATACATCCTGATGGTCCCAGTATACCCAATATACATCCTGATGGTCCCAGTAAAAATCCTGATGGTCCCAGTATACATCCTGATGGTCCCAGTGTACCCAGTACACATCCTGATGGTCCCAGTATACATCCTGATGGTCCCAGAATACATCCTGATAGTTCCAGTATACCCAGTATACATCCTGATGGTCCCAGTACACATCCTGATGGTCCCAGTGCACATCTTGATGGTCCCAGTATACATCCTGATGGTCCCAGTACACATCCTGATGGTCCCAGTATACATCCTGATGGTCCCAGTATTCATCCTGATGGTCCCAGTATACCCAGTATACATCCTGATGGTCCCAGTATACCCAGTATACATCCTGATGGTCCCAGTATATCCAGTGCACATCCTGATGGTCCCAGTATACCCAGTGCACATCCTGATGGTCCCAGTATACCCAGTATACATCCTGATGGTCCCAGTATACCCAGTATACATCCTGGTGTTCCCAGTATACATCCTGATGGTCCCAGTATACATCCTGATGGTCCCAGTATACATCCTGATGTTCCCAGTATACATCCTGATGGTCCCAGTATACATCCTGATGGTCCCAGTATACCCAGTATAGATCCTGATGGTCCCAGTATACCCAGTATAGATCCTGATGGTCCCAGTATACATCCTGATGGTCCCAGTATACATCCTGATGTTCCCAGTATACATCCTGATGGTCCCAGAATACATCCTGATAGTTCCAATATACCCAGTATACATCCTAATGGTCCCAGTATACATTCTGATGGTCCCAGTATACATCCTGATGGTCCCAGTATACCCAATATACATCCTGATGGTCCCAGTAAAAATCCTGATGGTCCCAGTATACATCCTGATGGTCCCAGTGTACCCAGTACACATCCTGATGGTCCCAGTATACATCCTGATGGTCCCAGAATACATCCTGATAGTTCCAGTATACCCAGTATACATCCTGATGGTCCCAGTACACATCCTGATGGTCCCAGTGCACATCTTGATGGTCCCAGTATACATCTTGATGGTCCCAGTATACATCCTGATGGTCCCAGTACACATCCTGATGGTCCCAGTATACATCCTGATGGTCCCAGTATTCATCCTGATGGTCCCAGTATACCCAGTATACATCCTGATGGTCCCAGTATAAATCCTGATGGTCCCAGTATACCCAGTATACATCCTGATGGTACCAGTATTCATCCTGATGGTCCCAGTATACCCAGTATACATCCTGATGGTCCCAGTATAAATCCTGATGGTCCCAGTATACCCAGTATACATCCTGATGGTCCCAGTATACCCAGTGCACATCGTGATGGTCCCAGTATACCCAGTATACATCCTGATGGTCCCAGTATACATCCTGATGGTCCAAGTATTCCAAGTGCACATCCTGATGGTCCCAGTATTCCCAGTGCACATCCTGATGGTCCCAGTATACCCAGTATACATCCTGATGGTCCCAATATACCAGTATACATTCTAATGGTCCCAGTATACATCCTGATGGTCCCACTATACCCAGTATACATCCTGATGGTCCCAGTATACATCCTGTTGGTCCCAGTGCACATCCTGATGGTCCCAGTATACCCATTATACATCCAGATGGTCCCAGTATACCCAGTGCACATCCTGTTGGTCCCAGTGCACATCCTGATGGTCCCAATATACCCAGTATACATCCAGATGGTCCCAGTATACCCAGTGCACATCCTGATGGTCCCAGTGTACCCAGTATGCATCCTGATGGTCCCAATATACCCAGTATACATCCAGATGGTCCCAGTATACCCAGTGCACATCCTGATGGTCCCAGTGTACCCAGTATGCATCCTGATGGTCCCAGAATAAATCCTGATGGTCCCAGTATACCCAGTATACATCCTTATGGTCCCAGTACACAACCTGATTGTCCCAGTATACTCAGTATACATCCTGATGGTTCCAGTATACATCCTGATGGTCCCAGTATACCCAGTATACATCCTGATGGTCCCAGTATACCCAGTATACATCCTGATGGTCCCAGTATACATCCTGATGGTCCCAGTATACATCCTGATGGTTCCAGTATACCCAGTATACATCCTGATGGTCCCACTATACATCCTGATGGTCCCAGTATACCCAGTATACATCCTGATGGTCCCAGTATAACCAGTATACATCCTGATGGTCCCAGTATACATCCTGATGGTCCCAGTATACCCAGTATAAATCCTGATAGTCCCAGTATACATCCTGATGGTCCCAGTATACATCCTGATGTTCCCAGTATACATCCTGATGGTCCCAGTATACATCCTGATGGTCCCAGTATACCCAGTATACATCCTGATGGTCCCAGTATACATCCTAATGTTCCCAGTATACATCCTGTTGGTCCCAGTACAAATCCTGATGGTCCCAGTATACATCCTGATGGTCCCAGTGTACCCAGTACACATCCTGATGGTCCCAGTATACATCCTGATGGTCCCAGAATACATCCTGAGAGTTCCAGTATACCCAGTATACATCCTGATGGTCCCAGTACACATCCTGATGGTTCCAGTATACATCCTGATGGTCCCAGTGTACCCAGTGCACATCCTGATGGTCCCAGTATACATCCTGATGGTCCCAGTATTCCCAGTATACATCGTGATGGTCCCAGTATACATCCTGATGGTTCCAGTATAACCAGTATACATCCTGATGGTCCCAGTACACATCCTGATGGTCCCAGTATTCCCAGTATACATCGTGATGGTCCCAGTATACATCCTGATGGTTCCAGTATAACCAGTATACATCCTGATGGTCCCAGTACACATCCTGATGGTCCCAGTATAAATCCTGATAGTCCCAGTATACATCCTGATGGTCCCAGTATACATCCTGATGGTCCCAGTATACATCCTGATGGTCCCAGTACACATCCTGATGGTCCCAGTATACATCCTGATGGTCCCAGTATTCATCCTGATGGTCCCAGTATACCCAGTATACATCCTGATGGTCCCAGTATAAATCCTGATGGTCCCAGTATACCCAGTATACATCCTGATGGTACCAGTATTCATCCTGATGGTCCCAGTATACCCAGTATACATCCTGAGGGTCCCAGTATAAATCCAGATGGTCCCAGTATACCCAGTATACATCCTGATGGTCCCAGTATACCCAGTGCACATCCTGATGGTCCCAGTATACCCAGTATACATCCTGATGGTCCCAGTATACATCCTGATGGTCCAAGTATTCCAAGTGCACATCCTGATGGTCCCAGTATTCCCAGTGCACATCCTGATGGTCCCAGTATACCCAGTATACATCCTGATGGTCCCAATATACCAGTATACATTCTAATGGTCCCAGTATACATCCTGATGGTCCCAGTATACCCAGTATACATCCTGATGGTCCCAGTACACATCCTGATGGTCCCAGTATAAATCCTGATGGTCCCAGTATACATCCTGATGGTCCCAGTATACCCAGTATACATCCTGATAGTCCCAGTATACCCAGTATACATCCTGATGGTCCCAGTATACATCCTGTTGGTCCCAGTGCACATCCTGATGGTCCCAGTATACATCCTGATGGTCCCAGTATACCCAGTATACATTCTGTTGGTCCCAGTGCACATCCTGATGGTCCCAATATACCCAGTATACATCCAGATGGTCCCAGTATACCCAGTGCACATCCTGATGGTCCCAGTGTACCCAGTATGCATCCTGATGGTCCCAGAATAAATCCTGATGGTCCCAGTGTACCCAGTATACATCCTGATGGTCCCAGTACACATCCTGATTGTCCCAGTATACTCAGTATGCATCCTGATGGTTCCAGTATACATCCTGATGGTCCCAGTATTCAAAGTGCACATCCTGATGGTCCCAGTATTCCCAGTGCACATCCTGATGGTCCCAGTATACCCAGTATACATCCTGATGGTCCCAATATACCAGTATACATTCTAATGGTCCCAGTATACATCCTGATGGTCCCAGTATACCCAGTATACATCCTGATGGTCCCAGTATACATCCTGTTGGTCCCAGTGCACATCCTGATGGTCCCAGTATACATCCTGATGGTCCCAGTATACATCCTGATGTTCCCAGTATACCCAGTATACATCCTGATGGTCCCAGAATACATCCTGATAGTCCCAATATACCCAGTATACATCCTAATGGTCCCAGTATACATTCTGATGGACCCAGTATACATCCTGATGGTCCCAGTATACCCAATATACATCCTGATGGTCCCAGTACAAATCCTGATGGTCCCAGTATACATCCTGATGGTCCCAGTGTACCCAGTACACATCCTGATGGTCCCAGTATACATCCTGATGGTCCCAGAATACATCCTGATAGTTCCAGTATACCCAGTATACATCCTGATGGTCCCAGTACACATCCTGATGGTCCTAGTGCACATCCTGATGGTCCCAGTATACATCCTGATGGTCCCAGTACACATCCTGATGGTCCCAGTATACATCCTGATGGTCCCAGTATTCATCCTGATGATCCCAGTATACCCAGTATACATCCTGATGGTCCCAGTATACCCAGTATACATCCTGATGGTACCAGTATTCATCCTGATGGTCCCAGTATACCCAGTATACATCCTGATGGTCCCAGTATAACCAGTATACATCCTGATGGTCCCAGTATACATCCTGATGGTCCCAGTATACCCAGTGCACATCGTGATGGTCCCAGTATACCCAGTATACATCCTGATGGTCCCAGTATACATCCTGATGGTCCAAGTATTCCAAGTGCAAGTCCTGATGGTCCCAGTATTCACAGTGCACATCCTGATGGTCCCAGTATACCCAGTATACATCCTGATGGTCCCAATATACCCAGTATACATCCTGATGGTCCCAATATACCAGTATACATTCTAATGGTCCCAGTATACATCCTGATGGTCCCAGTATACCCAGTATACATCCTGATGGTCCCAGTATACATCCTGATGGTCCCAGTATACATCCTGATGGTCCCAGTATACCCAGTATACATCCTGATGGTCCCAGTATACCCAGTATACATCCTGATGGTCCCAGTGTACCCAGTATACATCCTGACGGTCCCAGTATACATCCTGATGATCCCAGTATACATCCTGATGGTCCCAGTATACCCAGTATACATCCTGATGGTCCCAGTATACATCCTGATGGTCCCAGTATACCCAGTATACATCCTGATGGTCCCAGTATACATCCTGATGGTCCCAGTATACATCCTGATGGTCCCAGTACACATCCTGATGGTCCCAGTATACATCCTGATGGTCCCAGTATACCCAGTATACATCCTGATGGTCCCAGTATACATCCTGATGGTCCCAGTATACCCAGTATACATCCTGATGGTCCTAGTATACCCAGTATACATCCTGATGGTCCCAGTACACATCCTGATGGTCCCAGTATACCCAGTGCACATCCTGATGGTTCCAGTATACCCAGTATACATCCTGATGGTCCCAGTATACCCAGTATACATCCTGGTGTTCCCAGTATACATCCTGGTGTTCCCAGTATACATCCTGATGGTCCCAGTATACATCCTGATGGTCCCAGTATACATCCTGATAGTTCCAGTAAACCCAGTATACATCCTGATGGTCCCAGAATACATCCTGATAGTTCCAGTATACCCAGTATACATTCTGATGGTCCCAGTATACATCCTGATGGTCCCAGTATACCCAGTATACATCCTGATGGTCCCAGTACAAATCCTGATGGTCCCAGTACACATCCTGATGGTCCAAGTATACATCCTGATGGTCCCAGTGTACCCAGTATACATCCTGATGGTCCCAGTATACATCCTGATTGGTCCCACTATACATCCTGATGGTCCCAGTACACATCCTGATGGTCCCAGTATACATCCTGATGGTCCCAGTATACCCAGTATACATCCTGATGGTCCCAGTATACATCCTGATGGTCCCAGTATACCCAGTATACATCCTGATGGTCCCAGTATACATCCTGATGGTCCTAGTATACCCAGTATACATCCTGATGGTCCCAGTACACATCCTGATGGTCCCAGTATACCCAGTATACATCCTGATGGTCCCAGTATATCCAGTGCACATCCTGATGGTCCCAGTATACCCAGTGCACATCCTGATGGTCCCAGTATACCCAGTATACATCCTGATGGTCCCAGTATACCCAGTATACATCCTGGTGTTCCCAGTATACATCCTGATGGTCCCAGTATACATCCTGATGGTCCCAGTATACATCCTGATGTTCCCAGTATACATCCTGATGGTCCCAGTATACCCAGTATACATCTTGATGGTCCCAGAATACATCCTGATAGTTCCAATATACCCAGTATACATCCTAATGGTCCCAGTATACATTCTGATGGTCCCAGTATACATCCTGATGGTCCCAGTATACCCAATATACATCCTGATGGTCCCAGTACAAATCCTGATGGTCCCAGTATACATCCTGATGGTCCCAGTGTACCTAGTACACCTCCTGATGGTCCCAGTATACATCCTGATGGTCCCAGAATACATCCTGATAGTTCCAGTATACCCAGTATACATCCTGATGGTCCCAGTACACATCCTGATGGTCCTAGTGCACATCCTGATGGTCCCAGTATACATCCTGATGGTCCCAGTACACATCCTGATGGTCCCAGTATACATCCTAATGTTCCCAGTATACATCCTGATGGTCCCAGTATACATCCTGATGGTCCCAGTATACCCAGTATAGATCCTGATGGTCCCAGTATACCCAGTATAGATCCTGATGGTCCCAGTATACATCCTGATGGTCCCAGTACACATCCTGATGGTCCAATGCACATCCTGATGGTCCCAGTATACATCCTGATGGTCCCAGTACACATCCTGATGGTCCCAGTACACATCCTGATGGTCCCAGTATACCCAGTATACATCCTGATGGTCCCAGTATACCCAGTATACATCCTGATGGTACCAGTATTCATCCTGATGGTCCCAGTATACCCAGTATACATCCTGATGGTCCCAGTATAACCAGTATACATCCTGATGGTCCCAGTATACATCCTGATGGTCCCAGTATACCCAGTATACATCCTGATGGTCCCAGTATACCCAGTGCACATCGTGATGGTCCCAGTATACCCAGTATACATCCTGATGGTCCCAGTATACATCCTGATGGTCCAAGTATTCCAAGTGCACATCCTGATGGTCCCAGTATTCCCAGTGCACATCCTGATGGTCCCAGTATACCCAGTATACATCCTGATGGTCCCAATATACCAGTATACATTCTAATGGTCCCAGTATACATCCTGATGGTCCCAGTATACCCAGTATACATCCTGATGGTCCCAGTATAACCAGTATACATCCTGATGGTCACAGTATACATCCTGATGGTCCCAGTATACCCAGTATACATCCTGATGGTCCCAGTATACATCCTGATGGTCCCAGTATACCCAGTATACATCCTGATGGTCCCAGTATACCCAGTATACATCCTGATGGTCCCAGTGTACCCAGTATACATCCTGACGGTCCCAGTATACATCCTGATGATCCCAGTATACATCCTGATGGTCCCAATATACCCAGTATACATCCTGATGGTCCCAGTATACATCCTGATGGTCCCAGTATACCCAGTATACATCCTGATGGTCCCAGTATACATCCTGATGGTCCCAGTATACATCCTGATGGTCCCAGTACACATCCTGATGGTCCCAGTATACATCCTGATGGTCCCAGTATACCCAGTATACATCCTGATGGTCCCAGTATACATCCTGATGGTCCCAGTATACCCAGTATACATCCTGATGGTCCCAGTATACCCAGTATACATCCTGATGGTCCTAGTATACCCAGTATACATCCTGATGGTCCCAGTACACATCCTGATGGTCCCAGTATACCCAGTGCACATCCTGATGGTCCCAGTATACCCAGTATACATCCTGATGGTCCCAGTATACCCAGTATACATCCTGGTGTTCCCAGTATACATCCTGGTGTTCCCAGTATACATCCTGATGGTCCCAGTATACATCCTGATGGTCCCAGTATACATCCTGATAGTTCCAGTATACCCAGTATACATCCTGATGGTCCCAGAATACATCCTGATAGTTCCAGTATACCCAGTATACATTCTGATGGTCCCAGTATACGTCCTGATGGTCCCAGTATACCCAGTATACATCCTGATGGTCCCAGTACAAATCCTGATGGTCCCAGTACACATCCTGATGGTCCAAGTATACATCCTGATGGTCCCAGTGTACCCAGTATACATCCTGATGGTCCCAGTATACATCCTGATTGGTCCCACTATACATCCTGATGGTCCCAGTACACATCCTGATGGTCCCAGTATACATCCTGATGGTCCCAGTATACCCAGTATACATCCTGATGGTCCCAGTATACATCCTGATGGTCCCAGTATACCCAGTATACATCGTGATGGTCCCAGTATACATCCTGATGGTCCTAGTATACCCAGTATACATCCTGATGGTCCCAGTACACATCCTGATGGTCCCAGTATACCCAGTATACATCCTGATGGTCCCAGTATATCCAGTGCACATCCTGATGGTCCCAGTATACCCAGTGCACATCCTGATGGTCCCAGTATACCCAGTATACATCCTGATGGTCCCAGTATACCCAGTATACATCCTGGTGTTCCCAGTATACATCCTGATGGTCCCAGTATACATCCTGATGGTCCCAGTATACATCCTAATGTTCCCAGTATACATCCTGATGGTCCCAGTATACATCCTGATGGTCCCAGTATACCCAGTATAGATCCTGATGGTCCCAGTATACCCAGTATAGATCCTGATGGTCCCAGTATACATCCTGATTGGTCCCAGTATACATCCTGATGGTCCCAGTACACATCCTGATGGTCCCAGTATTCATCCTGATGGTCCCAGTATACCCAGTATACATCCTGATGGTCCCAGTATACATCCTGATGGTCCCAGTATACATCCTGATGGTCCCAGAATACATCCTGATAGTTCCAGTATACCCAGTATACATCCTGATGGTCCCAGTACACATCCTGATGGTCCCAGTGCACATCTTGATGGTCCCAGTATACATCCTGATGGTCCCAGTACACATCCTGATGGTCCCAGTATACATCCTGATGGTCCCAGTATTCATCCTGATGGTCCCAGTATACCCAGTATACATCCTGATGGTCCCAGTATAAATCCTGATGGTCCCAGTATACCCAGTATACATCCTGATGGTACCAGTATTCATCCTGATGGTCCCAGTATACCCAGTATACATCCTGATGGTCCCAGTATAAATCCTGATGGTCCCAGTATACCCAGTATACATCCTGATGGTCCCAGTATACCCAGTGCACATCGTGATGGTCCCAGTATACCCAGTATACATCCTGATGGTCCCAGTATACATCCTGATGGTCCAAGTATTCCAAGTGCACATCCTGATGGTCCCAGTATTCCCAGTGCACATCCTGATGGTCCCAGTATACCCAGTATACATCCTGATGGTCCCAATATACCAGTATACATTCTAATGGTCCCAGTATACATCCTGATGGTCCCACTATACCCAGTATACATCCTGATGGTCCCAGTATACATCCTGTTGGTCCCAGTGCACATCCTGATGGTCCCAGTATACCCATTATACATCCAGATGGTCCCAGTATACCCAGTGCACATCCTGTTGGTCCCAGTGCACATCCTGATGGTCCCAATATACCCAGTATACATCCAGATGGTCCCAGTATACCCAGTGCACATCCTGATGGTCCCAGTGTACCCAGTATGCATCCTGATGGTCCCAATATACCCAGTATACATCCAGATGGTCCCAGTATACCCAGTGCACATCCTGATGGTCCCAGTGTACCCAGTATGCATCCTGATGGTCCCAGAATAAATCCTGATGGTCCCAGTATACCCAGTATACATCCTTATGGTCCCTGTACACAACCTGATTGTCCCAGTATACTCAGTATACATCCTGATGGTTCCAGTATACATCCTGATGGTCCCAGTATACCCAGTATACATCCTGATGGTCCCAGTATACATCCTGATGGTCCCAGTATACCCAGTATACATCCTGATGGTCCCAGTATACATCCTGATGGTCCCAGTATACCCAGTATACATCCTGATGGTCCCAGTATACCCAGTATACATCCTAATGGTCCCAGTATACCCAGTATAAATCCTGATGGTCCCAGTATACCCAGTATACATCCTGATGGTCCCAGTATACCCAGTATACATCCTGATGGTCCCAGTATACCCAGTATACATCCTGATGGTCCCAGTATACATCCTGATGGTCCCAGTATACATCCTGATGGTTCCAGTATACCCAGTATACATCCTGATGGTCCCACTATACATCCTGATGGTCCCAGTATACCCAGTATACATCCTGATGGTCCCAGTATAACCAGTATACATCCTGATGGTCCCAGTATACATCCTGATGGTCCCAGTATACCCAGTATAAATCCTGATAGTCCCAGTATACATCCTGATGGTCCCAGTATACATCCTGATGTTCCCAGTATACATCCTGATGGTCCCAGTATACATCCTGATGGTCCCAGTATACCCAGTATACATCCTGATGGTCCCAGTATACATCCTAATGTTCCCAGTATACATCCTGTTGGTCCCAGTACAAATCCTGATGGTCCCAGTATACATCCTGATGGTCCCAGTGTACCCAGTACACATCCTGATGGTCCCAGTATACATCCTGATGGTCCCAGAATACATCCTGATAGGTCCAGTATACCCAATATACATCCTGATGGTCCCAGTATACATCCTGATGGTCCCAGAATACATCCTGAGAGTTCCAGTATACCCAGTATACATCCTGATGGTCCCAGTACACATCCTGATGGTCCCAGTGCACATCCTGATGGTCCCAGTATACATCCTGATGGTCCCAGTACACATCCTGATGGTCCCAGTATACATCCTGATGGTCCCAGTATTCATCCTGATGGTCCCAGTATACCCAGTATACATCCTGATGGTCCCAGTATAAATCCTGATGGTCCCAGTATACCCAGTATACATCCTGATGGTACCAGTATTCATCCTGATGGTCCCAGTATACCCAGTATACATCCTGAGGGTCCCAGTATAAATCCTGATGGTCCCAGTATACCCAGTATACATCCTGATGGTCCCAGTATACCCAGTGCACATCCTGATGGTCCCAGTATACCCAGTATACATCCTGATGGTCCCAGTATACATCCTGATGGTCCAAGTATTCCAAGTGCACATCCTGATGGTCCCAGTATTCCCAGTGCACATCCTGATGGTCCCAGTATACCCAGTATACATCCTGATGGTCCCAATATACCAGTATACATTCTAATGGTCCCAGTATACATCCTGATGGTCCCAGTATACCCAGTATACATCCTGATGGTCCCAGTACACATCCTGATGGTCCCAGTATAAATCCTGATGGTCCCAGTATACATCCTGATGGTCCCAGTATACCCAGTATACATCCTGATAGTCCCAGTATACCCAGTATACATCCTGATGGTCCCAGTATACATCCTGTTGGTCCCAGTGCACATCCTGATGGTCCCAGTATACATCCTGATGGTCCCAGTATACCCAGTATACATTCTGTTGGTCCCAGTGCACATCCTGATGGTCCCAATATACCCAGTATACATCCAGATGGTCCCAGTATACCCAGTGCACATCCTGATGGTCCCAGTGTACCCAGTATGCATCCTGATGGTCCCAGAATAAATCCTGATGGTCCCAGTGTACCCAGTATACATCCTGATGGTCCCAGTACACATCCTGATTGTCCCAGTATACTCAGTATGCATCCTGATGGTTCCAGTATACATCCTGATGGTCCCAGTATTCAAAGTGCACATCCTGATGGTCCCAGTATTCCCAGTGCACATCCTGATGGTCCCAGTATACCCAGTATACATCCTGATGGTCCCAATATACCAGTATACATTCTAATGGTCCCAGTATACATCCTGATGGTCCCAGTATACCCAGTATACATCCTGATGGTCCCAGTATACATCCTGTTGGTCCCAGTGCACATCCTGATGGTCCCAGTATACATCCTGATGGTCCCAGTATACATCCTGATGTTCCCAGTATACCCAGTATACATCCTGATGGTCCCAGAATACATCCTGATAGTCCCAATATACCCAGTATACATCCTAATGGTCCCAGTATACATTCTGATGGACCCAGTATACATCCTGATGGTCCCAGTATACCCAATATACATCCTGATGGTCCCAGTACAAATCCTGATGGTCCCAGTATACATCCTGATGGTCCCAGTGTACCCAGTACACATCCTGATGGTCCCAGTATACATCCTGATGGTCCCAGAATACATCCTGATAGTTCCAGTATACCCAGTATACATCCTGATGGTCCCAGTACACATCCTGATGGTCCTAGTGCACATCCTGATGGTCCCAGTATACATCCTGATGGTCCCAGTACACATCCTGATGGTCCCAGTATACATCCTGATGGTCCCAGTATTCATCCTGATGGTCCCAGTATACCCAGTATACATCCTGATGGTCCCAGTATACCCAGTATACATCCTGATGGTACCAGTATTCATCCTGATGGTCCCAGTATACCCAGTATACATCCTGATGGTCCCAGTATAACCAGTATACATCCTGATGGTCCCAGTATACATCCTGATGGTCCCAGTATACCCAGTGCACATCGTGATGGTCCCAGTATACCCAGTATACATCCTGATGGTCCCAGTATACATCCTGATGGTCCAAGTATTCCAAGTGCACATCCTGATGGTCCCAGTATTCACAGTGCACATCCTGATGGTCCCAGTATACCCAGTATACATCCTGATGGTCCCAATATACCCAGTATACATCCTGATGGTCCCAATATACCAGTATACATTCTAATGGTCCCAGTATACATCCTGATGGTCCCAGTATACCCAGTATACATCCTGATGGTCCCAGTATACATCCTGATGGTCCCAGTATACATCCTGATGGTCCCAGTATACCCAGTATACATCCTGATGGTCCCAGTATACCCAGTATACATCCTGATGGTCCCAGTGTACCCAGTATACATCCTGACGGTCCCAGTATACATCCTGATGATCCCAGTATACATCCTGATGGTCCCAGTATACCCAGTATACATCCTGATGGTCCCAGTATACATCCTGATGGTCCCAGTATACCCAGTATACATCCTGATGGTCCCAGTATACATCCTGATGGTCCCAGTATACATCCTGATGGTCCCAGTACACATCCTGATGGTCCCAGTATACATCCTGATGGTCCCAGTATACCCAGTATACATCCTGATGGTCCCAGTATACATCCTGATGGTCCCAGTATACCCAGTATACATCCTGATGGTCCCAGTATACCCAGTATACATCCTGATGGTCCTAGTATACCCAGTATACATCCTGATGGTCCCAGTACACATCCTGATGGTCCCAGTATACCCAGTGCACATCCTGATGGTTCCAGTATACCCAGTATACATCCTGATGGTCCCAGTATACCCAGTATACATCCTGGTGTTCCCAGTATACATCCTGGTGTTCCCAGTATACATCCTGATGGTCCCAGTATACATCCTGATGGTCCCAGTATACATCCTGATAGTTCCAGTAAACCCAGTATACATCCTGATGGTCCCAGAATACATCCTGATAGTTCCAGTATACCCAGTATACATTCTGATGGTCCCAGTATACATCCTGATGGTCCCAGTATACCCAGTATACATCCTGATGGTCCCAGTACAAATCCTGATGGTCCCAGTACACATCCTGATGGTCCAAGTATACATCCTGATGGTCCCAGTGTACCCAGTATACATCCTGATGGTCCCAGTATACATCCTGATTGGTCCCACTATACATCCTGATGGTCCCAGTACACATCCTGATGGTCCCAGTATACATCCTGATGGTCCCAGTATACCCAGTATACATCCTGATGGTCCCAGTATACATCCTGATGGTCCCAGTATACCCAGTATACATCCTGATGGTCCCAGTATACATCCTGATGGTCCTAGTATACCCAGTATACATCCTGATGGTCCCAGTACACATCCTGATGGTCCCAGTATACCCAGTATACATCCTGATGGTCCCAGTATATCCAGTGCACATCCTGATGGTCCCAGTATACCCAGTGCACATCCTGATGGTCCCAGTATACCCAGTATACATCCTGATGGTCCCAGTATACCCAGTATACATCCTGGTGTTCCCAGTATACATCCTGATGGTCCCAGTATACATCCTGATGGTCCCAGTATACATCCTGATGTTCCCAGTATACATCCTGATGGTCCCAGTATACCCAGTATACATCTTGATGGTCCCAGAATACATCCTGATAGTTCCAATATACCCAGTATACATCCTAATGGTCCCAGTATACAGTCTGATGGTCCCAGTATACATCCTGATGGTCCCAGTATACCCAGTATACATCCTGATGGTCCCAGTGTACCTAGTACACCTCCTGATGGTCCCAGTATACATCCTGATGGTCCCAGAATACATCCTGATAGTTCCAGTATACCCAGTATACATCCTGATGGTCCCAGTACACATCCTGATGGTCCTAGTGCACATCCTGATGGTCCCAGTATACATCCTGATGGTCCCAGTACACATCCTGATGGTCCCAGTATACATCCTAATGTTCCCAGTATACATCCTGATGGTCCCAGTATACATCCTGATGGTCCCAGTATACCCAGTATAGATCCTGATGGTCCCAGTATACCCAGTATAGATCCTGATGGTCCCAGTATACATCCTGATGGTCCCAGTACACATCCTGATGGTCCAATGCACATCCTGATGGTCCCAGTATACATCCTGATGGTCCCAGTATACCCAGTATACATCCTGATGGTCCCAGTATACCCAGTATACATCCTGATGGTACCAGTATTCATCCTGATGGTCCCAGTATACCCAGTATACATCCTGATGGTCCCAGTATAACCAGTATACATCCTGATGGTCCCAGTATACATCCTGATGGTCCCAGTATACCCAGTATACATCCTGATGGTCCCAGTATACCCAGTGCACATCGTGATGGTCCCAGTATACCCAGTATACATCCTGATGGTCCCAGTATACATCCTGATGGTCCAAGTATTCCAAGTGCACATCCTGATGGTCCCAGTATTCCCAGTGCACATCCTGATGGTCCCAGTATACCCAGTATACATCCTGATGGTCCCAATATACCAGTATACATTCTAATGGTCCCAGTATACATCCTGATGGTCCCAGTATACCCAGTATACATCCTGATGGTCCCAGTATAACCAGTATACATCCTGATGGTCACAGTATACATCCTGATGGTCCCAGTATACCCAGTATACATCCTGATGGTCCCAGTATACATCCTGATGGTCCCAGTATACCCAGTATACATCCTGATGGTCCCAGTATACCCAGTATACATCCTGATGGTCCCAGTGTACCCAGTATACATCCTGACGGTCCCAGTATACATCCTGATGATCCCAGTATACATCCTGATGGTCCCAATATACCCAGTATACATCCTGATGGTCCCAGTATACATCCTGATGGTCCCAGTATACCCAGTATACATCCTGATGGTCCCAGTATACATCCTGATGGTCCCAGTATACATCCTGATGGTCCCAGTACACATCCTGATGGTCCCAGTATACATCCTGATGGTCCCAGTATACCCAGTATACATCCTGATGGTCCCAGTACACATCCTGATGGTCCCAGTATACCCAGTGCACATCCTGATGGTCCCAGTATACCCAGTATACATCCTGATGGTCCCAGTATACCCAGTATACATCCTGGTGTTCCCAGTATACATCCTGGTGTTCCCAGTATACATCCTGATGGTCCCAGTATACATCCTGATGGTCCCAGTATACATCCTGATAGTTCCAGTATACCCAGTATACATCCTGATGGTCCCAGAATACATCCTGATAGTTCCAGTATACCCAGTATACATTCTGATGGTCCCAGTATACGTCCTGATGGTCCCAGTATACCCAGTATACATCCTGATGGTCCCAGTACAAATCCTGATGGTCCCAGTACACATCCTGATGGTCCAAGTATACATCCTGATGGTCCCAGTGTACCCAGTATACATCCTGATGGTCCCAGTATACATCCTGATTGGTCCCACTATACATCCTGATGGTCCCAGTACACATCCTGATGGTCCCAGTATACATCCTGATGGTCCCAGTATACCCAGTATACATCCTGATGGTCCCAGTATACATCCTGATGGTCCCAGTATACCCAGTATACATCGTGATGGTCCCAGTATACATCCTGATGGTCCTAGTATACCCAGTATACATCCTGATGGTCCCAGTACACATCCTGATGGTCCCAGTATACCCAGTATACATCCTGATGGTCCCAGTATATCCAGTGCACATCCTGATGGTCCCAGTATACCCAGTGCACATCCTGATGGTCCCAGTATACCCAGTATACATCCTGATGGTCCCAGTATACCCAGTATACATCCTGGTGTTCCCAGTATACATCCTGATGGTCCCAGTATACATCCTGATGGTCCCAGTATACATCCTAATGTTCCCAGTATACATCCTGATGGTCCCAGTATACCCAGTATAGATCCTGATGGTCCCAGTATACCCAGTATAGATCCTGATGGTCCCAGTATACATCCTGATTGGTCCCAGTATACATCCTGATGGTCCCAGTACACATCCTGATGGTCCCAGTATTCATCCTGATGGTCCCAGTATACCCAGTATACATCCTGATGGTCCCAGTATACATCCTGATGGTCCCAGTATACCCAGTATACATCCTGATGGTCCCAGTATACATCCTGATGGTCCTAGTATACCCAGTATACATCCTGATGGTCCCAGTACACATCCTGATGGTCCCAGTATACCCAGTATACATCCTGATGGTCCCAGTATATCCAGTGCACATCCTGATGGTCCCAGTATACCCAGTGCACATCCTGATGGTCCCAGTATACCCAGTATACATCCTGATGGTCCCAGTATACCCAGTATACATCCTGGTGTTCCCAGTATACATCCTGATGGTCCCAGTATACATCCTGATGGTCCCAGTATACATCCTAATGTTCCCAGTATACATCCTGATGGTCCCAGTATACATCCTGATGGTCCCAGTATACCCAGTATAGATCCTGATGGTCCCAGTATACCCAGTATAGATCCTGATGGTCCCAGTATACATCCTGATGGTCCCAGTACACATCCTGATGGTCCAATGCACATCCTGATGGTCCCAGTATACATCCTGATGGTCCCAGTACACATCCTGATGGTCCCAGTACACATCCTGATGGTCCCAGTATACCCAGTATACATCCTGATGGTCCCAGTATATCCAGTGCACATCCTGATGGTCCCAGTATACCCAGTGCACATCCTGATGGTCCCAGTATACCCAGTATACATCCTGATGGTCCCAGTATACATCCTGATGTTCCCAGTATACATCCTGATGGTCCCAGTATACCCAGTATACATCCTGATGGTCCCAGTATACATCCTGATGGTCCCAGTATACCCAGTATACATCCTGATGGTCCCAGTATACATCCTGATGGTCCCAGTATAAATCCTGATGGTCCCAGTACACATCCTGATGGTCCCAGTATACATCCTGATGGTCCCAGTATACATCCTGATGGTCCCAGTATACCCAGTATACATCCTGATGGTCCCAGTATACATCCTGATGGTCCCAGTATACCCAGTATACATCCTGATGGTCCCAGTATACCCAGTATACATCCTGATGGTCCTAGTATACCCAGTATACATCCTGATGGTCCCAGTATACCCAGTGCACATCCTGATAGTCCCAGTATACCCAGTATACATCCTGATGGTACCAGTATACCCAGTATACATCCTGGTGTTCCCAGTATACATCCTGGTGTTCCCAGTATACATCCTGATGGTCCCAGTATACATCCTGATGGTCCCAGTATACATCCTGATAGTTCCAGTATACCCAGTATACATCCTGATGGTCCCAGAATACATCCTGATAGTTCCAGTATACCCAGTATACATTCTGATGGTCCCAGTATACATCCTGATGGTCCCAGTATACCCAGTATACATCCTGATGGTCCCAGTACAAATCCTGATGGTCCCAGTACACATCCTGATGGTCCAAGTATACATCCTGATGGTCCCAGTATACATCCTGATTGGTCCCAGTATACATCCTGATGGTCCCAGTATACATCCTGATGGTCCCAGTACACATCCTGATGGTCCCAGTATACATCCTGATGGTCCCAGTATACCCAGTATACATCCTGATGGTCCCAGTATACATCCTGATGGTCCCAGTATACCCAGTATACATCCTGATGGTCCCAGTATACATCCTGATGGTCCTAGTATACCCAGTATACATCCTGATGGTCCCAGTACACATCCTGATGGTCCCAGTATACCCAGTATACATCCTGATGGTCCCAGTATATCCAGTGCACAACCTGATGGTCCCAGTATACCCAGTGCACATCCTGATGGTCCCAGTATACCCAGTATACATCCTGATGGTCCCAGTATACCCAGTATACATCCTGGTGTTCCCAGTATACATCCTGATGGTCCCAGTATACATCCTGATGGTCCCAGTATACATCCTGATGTTCCCAGTATACATTCTGATGGTCCCAGTATACATCCTGATGGTCCCAGTATACCCAGTATAGATCCTGATGGTCCCAGTATACATCCTGATGTTCCCAGTATACATCCTGATGGTCCCAGTATACCCAGTATACATCCTGATGGTCCCAGTATACATCCTGATGGTCCCAGTATACATCCTGATGTTCCCAGTATACATCCTGATGGTCCCAGTATACCCAGTATACATCCTGATGGTCCCAGAATACATCCTGATAGTTCCAATATACCCAGTATACATCCTAATGGTCCCAGTATACATTCTGATGGTCCCAGTATACATCCTGATGGTCCCAGTATACCCAATATACATCCTGATGGTCCCAGTATACATCCTGATGGTCCCAGTGTACCCAGTACACCTCCTGATGGTCCCAGTATACATCCTGATGGTCCCAGAATACATCCTGATAGTTCCAGTATACCCAGTATACATCCTGATGGTCCCAGTACACATCCTGATGGTCCTAGTGCACATCCTGATGGTCCCAGTATACATCCTGATGGTCCCAGTACACATCCTGATGGTCCCAGTATACATCCTGATGGTCCCAGTATTCATCCTGATGGTCCCAGTATACCCAGTATACATCCTGATGGTACCAGTATTCATCCTGATGGTCCCAGTATACCCAGTATACATCCTGATGGTCCCTGTATAACCAGTATACATCCTGATGGTCCCAGTATACATCCTGATGGTCCCAGTATACCCAGTATACATCCTGATGGTCCCAGTATACCCAGTGCACATCGTGATGGTCCCAGTATACCCAGTATACATCCTGATGGTCCCAGTATACATCCTGATGGTCCAAGTATTCCAAGTGCACATCCTGATGGTCCCAGAATTCCCAGTGCACATCCTGATGGTCCCAGTATACCCAGTATACATCCTGATGGTCCCAATATACCAGTATACATTCTAATGGTCCCAGTATACATCCTGATGGTCCCAGTATACCCAGTATACATCCCGATGGTCCCAGTATAACCAGTATACATCCTGATGGTCCCAGTATACATCCTGATGGTCCCAGTATACCCAGTATACATCCTGATGGTCCCAGTATACATCCTGATGGTCCCAGTATACCCAGTATACATCCTGATGGTCCCAGTATACCCAGTATACATCCTGATGGTCCCAGTGTACCCAGTATACATCCTGACGGTCCCAGTATACATCCTGATGATCCCAGTATACATCCTGATGGTCCCAGTATACCCAGTATACATCCTGATGGTCCCAGTATACATCCTGATGGTCCCAGTATACCCAGTATACATCCTGATGGTCCCAGTATACATCCTGATGGTCCCAGTATACATCCTGATGGTCCCAGTACACATCCTGATGGTCCCAGTATACATCCTGATGGTCCCAGTATACCCAGTATACATCCTGATGGTCCCAGTATACATCCTGATGGTCCCAGTATACCCAGTATACATCCTGATGGTCCCAATATACCCAGTATACATCCTGATGGTCCTAGTATACCCAGTATACATCCTGATGGTCCCAGTATACATCCTGATGGTCCCAGTATACCCAGTATACATCCTGATGGTCCCAGTATACCCAGTATACATCCTGATGGTCCTAGTATACCCAGTATACATCCTGATGGTCCCAGTACACATCCTGATGGTCCCAGTATACCCAGTGCACATCCTGATGGTCCCAGTATACCCAGTATACATCCTGATGGTCCCAGTATACCCAGTATACATCCTGGTGTTCCCAGTATACATCCTGGTGTTCCCAGTATACATCCTGATGGTCCCAGTATACATCCTGATGGTCCCAGTATACATCCTGATAGTTCCAGTAAACCCAGTATACATCCTGATGGTCACAGAATACATCCTGATAGTTCCAGTATACCCAGTATACATTCTGATGGTCCCAGTATACATCCTGATGGTCCCAGTATACCCAGTATACATCCTGATGGTCCCAGTACAAATCCTGATGGTCCCAGTACACATCCTGATGGTCCAAGTATACATCCTGATGGTCCCAGTGTACCCAGTATACATCCTGATGGTCCCAGTATACATCCTGATTGGTCCCACTATACATCCTGATGGTCCCAGTACACATCCTGATGGTCCCAGTATACATCCTGATGGTCCCAGTATACCCAGTATACATCCTGATGGTCCCAGTATACATCCTGATGGTCCCAGTATACCCAGTATACATCCTGATGGTCCCAGTATACATCCTGATGGTCCTAGTATACCCAGTATACATCCTGATGGTCCCAGTACACATCCTGATGGTCCCAGTATACCCAGTATACATCCTGATGGTCCCAGTATATCCAGTGCACATCCTGATGGTCCCAGTATACCCAGTGCACATCCTGATGGTCCCAGTATACCCAGTATACATCCTGATGGTCCCAGTATACCCAGTATACATCCTGGTGTTCCCAGTATACATCCTGATGGTCCCAGTATACATCCTGATGGTCCCAGTATACATCCTGATGTTCCCAGTATACATCCTGATGGTCCCAGTATACCCAGTATACATCCTGATGGTCCCAGAATACATCCTGATAGTTCCAATATACCCAGTATACATCCTAATGGTCCCAGTATACATCCTGATGGTCCCAGTATACCCAATATACATCCTGATGGTCCCAGTACAAATCCTGATGGTCCCAGTATACATCCTGATGGTCCCAGTGTACCCAGTACACCTCCTGATGGTCCCAGTATACATCCTGATGGTCCCAGAATACATCCTGATAGTTCCAGTATACCCAGTATACATCCTGATGGTCCCAGTACACATCCTGATGGTCCTAGTGCACATCCTGATGGTCCCAGTATACATCCTGATGGTCCCAGTACACATCCTGATGGTCCCAGTATACATCCTGATGGTCCCAGTATTCATCCTGATGGTCCCAGTATACCCAGTATACATCCTGATGGTCCCAGTATACCCAGTATACATCCTGATGGTACCAGTATTCATCCTGATGGTCCCAGTATACCCAGTATACATCCTGATGGTCCCAGTATAACCAGTATACATCCTGATGGTCCCAGTATACATCCTGATGGTCCCAGTATACCCAGTATACATCCTGATGGTCCCAGTATACCCAGTATACATCCTGATGGTCCCAGTATACATCCTGATGGTCCCAGTATACCCAGTATACATCCTGATGGTCCCAGTATACCCAGTATACATCCTGATGGTCCCAGTATACCCAGTATACATCCTGATGGTCCCAGTATACATCCTGATGGTCCAAGTATTCCAAGTGCACATCCTGATGGTCCCAGAATTCCCAGTGCACATCCTGATGGTCCCAGTATACCCAGTATACATCCTGATGGTCCCAATATACCAGTATACATTCTAATGGTCCCAGTATACATCCTGATGGTCCCAGTATACCCAGTATACATCCTGATGGTCCCAGTATAACCAGTATACATCCTGATGGTCCCAGTATACATCCTGATGGTCCCAGTATACATCCTGATGGTCCCAGTACACATCCTGATGGTCCCAGTATACATCCTGATGGTCCCAGTATACCCAGTATACATCCTGATGGTCCCAGTATACATCCTGATGGTCCCAGTATACCCAGTATACATCCTGATGGTCCTAGTATACCCAGTATACATCCTGATGGTCCCAGTACACATCCTGATGGTCCCAGTATACCCAGTGCACATCCTGATGGTCCCAGTATACCCAGTATACATCCTGATGGTCCCAGTATACCCAGTATACATCCTGATGGTCCCAGTATACATCCTGGTGTTCCCAGTATACATCCTGATGGTCCCAGTATACATCCTGATGGTCCCAGTATACATCCTGATAGTTCCAGTAAACCCAGTATACATCCTGATGGTCCCAGAATACATCCTGATAGTTCCAGTATACCCAGTATACATTCTGATGGTCCCAGTATACATCCTGATGGTCCCAGTATACCCAGTATACATCCTGATGGTCCCAGTACAAATCCTGATGGTCCCAGTACACATCCTGATGGTCCAAGTATACATCCTGATGGTCCCAGTATACATCCTGATTGGTCCCACTATACATCCTGATGGTCCCAGTACACATCCTGATGGTCCCAGTATACATCCTGATGGTCCCAGTATACCCAGTATACATCCTGATGGTCCCAGTATACATCCTGATGGTCCCAGTATACCCAGTATACATCCTGATGGTCCCAGTATACATCCTGATGGTCCTAGTATACCCAGTATACATCCTGATGGTCCCAGTACACATCCTGATGGTCCCAGTATACCCAGTATACATCCTGATGGTCCCAGTATATCCAGTGCACATCCTGATGGTCCCAGTATACCCAGTGCACATCCTGATGGTCCCAGTATACCCAGTATACATCCTGATGGTCCCAGTATACCCAGTATACATTCTGGTGTTCCCAGTATACATCCTGATGGTCCCAGTATACATCCTGATGGTCCCAGTATACATCCTGATGTTCCCAGTATACATCCTGATGGTCCCAGTATACATCCTGATGGTCCCAGTATACCCAGTATAGATCCTGATGGTCCCAGTATACCCAGTATAGATCCTGATGGTCCCAGTATACATCCTGATGGTCCCAGTATACATCCTGATGGTCCCAGTATACATCCTGATGGTCCCAGTATACCCAGTATAGATCCTGATGGTCCCAGTATACCCAGTATAGATCCTGATGGTCCCAGTATACATCCTAATGGTCCCAGTATACATTCTGATGGTCCCAGTATACATCCTGATGGTCCCAGTATACCCAATATACATCCTGATGGTCCCAGTAAAAATCCTGATGGTCCCAGTATACATCCTGATGGTCCCAGTGTACCCAGTACACATCCTGATGGTCCCAGTATACATCCTGATGGTCCCAGAATACATCCTGATAGTTCCAGTATACCCAGTATACATCCTGATGGTCCCAGTACACATCCTGATGGTCCCAGTGCACATCTTGATGGTCCCAGTATACATCCTGATGGTCCCAGTACACATCCTGATGGTCCCAGTATACATCCTGATGGTCCCAGTATACATCCTGATGGTCCCAGTATACCCAGTATACATCCTGACGGTCCCAGTATACATCCTGATGGTCCCAGTATTCATCCTGATGGTCCCAGTATACCCAGTATACATCCTGATGGTCCCAGTATAAATCCTGATGGTCCCAGTATACCCAGTATACATCCTGATGGTACCAGTATTCATCCTGATGGTCACAGTATACCCAGTATACATCCTGATGGTCCCAGTATAAATCCTGATGGTCCCAGTATACCCAGTATACATCCTGATGGTCCCAGTATACCCAGTGCACATCGTGATGGTCCCAGTATACCCAGTATACATCCTGATGGTCCCAGTATACATCCTGTTGGTCCCAGTGCACATCCTGATGGTCCCAGTATACCCAGTATACATCCAGATGGTCCCAGTATACCCAGTGCACATCCTGATGGTCCCAGTATTCCCAGTGCACATCCTGATGGTCCCAGTATACCCAGTATACATCCTGATGGTCCCAATATACCAGTATACATTCTAATGGTCCCAGTATACATCCTGATGGTCCCACTATACCCAGTATACATCCTGATGGTCCCAGTATACATCCTGTTGGTCCCAGTGCACATCCTGATGGTCCCAGTATACCCAGTATACATCCAGATGGTCCCAGTATACCCAGTGCACATCCTGTTGGTCCCAGTGCACATCCTGATGGTCCCAATATACCCAGTATACATCCAGATGGTCCCAGTATACCCAGTGCACATCCTGATGGTCCCAGTGTACCCAGTATGCATCCTGATGGTCCCAATATACCCAGTATACATCCAGATGGTCCCAGTATACCCAGTGCACATCCTGATGGTCCCAGTGTACCCAGTATGCATCCTGGTGGTCCCAGAATAAATCCTGATGGTCCCAGTATACCCAGTATACATCCTTATGGTCCCAGTACACAACCTGATTGTCCCAGTATACTCAGTATACATCCTGATGGTTCCAGTATACATCCTGATGGTCCCAGTATACCCAGTATACATCCTGATGGTCCCAGTATACATCCTGATGGTCCCAGTATACCCAGTATACATCCTGATGGTCCCAGTATACATCCTAATGGTCCCAGTATACCCAGTATACATCCTGATGGTCCCAGTATACCCAGTATACATCCTAATGGTCCCAGTATACCCAGTATAAATCCTGATGGTCCCAGTATACCCAGTATACATCCTGATGGTCCCAGTATACCCAGTATACATCCTGATGGTCCCAGTATACCCAGTATACATCCTGATGGTCCCAGTATACATCCTGATTGTCCCAGTATACATCCTGATGGTTCCAGTATACCCAGTATACATCCTGATGGTCCCACTATACATCCTGATGGTCCCAGTATACCCAGTATACATCCTGATGGTCCCAGTATAACCAGTATACATCCTGATGGTCCCAGTATACATCCTGATGGTCCCAGTATACCCAGTATAAATCCTGATAGTCCCAGTATACATCCTGATGGTCCCAGTATACATCCTGATGTTCCCAGTATACATCCTGATGGTCCCAGTATACATCCTGATGGTCCCAGTATACCCAGTATACATCCTGATGGTCCCAGTATACATCCTAATGTTCCCAGTATACATCCTGTTGGTCCCAGTACAAATCCTGATGGTCCCAGTATACATCCTGATGGTCCCAGTGTACCCAGTACACATTCTGATGGTCCCAGTATACATCCTGATGGTCCCAGAATACATCCTGATAGGTCCAGTATACCCAATATACATCCTGATGGTCCCAGTATACATCCTGATGGTCCCAGAATACATCCTGAGAGTTCCAGTATACCCAGTATACATCCTGATGGTCCCAGTACACATCCTGATGGTCCCAGTGCACATCCTGATGGTCCCAGTATACATCCTGATGGTCCCAGTACACATCCTGATGGTCCCAGTATACATCCTGATGGTCCCAGTATTCATCCTGATGGTCCCAGTATACCCAGTATACATCCTGATGGTCCCAGTATAAATCCTGATGGTCCCAGTATACCCAGTATACATCCTGATGGTACCAGTATTCATCCTGATGGTCCCAGTATACCCAGTATACATCCTGAGGGTCCCAGTATAAATCCTGATGGTCCCAGTATACCCAGTATACATCCTGATGGTCCCAGTATACCCAGTGCACATCCTGATGGTCCCAGTATACCCAGTATACATCCTGATGGTCCCAGTATACATCCTGATGGTCCAAGTATTCCAAGTGCACATCCTGATGGTCCCAGTATTCCCAGTGCACATCCTGATGGTCCCAGTATACCCAGTATACATCCTGATGGTCCCAATATACCAGTATACATTCTAATGGTCCCAGTATACATCCTGATGGTCCCAGTATACCCAGTATACATCCTGATGGTCCCAGTACACATCCTGATGGTCCCAGTATAAATCCTGATGGTACCAGTACACATCCTGATGGTCCCAGTATATCCAGTATACATCCTGATAGTCCCAGTATACCCAGTATACATCCTGATGGTCCCAGTATACATCCTGTTGGTCCCAGTGCACATCCTGATGGTCCCAGTATACATCCTGATGGTCCCAGTATACCCAGTATACATTCTGTTGGTCCCAGTGCACATCCTGATGGTCCCAATATACCCAGTATACATCCAGATGGTCCCAGTATACCCAGTGCACATCCTGATGGTCCCAGTGTACCCAGTACGCATCCTGATGGTCCCAGAATAAATCCTGATGGTCCCAGTGTACCCAGTATACATCCTGATGGTCCCAGTACACATCCTGATTGTCCCAGTATACTCAGTATGCATCCTGATGGTTCCAGTATACATCCTGATGGTCCCAGTATTCAAAGTGCACATCCTGATGGTCCCAGTATTCCCAGTGCACATCCTGATGGTCCCAGTATACCCAGTATACATCCTGATGGTCCCAATATACCAGTATACATTCTAATGGTTCCAGTATACATCCTGATGGTCCCAGTATACCCAGTATACATCCTGATGGTCCCAGTATACATCCTGTTGGTCCCAGTGCACATCCTGATGGTCCCAGTATACATCCTGATGGTCCCAGTATACATCCTGATGTTCCCAGTATACCCAGTATACATCCTGATGGTCCCAGAATACATCCTGATAGTCCCAATATACCCAGTATACATCCTAATGGTCCCAGTATACATTCTGATGGACCCAGTATACATCCTGATGGTCCCAGTATACCCAATATACATCCTGATAGTCCCAGTACAAATCCTGATGGTCCCAGTATACATCCTGATGGTCCCAGTGTACCCAGTACACATCCTGATGGTCCCAGTATACATCCTGATGGTCCCAGAATACATCCTGATAGTTCCAGTATACCCAGTATACATCCTGATGGTCCCAGTACACATCCTGATGGTCCTAGTGCACATCCTGATGGTCCCAGTATACATCCTGATGGTCCCAGTACACATCCTGATGGTCCCAGTATACATCCTGATGGTCCCAGTATTCATCCTGATGGTCCCAGTATACCCAGTATACATCCTGATGGTCCCAGTATACCCAGTATACATCCTGATGGTACCAGTATTCATCCTGATGGTCCCAGTATACCCAGTATACATCCTGATGGTCCCAGTATAACCAGTATACATCCTGATGGTCCCAGTATACATCCTGATGGTCCCAGTATACCCAGTGCACATCGTGATGGTCCCAGTATACCCAGTATACATCCTGATGGTCCCAGTATACATCCTGATGGTCCAAGTATTCCAAGTGCACATCCTGATGGTCCCAGTATTCACAGTGCACATCCTGATGGTCCCAGTATACCCAGTATACATCCTGATGGTCCCAATATACCCAGTATACATCCTGATGGTCCCAATATACCAGTATACATTCTAATGGTCCCAGTATACATCCTGATGGTCCCAGTATACCCAGTATACATCCTGATGGTCCCAGTATAACCAGTATACATCCTGATGGTCCCAGTATACATCCTGATGGTCCCAGTATACCCAGTATACATCCTGATGGTCCCAGTATACATCCTGATGGTCCCAGTATACCCAGTATACATCCTGATGGTCCCAGTATACCCAGTATACATCCTGATGGTCCCAGTGTACCCAGTATACATCCTGACGGTCCCAGTATACATCCTGATGATCCCAGTATACATCCTGATGGTCCCAGTATACCCAGTATACATCCTGATGGTCCCAGTATACATCCTGATGGTCCCAGTATACCCAGTATACATTCTGATGGTCCCAGTATACATCCTGATGGTCCCAGTATACATCCTGATGGTCCCAGTACACATCCTGATGGTCCCAGTATACATCCTGATGGTCCCAGTATACCCAGTATACATCCTGATGGTCCCAGTATACATCCTGATGGTCCCAGTATACCCAGTATACATCCTGATGGTCCCAGTATACCCAGTATACATCCTGATGGTCCTAGTATACCTAGTATACATCCTGATGGTCCCAGTACACATCCTGATGGTCCCAGTATACCCAGTGCACATCCTGATGGTCCCAGTATACCCAGTATACATCCTGATGGTCCCAGTATACCCAGTATACATCCTGGTGTTCCCAGTATACATCCTGGTGTTCCCAGTATACATCCTGATGGTCCCAGTATACATCCTGATGGTCCCAGTATACATCCTGATAGTTCCAGTATACCCAGTATACATCCTGATGGTCCCAGAATACATCCTGATAGTTCCAGTATACCCAGTATACATTCTGATGGTCCCAGTATACATCCTGATGGTCCCAGTATACCCAGTATACATCCTGATGGTCCCAGTACAAATCCTGATGGTCCCAGGACACATCCTGATGGTCCAAGTATACATCCTGATGGTCCCAGTGTACCCAGTATACATCCTGATGGTCCCAGTATACATCCTGATTGGTCCCACTATACATCCTGATGGTCCCAGTACACATCCTGATGGTCCCAGTATACATCCTGATGGTCCCAGTATACCCAGTATACATCCTGATGGTCCCAGTATACATCCTGATGGTCCCAGTATACCCAGTATACATCCTGATGGTCCCAGTATACATCCTGATGGTCCTAGTATACCCAGTATACATCCTGATGGTCCCAGTACACATCCTGATGGTCCCAGTATACCCAGTATACATCCTGATGGTCCCAGTATATCCAGTGCACATCCTGATGGTCCCAGTATACCCAGTGCACATCCTGATGGTCCCAGTATACCCAGTATACATCCTGATGGTCCCAGTATACCCAGTATACATCCTGGTGTTCCCAGTATACATCCTGGTGTTCCCAGTATACATCCTGATGGTCCCAGTATACATCCTGATGTTCCCAGTATACATCCTGATGGTCCCAGTATACCCAGTATAGATCCTGATGGTCCCAGTATACCCAGTATAGATCCTGATGGTCCCAGTATACCCAGTATAGATCCTGATGGTCCCAGTATACATCCTGATGTTCCCAGTATACATCCTGATGGTCCCAGTATACCCAGTATACATCCTGATGGTCCCAGTATACATCCTGATGTTCCCAGTATACATCCTGATGGTCCCAGAATACATCCTGATAGTTCCAATATACCCAGTATACATCCTAATGGTCCCAGTATACATTCTGATGGTCCCAGTATACATCCTGATGGTCCCAGTATACCCAATATACATCCTGATGGTCCCAGTACAAATCCTGATGGTCCCAGTATACATCCTGATGGTCCTAGTGTACCCAGTACACATCCTGATGGTCCCAGTATACATCCTGATGGTCCCAGAATACATCCTGATAGTTCCAGTATACCCAGTATACATCCTGATGGTCCCAGTACACATCCTGATGGTCCCAGTGCACATCCTGATGGTCCCAGTACACATCCTGATGGTCCCAGTACACATCCTGATGGTCCCAGTACACATCCTGATGGTCCCAGTATACCCAGTATACATCCTGATGGTCCCAGTATATCCAGTGCACATCCTGATGGTCCCAGTATACCCAGTGCACATCCTGATGGTCCCAGTATACCCAGTATAGATCCTGATGGTCCCAGTATACATCCTGATGTTCCCAGTATACATCCTGATGGTCCCAGTATACCCAGTATACATCCTGATGGTCCCAGTATACATCCTGATGTTCCCAGTATACATCCTGATGGTCCCAGAATACATCCTGATAGTTCCAATATACCCAGTATACATCCTAATGGTCCCAGTATACATCCTGATGGTCCCAGTATACCCAATATACATCCTGATGGTCCCAGTACAAATCCTGATGGTCCCAGTATACATCCTGATGGTCCCAGTGTACCCAGTACACATCCTGATGGTCCCAGTATACATCCTGATGGTCCCAGAATACATCCTGATAGTTCCAGTATACCCAGTATACATCCTGATGGTCCCAGTACACATCCTGATGGTCCCAGTGCACATCTTGATGGTCCCAGTATACATCCTGATGGTCCCAGTACACATCCTGATGGTCCCAGTATACATCCTGATGGTCCCAGTATTCATCCTGATGGTCCCAGTATACCCAGTATACATCCTGATGGTCCCAGTATAAATCCTGATGGTCCCAGTATTCATCCTGATGGTCCCAGTATACCCAGTATACATCCTGATGGTCCCAGTATAAATCCTGATGGTCCCAGTATACCCAGTATACATCCTGATGGTCCCAGTATACCCAGTGCACATCGTGATGGTCCCAGTATACCCAGTATACATCCTGATGGTACCAGTATTCATCCTGATGGTCCCAGTATACCCAGTATACATCCTGATGGTCCCAGTATAACCAGTATACATCCTGATGGTCCCAGTATACATCCTGATGGTCCCAGTATACCCAGTGCACATCGTGATGGTCCCAGTATACCCAGTATACATCCTGATGGTCCCAGTATACATCCTGATGGTCCAAGTATTCCAAGTGCACATCCTGATGGTCCCAGTATTCACAGTGCACATCCTGATGGTCCCAGTATACCCAGTATACATCCTGATGGTCCCAATATACCCAGTATACATCCTGATGGTCCCAATATACCAGTATACATTCTAATGGTCCCAGTATACATCCTGATGGTCCCAGTATACCCAGTATACATCCTGATGGTCCCAGTATAACCAGTATACATCCTGATGGTCCCAGTATACATCCTGATGGTCCCAGTATACCCAGTATACATCCTGATGGTCCCAGTATACATCCTGATGGTCCCAGTATACCCAGTATACATCCTGATGGTCCCAGTATACCCAGTATACATCCTGATGGTCCCAGTGTACCCAGTATACATCCTGACGGTCCCAGTATACATCCTGATGATCCCAGTATACATCCTGATGGTCCCAGTATACCCAGTATACATCCTGATGGTCCCAGTATACATCCTGATGGTCCCAGTATACCCAGTATACATCCTGATGGTCCCAGTATACATCCTGATGGTCCCAGTATACATCCTGATGGTCCCAGTACACATCCTGATGGTCCCAGTATACATCCTGATGGTCCCAGTATACCCAGTATACATCCTGATGGTCCCAGTATACATCCTGATGGTCCCAGTATACCCAGTATACATCCTGATGGTCCCAGTATACCCAGTATACATCCTGATGGTCCTAGTATACCTAGTATACATCCTGATGGTCCCAGTACACATCCTGATGGTCCCAGTATACCCAGTGCACATCCTGATGGTCCCAGTATACCCAGTATACATCCTGATGGTCCCAGTATACCCAGTATACATCCTGGTGTTCCCAGTATACATCCTGGTGTTCCCAGTATACATCCTGATGGTCCCAGTATACATCCTGATGGTCCCAGTACACATCCTGATAGTTCCAGTATACCCAGTATACATCCTGATGGTCCCAGAATACATCCTGATAGTTCCAGTATACCCAGTATACATCCTGATGGTCCCAGAATACATCCTGATAGTTCCAGTATACCCAGTATACATTCTGATGGTCCCAGTATACATTCTGATGGTCCCAGTATACATCCTGATGTTCCCAGTATACATCCTGATGGTCCCAGTATACCCAGTATACATCCTGATGGTCCCAGTACAAATCCTGATGGTCCCAGGACACATCCTGATGGTCCAAGTATACATCCTGATGGTCCCAGTGTACCCAGTATACATCCTGATGGTCCCAGTATACATCCTGATGGTCCCAGTACACATCCTGATGGTCCCAGTATACATCCTGATGGTCCCAGTATACCCAGTATACATCCTGATGGTCCCAGTATACATCCTGATGGTCCCAGTATACCCAGTATACATCCTGATGGTCCCAGTATACATCCTGATGGTCCTAGTATACCCAGTATACATCCTGATGGTCCCAGTACACATCCTGATGGTCCCAGTATACCCAGTATACATCCTGATGGTCCCAGTATATCCAGTGCACATCCTGATGGTCCCAGTATACCCAGTGCACATCCTGATGGTCCCAGTATACCCAGTGCACATCCTGATGGTCCCAGTATACCCAGTATACATCCTGATGGTCCCAGTATACCCAGTATACATCCTGGTGTTCCCAGTATACATCCTGGTGTTCCCAGTATACATCCTGATGGTCCCAGTATACATCCTGATGTTCCCAGTATACATCCTGATGGTCCCAGTATACCCAGTATAGATCCTGATGGTCCCAGTATACCCAGTATAGATCCTGATGGTCCCAGTATACCCAGTATAGATCCTGATGGTCCCAGTATACATCCTGATGTTCCCAGTATACATCCTGATGGTCCCAGTATACCCAGTATACATCCTGATGGTCCCAGTATACATCCTGATGTTCCCAGTATACATCCTGATGGTCCCAGAATACATCCTGATAGTTCCAATATACCCAGTATACATCCTAATGGTCCCAGTATACATTCTGATGGTCCCAGTATACATCCTGATGGTCCCAGTATACCCAATATACATCCTGATGGTCCCAGTACAAATCCTGATGGTCCCAGTATACATCCTGATGGTCCTAGTGTACCCAGTACACATCCTGATGGTCCCAGTATACATCCTGATGGTCCCAGAATACATCCTGATAGTTCCAGTATACCCAGTATACATCCTGATGGTCCCAGTACACATCCTGATGGTCCCAGTGCACATCCTGATGGTCCCAGTACACATCCTGATGGTCCCAGTACACATCCTGATGGTCCCAGTACACATCCTGATGGTCCCAGTATACCCAGTATACATCCTGATGGTCCCAGTATATCCAGTGCACATCCTGATGGTCCCAGTATACCCAGTGCACATCCTGATGGTCCCAGTATACCCAGTATAGATCCTGATGGTCCCAGTATACATCCTGATGTTCCCAGTATACATCCTGATGGTCCCAGTATACCCAGTATACATCCTGATGGTCCCAGTATACATCCTGATGTTCCCAGTATACATCCTGATGGTCCCAGAATACATCCTGATAGTTCCAATATACCCAGTATACATCCTAATGGTCCCAGTATACATTCTGATGGTCTCAGTATACATCCTGATGGTCCCAGTATACCCAATATACATCCTGATGGTCCCAGTACAAATCCTGATGGTCCCAGTATACATCCTGATGGTCCCAGTGTACCCAGTACACATCCTGATGGTCCCAGTATACATCCTGATGGTCCCAGAATACATCCTGATAGTTCCAGTATACCCAGTATACATCCTGATGGTCCCAGTACACATCCTGATGGTCCCAGTGCACATCTTGATGGTCCCAGTATACATCCTGATGGTCCCAGTACACATCCTGATGGTCCCAGTATACATCCTGATGGTCCCAGTATTCATCCTGATGGTCCCAGTATACCCAGTATACATCCTGATGGTCCCAGTATAAATCCTGATGGTCCCAGTATTCATCCTGATGGTCCCAGTATACCCAGTATACATCCTGATGGTCCCAGTATAAATCCTGATGGTCCCAGTATACCCAGTATACATCCTGATGGTCCCAGTATACCCAGTGCACATCGTGATGGTCCCAGTATACCCAGTATACATCCTGATGGTCCCAGTATACATCCTGATGGTCCAAGTATTCCAAGTGCACATCCTGATGGTCCCAGTATTCCCAGTGCACATCCTGATGGTCCCAGTATACCCAGTATACATCCTGATGTTCCCAATATACCAGTATACATTCTAATGGTCCCAGTATACATCCTGATGGTCCCAGTATACCCAGTATACATCCTGATGGTCCCAGTATACATCCTGTTGGTCCCAGTGCACATCCTGATGGTCCCAGTATACCCAGTATACATCCAGATGGTCCCAGTATACCCAGTGCACATCCTGTTGGTCCCAGTGCACATCCTGATGGTCCCAATATACCCAGTATACATCCAGATGGTCCCAGTATACCCAGTGCACATCCTGATGGTCCCAGTGTACCCAGTATGCATCCTGATGGTCCCAATATACCCAGTATACATCCAGATGGTCCCAGTATACCCAGTGCACATCCTGATGGTCCCAGTGTACCCAGTATGCATCCTGATGGTCCCAGAATAAATCCTGATGGTCCCAGTATACCCAGTATACATCCTTATGGTCCCAGTACACAACCTGATTGTCCCAGTATACTCAGTATACATCCTGATGGTTCCAGTATACATCCTGATGGTCCCAGTATACCCAGTATACATCCTGATGGTCCCAGTATACATCCTGATGGTCCCAGTATACCCAGTATACATCCTGATGGTCCCAGTATACATCCTGATGGTCCCAGTATACCCAGTATACATCCTGATGGTCCCAGTATACCCAGTATACATCCTAATGGTCCCAGTATACCCAGTATAAATCCTGATGGTCCCAGTATACCCAGTATACATCCTGATGGTCCCAGTATACCCAGTATACATCCTGATGGTCCCAGTATACCCAGTATACATCCTGATGGTCCCAGTATACATCCTGATGGTCCCAGTATGTAGTATACATCCTGAAGGTCCCAGTATACTCAGTATAAATCCTGATGGTCCCAGTATACCCAGTATACATCCTGATGGTCCCAGTATACCCAGTATACATCCTGATGGTCCCAGTATACATCCTGATGGTCCCAGTATGTAGTATACATCCTGAAGGTCCCAGTATACCCAGTATACATCCTGATGGTCCCAGTATACCCAGTATACATCCTGATGGTCCCAGTATACATCCTGATGGTCCCAGTATACCCAGTATACATCCTGATGGTCCCAGTATAACCAGTATACATCCTGATGGTCCCAGTATACATCCTGATGGTCCCAGTATACCCAGTATAAATCCTGATAGTCCCAGTATACATCCTGATGGTCCCAGTATACATCCTGATGTTCCCAGTATACATCCTGATGGTCCCAGTATACATCCTGATGGTCCCAGTATACCCAGTATACATCCTGATGGTCCCAGTATACATCCTAATGTTCCCAGTATACATCCTGTTGGTCCCAGTATACATCCTGATGGTCCCAGTATACATCCTGATGTTCCCAGTATACCCAATATACATCCTGATGGTCCCAGTACAAATCCTGATGGTCCCAGTATACATCCTGATAGGTCCAGTATACCCAGTATACATCCTGATGGTCCCAGTATACATCCTGATGGTCCCAGAATACATCCTGAGAGTTACAGTATACCCAGTATACATCCTGATGGTCCCAGTATAAATCCTGATGGTCCCAGTATACCCAGTATACATCCTGATGGTACCAGTATTCATCCTGATGGTCCCAGTATACCCAGTATACATCCTGATGGTCCCAGTATAAATCCTGATGGTCCCAGTATACCCAGTATACATCCTGATGGTCCCAGTATACCCAGTGCACATCCTGATGGTCCCAGTATACCCAGTATACATCCTGATGGTCCCAGTATACATCCTGATGGTCCAAGTATTCCAAGTGCACATCCTGATGGTCCCAGTATTCCCAGTGCACATCCTGATGGTCCCAGTATACCCAGTATACATCCTGATGGTCCCAATATACCAGTATACATTCTAATGGTCCCAGTATACATCCTGATGGTCCCAGTATACCCAGTATACATCCTGATGGTCCCAGTACACATCCTGATGGTCCCAGTATAAATCCTGATGGTCCCAGTATACATCCTGATGGTCCCAGTATACCCAGTATACATCCTGATAGTCCCAGTATACCCAGTATACATCCTGATGGTCCCAGTATACATCCTGTTGGTCCCAGTGCACATCCTGATGGTCCCAGTATACATCCTGATGGTCCCAGTATACCCAGTATACATCCTGTTGGTCCCAGTGCACATCCTGATGGTCCCAATATACCCAGTATACATCCAGATGGTCCCAGTATACCCAGTGCACATCCTGATGGTCCCAGTATACCCAGTATACATCCTGATGGTCCCAGTATAAATCCTGATGGTCCCAGTATACCCAGTATACATCCTGATGGTCCCAGTATACCCAGTGCACATCCTGATGGTCCCAGTATACCCAGTATACATCCTGATGGTCACAGTATACCCAGTATACATCCTGATGGTCCCAGTATACATCCTGATGGTCCAAGTATTCCAAGTGCACATCCTGATGGTCCCAGTATTCCCAGTGCACATCCTGATGGTCCCAGTATACCCAGTATACATCCTGATGGTCCCAATATACCAGTATACATTCTAATGGTCCCAGTATACATCCTGATGGTCCCAGTATACCCAGTATACATCCTGATGGTCCCAGTACACATCCTGATGGTCCCAGTATAAATCCTGATGGTCCCAGTATACATCCTGATGGTCCCAGTATACCCAGTATACATCCTGATAGTCCCAGTATACCCAGTATACATCCTGATGGTCCCAGTATACATCCTGATGGTCCCAGTATACCCAGTATACATCCTGTTGGTCCCAGTGCACATCCTGATGGTCCCAATATACCCAGTATACATCCAGATGGTCCCAGTATACCCAGTGCACATCCTGATGGTCCCAGTGTACCCAGTATGCATCCTGATGGTCCCAGAATAAATCCTGATGGTCCCAGTATACCCAGTATACATCCTGATGGTCTCAGTACACATCCTGATTGTCCCAGTATACTCAGTATGCATCCTGATGGTTCCAGTATACATCCTGATGGTCCCAGTATTCAAAGTGCACATCCTGATGGTCCCAGTATTCCCAGTGCACATCCTGATGGTCCCAGTATACCCAGTATACATCCTGATGGTCCCAATATACCAGTATACATTCTAATGGTCCCAGTATACATCCTGATGGTCCCAGTATACCCAGTATACATCCTGATGGTCCCAGTATACATCCTGTTGGTCCCAGTGCACATCCTGATGGTCCCAGTATACATCCTGATGGTCCCAGTATACCCAGTATACATCCAGATGGTCCCAGTATACCCAGTGCACATCCTGATGGTCCCAGTGTACCCAGTATGCATCCTGATGGTCCCAATATACCCAGTATACATCCAGATGGTCCCAGTATACACAGTGCACATCCTGATGGTCCCAGTGTACCCAGTATGCATCCTGTTGGTCCCAGTGCACATCCTGATGGTCCCAATATACCCAGTATACATCCAGATGGTCCCAGTATACCCAGTGCACATCCTGATGGTCCCAGTGTACCCAGTATGCATCCTGATGGTCCCAATATACCCAGTATACATCCAGATGGTCCCAGTATACCCAGTGCACATCCTGATGGTCCCAGTGTACCCAGTATGCATCCTGATGGTCCCAGAATAAATCCTGATGGTCCCAGTATACCCAGTATACATCCTGATGGTCCCAGTACACAACCTGATTGTCCCAGTATACTCAGTATACATCCTGATGGTTCCAGTATACATCCTGATGGTCCCAGTATACCCAGTATACATCCTGATGGTCCCAGTATACATCCTGATGGTCCCAGTATACATCCTGATGGTCCCAGTATACCCAGTATACATCCTGATGGTCCCAGTATACATCCTGATGGTCCCAATATACCCAGTATACATCCTAATGGTCCCAGTATACCCAGTATAAATCCTGATGGTCCCAGTATACCCAGTATACATCCTGATGGTCCCAGTATACCCAGTATACATCCTGATGGTCCCAGTATACCCAGTATACATCCTAATGGTCCCAGTATACCCAGTATAAATCCTGATGGTCCCAGTATACCCAGTATACATCCTGATAGTCCCAGTATACCCAGTATACATCCTGATGGTCCCAGTATACATCCTGTTGGTCCCAGTGCACATCCTGATGGTCCCAGTATACATCCTGATGGTCCCAGTATACCCAGTATACATCCTGTTGGTCCCAGTGCACATCCTGATGGTCCCAATATACCCAGTATACATCCAGATGGTCCCAGTATACCCAGTGCACATCCTGATGGTCCCAGTGTACCCAGTATGCATCCTGATGGTCCCAGAATAAATCCTGATGGTCCCAGTATACCCAGTATACATCCTGATGGTCCCAGTACACATCCTGATTGTCCCAGTATACTCAGTATGCATCCTGATGGTTCCAGTATACATCCTGATGGTCCCAGTATTCAAAGTGCACATCCTGATGGTCCCAGTATTCCCAGTGCACATCCTGATGGTCCCAGTATACCCAGTATACATCCTGATGGTCCCAATATACCAGTATACATTCTAATGGTCCCAGTATACATCCTGATGGTCCCAGTATACCCAGTATACATCCTGATGGTCCCAGTATACATCCTGTTGGTCCCAGTGCACATCCTGATGGTCCCAGTATACATCCTGATGGTCCCAGTATACCCAGTATACATCCTGTTGGTCCCAGTGCACATCCTGATGGTCCCAGTATACATCCTGATGGTCCCAATATACCCAGTATACATCCAGATTGTCCCAGTATACCCAGTGCACATCCTGATGGTCCCAGTGTACCCAGTATGCATCCTGATGGTCCCAATATACCCAGTATACATCCAGATGGTCCCAGTATACCCAGTGCACATCCTGATGGTTCCAGTGTACCCAGTATGCATCCTGATGGTCCCAGAATAAATCCTGATGGTCCCAGTATACCCAGTATACATCCTGATGGTCCCAGTACACAACCTGATTGTCCCAGTATACTCAGTATACATCCTGATGGTTCCAGTATACATCCTGATGGTCCCAGTATACATCCTGATGGTCCCAGTATACCCAGTATACATCCTGATGGTCCCAGTATACATCCTGATGGTCCCAGTATACATCCTGATGGTCCCAGTATACCCAGTATACATCCTGATGGTCCCAGTATACATCCTGATGGTCCCAATATACCCAGTATACATCCAGATGGTCCCAGTATACCCAGTGCACATCCTGATGGTCCCAGTGTACCCAGTATGCATCCTGATGGTCCCAGAATAAATCCTGATGGTCCCAGTATACCCAGTATACATCCTTATGGTCCCAGTACACAACCTGATTGTCCCAGTATACTCAGTATACATCCTGATGGTTCCAGTATACATCCTGATGGTCCCAGTATACCCAGTATACATCCTGATGGTCCCAGTATACATCCTGGTGGTCCCAGTATACCCAGTATACATCCTGATGGTCCCAGTATACATCCTGATGGTCCCAGTATACCCAGTATACATCCTGATGGTCCCAGTATACCCAGTATACATCCTAATGGTCCCAGTATACCCAGTATAAATCCTGATGGTCCCAGTATACCCAGTATACATCCTGATGGTCCCAGTATACCCAGTATACATCCTGATGGTCCCAGTATACATCCTGATGGTCCCAGTATACATCCTGATGGTCCCAGTATACCCAGTATAAATCCTGATAGTCCCAGTATACATCCTGATGGTCCCAGTATACATCCTGATGTTCCCAGTATACATCCTGATGGTCCCAGTATACATCCTGATGGTCCCAGTATACCCAGTATACATCCTGATGGTCCCAGTATACATCCTAATGTTCCCAGTATACATCCTGTTGGTCCCAGTATACATCCTGATGGTCCCAGTATACATCCTGATGTTCCCAGTATACCCAATATACATCCTGATGGTCCCAGTACAAATCCTGATGGTCCCAGTATACATCCTGATGGTCCCAGAATACATCCTGAGAGTTACAGTATACCCAGTATACATCCTGATGGTCCCAGTATAAATCCTGATGGTCCCAGTATACCCAGTATACATCCTGATGGTACCAGTATTCATCCTGATGGTCCCAGTATACCCAGTATACATCCTGATGGTCCCAGTATAAATCCTGATGGTCCCAGTATACCCAGTATACATCCTGATGGTCCCAGTATACCCAGTGCACATCCTGATGGTCCCAGTATACCCAGTATACATCCTGATGGTCCCAGTATACATCCTGATGGTCCAAGTATTCCAAGTGCACATCCTGATGGTCCCAGTATTCCCAGTGCACATCCTGATGGTCCCAGTATACCCAGTATACATCCTGATGGTCCCAATATACCAGTATACATTCTAATGGTCCCAGTATACATCCTGATGGTCCCAGTATACCCAGTATACATCCTGATGGTCCCAGTACACATCCTGATGGTCCCAGTATACATCCTGATGGTCCCAATATACCAGTATACATTCTAATGGTCCCAGTATACATCCTGATGGTCCCAGTATACCCAGTATACATCCTGATGGTCCCAGTATACATCCTGATGGTCCCAGTATACATCCTGATAGTCCCAGTATACCCAGTATACATCCTGATGGTCCCAGTATACATCCTGATGGTCCCAGTATACCCAGTATACATCCTGATAGTCCCAGTATACCCAGTATACATCCTGATGGTCCCAGTATACATCCTGTTGGTCCCAGTGCACATCCTGATGGTCCCAGTATACATCCTGATGGTCCCAGTATACCCAGTATACATCCTGTTGGTCCCAGTGCACATCCTGATGGTCCCAATATACCCAGTATACATCCAGATGGTCCCAGTATACCCAGTGCACATCCTGATGGTCCCAGTATACCCAGTATACATCCTGATGGTCCCAGTATAAATCCTGATGGTCCCAGTATACCCAGTATACATCCTGATGGTCCCAGTATACCCAGTGCACATCCTGATGGTCCCAGTATACCCAGTATACATCCTGATGGTCCCAGTATACATCCTGATGGTCCAAGTATTCCAAGTGCACATCCTGATGGTCCCAGTATTCCCAGTGCACATCCTGATGGTCCCAGTATACCCAGTATACATCCTGATGGTCCCAATATACCAGTATACATTCTAATGGTCCCAGTATACATCCTGATGGTCCCAGTATACCCAGTATACATCCTGATGGTCCCAGTACACATCCTGATGGTCCCAGTATAAATCCTGATGGTCCCAGTATACATCCTGATGGTCCCAGTATACCCAGTATACATCCTGATAGTCCCAGTATACCCAGTATACATCCTGATGGTCCCAGTATACATCCTGTTGGTCCCAGTGCACATCCTGATGGTCCCAGTATACATCCTGATGGTCCCAGTATACCCAGTATACATCCTGTTGGTCCCAGTGCACATCCTGATGGTCCCAATATACCCAGTATACATCCAGATGGTCCCAGTATACCCAGTGCACATCCTGATGGTCCCAGTGTACCCAGTATGCATCCTGATGGTCCCAGAATAAATCCTGATGGTCCCAGTATACCCAGTATACATCCTGATGGTCTCAGTACACATCCTGATTGTCCCAGTATACTCAGTATGCATCCTGATGGTTCCAGTATACATCCTGATGGTCCCAGTATTCAAAGTGCACATCCTGATGGTCCCAGTATTCCCAGTGCACATCCTGATGGTCCCAGTATACCCAGTATACATCCTGATGGTCCCAATATACCAGTATACATTCTAATGGTCCCAGTATACATCCTGATGGTCCCAGTATACCCAGTATACATCCTGATGGTCCCAGTATACATCCTGTTGGTCCCAGTGCACATCCTGATGGTCCCAGTATACATCCTGATGGTCCCAGTATACCCAGTATACATCCTGTTGGTCCCAGTGCACATCCTGATGGTCCCAATATACCCAGTATACATCCAGTTGGTCCCAGTATACCCAGTGCACATCCTGATGGTCCCAGTGTACCCAGTATGCATCCTGATGGTCCCAATATACCCAGTATACATCCAGATGGTCCCAGTATACCCAGTGCACATCCTGATGGTCCCAGTGTACCCAGTATGCATCCTGATGGTCCCAGAATAAATCCTGATGGTCCCAGTATACCCAGTATACATCCTGATGGTCCCAGTACACAACCTGATTGTCCCAGTATACTCAGTATACATCCTGATGGTTCCAGTATACATCCTGATGGTCCCAGTATACCCAGTATACATCCTGATGGTCCCAGTATACATCCTGATGGTCCCAGTATACATCCTGATGGTCCCAGTATACCCAGTATACATCCTGATGGTCCCAGTATACATCCTGATGGTCCCAGAATACCCAGTATACATCCTAATGGTCCCAGTATACCCAGTATAAATCCTGATGGTCCCAGTATACCCAGTATACATCCTGATGGTCCCAGTATACCCAGTATACATCCTGATGGTCCCAGTATACCCAGTATACATCCTGATGGTCCCAGTATACCCAGTATACATCCTAATGATCCCAGTATACCCAGTATAAATCCTGATGGTCCCAGTATACCCAGTATACATCCTGATAGTCCCAGTATACCCAGTATACATCCTGATGGTCCCAGTATACATCCTGTTGGTCCCAGTGCACATCCTGATGGTCCCAGTATACATCCTGATGGTCCCAGTATACCCAGTATACATCCTGTTGGTCCCAGTGCACATCCTGATGGTCCCAATATACCCAGTATACATCCAGATGGTCCCAGTATACCCAGTGCACATCCTGATGGTCCCAGTGTACCCAGTATGCATCCTGATGGTCCCAGAATAAATCCTGATGGTCCCAGTATACCCAGTATACATCCTGATGGTCCCAGTACACATCCTGATTGTCCCAGTATACTCAGTATGCATCCTGATGGTTCCAGTATACATCCTGATGGTCCCAGTATTCAAAGTGCACATCCTGATGGTCCCAGTATTCCCAGTGCACATCCTGATGGTCCCAGTATACCCAGTATACATCCTGATGGTCCCAATATACCAGTATACATTCTAATGGTCCCAGTATACATCCTGATGGTCCCAGTATACCCAGTATACATCCTGATGGTCCCAGTATACATCCTGTTGGTCCCAGTGCACATCCTGATGGTCCCAGTATACATCCTGATGGTCCCAGTATACCCAGTATACATCCTGTTGGTCCCAGTGCACATCCTGATGGTCCCAATATACCCAGTATACATCCAGATTGTCCCAGTATACCCAGTGCACATCCTGATGGTCCCAGTGTACCCAGTATGCATCCTGATGGTCCCAATATACCCAGTATACATCCAGATGGTCCCAGTATACCCAGTGCACATCCTGATGGTTCCAGTGTACCCAGTATGCATCCTGATGGTCCCAGAATAAATCCTGATGGTCCCAGTATACCCAGTATACATCCTGATGGTCCCAGTACACAACCTGATTGTCCCAGTATACTCAGTATACATCCTGATGGTTCCAGTATACATCCTGATGGTCCCAGTATACATCCTGATGGTCCCAGTATACCCAGTATACATCCTGATGGTCCCAGTATACATCCTGATGGTCCCAGTATACATCCTGATGGTCCCAGTATACCCAGTATACATCCTGATGGTCCCAGTATACATCCTGATGGTCCCAATATACCCAGTATACATCCTGATGGTCCCAGTATACCCAGTATACATCCTAATGGTCCCAGTATACCCAGTATAAATCCTGATGGTCCCAGTATACCCAGTATACATCCTGATGGTCCCAGTATACCCAGTATACATCCTAATGGTCCCAGTATACCCAGTATAAATCCTGATGGTCCCAGTATACCCAGTATACATCCTGATGGTCCCAGTATACCCAGTATACATCCTGATGGTCCCAGTATACCCAGTATACATCCTGATGGTCCCAGTATACATCCTGATGGTCCCAGTATGTAGTATACATCCTGAAGGTCCCAGTATACTCAGTATAAATCCTGATGGTCCCAGTATACATCCTGATGGTTCCAGTATACCCAGTATACATCCTGATGGTCCCACTATACATCCTGATGGTCCCAGTATACCCAGTATACATCCTGATGGTCCCAGTATACCCAGTATACATCCTGATGGTCCCAGTATACCCAGTATAAATCCTGATGGTCCCAGTATACATCCTGATGTTCCCAGTATACATCCTGATGTTCCCAGTATACATCCTGATGGTCCCAGTATACCCAGTATACATCCTGATGGTCCCAGTATACATCCTAATGTTCCCAGTATACATCCTGATGGTCCCAGTATACATCCTGATGTTCCCAGTATACATCCTGATGGTCCCAGAATACATCCTGATAGTTCCAGTATACCCAATATACATCCTGATGGTCCCAGTACAAATCCTGATCGTCCCAGTATACATCCTGATGGTCCCAGTGTACCCAGTACACATCCTGATGGTCCCAGTATACATCCTGATGGTCCCAGAATACATCCTGATAGGTCCAGTATACCCAGTATACATCCTGATGGTCCCAGAATACATCCTGATGGTTCCAGTATACCCAGTATACATCCTGATGGTCCCACTATACATCCTGATGGTCCCAGTATACCCAGTATACATCCAGATGGTCCCAGTATACCCAGTGCACATCCTGATGGTTCCAGTGTACCCAGTATGCATCCTGATGGTCCCAGAATAAATCCTGATGGTCCCAGTATACCCAGTATACATCCTGATGGTCCCAGTACACAACCTGATTGTCCCAGTATACTCAGTATACATCCTGATGGTTCCAGTATACATCCTGATGGTCCCAGTATACATCCTGATGGTCCCAGTGTACCCAGTATACATCCTGATGGTCCCAGTATACATCCTGATTGGTCCCACTATACATCCTGATGGTCCCAGTACACATCCTGATGGTCCCAGTATACATCCTGATGGTCCCAGTATACCCAGTATACATCCTGATGGTCCCAGTATACATCCTGATGGTCCCAGTATACCCAGTATACATCCTGATGGTCCCAGTATACATCCTGATGGTCCTAGTATACCCAGTATACATCCTGATGGTCCCAGTATATCCAGTGCACATCCTGATGGTCCCAGTATACCCAGTGCACATCCTGATGGTCCCAGTATACCCAGTATACATCCTGATGGTCCCAGTATACCCAGTATACATCCTGGTGTTCCCAGTATACATCCTGATGGTCCCAGTATACATCCTGATGGTCCCAGTATACATCCTAATGTTCCCAGTATACATCCTGATGGTCCCAGTATACATCCTGATGGTCCCAGTATACCCAGTATAGATCCTGATGGTCCCAGTATACCCAGTATAGATCCTGATGGTCCCAGTATACATCCTGATTGGTCCCACTATACATCCTGATGGTCCCAGTACACATCCTGATGGTCCCAGTATACATCCTGATGGTCCCAGTATACCCAGTATACATCCTGATGGTCCCAGTATACATCCTGATGGTCCCAGTATACCCAGTATACATCCTGATGGTCCCAGTATACATCCTGATGGTCCTAGTATACCCAGTATACATCCTGATGGTCCCAGTACACATCCTGATGGTCCCAGTATACCCAGTATACATCCTGATGGTCCCAGTATATCCAGTGCACATCCTGATGGTCCCAGTATACCCAGTGCACATCCTGATGGTCCCAGTATACCCAGTATACATCCTGATGGTCCCAGTATACCCAGTATACATCCTGGTGTTCCCAGTATACATCCTGATGGTCCCAGTATACATCCTGATGGTCCCAGTATACATCCTAATGTTCCCAGTATACATCCTGATGGTCCCAGTATACATCCTGATGGTCCCAGTATACCCAGTATAGATCCTGATGGTCCCAGTATACCCAGTATAGATCCTGATGGTCCCAGTATACATCCTGATGGTCCCAGTACACATCCTGATGGTCCAATGCACATCCTGATGGTCCCAGTATACATCCTGATGGTCCCAGTACACATCCTGATGGTCCCAGTACACATCCTGATGGTCCCAGTATACCCAGTATACATCCTGATGGTCCCAGTATATCCAGTGCACATCCTGATGGTCCCAGTATACCCAGTGCACATCCTGATGGTCCCAGTATACCCAGTATACATCCTGATGGTCCCAGTATACATCCTGATGTTCCCAGTATACATCCTGATGGTCCCAGTATACCCAGTATACATCCTGATGGTCCCAGTATACATCCTGATGGTCCCAGTATACCCAGTATACATCCTGATGGTCCCAGTATACATCCTGATGGTCCCAGTATAAATCCTGATGGTCCCAGTACACATCCTGATGGTCCCAGTATACATCCTGATGGTCCCAGTATACCCAGTATACATCCTGATGGTCCCAGTATACATCCTGATGGTCCCAGTATACCCAGTATACATCCTGGTGGTCCCAGTATACCCAGTATACATCCTGATGGTCCTAGTATACCCAGTATACATCCTGATGGTCCCAGTATACCCAGTGCACATCCTGATAGTCCCAGTATACCCAGTATACATCCTGATGGTACCAGTATACCCAGTATACATCCTGGTGTTCCCAGTATACATCCTGGTGTTCCCAGTATACATCCTGATGGTCCCAGTATACATCCTGATGGTCCCAGTATACATCCTGATAGTTCCAGTATACCCAGTATACATCCTGATGGTCCCAGAATACATCCTGATAGTTCCAGTATACCCAGTATACATTCTGATGGTCCCAGTATACATCCTGATGGTCCCAGTATACCCAGTATACATCCTGATGGTCCCAGTACAAATCCTGATGGTCCCAGTACACATCCTGATGGTCCAAGTATACATCCTGATGGTCCCAGTGTACCCAGTATACATCCTGATGGTCCCAGTATACATCCTGATTGGTCCCAGTATACATCCTGATGGTCCCAGTATACATCCTGATGGTCCCAGTACACATCCTGATGGTCCCAGTATACATCCTGATGGTCCCAGTATACCCAGTATACATCCTGATGGTCCCAGTATACATCCTGATGGTCCCAGTATACCCAGTATACATCCTGATGGTCCCAGTATACATCCTGATGGTCCTAGTATACCCAGTATACATCCTGATGGTCCCAGTACACATCCTGATGGTCCCAGTATAAATCCTGATGGTCCCACTATACATCCTGATGGTCCCAGTACACATCCTGATGGTCCCAGTATACATCCTGATGGTCCCAGTATTCCCAGTATACATCCTGATGGTCCCAGTATACATCCTGATGGTCCCAGTATACCCAGTATACATCCTGATGGTCCCAGTATACATCCTGATGGTCCTAGTATACCCAGTATACATCCTGATGGTCCCAGTACACATCCTGATGGTCCCAGTATACCCAGTATACATCCTGATGGTCCCAGTATATCCAGTGCACATCCTGATGGTCCCAGTATACCCAGTGCACATCCTGATGGTCCCAGTATACCCAGTATACATCCTGATGGTCCCAGTATACCCAGTATACATCCTGGTGTTCCCAGTATACATCCTGATGGTCCCAGTATACATCCTGATGGTCCCAGTATACATCCTGATGTTCCCAGTATACATCCTGATGGTCCCAGTATACCCAGTATACATCCTGATGGTCCCAGAATACATCCTGATAGTTCCAATATACCCAGTATACATCCTAATGGTCCCAGTATACATTCTGATGGTCCCAGTATACATCCTGATGGTCCCAGTATACCCAATATACATCCTGATGGTCCCAGTACAAATCCTGATGGTCCCAGTATACATCCTGATGGTCCCAGTGTACCCAGTACACCTCCTGATGGTCCCAGTATACATCCTGATGGTCCCAGAATACATCCTGATAGTTCCAGTATACCCAGTATACATCCTGATGGTCCCAGTACACATCCTGATGGTCCTAGTGCACATCCTGATGGTCCCAGTATACATCCTGATGGTCCCAGTACACATCCTGATGGTCCCAGTATACATCCTGATGGTCCCAGTATTCATCCTGATGGTCCCAGTATACCCAGTATACATCCTGATGGTCCCAGTATACCCAGTATACATCCTGATGGTACCAGTATTCATCCTGATGGTCCCAGTATACCCAGTATACATCCTGATGGTCCCAGTATAACCAGTATACATCCTGATGGTCCCAGTATACATCCTGATGGTCCCAGTATACCCAGTATACATCCTGATGGTCCCAGTATACCCAGTATACATCCTGATGGTCCCAGTATACCCAGTATACATCCTGATGGTCCCAGTATACATCCTGATGGTACCAGTATTCATCCTGATGGTCCCAGTATACCCAGTATACATCCTGATGGTCCCAGTATAACCAGTATACATCCTGATGGTCCCAGTATACATCCTGATGGTCCCAGTATACCCAGTATACATCCTGATGGTCCCAGTATACCCAGTATACATCCTGATGGTCCCAGTATACCCAGTATACATCCTGATGGTCCAAGTATTCCAAGTGCACATCCTGATGGTCCCAGAATTCCCAGTGCACATCCTGATGGTCCCAGTATACCCAGTATACATCCTGATGGTCCCAATATACCAGTATACATTCTAATGGTCCCAGTATACATCCTGATGGTCCCAGTATACCCAGTATACATCCTGATGGTCCCAGTATAACCAGTATACATCCTGATGGTCCCAGTATACATCCTGATGGTCCCAGTATACCCAGTATACATCCTGATGGTCCCAGTATACATCCTGATGGTCCCAGTATACCCAGTATACATCCTGATGGTCCCAGTATACCCAGTATACATCCTGATGGTCCCAGTGTACCCAGTATACATCCTGACGGTCCCAGTATACATCCTGATGATCCCAGTATACATCCTGATGGTCCCAGTATACCCAGTATACATCCTGATGGTCCCAGTATACATCCTGATGGTCCCAGTATACCCAGTATACATCCTGATGGTCCCAGTATACATCCTGATGGTCCCAGTATACATCCTGATGGTCCCAGTACACATCCTGATGGTCCCAGTATACATCCTGATGGTCCCAGTATACCCAGTATACATCCTGATGGTCCCAGTATACATCCTGATGGTCCCAGTATACCCAGTATACATCCTGATGGTCCCAGTATACCCAGTATACATCCTGATGGTCCTAGTATACCCAGTATACATCCTGATGGTCCCAGTACACATCCTGATGGTCCCAGTATACCCAGTGCACATCCTGATGGTCCCAGTATACCCAGTATACATCCTGGTGTTCCCAGTATACATCCTGGTGTTCCCAGTATACATCCTGATGGTCCCAGTATACATCCTGATGGTCCCAGTATACTGCCTGATAGTTCCAGTAAACCCAGTATACATCCTGATGGTCCCAGAATACATCCTGATAGTTCCAGTATACCCAGTATACATTCTGATGGTCCCAGTATACATCCTGATGGTCCCAGTATACCCAGTATACATCCTGATGGTCCCAGTACAAATCCTGATGGTCCCAGTACACATCCTGATGGTCCAAGTATACATCCTGATGGTCCCAGTGTACCCAGTATACATCCTGATGGTCCCAGTATACATCCTGATTGGTCCCACTATACATCCTGATGGTCCCAGTACACATCCTGATGGTCCCAGTATACATCCTGATGGTCCCAGTATACCCAGTATACATCCTGATGGTCCCAGTATACATCCTGATGGTCCCAGTATACCCAGTATACATCCTGATGGTCCCAGTATACATCCTGATGGTCCTAGTATACCCAGTATACATCCTGATGGTCCCAGTACACATCCTGATGGTCCCAGTATACCCAGTATACATCCTGATGGTCCCAGTATATCCAGTGCACATCCTGATGGTCCCAGTATACCCAGTGCACATCCTGATGGTCCCAGTATACCCAGTATACATCCTGATGGTCCCAGTATACCCAGTATACATCCTGGTGTTCCCAGTATACATCCTGATGGTCCCAGTATACATCCTGATGGTCCCAGTATACATCCTGATGTTCCCAGTATACATCCTGATGGTCCCAGTATACATCCTGATGGTCCCAGTATACCCAGTATAGATCCTGATGGTCCCAGTATACCCAGTATAGATCCTGATGGTCCCAGTATACATCCTGATGGTCCCAGTACACATCCTGATGGTCCCAGTGCACATCCTGATGGTCCCAGTACACATCCTGATGGTCCCAGTATACCCAGTATACATCCTGATGGTCCCAGAATATCCAGTGCACATCCTGATGGTCCCAGTATACCCAGTGCACATCCTGATGGTCCCAGTATACCCAGTATAGATCCTGATGGTCCCAGTATACATCCTGATGTTCCCAGTATACATCCTGATGGTCCCAGTATACCCAGTATACATCCTGATGGTCCCAGTATACATCCTGATGTTCCCAGTATACATCCTGATGGTCCCAGAATACATCCTGATAGTTCCAATATACCCAGTATACATCCTAATGGTCCCAGTATACATTCTGATGGTCCCAGTATACATCCTGATGGTTCCAGTATACCCAATATACATCCTGATGGTCCCAGTAAAAATCCTGATGGTCCCAGTATACATCCTGATGGTCCCAGTGTACCCAGTACACATCCTGATGGTCCCAGTATACATCCTGATGGTCCCAGAATACATCCTGATAGTTCCAATATACCCAGTATACATCCTGATGGTCCCAGTACACATCCTGATGGTCCCAGTGCACATCTTGATGGTCCCAGTATACATCCTGATGGTCCCAGTACACATCCTGATGGTCCCAGTATACATCCTGATGGTCCCAGTATTCATCCTGATGGTCCCAGTATACCCAGTATACATCCTGATGGTCCCAGTATAAATCCTGATGGTCCCAGTATACCCAGTATACATCCTGATGGTACCAGTATTCATCCTGATGGTCCCAGTATACCCAGTATACATCCTGATGGTCCCAGTATAAATCCTGATGGTCCCAGTATACCCAGTATACATCCTGATGGTCCCAGTATACCCAGTGCACATCGTGATGGTCCCAGTATACCCAGTATACATCCTGATGGTCCCAGTATACATCCTGATGGTCCAAGTATTCCAAGTGCACATCCTGATGGTCCCAGTATTCCCAGTGCACATCCTGATGGTCCCAGTATACCCAGTATACATCCTGATGGTCCCAATATACCAGTATACATTCTAATGGTCCCAGTATACATCCTGATGGTCCCACTATACCCAGTATACATCCTGATGGTCCCAGTATACATCCTGTTGGTCCCAGTGCACATCCTGATGGTCCCAGTATACCCAGTATACATCCAGATGGTCCCAGTATACCCAGTGCACATCCTGTTGGTCCCAGTGCACATCCTGATGGTCCCAATATACCCAGTATACATCCAGATGGTCCCAGTATACCCAGTGCACATCCTGATGGTCCCAGTGTACCCAGTATGCATCCTGATGGTCCCAATATACCCAGTATACATCCAGATGGTCCCAGTATACCCAGTGCACATCCTGATGGTCCCAGTGTACCCAGTATGCATCCTGATGGTCCCAGAATAAATCCTGATGGTCCCAGTATACCCAGTATACATCCTTATGGTCCCAGTACACAACCTGATTGTCCCAGTATACTCAGTATACATCCTGATGGTTCCAGTATACATCCTGATGGTCCCAGTATACATCCTGATGGTCCCAGTATACCCAGTATACATCCTGATGGTCCCAGTATACATCCTGATGGTCCCAGTATACCCAGTATACATCCTGATGGTCCCAGTATACCCAGTATACATCCTAATGGTCCCAGTATACCCAGTATAAATCCTGATGGTCTCAGTATACCCAGTATACATCCTGATGGTCCCAGTATACCCAGTATACATCCTGATGGTCCCAGTATACCCAGTATACATCCTGATGGTCCCAGTATACATCCTGATGGTCCCAGTATACATCCTGATGGTTCCAGTATACCCAGTATACATCCTGATGGTCCCACTATACATCCTGATGGTCCCAGTATACCCAGTATACATCCTGATGGTCCCAGTATAACCAGTATACATCCTGATGGTCCCAGTATACATCCTGATGGTCCCAGTATACCCAGTATAAATCCTGATAGTCCCAGTATACATCCTGATGGTCCCAGTATACATCCTGATGTTCCCAGTATACATCCTGATGGTCCCAGTATACATCCTGATGGTCCCAGTATACCCAGTATACATCCTGATGGTCCCAGTATACATCCTAATGTTCCCAGTATACATCCTGTTGGTCCCAGTACAAATCCTGATGGTCCCAGTATACATCCTGATGGTCCCAGTGTACCCAGTACACATCCTGATGGTCCCAGTATACATCCTGATGGTCCCAGAATACATCCTGAGAGTTCCAGTATACCCAGTATACATCCTGATGGTCCCAGTACACATCCTGATGGTCCCAGTATACATCCTGATGGTCCCAGTACACATCCTGATGGTCCCAGTATACATCCTGATGGTCCCAGTATTCATCCTGATGGTCCCAGTATACCCAGTATACATCCTGATGGTCCCAGTATAAATCCTGATGGTCCCAGTATACCCAGTATACATCCTGATGGTACCAGTATTCATCCTGATGGTCCCAGTATACCCAGTATACATCCTGATGGTCCCAGTATAAATCCTGATGGTCCTAGTATACCCAGTATACATCCTGATGGTCCCAGTACACATCCTGATGGTCCCAGTATACCCAGTATACATCCTGATGGTCCCAGTATATCCAGTGCACATCCTGATGGTCCCAGTATACCCAGTGCACATCCTGATGGTCCCAGTATACCCAGTATACATCCTGATGGTCCCAGTATACCCAGTATACATCCTGGTGTTCCCAGTATACATCCTGATGGTCCCAGTATACATCCTGATGGTCCCAGTATACATCCTGATGTTCCCAGTATACATCCTGATGGTCCCAGTATACATCCTGATGGTCCCAGTATACCCAGTATAGATCCTGATGGTCCCAGTATACCCAGTATAGATCCTGATGGTCCCAGTATACATCCTGATGGTCCCAGTACACATCCTGATGGTCCCAGTGCACATCCTGATGGTCCCAGTATACATCCTGATGGTCCCAGTACACATCCTGATGGTCCCAGTACACATCCTGATGGTCCCAGTATACCCAGTATACATCCTGATGGTCCCAGTATATCCAGTGCACATCCTGATGGTCCCAGTATACCCAGTGCACATCCTGATGGTCCCAGTATACCCAGTATAGATCCTGATGGTCCCAGTATACATCCTGATGTTCCCAGTATACATCCTGATGGTCCCAGTATACCCAGTATACATCCTGATGGTCCCAGTATACATCCTGATGTTCCCAGTATACATCCTGATGGTCCCAGAATACATCCTGATAGTTCCAATATACCCAGTATACATCCTAATGGTCCCAGTATACATTCTGATGGTCCCAGTATACATCCTGATGGTCCCAGTATACCCAATATACATCCTGATGGTCCCAGTAAAAATCCTGATGGTCCCAGTATACATCCTGATGGTCCCAGTGTACCCAGTACACATCCTGATGGTCCCAGTATACATCCTGATGGTCCCAGAATACATCCTGATAGTTCCAGTATACCCAGTATACATCCTGATGGTCCCAGTACACATCCTGATGGTCCCAGTGCACATCTTGATGGTCCCAGTATACATCCTGATGGTCCCAGTACACATCCTGATGGTCCCAGTATACATCCTGATGGTCCCAGTATTCATCCTGATGGTCCCAGTATACCCAGTATACATCCTGATGGTCCCAGTATAAATCCTGATGGTCCCAGTATACCCAGTATACATCCTGATGGTACCAGTATTCATCCTGATGGTCCCAGTATACCCAGTATACATCCTGATGGTCCCAGTATAAATCCTGATGGTCCCAGTATACCCAGTATACATCCTGATGGTCCCAGTATACCCAGTGCACATCGTGATGGTCCCAGTATACCCAGTATACATCCTGATGGTCCCAGTATACATCCTGATGGTCCAAGTATTCCAAGTGCACATCCTGATGGTCCCAGTATTCCCAGTGCACATCCTGATGGTCCCAGTATACCCAGTATACATCCTGATGGTCCCAATATACCAGTATACATTCTAATGGTCCCAGTACACATCCTGATGGTCCCACTATACCCAGTATACATCCTGATGGTCCCAGTATACATCCTGTTGGTCCCAGTGCACATCCTGATGGTCCCAGTATACCCAGTATACATCCAGATGGTCCCAGTATACCCAGTGCACATCCTGTTGGTCCCAGTGCACATCCTGATGGTCCCAATATACCCAGTATACATCCAGATGGTCCCAGTATACCCAGTGCACATCCTGATGGTCCCAGTGTACCCAGTATGCATCCTGATGGTCCCAATATACCCAGTATACATCCAGATGGTCCCAGTATACCCAGTGCACATCCTGATGGTCCCAGTGTACCCAGTATGCATCCTGATGGTCCCAGAATAAATCCTGATGGTCCCAGTATACCCAGTATACATCCTTATGGTCCCAGTACACAACCTGATTGTCCCAGTATACTCAGTATACATCCTGATGGTTCCAGTATACATCCTGATGGTCCCAGTATACATCCTGATGGTCCCAGTATACCCAGTATACATCCTAATGGTCCCAGTATACATTCTGATGGTCTCAGTATACATCCTGATGGTCCCAGTATACCCAATATACATCCTGATGGTCCCAGTACAAATCCTGATGGTCCCAGTATACATCCTGATGGTCCCAGTGTACCCAGTACACATCCTGATGGTCCCAGTATACATCCTGATGGTCCCAGAATACATCCTGATAGTTCCAGTATACCCAGTATACATCCTGATGGTCCCAGTACACATCCTGATGGTCCCAGTGCACATCTTGATGGTCCCAGTATACATCCTGATGGTCCCAGTACACATCCTGATGGTCCCAGTATACATCCTGATGGTCCCAGTATTCATCCTGATGGTCCCAGTATACCCAGTATACATCCTGATGGTCCCAGTATAAATCCTGATGGTCCCAGTATTCATCCTGATGGTCCCAGTATACCCAGTATACATCCTGATGGTCCCAGTATAAATCCTGATGGTCCCAGTATACCCAGTATACATCCTGATGGTCCCAGTATACCCAGTGCACATCGTGATGGTCCCAGTATACCCAGTATACATCCTGATGGTCCCAGTATACATCCTGATGGTCCAAGTATTCCAAGTGCACATCCTGATGGTCCCAGTATTCCCAGTGCACATCCTGATGGTCCCAGTATACCCAGTATACATCCTGATGGTCCCAATATACCAGTATACATTCTAATGGTCCCAGTATACATCCTGATGGTCCCAGTATACCCAGTATACATCCTGATGGTCCCAGTATACATCCTGTTGGTCCCAGTGCACATCCTGATGGTCCCAGTATACCCAGTATACATCCAGATGGTCCCAGTATACCCAGTGCACATCCTGTTGGTCCCAGTGCACATCCTGATGGTCCCAATATACCCAGTATACATCCAGATGGTCCCAGTATACCCAGTGCACATCCTGATGGTCCCAGTGTACCCAGTATGCATCCTGATGGTCCCAATATACCCAGTATACATCCAGATGGTCCCAGTATACCCAGTGCACATCCTGATGGTCCCAGTGTACCCAGTATGCATCCTGATGGTCCCAGAATAAATCCTGATGGTCCCAGTATACCCAGTATACATCCTTATGGTCCCAGTACACAACCTGATTGTCCCAGTATACTCAGTATACATCCTGATGGTTCCAGTATACATCCTGATGGTCCCAGTATACCCAGTATACATCCTGATGGTCCCAGTATACATCCTGATGGTCCCAGTATACCCAGTATACATCCTGATGGTCCCAGTATACATCCTGATGGTCCCAGTATACCCAGTATACATCCTGATGGTCCCAGTATACCCAGTATACATCCTAATGGTCCCAGTATACCCAGTATAAATCCTGATGGTCCCAGTATACCCAGTATACATCCTGATGGTCCCAGTATACCCAGTATACATCCTGATGGTCCCAGTATACCCAGTATACATCCTGATGGTCCCAGTATACATCCTGATGGTCCCAGTATGTAGTATACATCCTGAAGGTCCCAGTATACTCAGTATAAATCCTGATGTTCCCAGTATACATCCTGATGGTTCCAGTATACCCAGTATACATCCTGATGGTCCCACTATACATCCTGATGGTCCCAGTATACCCAGTATACATCCTGATGGTCCCAGTATAACCAGTATACATCCTGATGGTCCCAGTATACATCCTGATGGTCCCAGTATACCCAGTATAAATCCTGATAGTCCCAGTATACATCCTGATGGTCCCAGTATACATCCTGATGTTCCCAGTATACATCCTGATGGTCCCAGTATACATCCTGATGGTCCCAGTATACATCCTGTTGGTCCCAGTATACATCCTGATGGTCCCAGTATACATCCTAATGTTCCCAGTATACATCCTGTTGGTCCCAGTATACATCCTGATGGTCCCAGTATACATCCTGATGTTCCCAGTATACCCAATATACATCCTGATGGTCCCAGTACAAATCCTGATGGTTCCAGTATACATCCTGATAGGTCCAGTATACCCAGTATACATCCTGATGGTCCCAGTATACATCCTGATGGTCCCAGAATACATCCTGAGAGTTACAGTATACCCAGTATACATCCTGATGGTCCCAGTATAAATCCTGATGGTCCCAGTATACCCAGTATACATCCTGATGGTACCAGTATTCATCCTGATGGTCCCAGTATACCCAGTATACATCCTGATGGTCCCAGTATAAATCCTGATGGTCCCAGTATACCCAGTATACATCCTGATGGTCCCAGTATACCCAGTGCACATCCTGATGGTCCCAGTATACCCAGTATACATCCTGATGGTCCCAGTATACATCCTGATGGTCCAAGTATTCCAAGTGCACATCCTGATGGTCCCAGTATTCCCAGTGCACATCCTGATGGTCCCAGTATACCCAGTATACATCCTGATGGTCCCAATATACCAGTATACATTCTAATGGTCCCAGTATACATCCTGATGGTCCCAGTATACCCAGTATACATCCTGATGGTCCCAGTACACATCCTGATGGTCCCAGTATAAATCCTGATGGTCCCAGTATACATCCTGATGGTCCCAGTATACCCAGTATACATCCTGATAGTCCCAGTATACCCAGTATACATCCTGATGGTCCCAGTATACATCCTGTTGGTCCCAGTGCACATCCTGATGGTCCCAGTATACATCCTGATGGTCCCAGTATACCCAGTATACATCCTGTTGGTCCCAGTGCACATCCTGATGGTCCCAATATACCCAGTATACATCCAGATGGTCCCAGTATACCCAGTGCACATCCTGATGGTCCCAGTATACCCAGTATACATCCTGATGGTCCCAGTATAAATCCTGATGGTCCCAGTATACCCAGTATACATCCTGATGGTCCCAGTATACCCAGTGCACATCCTGATGGTCCCAGTATACCCAGTATACATCCTGATGGTCCCAGTATACCCAGTATACATCCTGATGGTCCCAGTATACATCCTGATGGTCCAAGTATTCCAAGTGCACATCCTGATGGTCCCAGTATTCCCAGTGCACATCCTGATGGTCCCAGTATACCCAGTATACATCCTGATGGTCCCAATATACCAGTATACATTCTAATGGTCCCAGTATACATCCTGATGGTCCCAGTATACCCAGTATACATCCTGATGGTCCCAGTACACATCCTGATGGTCCCAGTATAAATCCTGATGGTCCCAGTATACATCCTGATGGTCCCAGTATACCCAGTATACATCCTGATAGTCCCAGTATACCCAGTATACATCCTGATGGTCCCAGTATACATCCTGATGGTCCCAGTATACCCAGTATACATCCTGTTGGTCCCAGTGCACATCCTGATGGTCCCAATATACCCAGTATACATCCAGATGGTCCCAGTATACCCAGTGCACATCCTGATGGTCCCAGTGTACCCAGTATGCATCCTGATGGTCCCAGAATAAATCCTGATGGTCCCAGTATACCCAGTATACATCCTGATGGTCTCAGTACACATCCTGATTGTCCCAGTATACTCAGTATGCATCCTGATGGTTCCAGTATACATCCTGATGGTCCCAGTATTCAAAGTGCACATCCTGATGGTCCCAGTATTCCCAGTGCACATCCTGATGGTCCCAGTATACCCAGTATACATCCTGATGGTCCCAATATACCAGTATACATTCTAATGGTCCCAGTATACATCCTGATGGTCCCAGTATACCCAGTATACATCCTGATGGTCCCAGTATACATCCTGTTGGTCCCAGTGCACATCCTGATGGTCCCAGTATACATCCTGATGGTCCCAGTATACCCAGTATACATCCAGATGGTCCCAGTATACCCAGTGCACATCCTGATGGTCCCAGTGTACCCAGTATGCATCCTGATGGTCCCAATATACCCAGTATACATCCAGATGGTCCCAGTATACACAGTGCACATCCTGATGGTCCCAGTGTACCCAGTATGCATCCTGTTGGTCCCAGTGCACATCCTGATGGTCCCAATATACCCAGTATACATCCAGATGGTCCCAGTATACCCAGTGCACATCCTGATGGTCCCAGTGTACCCAGTATGCATCCTGATGGTCCCAATATACCCAGTATACATCCAGATGGTCCCAGTATACCCAGTGCACATCCTGATGGTCCCAGTGTACCCAGTATGCATCCTGATGGTCCCAGAATAAATCCTGATGGTCCCAGTATACCCAGTATACATCCTGATGGTCCCAGTACACAACCTGATTGTCCCAGTATACTCAGTATACATCCTGATGGTTCCAGTATACATCCTGATGGTCCCAGTATACCCAGTATACATCCTGATGGTCCCAGTATACATCCTGATGGTCCCAGTATACATCCTGATGGTCCCAGTATACCCAGTATACATCCTGATGGTCCCAGTATACATCCTGATGGTCCCAATATACCCTGTATACATCCTGATGGTCCCAGTATACCCAGTATACATCCTAATGGTCCCAGTATACCCAGTATAAATCCTGATGGTCCCAGTATACCCAGTATACATCCTGATGGTCCCAGTATACCCAGTATACATCCTGATGGTCCCAGTATACCCAGTATACATCCTAATGGTCCCAGTATACCCAGTATAAATCCTGATGGTCCCAGTATACCCAGTATACATCCTGATAGTCCCAGTATACCCAGTATACATCCTGATGGTCCCAGTATACATCCTGTTGGTCCCAGTGCACATCCTGATGGTCCCAGTATACATCCTGATGGTCCCAGTATACCCAGTATACATCCTGTTGGTCCCAGTGCACATCCTGATGGTCCCAATATACCCAGTATACATCCAGATGGTCCCAGTATACCCAGTGCACATCCTGATGGTCCCAGTGTACCCAGTATGCATCCTGATGGTCCCAGAATAAATCCTGATGGTCCCAGTATACCCAGTATACATCCTGATGGTCCCAGTACACATCCTGATTGTCCCAGTATACTCAGTATGCATCCTGATGGTTCCAGTATACATCCTGATGGTCCCAGTATTCAAAGTGCACATCCTGATGGTCCCAGTATTCCCAGTGCACATCCTGATGGTCCCAGTATACCCAGTATACATCCTGATGGTCCCAATATACCAGTATACATTCTAATGGTCCCAGTATACATCCTGATGGTCCCAGTATACCCAGTATACATCCTGATGGTCCCAGTATACATCCTGTTGGTCCCAGTGCACATCCTGATGGTCCCAGTATACATCCTGATGGTCCCAGTATACCCAGTATACATCCTGTTGGTCCCAGTGCACATCCTGATGGTCCCAGTATACATCCTGATGGTCCCAATATACCCAGTATACATCCAGATTGTCCCAGTATACCCAGTGCACATCCTGATGGTCCCAGTGTACCCAGTATGCATCCTGATGGTCCCAATATACCCAGTATACATCCAGATGGTCCCAGTATACCCAGTGCACATCCTGATGGTTCCAGTGTACCCAGTATGCATCCTGATGGTCCCAGAATAAATCCTGATGGTCCCAGTATACCCAGTATACATCCTGATGGTCCCAGTACACAACCTGATTGTCCCAGTATACTCAGTATACATCCTGATGGTTCCAGTATACATCCTGATGGTCCCAGTATACATCCTGATGGTCCCAGTATACCCAGTATACATCCTGATGGTCCCAGTATACATCCTGATGGTCCCAGTATACATCCTGATGGTCCCAGTATACCCAGTATACATCCTGATGGTCCCAGTATACATCCTGATGGTCCCAATATACCCAGTATACATCCAGATGGTCCCAGTATACCCAGTGCACATCCTGATGGTCCCAGTGTACCCAGTATGCATCCTGATGGTCCCAGAATAAATCCTGATGGTCCCAGTATACCCAGTATACATCCTTATGGTCCCAGTACACAACCTGATTGTCCCAGTATACTCAGTATACATCCTGATGGTTCCAGTATACATCCTGATGGTCCCAGTATACCCAGTATACATCCTGATGGTCCCAGTATACATCCTGGTGGTCCCAGTATACCCAGTATACATCCTGATGGTCCCAGTATACATCCTGATGGTCCCAGTATACCCAGTATACATCCTGATGGTCCCAGTATACCCAGTATACATCCTAATGGTCCCAGTATACCCAGTATAAATCCTGATGGTCCCAGTATACCCAGTATACATCCTGATGGTCCCAGTATACCCAGTATACATCCTGATGGTCCCAGTATACATCCTGATGGTCCCAGTATACATCCTGATGGTCCCAGTATACCCAGTATAAATCCTGATAGTCCCAGTATACATCCTGATGGTCCCAGTATACATCCTGATGTTCCCAGTATACATCCTGATGGTCCCAGTATACATCCTGATGGTCCCAGTATACCCAGTATACATCCTGATGGTCCCAGTATACATCCTAATGTTCCCAGTATACATCCTGTTGGTCCCAGTATACATCCTGATGGTCCCAGTATACATCCTGATGTTCCCAGTATACCCAATATACATCCTGATGGTCCCAGTACAAATCCTGATGGTCCCAGTATACATCCTGATGGTCCCAGAATACATCCTGAGAGTTACAGTATACCCAGTATACATCCTGATGGTCCCAGTATAAATCCTGATGGTCCCAGTATACCCAGTATACATCCTGATGGTACCAGTATTCATCCTGATGGTCCCAGTATACCCAGTATACATCCTGATGGTCCCAGTATAAATCCTGATGGTCCCAGTATACCCAGTATACATCCTGATGGTCCCAGTATACCCAGTGCACATCCTGATGGTCCCAGTATACCCAGTATACATCCTGATGGTCCCAGTATACATCCTGATGGTCCAAGTATTCCAAGTGCACATCCTGATGGTCCCAGTATTCCCAGTGCACATCCTGATGGTCCCAGTATACCCAGTATACATCCTGATGGTCCCAATATACCAGTATACATTCTAATGGTCCCAGTATACATCCTGATGGTCCCAGTATACCCAGTATACATCCTGATGGTCCCAGTACACATCCTGATGGTCCCAGTATACATCCTGATGGTCCCAATATACCAGTATACATTCTAATGGTCCCAGTATACATCCTGATGGTCCCAGTATACCCAGTATACATCCTGATGGTCCCAGTATACATCCTGATGGTCCCAGTATACATCCTGATAGTCCCAGTATACCCAGTATACATCCTGATGGTCCCAGTATACATCCTGATGGTCCCAGTATACCCAGTATACATCCTGATAGTCCCAGTATACCCAGTATACATCCTGATGGTCCCAGTATACATCCTGTTGGTCCCAGTGCACATCCTGATGGTCCCAGTATACATCCTGATGGTCCCAGTATACCCAGTATACATCCTGTTGGTCCCAGTGCACATCCTGATGGTCCCAATATACCCAGTATACATCCAGATGGTCCCAGTATACCCAGTGCACATCCTGATGGTCCCAGTATACCCAGTATACATCCTGATGGTCCCAGTATAAATCCTGATGGTCCCAGTATACCCAGTATACATCCTGATGGTCCCAGTATACCCAGTGCACATCCTGATGGTCCCAGTATACCCAGTATACATCCTGATGGTCCCAGTATACATCCTGATGGTCCAAGTATTCCAAGTGCACATCCTGATGGTCCCAGTATTCCCAGTGCACATCCTGATGGTCCCAGTATACCCAGTATACATCCTGATGGTCCCAATATACCAGTATACATCCTGATGGTCCCAGTATACCCAGTATACATCCTGATGGTCCCAGTACACATCCTGATGGTCCCAGTATAAATCCTGATGGTCCCAGTATACATCCTGATGGTCCCAGTATACCCAGTATACATCCTGATAGTCCCAGTATACCCAGTATACATCCTGATGGTCCCAGTATACATCCTGTTGGTCCCAGTGCACATCCTGATGGTCCCAGTATACATCCTGATGGTCCCAGTATACCCAGTATACATCCTGTTGGTCCCAGTGCACATCCTGATGGTCCCAATATACCCAGTATACATCCAGATGGTCCCAGTATACCCAGTGCACATCCTGATGGTCCCAGTGTACCCAGTATGCATCCTGATGGTCCCAGAATAAATCCTGATGGTCCCAGTATACCCAGTATACATCCTGATGGTCTCAGTACACATCCTGATTGTCCCAGTATACTCAGTATGCATCCTGATGGTTCCAGTATACATCCTGATGGTCCCAGTATTCAAAGTGCACATCCTGATGGTCCCAGTATTCCCAGTGCACATCCTGATGGTCCCAGTATACCCAGTATACATCCTGATGGTCCCAATATACCAGTATACATTCTAATGGTCCCAGTATACATCCTGATGGTCCCAGTATACCCAGTATACATCCTGATGGTCCCAGTATACATCCTGTTGGTCCCAGTGCACATCCTGATGGTCCCAATATACCCAGTACACATCCTGATGGTCCCAGTATACCCAGTATACATCCTGTTGGTCCCAGTGCACATCCTGATGGTCCCAATATACCCAGTATACATCCAGATGGTCCCAGTATACCCAGTGCACATCCTGATGGTCCCAGTGTACCCAGTATGCATCCTGATGGTCCCAATATACCCAGTATACATCCAGATGGTCCCAGTATACCCAGTGCACATCCTGATGGTCCCAGTGTACCCAGTATGCATCCTGATGGTCCCAGAATAAATCCTGATGGTCCCAGTATACCCAGTATACATCCTGATGGTCCCAGTACACAACCTGATTGTCCCAGTATACTCAGTATACATCCTGATGGTTCCAGTATACATCCTGATGGTCCCAGTATACCCAGTATACATCCTGATGGTCCCAGTATACATCCTGATGGTCCCAGTATACATCCTGATGGTCCCAGTATACCCAGTATACATCCTGATGGTCCCAGTATACATCCTGATGGTCCCAGAATACCCAGTATACATCCTAATGGTCCCAGTATACCCAGTATAAATCCTGATGGTCCCAGTATACCCAGTATACATCCTGATGGTCCCAGTATACCCAGTATACATCCTGATGGTCCCAGTATACCCAGTATACATCCTGATGGTCCCAGTATACCCAGTATACATCCTAATGGTCCCAGTATACCCAGTATAAATCCTGATGGTCCCAGTATACCCAGTATACATCCTGATAGTCCCAGTATACCCAGTATACATCCTGATGGTCCCAGTATACATCCTGTTGGTCCCAGTGCACATCCTGATGGTCCCAGTATACATCCTGATGGTCCCAGTATACCCAGTATACATCCTGTTGGTCCCAGTGCACATCCTGATGGTCCCAATATACCCAGTATACATCCAGATGGTCCCAGTATACCCAGTGCACATCCTGATGGTCCCAGTGTACCCAGTATGCATCCTGATGGTCCCAGAATAAATCCTGATGGTCCCAGTATACCCAGTATACATCCTGATGGTCCCAGTACACATCCTGATTGTCCCAGTATACTCAGTATGCATCCTGATGGTTCCAGTATACATCCTGATGGTCCCAGTATACAAAGTGCACATCCTGATGGTCCCAGTATTCCCAGTGCACATCCTGATGGTCCCAGTATACCCAGTATACATCCTGATGGTCCCAATATACCAGTATACATTCTAATGGTCCCAGTATACATCCTGATGGTCCCAGTATACCCAGTATACATCCTGATGGTCCCAGTATACATCCTGTTGGTCCCAGTGCACATCCTGATGGTCCCAGTATACATCCTGATGGTCCCAGTATACCCAGTATACATCCTGTTGGTCCCAGTGCACATCCTGATGGTCCCAATATACCCAGTATACATCCAGATTGTCCCAGTATACCCAGTGCACATCCTGATGGTCCCAGTGTACCCAGTATGCATCCTGATGGTCCCAATATACCCAGTATACATCCAGATGGTCCCAGTATACCCAGTGCACATCCTGATGGTTCCAGTGTACCCAGTATGCATCCTGATGGTCCCAGAATAAATCCTGATGGTCCCAGTATACCCAGTATACATCCTGATGGTCCCAGTACACAACCTGATTGTCCCAGTATACTCAGTATACATCCTGATGGTTCCAGTATACATCCTGATGGTCCCAGTATACATCCTGATGGTCCCAGTATACCCAGTATACATCCTGATGGTCCCAGTATACATCCTGATGGTCCCAGTATACATCCTGATGGTCCCAGTATACCCAGTATACATCCTGATGGTCCCAGTATACATCCTGATGGTCCCAATATACCCAGTATACATCCTGATGGTCCCAGTATACCCAGTATACATCCTAATGGTCCCAGTATACCCAGTATAAATCCTGATGGTCCCAGTATACCCAGTATACATCCTGATGGTCCCAGTATACCCAGTATACATCCTAATGGTCCCAGTATACCCAGTATAAATCCTGATGGTCCCAGTATACCCAGTATACATCCTGATGGTCCCAGTATACCCAGTATACATCCTGATGGTCCCAGTATACCCAGTATACATCCTGATGGTCCCAGTATACATCCTGATGGTCCCAGTATGTAGTATACATCCTGAAGGTCCCAGTATACTCAGTATAAATCCTGATGGTCCCAGTATACATCCTGATGGTTCCAGTATACCCAGTATACATCCTGATGGTCCCACTATACATCCTGATGGTCCCAGTATACCCAGTATACATCCTGATGGTCCCAGTATACCCAGTATACATCCTGATGGTCCCAGTATACCCAGTATAAATCCTGATGGTCCCAGTATACATCCTGATGTTCCCAGTATACATCCTGATGTTCCCAGTATACATCCTGATGGTCCCAGTATACCCAGTATACATCCTGATGGTCCCAGTATACATCCTAATGTTCCCAGTATACATCCTGATGGTCCCAGTATACCCAGTATACATCCTGATGGTCCCAGTATACATCCTGATGTTCCCAGTATACATCCTGATGGTCCCAGAATACATCCTGATAGTTCCAGTATACCCAATATACATCCTGATGGTCCCAGTACAAATCCTGATCGTCCCAGTATACATCCTGATGGTCCCAGTGTACCCAGTACACATCCTGATGGTCCCAGTATACATCCTGATGGTCCCAGAATACATCCTGATAGGTCCAGTATACCCAGTATACATCCTGATGGTCCCAGAATACATCCTGATGGTTCCAGTATACCCAGTATACATCCTGATGGTCCCACTATACATCCTGATGGTCCCAGTATACCCAGTATACATCCAGATGGTCCCAGTATACCCAGTGCACATCCTGATGGTTCCAGTGTACCCAGTATGCATCCTGATGGTCCCAGAATAAATCCTGATGGTCCCAGTATACCCAGTATACATCCTGATGGTCCCAGTACACAACCTGATTGTCCCAGTATACTCAGTATACATCCTGATGGTTCCAGTATACATCCTGATGGTCCCAGTATACATCCTGATGGTCCCAGTGTACCCAGTATACATCCTGATGGTCCCAGTATACATCTTGATTGGTCCCACTATACATCCTGATGGTCCCAGTACACATCCTGATGGTCCCAGTATACATCCTGATGGTCCCAGTATACCCAGTATACATCCTGATGGTCCCAGTATACATCCTGATGGTCCCAGTATACCCAGTATACATCCTGATGGTCCCAGTATACATCCTGATGGTCCTAGTATACCCAGTATACATCCTGATGGTCCCAGTATATCCAGTGCACATCCTGATGGTCCCAGTATACCCAGTGCACATCCTGATGGTCCCAGTATACCCAGTATACATCCTGATGGTCCCAGTATACCCAGTATACATCCTGGTGTTCCCAGTATACATCCTGATGGTCCCAGTATACATCCTGATGGTCCCAGTATACATCCTAATGTTCCCAGTATACATCCTGATGGTCCCAGTATACATCCTGATGGTCCCAGTATACCCAGTATAGATCCTGATGGTCCCAGTATACCCAGTATAGATCCTGATGGTCCCAGTATACATCCTGATTGGTCCCACTATACATCCTGATGGTCCCAGTACACATCCTGATGGTCCCAGTATACATCCTGATGGTCCCAGTATACCCAGTATACATCCTGATGGTCCCAGTATACATCCTGATGGTCCCAGTATACCCAGTATACATCCTGATGGTCCCAGTATACATCCTGATGGTCCTAGTATACCCAGTATACATCCTGATGGTCCCAGTACACATCCTGATGGTCCCAGTATACCCAGTATACATCCTGATGGTCCCAGTATATCCAGTGCACATCCTGATGGTCCCAGTATACCCAGTGCACATCCTGATGGTCCCAGTATACCCAGTATACATCCTGATGGTCCCAGTATACCCAGTATACATCCTGGTGTTCCCAGTATACATCCTGATGGTCCCAGTATACATCCTGATGGTCCCAGTATACATCCTAATGTTCCCAGTATACATCCTGATGGTCCCAGTATACATCCTGATGGTCCCAGTATACCCAGTATAGATCCTGATGGTCCCAGTATACCCAGTATAGATCCTGATGGTCCCAGTATACATCCTGATGGTCCCAGTACACATCCTGATGGTCCAATGCACATCCTGATGGTCCCAGTATACATCCTGATGGTCCCAGTACACATCCTGATGGTCCCAGTACACATCCTGATGGTCCCAGTATACCCAGTATACATCCTGATGGTCCCAGTATATCCAGTGCACATCCTGATGGTCCCAGTATACCCAGTGCACATCCTGATGGTCCCAGTATACCCAGTATACATCCTGATGGTCCCAGTATACATCCTGATGTTCCCAGTATACATCCTGATGGTCCCAGTATACCCAGTATACATCCTGATGGTCCCAGTATACATCCTGATGGTCCCAGTATACCCAGTATACATCCTGATGGTCCCAGTATACATCCTGATGGTCCCAGTATAAATCCTGATGGTCCCAGTACACATCCTGATGGTCCCAGTATACATCCTGATGGTCCCAGTATACCCAGTATACATCCTGATGGTCCCAGTATACATCCTGATGGTCCCAGTATACCCAGTATACATCCTGGTGGTCCCAGTATACCCAGTATACATCCTGATGGTCCCAGTATACATCCTGATGGTCCCAGTATACCCAGTATACATCCTGATGGTCCCAGTATACATCCTGATGGTCCTAGTATACCCAGTATACATCCTGATGGTCCCAGTACACATCCTGATGGTCCCAGTATACCCAGTATACATCCTGATGGTCCCAGTATATCCAGTGCACATCCTGATGGTCCCAGTATACCCAGTGCACATCCTGATGGTCCCAGTATACCCAGTATACATCCTGATGGTCCCAGTATACCCAGTATACATCCTGGTGTTCCCAGTATACATCCTGATGGTCCCAGTATACATCCTGATGGTCCCAGTATACATCCTAATGTTCCCAGTATACATCCTGATGGTCCCAGTATACATCCTGATGGTCCCAGTATACCCAGTATAGATCCTGATGGTCCCAGTATACCCAGTATAGATCCTGATGGTCCCAGTATACATCCTGATGGTCCCAGTACACATCCTGATGGTCCAATGCACATCCTGATGGTCCCAGTATACATCCTGATGGTCCCAGTACACATCCTGATGGTCCCAGTACACATCCTGATGGTCCCAGTATACCCAGTATACATCCTGATGGTCCCAGTATATCCAGTGCACATCCTGATGGTCCCAGTATACCCAGTGCACATCCTGATGGTCCCAGTATACCCAGTATACATCCTGATGGTCCCAGTATACATCCTGATGTTCCCAGTATACATCCTGATGGTCCCAGTATACCCAGTATACATCCTGATGGTCCCAGTATACATCCTGATGGTCCCAGTATACCCAGTATACATCCTGTTGGTCCCAGTATACCCAGTATACATCCTGGTGGTCCCAGTATACCCAGTATACATCCTGTTGGTCCCAGTATAAACAGTATACATCCAGATGGTCACAGTATACCCAGTGCACATCCTGATGGTCCCAGTATACCGAGTATACATCCTGATGGTTCCAGTATGCATCCTGATGGTCCCAGTATACCCAGTATACATCCTGATGGTCCCAGTATACATCCTGATGGTCCCAGTATACCCAGTATACATCCTGATGGTCCCAGTATACATCCTGATGGTCCCAGTATACATCCTGATGGTCCCAATATACCCAGTATACATCGTGATGGTCCCAGTATACCCAGTATACATCCTGATGGTCCCAGTATACATCCTGATGGTCCCAATATACCCAGTATACATCCTGATGGTCCCAGTATACCCAGTATACATCCTGATGGTCCCAGTATACATCCTGATGGTCCCAGTATACATCCTGATGGTCCCAATATACCCAGTATACATCCTGATGGTCCCAGTATACCTAGTATACATCCTGATGGTCCCAGTATACCCAGTATAAATCCTGATGGTCCCAGTATACATCCTGATGGTCCCAGTATACCCAGTATACATCCTGATGGTCCCAGTATACCCAGTATACATCCTGATGGTCCAAGTATACCCAGTATATATCCTGATGGTCCCAGTATAACCAGTATACATCCTGATGGTCCCAGTATACATCCTGATGGTCCCAGTATACATCCTGATGGTCCCAGTATACATCCTGATGGTCCCTGTATACCCAGTATACATCCTGATAGTCCCAGTATACATCCTGATGGTCCCAGTATACATCCTCATGGTCCCAGTATACATCCTGTTGGTCCCAGTGCACATGCTGATGGTCCCAGTATACCCAGTATACATCCAGATGGTCCCAGTATACCCAGTGCACATCCTGATGGTCCCAGTATACCCAGTACACATCCTGATGGTCCCAGTACACATCCTGATGGTTCCAGTATACATCCTGATGGTCCCAGTATACCCAGTATACATCCTGATGATTCCAGTATACATCCTGATGGTCCCAGTATACCCAGTATACATCCTGATGGTCCCAGTATACATCCTGATGGTCCCAGTATACATCCTGATAGTCCCAGTATACATCCTGATGGTCCCAGTATACATCCTCATGGTCCCAGTATACATCCTGTTGGTCCCAGTGCACATGCTGATGGTCCCAGTATACCCAGTATACATCCAGATGGTCCCAGTATACCCAGTGCACATCCTGATGGTCCCAGTATACCCAGTACACATCCTGATGGTCCCAGTACACATCCTGATGGTTCCAGTATACATCCTGATGGTCCCAGTATACCCAGTATACATCCTGATGATTCCAGTATACATCCTGATGGTCCCAGTATACCCAGTATACATCCTGATGGTCCCAGTATACATCCTGATGGTCCCAGTATACATCCTGATGGTTCCAGTATACATCCTGATGGTCCCAGTATACCCAGTATACATCCTGATGGTCCCAGTACACATCCTGATGGTTCCAGTATACATCCTGATGGTCCCAGTGTACCCAGTGCACATCCTGATGGTCCCAGTATACATCCTGATGGTCCCAGTATTCCCAGTATACATCGTGATGGTCCCAGTATACATCCTGATGGTTCCAGTATAACCAGTATACATCCTGATGGTCCCAGTACACATCCTGATGGTCCCAGTATTCCCAGTATACATCGTGATGGTCCCAGTATACATCCTGATGGTTCCAGTATAACCAGTATACATCCTGATGGTCCCAGTACACATCCTGATGGTCCCAGTATAAATCCTGATAGTCCCAGTATACATCCTGATGGTCCCAGTATACATCCTGATGGTCCCAGTATACATCCTGATGGTCCCAGTACACAACCTGATGGTCCCAGTATACATCCTGATGGTCCCAGTATACATCCTGATGGTCCCAGTATACCCAGTATACATCCTGATGGTACCAGTATACATCCTGATGGTCCCAGTATACCCAGTATACATCCTGATGGTCCCAGTATACATCCTGATGGTCCCAGTATACCCAGTATACATCCTGATAGTCCCAGTATACCCAGTATACATCCTGATGGTCCCAGTATACCCAGTATACATCCTGTTGGTCCCAGTATACCCAGTATACATCCTGGTGGTCCCAGTATAAACAGTATACATCCAGATGGTCCCAGTATACCCAGTGCACATCCTGATGGTCCCAGTATACCCAGTGCACATCCTGATGGTCCCAGTACACATCCTGATTGTCCCAGTATACTCAGTATACATCCTGATGGTTCCAGTATACATCCTGATGGTCCCAGTATACCCAGTATACATCCTGATGGTCCCAGTATACATCCTGACAGTCTCAGTATACACCCTGATAGTCCCAGTATACCCAGTATACATCCTGATGGTCCCAGTATACATCCTGATGGTCCCAGTATACCCAGTATACATCCTGATGGTCCCAGTATACATCCTGATGGTCCCAGTATACCCAGTATACATCCTGATGGTCCCAGTATACATCCTGATGGTCCCAGTATACCCAGTATACATCCTGATGGTCCCAGTATACCCAGTATACATCCTGATAGTCCCAGTATACCCAGTATACATCCTGATGGTCCCAGTATACCCAGTATACATCCTGTTGGTCCCAGTATACCCAGTATACATCCTGGTGGTCCCAGTATACCCAGTATACATCCTGTTGGTCCCAGTATAAACAGTATACATCCAGATGGTCACAGTATACCCAGTGCACATCCTGATGGTCCCAGTATACCGAGTATACATCCTGATGGTTCCAGTATGCATCCTGATGGTCCCAGTATACCCAGTATACATCCTGATGGTCCCAGTATACATCCTGATGGTCCCAGTATACCCAGTATACATCCTGATGGTCCCAGTATACATCCTGATGGTCCCAGTATACATCCTGATGGTCCCAATATACCCAGTATACATCGTGATGGTCCCAGTATACCCAGTATACATCCTGATGGTCCCAGTATACATCCTGATGGTCCCAATATACCCAGTATACATCCTGATGGTCCCAGTATACCCAGTATACATCCTGATGGTCCCAGTATACATCCTGATGGTCCCAGTATACATCCTGATGGTCCCAATATACCCAGTATACATCCTGATGGTCCCAGTATACCTAGTATACATCCTGATGGTCCCAGTATACCCAGTATAAATCCTGATGGTCCCAGTATACATCCTGATGGTCCCAGTATACCCAGTATACATCCTGATGGTCCCAGTATACCCAGTATACATCCTGATGGTCCAAGTATACCCAGTATATATCCTGATGGTCCCAGTATAACCAGTATACATCCTGATGGTCCCAGTATACATCCTGATGGTCCCAGTATACATCCTGATGGTCCCAGTATACCCAGTATACATCCTGATGGTCCCAGTATACCCAGTATACATCCTGATGGTCCCAGTATACCCAGTATACATCCTGATGGTCCCAGTATACCCAGTATACATCCTGATGGTCCCAGTATACATCCTGATGGTCCCAGTATACATCCTGATGGTCCCAGTGTACCCAGTATACATCCTGATGGTCCCAGTATACCCAGTATACATCCTGATGGTCCCAGTGAACATCCTGATGGTCCCAGTGTACCCAGTATACATCCTGATGGTCCCAGTATACCCAGTATACATCCTGATAGTCCCAGTATACATCCTGATGGTCCCAGTATACCCAGTATACATCCTGATGGTCCCAGTATACATCCTGATGGCCCCAGTATTCCCAGTATACATCCTGATGGTCCCAGTATACATCCTGACAGTCTCAGCATACACCCTGATAGTCCCAGTATACCCAGTATACATCCTGATGGTCCCAGTATACCCAGTATACATCCTGATGGTCCCAGTATACCCAGTGCACATCCTGATGGTCCCAGTACACATCCTGATTGTCCCAGTATACTCAGTATACATCCTGATGGTTCCAGTATACATCCTGATGGTCCCAGTATACCCAGTATACATCCTGATGGTCCCAGTATACATCCTGATGGTCCCAGTATACCCAGTATACATCCTGATGGTCCCAGTATACATCCTGATGGTCCCAGTATACATCCTGATGGTCCCAATATACCCAGTATACATCCTGATGGTCCCAGTATACATCCTGATGGTCCCAATATACCCAGTATACATCCTGATGGTCCCAGTATACCCAGTATACATCCTGATGGTCCCAGTATACATCCTGATGGTCCCAGTATACATCCTGATGGTCCCAGTATACATCCTGATGGTCCCAATATACCCAGTATACATCCTGATGGTCCCAGTATACCTAGTATACATCCTGATGGTCCCAGTATACCCAGTATAAATCCTGATGGTCCCAGTATACATCCTGATGGTCCCAGTATACCCAGTATACATCCTGATGGTCCCAGTATACCCAGTATACATCCTGATGGTCCCAGTATACCCAGTATATATCCTGATGGTCCCAGTATAACCAGTATACATCCTGATGGTCCCAGTATACATCCTGATGGTCCCAGTATACATCCTGATGGTCCCAGTATACCCAGTATACATCCTGATGGTCCCTGTATACCCAGTATACATCCTGATGGTCCCAGTATACCCAGTATACATCCTGATGGTCCCAGTATACATCCTGATGGTCCCAGTATACATCCTGATGGTCCCAGTATACATCCTGATGGTCCCAGTGTACCCAGTATACATCCTGATGGTCCCAGTATACCCAGTATACATCCTGATGGTTCCAGTATACATCCTGATGGTCCCAGTATACCCAGTATACATCCTGATGGTTCCAGTATACATCCTGATGGTCCCAGTATACCCAGTATACATCCTGATGGTCCCAGTATACATCCTGATGGTCCCAGTATACATCCTGATGGTTCCAGTATACATCCTGATGGTCCCAGTATACCCATTGCACATCCTGATGGTCCCAGTATACATCCTGATGGTCCCAGTATACCCAGTATACATCCTGATGGTCCCAGTATACATCCTGATGGTCCCAGTACACATCCTGATGGTCCCAGTATTCCAAGTGCACATCCTGATGGTCCCAGTATACCCAGTATACATCCTGATGGTCCCAGTATAAATCCTGATGGTCCCAGTATACCCAGTGCACATCCTGATGGTCCCAGTATACCCAGTATACATCCTGATGGTCCCAGTACACATCCTGATGGTCCCAGTATAAATCCTGATAGTCCCAGTATACATCCTGATGGTCCCAGTATACATCCTGATGGTCCCAGTACACAACCTGATGGTCCCAGTATACATCCTGATGGTCCCAGTATACATCCTGATGGTCCCAGTATACCCAGTATACATCCTGATGGTACCAGTATACATCCTGATGGTCCCAGTATAGCCCAGTATACATCCTGATGGTCCCAGTATACATCCTGATGGTCCCAGTATACCCAGTATACATCCTGATGGTCCCAGTATACCCAGTATACATCCTGTTGGTCCCAGTATACCCAGTATACATCCAGATGGTCCCAGTATACTCAGTATACATCCTGATGGTTCCAGTATACATCCTGATGGTCCCAGTATACCCAGTATACATCCTGATGGTCCCAGTATACATCCTGATGGTCCCAGTATACCCAGTATACATCCTGATGGTCCCAGTATACATCCTGATGGTCCCAATATACCCAGTATACATCGTGATGGTCCCAGTATACCCAGTATACATCCTGATGGTCCCAGTATACATCCTGATGGTCCCAATATACCCAGTATACATCGTGATGGTCCCAGTATACCCAGTATACATCCTGATGGTCCCAGTATACATCCTGATGGTCCCAGTATACATCCTGATGGTCCCAGTATACCCAGTATAAATCCTGATGGTCCCAGTATACATCCTGATGGTCCCAGTATACCCAGTATACATCCTGATGGTCCCAGTATACCCAGTATACATCCTGATGGTCCCAGTATACCCAGTATACATCCTGATGGTCCCTGTATACATCCTGATGGTCCCAGTATACATCCTGATGGTCCCAGTGTACATCCTGATGGTCCCAGTACACATCCTGATGGTCCCAGTATACTCAGTATACATCCTGATGGTCCCAGTATACATCCTGATGGTCCCAGTATACATCCTGATGGTCCCAGTATACCCAGTATACATCCTGATGGTACCAGTATACATCCTGATGGTCCCAGTATACCCAGTATACATCCTGATGGTCCCAGTATACATCCTGATGGTCCCTGTATACCCAGTATACATCCTGATAGTCCCAGTATACATCCTGATGGTCCCAGTATACATCCTCATGGTCCCAGTATACATCCTGTTGGTCCCAGTGCACATGCTGATGGTCCCAGTATACCCAGTATACATCCAGATGGTCCCAGTATACCCAGTGCACATCCTGATGGTCCCAGTATACCCAGTACACATCCTGATGGTCCCAGTACACATCCTGATGGTTCCAGTATACATCCTGATGGTCCCAGTATACCCAGTATACATCCTGATGGTCCCAGTATACATCCTGATGGTTCCAGTATACATCCTGATGGTCCCAGTATACCCAGTATACATCCTGATGGTCCCAGTACACATCCTGATGGTTCCAGTATACATCCTGATGGTCCCAGTATACCCAGTGCACATCCTGATGGTCCCAGTATACATCCTGATGGTCCCAGTACACATCCTGATGGTCCCAGTATTCCAAGTGCACATCCTGATGGTCCCAGTATACCCAGTATACATCCTGATGGTCCCAGTATAAATCCTGATGGTCCCAGTATACCCAGTATACATCCTGATGGTCCCAGTACACATCCTGATGGTCCCAGTATTCCCAGTATACATCGTGATGGTGCCATTACACATCCTGATGGTCCCAGTATACCCAGTATACATCCTGATGGTCCCAGTACACATCCTGATGGTCCCAGTATTCCCAGTATACATCGTGATGGTCCCAGTACACATCCTGATGGTCCCAGTATTCCCAGTATACATCGTGATGGTCCCAGTACACATCCTGATGGTCCCAGTATAACCAGTATACATCCTGATGGTCCCAGTACACATCCTGATGGTCCCAGTATAAATCCTGATAGTCCCAGTATACATCCTGATGGTCCCAGTATACATCCTGATGGTCCCAGTACACAACCTGATGGTCCCAGTATACATCCTGATGGTCCCAGTATACATCCTGATGGTCCCAGTATACATCCTGATGGTCCCAGTATACCCAGTATACATCCTGATGGTACCAGTATACATCCTGATGGTCCCAGTATACCCAGTATACATCCTGATGGTCCCAGTATACATCCTGATGGTCCCAGTATACCCAGTATACATCCTGATAGTCCCAGTATACCCAGTATACATCCTGATGGTCCCAGTATACCCAGTATACATCCTGTTGGTCCCAGTATACCCAGTATACATCCTGGTGGTCCCAGTATACCCAGTATACATCCTGTTGGTCCCAGTATAAACAGTATACATCCAGATGGTCCCAGTATACCCAGTGCACATCCTGATGGTCCCAGTATACCCAGTATACATCCTGATGGTTCCAGTATGCATCCTGATGGTCCCAGTATACCCAGTATACATCCTGATGGTCCCAGTATACATCCTGATGGTCCCAGTATACCCAGTATACATCCTGATGGTCCCAGTATACATCCTGATGGTCCCAGTATACATCCTGATGGTCCCAGTATACATCATGATGGTCCCAGTATACCCAGTATACATCCTGATGGTTCCAGTATACATCCTGATGGTCCCAGTATACCCAGTATACATCCTGACGGTTCCAGTATACATCCTGATGGTCCCAGTATACCCAGTATACATCCTGATGGTCCCAGTATACATCCTGATGGTCCCAGTATACATCCTGATGGTTCCAGTATACATCCTGATGGTCCCAGTATACCCAGTATACATCCTGATGGTCCCAGTACACATCCTGATGGTTCCAGTATACATCCTGATGGTCCCAGTATACCCATTGCACATCCTGATGGTCCCAGTATACATCCTGATGGTCCCAGTACACATCCTGATGGTCCCAGTATTCCAAGTGCACATCCTGATGGTCCCAGTATACCCAGTATACATCCTGATGGTCCCAGTATAAATCCTGATGGTCCCAGTATACCCAGTGCACATCCTGATGGTCCCAGTATACCCAGTATACATCCTGATGGTCCCAGTACACATCCTGATGGTCCCAGTATTCCCAGTATACATCCTGATGGTCCCAGTATACATCCTGATGGTCCCAGTATAACCAGTATACATCCTGATGGTCCCAGTACACATCCTGATGGTCCCAGTATAAATCCTGATAGTCCCAGTATACATCCTGATGGTCCCAGTATACATCCTGATGGTCCCAGTACACAACCTGATGGTCCCAGTATACATCCTGATGGTCCCAGTATACATCCTGATGGTCCCAGTATACCCAGTATACATCCTGATGGTACCAGTATACATCCTGATGGTCCCAGTATAGCCCAGTATACATCCTGATGGTCCCAGTATACATCCTGATGGTCCCAGTATACCCAGTATACATCCTGATGGTCCCAGTATACCCAGTATACATCCTGTTGGTCCCAGTATACCCAGTATACATCCAGATGGTCCCAGTATACCCAGTATACATCCTGATGGTCCCAGTATACCCAGTATACATCCTGATGGTCCCAGTATACCCAGTGCACATCCTGATGGTCCCAGTACACATCCTGATTGTCCCAGTATACTCAGTATACATCCTGATGGTTCCAGTATACATCCTGATGGTCCCAGTATACCCAGTATACATCCTGATGGTCCCAGTATACATCCTGATGGTCCCAGTATACCCAGTATACATCCTGATGGTCCCAGTATACATCCTGATGGTCCCAGTATACATCCTGATGGTCCCAATATACCCAGTATACATCCTGATGGTCCCAGTATACATCCTGATGGTCCCAATATACCCAGTATACATCCTGATGGTCCCAGTATACCCAGTATACATCCTGATGGTCCCAGTATACATCCTGATGGTCCCAATATACCCAGTATACATCCTGATGGTCCCAGTATACCTAGTATACATCCTGACGGTCCCAGTATACCCAGTATAAATCCTGATGGTCCCAGTATACATCCTGATGGTCCCAGTATACATCCTGATGGTCCCAGTATACATCCTGATGGTTCCAGTATACATCCTGATGGTTCCAGTATACATCCTGATGGTCCCAGTATACATCCTGATGGTCCCAGTATACATCCTGATGGTCCCAGTATACATCCTGATGGTCCCAGTATACATCCTGATGGTTCCAGTATACATCCTGATGGTCCCAGTATACCCAGTATACATCCTGATGGTCCCAGTACACATCCTGATGGTTCCAGTATACATCCTGATGGTCCCAGTATACCCATTGCACATCCTGATGGTCCCAGTATACATCCTGATGGTCCCAGTACACATCCTGATGGTCCCAGTATTCCAAGTGCACATCCTGATGGTCCCAGTATACCCAGTATACATCCTGATGGTCCCAGTATAAATCCTGATGGTCCCAGTATACCCAGTGCACATCCTGATGGTCCCAGTATACCCAGTATACATCCTGATGGTCCCAGTACACATCCTGATGGTCCCAGTATTCCCAGTATACATCCTGATGGTCCCAGTATACATCCTGATGGTCCCAGTATAACCAGTATACATCCTGATGGTCCCAGTACACATCCTGATGGTCCCAGTATAAATCCTGATAGTCCCAGTATACATCCTGATGGTCCCAGTATACATCCTGATGGTCCCAGTACACAACCTGATGGTCCCAGTATACATCCTGATGGTCCCAGTATACATCCTGATGGTCCCAGTATACCCAGTATACATCCTGATGGTACCAGTATACATCCTGATGGTCCCAGTATAGCCCAGTATACATCCTGATGGTCCCAGTATACATCCTGATGGTCCCAGTATACCCAGTATACATCCTGATGGTCCCAGTATACCCAGTATACATCCTGTTGGTCCCAGTATACCCAGTATACATCCAGATGGTCCCAGTATACTCAGTATACATCCTGATGGTTCCAGTATACATCCTGATGGTCCCAGTATACCCAGTATACATCCTGATGGTCCCAGTATACATCCTGATGGTCCCAGTATACCCAGTATACATCCTGATGGTCCCAGTATACATCCTGATGGTCCCAGTATACATCCTGATGGTCCCAATATACCCAGTATACATCGTGATGGTCGCAGTATACCCAGTATACATCCTGATGGTCCCAGTATACATCCTGATGGTCCCAGTATACATCCTGATGGTCCCAATATACCCAGTATACATCCTGATGGTCCCAGTATACCTAGTATACATCCTGATGGTCCCAGTATACCCAGTATAAATCCTGATGGTCCCAGTATACATCCTGATGGTCCCAGTATACCCAGTATACATCCTGATGGTCCCAGTATACCCAGTATACATCCTGATGGTCCCAGTATACCCAGTATACATCCTGATGGTCCCTGTATACATCCTGATGGTCCCAGTATACATCCTGATGGTCCCAGTGTACATCCTGATGGTCCCAGTACACATCCTGATGGTCCCAGTATACTCAGTATACATCCTGATGGTCCCAGTATACATCCTGATGGTCCCAGTATACATCCTGATGGTCCCAGTATACCCAGTATACATCCTGATGGTACCAGTATACATCCTGATGGTCCCAGTATACCCAGTATACATCCTGATGGTCCCAGTATACATCCTGATGGTCCCTGTATACCCAGTATACATCCTGATAGTCCCAGTATACATCCTGATGGTCCCAGTATACATCCTCATGGTCCCAGTATACATCCTGTTGGTCCCAGTGCACATGCTGATGGTCCCAGTATACCCAGTATACATCCAGATGGTCCCAGTATACCCAGTGCACATCCTGATGGTCCCAGTATACCCAGTACACATCCTGATGGTCCCAGTACACATCCTGATGGTTCCAGTATACATCCTGATGGTCCCAGTATACCCAGTATACATCCTGATGGTCCCAGTATACATCCTGATGGTTCCAGTATACATCCTGATGGTCCCAGTATACCCAGTATACATCCTGATGGTCCCAGTATACCCAGTATACATCCTGATGGTCCCAGTATACATCCTGATGGTCCCAGTACACATCCTGATGGTCCCAGTATTCCAAGTGCACATCCTGATGGTCCCAGTATACCCAGTATACATCCTGATGGTCCCAGTATAAATCCTGATGGTCCCAGTATACCCAGTATACATCCTGATGGTCCCAGTACACATCCTGATGGTCCCAGTATTCCCAGTATACATCGTGATGGTCCCATTACACATCCTGATGGTCCCAGTATACCCAGTATACATCCTGATGGTCCCAGTACACATCCTGATGGTTCCAGTATACATCCTGATGGTCCCAGTATACCCAGTGCACATCCTGATGGTCCCAGTATACATCCTGATGGTCCCAGTACACATCCTGATGGTCCCAGTATTCCAAGTGCACATCCTGATGGTCCCAGTATACCCAGTATACATCCTGATGGTCCCAGTATAAATCCTGATGGTCCCAGTATACCCAGTATACATCCTGATGGTCCCAGTACACATCCTGATGGTCCCAGTATTCCCAGTATACATCGTGATGGTCCCATTACACATCCTGATGGTCCCAGTATACCCAGTATACATCCTGATGGTCCCAGTACACATCCTGATGGTCCCAGTATTCCCAGTATACATCGTGATGGTCCCAGTACACATCCTGATGGTCCCAGTATTCCCAGTATACATCGTGATGGTCCCAGTACACATCCTGATGGTCCCAGTATAACCAGTATACATCCTGATGGTCCCAGTACACATCCTGATGGTCCCAGTATAAATCCTGATAGTCCCAGTATACATCCTGATGGTCCCAGTATACATCCTGATGGTCCCAGTATACATCCTGATGGTCCCAGTACACAACCTGATGGTCCCAGTATACATCCTGATGGTCCCAGTATACATCCTGATGGTCCCAGTATACCCAGTATACATCCTGATGGTACCAGTATACATCCTGATGGTCCCAGTATACCCAGTATACATCCTGATGGTCCCAGTATACATCCTGATGGTCCCAGTATACCCAGTATACATCCTGATAGTCCCAGTATACATCCTGATGGTCCCAGTATACCCAGTATACATCCTGTTGGTCCCAGTATACCCAGTATACATCCTGGTGGTCCCAGTATACCCAGTATACATCCTGTTGGTCCCAGTATAAACAGTATACATCCAGATGGTCCCAGTATACCCAGTGCACATCCTGATGGTCCCAGTATACCCAGTATACATCCTGATGGTTCCAGTATGCATCCTGATGGTCCCAGTATACCCAGTATACATCCTGATGGTCCCAGTATACATCCTGATGGTCCCAGTATACCCAGTATACATCCTGATGGTCCCAGTATACATCCTGATGGTCCCAGTATACATCCTGATGGTCCCAGTATACATCCTGATGGTCCCAGTATACCCAGTATACATCCTGATGGTTCCAGTATACATCCTGATGGTCCCAGTATACCCAGTATACATCCTGACGGTTCCAGTATACATCCTGATGGTCCCAGTATACCCAGTATACATCCTGATGGTCCCAGTATACATCCTGATGGTCCCAGTATACATCCTGATGGTTCCAGTATACATCCTGATGGTCCCAGTATACCCAGTATACATCCTGATGGTCCCAGTACACATCCTGATGGTTCCAGTATACATCCTGATGGTCCCAGTATACCCATTGCACATCCTGATGGTCCCAGTATACATCCTGATGGTCCCAGTACACATCCTGATGGTCCCAGTATTCCAAGTGCACATCCTGATGGTCCCAGTATACCCAGTATACATCCTGATGGTCCCAGTATAAATCCTGATGGTCCCAGTATACCCAGTGCACATCCTGATGGTCCCAGTATACCCAGTATACATCCTGATGGTCCCAGTACACATCCTGATGGTCCCAGTATTCCCAGTATACATCCTGATGGTCCCAGTATACATCCTGATGGTCCCAGTATAACCAGTATACATCCTGATGGTCCCAGTACACATCCTGATGGTCCCAGTATAAATCCTGATAGTCCCAGTATACATCCTGATGGTCCCAGTATACATCCTGATGGTCCCAGTACACAACCTGATGGTCCCAGTATACATCCTGATGGTCCCAGTATACATCCTGATGGTCCCAGTATACCCAGTATACATCCTGATGGTACCAGTATACATCCTGATGGTCCCAGTATAGCCCAGTATACATCCTGATGGTCCCAGTATACATCCTGATGGTCCCAGTATACCCAGTATACATCCTGATGGTCCCAGTATACCCAGTATACATCCTGTTGGTCCCAGTATACCCAGTATACATCCAGATGGTCCCAGTATACTCAGTATACATCCTGATGGTTCCAGTATACATCCTGATGGTCCCAGTATACCCAGTATACATCCTGATGGTCCCAGTATACATCGTGATGGTCCCAGTATACCCAGTATACATCCTGATGGTCCCAGTATACATCCTGATGGTCCCAGTATACATCCTGATGGTCCCAATATACCCAGTATACATCGTGATGGTCCCAGTATACCCAGTATACATCCTGATGGTCCCAGTATACATCCTGATGGTCCCAGTATACATCCTGATGGTCCCAATATACCCAGTATACATCCTGATGGTCCCAGTATACCTAGTATACATCCTGATGGTCCCAGTATACCCAGTATAAATCCTGATGGTCCCAGTATACATCCTGATGGTCCCAGTATACCCAGTATACATCCTGATGGTCCCAGTATACCCAGTATACATCCTGATGGTCCCAGTATACCCAGTATACATCCTGATGGTCCCTGTATACATCCTGATGGTCCCAGTATACATCCTGATGGTCCCAGTGTACATCCTGATGGTCCCAGTACACATCCTGATGGTCCCAGTATACTCAGTATACATCCTGATGGTCCCAATATACATCCTGATGGTCCCAGTATACATCCTGATGGTCCCAGTATACCCAGTATACATCCTGATGGTACCAGTATACATCCTGATGGTCCCAGTATACCCAGTATACATCCTGATGGTCCCAGTATACATCCTGATGGTCCCTGTATACCCAGTATACATCCTGATAGTCCCAGTATACATCCTGATGGTCCCAGTATACATCCTCATGGTCCCAGTATACATCCTGTTGGTCCCAGTGCACATGCTGATGGTCCCAGTATACCCAGTGCACATCCTGATGGTCCCAGTATACCCAGTACACATCCTGATGGTCCCAGTACACATCCTGATGGTTCCAGTATACATCCTGATGGTCCCAGTATACCCAGTATACATCCTGATGGTCCCAGTATACATCCTGATGGTTCCAGTATACATCCTGATGGTCCCAGTATACCCAGTATACATCCTGATGGTCCCAGTACACATCCTGATGGTTCCAGTATACATCCTGATGGTCCCAGTATACCCAGTGCACATCCTGATGGTCCCAGTATACATCCTGATGGTCCCAGTACACATCCTGATGGTCCCAGTATTCCAAGTGCACATCCTGATGGTCCCAGTATACCCAGTATACATCCTGATGGTCCCAGTATAAATCCTGATGGTCCCAGTATACCCAGTATACATCCTGATGGTCCCAGTACACATCCTGATGGTCCCAGTATTCCCAGTATACATCGTGATGGTCCCATTACACATCCTGATGGTCCCAGTATACCCAGTATACATCCTGATGGTCCCAGTACACATCCTGATGGTCCCAGTATTCCCAGTATACATCGTGATGGTCCCAGTACACATCCTGATGGTCCCAGTATTCCCAGTATACATCGTGATGGTCCCAGTACACATCCTGATGGTCCCAGTATAACCAGTATACATCCTGATGGTCCCAGTACACATCCTGATGGTCCCAGTATAAATCCTGATAGTCCCAGTATACATCCTGATGGTCCCAGTATACATCCTGATGGTCCCAGTATACATCCTGATGGTCCCAGTACACAACCTGATGGTCCCAGTATACATCCTGATGGTCCCAGTATACATCCTGATGGTCCCAGTATACCCAGTATACATCCTGATGGTACCAGTATACATCCTGATGGTCCCAGTATACCCAGTATACATCCTGATGGTCCCAGTATACATCCTGATGGTCCCAGTATACCCAGTATACATCCTGATAGTCCCAGTATACCCAGTATACATCCTGATGGTCCCAGTATACCCAGTATACATCCTGTTGGTCCCAGTATACCCAGTATACATCCTGGTGGTCCCAGTATACCCAGTATACATCCTGTTGGTCCCAGTATAAACAGTATACATCCAGATGGTCCCAGTATACCCAGTGCACATCCTGATGGTCCCAGTATACCGAGTATACATCCTGATGGTTCCAGTATGCATCCTGATGGTCCCAGTATACCCAGTATACATCCTGATGGTCCCAGTATACATCCTGATGGTCCCAGTATACCCAGTATACATCCTGATGGTCCCAGTATACATCCTGATGGTCCCAGTATACATCCTGATGGTCCCAATATACCCAGTATACATCGTGATGGTCCCAGTATACCCAGTATACATCCTGATGGTCCCAGTATACATCCTGATGGTCCCAATATACCCAGTATACATCCTGATGGTCCCAGTATACCCAGTATACATCCTGATGGTCCCAGTATACATCCTGATGGTCCCAGTATACATCCTGATGGTCCCAATATACCCAGTATACATCCTGATGGTCCCAGTATACCTAGTATACATCCTGATGGTCCCAGTATACCCAGTATAAATCCTGATGGTCCCAGTATACATCCTGATGGTCCCAGTATACCCAGTATACATCCTGATGGTCCCAGTATACCCAGTATACATCCTGATGGTCCAAGTATACCCAGTATATATCCTGATGGTCCCAGTATAACCAGTATACATCCTGATGGTCCCAGTATACATCCTGATGGTCCCAGTATACATCCTGATGGTCCCAGTATACCCAGTATACATCCTGATGGTCCCAGTATACCCAGTATACATCCTGATGGTCCCAGTATACCCAGTATACATCCTGATGGTCCCAGTATACATCCTGATGGTCCCAGTATACATCCTGATGGTCCCAGTGTACCCAGTATACATCCTGATGGTCCCAGTATACCCAGTATACATCCTGATGGTCCCAGTGAACATCCTGATGGTCCCAGTGTACCCAGTATACATCCTGATGGTCCCAGTATACCCAGTATACATCCTGATAGTCCCAGTATACATCCTGATTGTCCCAGTATACCCAGTATACATCCTGATGGTCCCAGTATACATCCTGATGGCCCCAGTATTCCCAGTATACATCCTGATGGTCCCAGTATACATCCTGACAGTCTCAGTATACACCCTGATAGTCCCAGTATACCCAGTATACATCCTGATGGTCCCAGTATACCCAGTATACATCCTGATGGTCCCAGTATACCCAGTGCACATCCTGATGGTCCCAGTACACATCCTGATTGTCCCAGTATACTCAGTATACATCCTGATGGTTCCAGTATACATCCTGATGGTCCCAGTATACCCAGTATACATCCTGATGGTCCCAGTATACATCCTGATGGTCCCAGTATACCCAGTATACATCCTGATGGTCCCAGTATACATCCTGATGGTCCCAGTATACATCCTGATGGTCCCAATATACCCAGTATACATCCTGATGGTCCCAGTATACATCCTGATGGTCCCAATATACCCAGTATACATCCTGATGGTCCCAGTATACCCAGTATACATCCTGATGGTCCCAGTATACATCCTGATGGTCCCAGTATACATCCTGATGGTCCCAATATACCCAGTATACATCCTGATGGTCCCAGTATACCTAGTATACATCCTGATGGTCCCAGTATACCCAGTATAAATCCTGATGGTCCCAGTATACATCCTGATGGTCCCAGTATACCCAGTATACATCCTGATGGTCCCAGTATACCCAGTATACATCCTGATGGTCCCAGTATACCCAGTATATATCCTGATGGTCCCAGTATAACCAGTATACATCCTGATGGTCCCAGTATACATCCTGATGGTCCCAGTATACATCCTGATGGTCCCAGTATACCCAGTATACATCCTGATGGTCCCAGTATACCCAGTATACATCCTGATGGTCCCAGTATACATCCTGATGGTCCCAGTATACATCCTGATGGTCCCAGTATACATCCTGATGGTCCCAGTGTACCCAGTATACATCCTGATGGTCCCAGTATACCCAGTATACATCCTGATGGTCCCAGTGAACATCCTGATGGTCCCAGTATACATCCTGATGGTCCCAGTATACCCAGTATACATCCTGATGGTTCCAGTATACATCCTGATGGTCCCAGTATACCCAGTATACATCCTGATGGTTCCAGTATACATCCTGATGGTCCCAGTCTACCCAGTATACATCCTGATGGTCCCAGTATACATCCTGATGGTCCCAGTATACATCCTGATGGTTCCAGTATACATCCTGATGGTCCCAGTATACCCAGTATACATCCTGATGGTCCCAGTACAAATCCTGATGGTTCCAGTATACATCCTGATGGTCCCAGTATACCCATTGCACATCCTGATGGTCCCAGTATACATCCTGATGGTCCCAGTACACATCCTGATGGTCCCAGTATTCCAAGTGCACATCCTGATGGTCCCAGTATACCCAGTATACATCCTGATGGTCCCATTATAAATCCTGATGGTCCCAGTATACCCAGTGCACATCCTGATGGTCCCAGTATACCCAGTATACATCCTGATGGTCCCAGTACACATCCTGATGGTCCCAGTATTCCCAGTATACATCCTGATGGTCCCAGTATACATCCTGATGGTCCCAGTATAACCAGTATACATCCTGATGGTCCCAGTACACATCCTGATGGTCCCAGTATAAATCCTGATAGTCCCAGTATACATCCTGATGGTCCCAGTATACATCCTGATGGTCCCAGTATACATCCTGATGGTCCCAGTATAACCAGTATACATCCTGATGGTCCCAGTACACATCCTGATGGTCCCAGTATAAATCCTGATAGTCCCAGTATACATCCTGATGGTCCCAGTATACATCCTGATGGTCCCAGTACACAACCTGATGGTCCCAGTATACATCCTGATGGTCCCAGTATACATCCTGATGGTCCCAGTATACCCAGTATACATCCTGATGGTACCAGTATACATCCTGATGGTCCCAGTATAGCCCAGTATACATCCTGATGGTCCCAGTATACATCCTGATGGTCCCAGTATACCCAGTATACATCCTGATGGTCCCAGTATACCCAGTATACATCCTGTTGGTCCCAGTATACCCAGTATACATCCAGATGGTCCCAGTATACTCAGTATACATCCTGATGGTTCCAGTATACATCCTGATGGTCCCAGTATACCCAGTATACATCCTGATGGTCCCAGTATACATCCTGATGGTCCCAGTATACCCAGTATACATCCTGATGGTCCCAGTATACATCCTGATGGTCCCAGTATACATCCTGATGGTCCCAATATACCCAGTATACATCGTGATGGTCCCAGTATACCCAGTATACATCCTGATGGTCCCAGTATACATCCTGATGGTCCCAGTATACATCCTGATGGTCCCAATATACCCAGTATACATCCTGATGGTCCCAGTATACCTAGTATACATCCTGATGGTCCCAGTATACCCAGTATAAATCCTGATGGTCCCAGTATACATCCTGATGGTCCCAGTATACCCAGTATACATCCTGATGGTCCCAGTATACCCAGTATACATCCTGATGGTCCCAGTATACCCAGTATACATCCTGATGGTCCCTGTATACATCCTGATGGTCCCAGTATACATCCTGATGGTCCCAGTGTACATCCTGATGGTCCCAGTACACATCCTGATGGTCCCAGTATACTCAGTATACATCCTGATGGTCCCAGTATACATCCTGATGGTCCCAGTATACATCCTGATGGTCCCAGTATACCCAGTATACATCCTGATGGTACCAGTATACATCCTGATGGTCCCAGTATACCCAGTATACATCCTGATGGTCCCAGTATACATCCTGATGGTCCCTGTATACCCAGTATACATCCTGATAGTCCCAGTATACATCCTGATGGTCCCAGTATACATCCTCATGGTCCCAGTATACATCCTGTTGGTCCCAGTGCACATGCTGATGGTCCCAGTATACCCAGTATACATCCAGATGGTCCCAGTATACCCAGTGCACATCCTGATGGTCCCAGTATACCCAGTACACATCCTGATGGTCCCAGTATACATCCTGATGGTTCCAGTATACATCCTGATGGTCCCAGTATACCCAGTATACATCCTGATGGTCCCAGTACACATCCTGATGGTTCCAGTATACATCCTGATGGTCCCAGTATACCCAGTGCACATCCTGATGGTCCCAGTATACATCCTGATGGTCCCAGTACACATCCTGATGGTCCCAGTATTCCAAGTGCACATCCTGATGGTCCCAGTATACCCAGTATACATCCTGATGGTCCCAGTATAAATCCTGATGGTCCCAGTATACCCAGTATACATCCTGATGGTCCCAGTACACATCCTGATGGTCCCAGTATTCCCAGTATACATCGTGATGGTCCCATTACACATCCTGATGGTCCCAGTATACCCAGTATACATCCTGATGGTCCCAGTACACATCCTGATGGTCCCAGTATTCACAGTATACATCGTGATGGTCCCAGTACACATCCTGATGGTCCCAGTATTCCCAGTATACATCGTGATGGTCCCAGTACACATCCTGATGGTCCCAGTATAACCAGTATACATCCTGATGGTCCCAGTACACATCCTGATGGTCCCAGTATAAATCCTGATAGTCCCAGTATACATCCTGATGGTCCCAGTATACATCCTGATGGTCCCAGTATACATCCTGATGGTCCCAGTACACAACCTGATGGTCCCAGTATACATCCTGATGGTCCCAGTATACATCCTGATGGTCCCAGTATACCCAGTATACATCCTGATGGTACCAGTATACATCCTGATGGTCCCAGTATACCCAGTATACATCCTGATGGTACCAGTATACATCCTGATGGTCCCAGTATACCCAGTATACATCCTGATAGTCCCAGTATACCCAGTATACATCCTGATGGTCCCAGTATACCCAGTATACATCCTGTTGGTCCCAGTATACCCAGTATACATCCTGGTGGTCCCAGTATACCCAGTATACATCCTGTTGGTCCCAGTATAAACAGTATACATCCAGATGGTCCCAGTATACCCAGTGCACATCCTGATGGTCCCAGTATACCCAGTATACATCCTGATGGTTCCAGTATGCATCCTGATGGTCCCAGTATACCCAGTATACATCCTGATGGTCCCAGTATACATCCTGATGGTCCCAGTATACCCAGTATACATCCTGATGGTCCCAGTATACATCCTGATGGTCCCAGTATACATCCTGATGGTCCCAGTATACATCCTGATGGTCCCAGTATACCCAGTATACATCCTGATGGTTCCAGTATACATCCTGATGGTTCCAGTATACATCCTGATGGTCCCAGTATACCCAGTATACATCCTGACGGTTCCAGTATACATCCTGATGGTCCCAGTATACCCAGTATACATCCTGATGGTCCCAGTATACATCCTGATGGTCCCAGTATACATCCTGATGGTTCCAGTATACATCCTGATGGTCCCAGTATACCCAGTATACATCCTGATGGTCCCAGTACACATCCTGATGGTTCCAGTATACATCCTGATGGTCCCAGTATACCCATTGCACATCCTGATGGTCCCAGTATACATCCTGATGGTCCCAGTACACATCCTGATGGTCCCAGTATTCCAAGTGCACATCCTGATGGTCCCAGTATACCCAGTATACATCCTGATGGTCCCAGTATAAATCCTGATGGTCCCAGTATACCCAGTGCACATCCTGATGGTCCCAGTATACCCAGTATACATCCTGATGGTCCCAGTACACATCCTGATGGTCCCAGTATTCCCAGTATACATCCTGATGGTCCCAGTATACATCCTGATGGTCCCAGTATAACCAGTATACATCCTGATGGTCCCAGTACACATCCTGATGGTCCCAGTATAAATCCTGATAGTCCCAGTATACATCCTGATGGTCCCAGTATACATCCTGATGGTCCCAGTACACAACCTGATGGTCCCAGTATACATCCTGATGGTCCCAGTATACATCCTGATGGTCCCAGTATACCCAGTATACATCCTGATGGTACCAGTATACATCCTGATGGTCCCAGTATAGCCCAGTATACATCCTGATGGTCCCAGTATACATCCTGATGGTCCCAGTATACCCAGTATACATCCTGATGGTCCCAGTATACCCAGTATACATCCTGTTGGTCCCAGTATACCCAGTATACATCCAGATGGTCCCAGTATACTCAGTATACATCCTGATGGTTCCAGTATACATCCTGATGGTCCCAGTATACCCAGTATACATCCTGATGGTCCCAGTATACATCGTGATGGTCCCAGTATACCCAGTATACATCCTGATGGTCCCAGTATACATCCTGATGGTCCCAGTATACATCCTGATGGTCCCAATATACCCAGTATACATCGTGATGGTCCCAGTATACCCAGTATACATCCTGATGGTCCCAGTATACATCCTGATGGTCCCAGTATACATCCTGATGGTCCCAATATACCCAGTATACATCCTGATGGTCCCAGTATACCTAGTATACATCCTGATGGTCCCAGTATACCCAGTATAAATCCTGATGGTCCCAGTATACATCCTGATGGTCCCAGTATACCCAGTATACATCCTGATGGTCCCAGTATACCCAGTATACATCCTGATGGTCCCTGTATACATCCTGATGGTCCCAGTATACATCCTGATGGTCCCAGTGTACATCCTGATGGTCCCAGTACACATCCTGATGGTCCCAGTATACTCAGTATACATCCTGATGGTCCCAATATACATCCTGATGGTCCCAGTATACATCCTGATGGTCCCAGTATACCCAGTATACATCCTGATGGTACCAGTATACATCCTGATGGTCCCAGTATACCCAGTATACATCCTGATGGTCCCAGTATACATCCTGATGGTCCCTGTATACCCAGTATACATCCTGATAGTCCCAGTATACATCCTGATGGTCCCAGTATACATCCTCATGGTCCCAGTATACATCCTGTTGGTCCCAGTGCACATGCTGATGGTCCCAGTATACCCAGTATACATCCAGATGGTCCCAGTATACCCAGTATACATCCTGATGGTCCCAGTATACATCCTGATGGTTCCAGTATACATCCTGATGGTCCCAGTATACCCAGTATACATCCTGATGGTCCCAGTACACATCCTGATGGTTCCAGTATACATCCTGATGGTCCCAGTATACCCAGTGCACATCCTGATGGTCCCAGTATACATCCTGATGGTCCCAGTACACATCCTGATGGTCCCAGTATTCCAAGTGCACATCCTGATGGTCCCAGTATACCCAGTATACATCCTGATGGTCCCAGTATAAATCCTGATGGTCCCAGTATACCCAGTATACATCCTGATGGTCCCAGTACACATCCTGATGGTCCCAGTATTCCCAGTATACATCGTGATGGTCCCATTACACATCCTGATGGTCCCAGTATACCCAGTATACATCCTGATGGTCCCAGTACACATCCTGATGGTCCCAGTATTCCCAGTATACATCGTGATGGTCCCAGTACACATCCTGATGGTCCCAGTATTCCCAGTATACATCGTGATGGTCCCAGTACACATCCTGATGGTCCCAGTATAACCAGTATACATCCTGATGGTCCCAGTACACATCCTGATGGTCCCAGTATAAATCCTGATAGTCCCAGTATACATCCTGATGGTCCCAGTATACATCCTGATGGTCCCAGTATACATCCTGATGGTCCCAGTACACAACCTGATGGTCCCAGTATACATCCTGATGGTCCCAGTATACATCCTGATGGTCCCAGTATACCCAGTATACATCCTGATGGTACCAGTATACATCCTGATGGTCCCAGTATACCCAGTATACATCCTGATGGTCCCAGTATACATCCTGATGGTCCCAGTATACCCAGTATACATCCTGATAGTCCCAGTATACCCAGTATACATCCTGATGGTCCCAGTATACCCAGTATACATCCTGTTGGTCCCAGTATACCCAGTATACATCCTGGTGGTCCCAGTATACCCAGTATACATCCTGTTGGTCCCAGTATAAACAGTATACATCCAGATGGTCCCAGTATACCCAGTGCACATCCTGATGGTCCCAGTATACCGAGTATACATCCTGATGGTTCCAGTATGCATCCTGATGGTCCCAGTATACCCAGTATACATCCTGATGGTCCCAGTATACATCCTGATGGTCCCAGTATACCCAGTATACATCCTGATGGTCCCAGTATACATCCTGATGGTCCCAGTATACATCCTGATGGTCCCAATATACCCAGTATACATCGTGATGGTCCCAGTATACCCAGTATACATCCTGATGGTCCCAGTATACATCCTGATGGTCCCAATATACCCAGTATACATCCTGATGGTCCCAGTATACCCAGTATACATCCTGATGGTCCCAGTATACATCCTGATGGTCCCAGTATACATCCTGATGGTCCCAATATACCCAGTATACATCCTGATGGTCCCAGTATACCTAGTATACATCCTGATGGTCCCAGTATACCCAGTATAAATCCTGATGGTCCCAGTATACATCCTGATGGTCCCAGTATACCCAGTATACATCCTGATGGTCCCAGTATACCCAGTATACATCCTGATGGTCCAAGTATACCCAGTATATATCCTGATGGTCCCAGTATAACCAGTATACATCCTGATGGTCCCAGTATACATCCTGATGGTCCCAGTATACATCCTGATGGTCCCAGTATACCCAGTATACATCCTGATGGTCCCAGTATACCCAGTATACATCCTGATGGTCCCAGTATACCCAGTATACATCCTGATGGTCCCAGTATACATCCTGATGGTCCCAGTATACATCCTGATGGTCCCAGTGTACCCAGTATACATCCTGATGGTCCCAGTATACCCAGTATACATCCTAATGGTCCCAGTGAACATCCTGATGGTCCCAGTGTACCCAGTATACATCCTGATGGTCCCAGTATACCCAGTATACATCCTGATAGTCCCAGTATACATCCTGATGGTCCCAGTATACCCAGTATACATCCTGATGGTCCCAGTATACATCCTGATGGCCCCAGTATTCCCAGTATACATCCTGATGGTCCCAGTATACATCCTGACAGTCTCAGTATACACCCTGATAGTCCCAGTATACCCATTATACATCCTGATGGTCCCAGTATACCCAGTATACATCCTGATGGTCCCAGTATACCCAGTATACATCCTGATGGTCCCAGTATACATCCTGATGGTCCCAGTATTCCCAGTATACATCCTGATGGTCCCAGTATACATCCTGATGGTCCCAGTATACCCAGTATACATACTGATGGTCCCAGTATACATGCTGATGGTCCCAGTATACATCCTGATGGTCCCAGTATACCCAATATACATCCTGATGGTCCCAGTATACCCAGTATACATCCTGATGGTCCCAGTATACATCCTGATGGACCCAGTATACCCAGTATACATTTTGATGGTCCCAGTATACATCCTGATGGTCCGAGTATACTCAGTATACATCCTGATGGTCCCAGTACACATCCTGATGGTCCCAGTATACCCAGTATACATCCTGATGGTCCCAGTATACCCAGTACACATCCTGATGGTCCCAGTATACCCAGTATACATCCTGATGGTCCCAGTATACCCAGTATACATCCTGATGGTCCCAGTATACATCCTGATGGTCCCAGTATACCCAGTATACATCCTGATGGTCCCAGTATACATCCTGATGGTCCCGGTATACATCCTGATGGTCCCAGTATACATCCTGATGGTCCCAGTATACATCCTGATGGTCCCAGTATACATCCCGATAGTCCCAGTATACATCCTGATGGTCCCAGTATACATCCTAATGGTCCCAGTATACATCCTGATGGTCCCAGTATACATACTGACGGTCCCAGTATACATCCTGATGGTCCCAGTATACATCCTAATGGTCCCAGTATACATCCTGATGGTCCCAGTATACATCCTGATGGTCCCAGTATACATCCTGATGGTCCCAGTATACATCATGATGGTCCCAGTATACCCAGTATACATCCTAATGGTCCCAGTATACATCCTGATGGTCCCAGTATACATCCTGATGGTCCCAGTATACATCCTGATGGTCCCAATATACCCAGTATACATCCTGATGGTCCCAGTATACATCCTGATGGTCCCAGTACACATCCTGATGGTCCCAGTACACATCCTGATGGTCCCAGTACACATCCTGATGGTCCCAGTACACATCCTGATGGTCCCAGTATACATCCTGATGGTCCCAGTATACATCCTGATGGTCCCAGTATACCCAGTATACATCCTGATGGTCCCAGTATACCAAGTATACATCCTGATGGTCCCAGTATACCCAGTACACATCCTGATGGTCCCAGTATACCCAGTATACATCCTGATGGTCCCAGTATACCTCCTGATGGCCCCAGTGTACCCAGTATACATCCTGATGGTCCCAGTATAAATCCTGATGGTCCCAGTATACCCAGTATACATCCTGATGGTCCCAGTATACCCAGTATACATCCTGATGGTCCCAGTATACATCCTGATGGCCCCAGTATACATCCTGATGGTCCCAGTATACATCCTGATGGTCCCAGTATTCCCAGTATACATCCTGATGGTCCCAGTATACATCCTGATGGCCCCAGTATACATCCTGATGGTCCCAGTATACATCCTGATGGTCCCAGTATTCCCAGTATACATCCTGATGGTCCCAGTATACATCCTGATGGTCCCAGTATACATCCTGATGGTCCCAGTATACCCAGTGCACATCCTGATGGTCCCAGTATTCCCAGTATACATCCTGATGGTCCCAGTATACATCCTAATGGTCCCAGTATACATCCTGATGGTCCCAGTATACCCAGTGCACATCCTGATGGTCCCAGTATACCCAGTATACATCCTGATGGTCCCAGTATACATCCTGATAGTCCCAGTATACCCAGTATACATCCTGATGGTCCCAGTATACATCCTGATGGTCCCAGTATACCCAGTATACATCCTGATGGTCCCAGTATACATCCTGATAGTCCCAGTATACCCAGTATACATCCTGATAGTCCCAGTATACATCCTGATAATTCCAGTATACCCAGTATACATCCTGATGGTCCCAGTATACATGCTGATGGTCCCAGTATACCCAATATACATCCTGATGGTCCCAGTATACCCAGTATACATCCTGATGGTCCCAGTATACATCCTGATGGACCCAGTATACCCAGTATACATTCTGATGGTCCCAGTATACATCCTGATGGTCCCAGTATACCCAGTGTACATCCTGATGGTCCCAGTACACATCCTGATGGTCCCAGTATACCCAGTATACATCCTGATGGTCCCAGTATACCCAGTACACATCCTGATGGTCCCAGTATACCCAGTATACATCCTGATGGTCCCAGTATACATCCTGATAGTCCCAGTATACCCAGTATACATCCTGATGGTCCCAGTATACATCCTGATGTGTCCCAGTATACATCCTGATAGTCCCAGTATACCCAGTATACATCCTGATGTGTCCCAGTATACCCAGTATACATCCTGATGGTCCCAGTATACATCCTGACGGTCCCGGTATACATCCTGATGGTCCCAGTATACATCATGATGGTCCCAGTATACCCAGTATACATCCTGATGGTCCCAGTATTCCCAGTGCACATCCTGATGGTCCCAGTATACCCAGTATACATCCTGATGGACCCAGTATACCCAGTATACATCCTGATGGTCCCAGTATTCCCAGTGCACATCCTGATGGTCCCAGTATTCCCAGTGCACATCCTGATGGTCCCAGTATACCCAGTATACATCCTGATGGTCCCAGTACACATCCTGATGGTCCCAGTATTCCCAGTATACATCCTGATGGTCCCAGTATACATCCTGATGGTCCCAGTACACATCCTGATGGTCCCAGTATACCCAGTGCACATCCTGATGGTCCCAGTATTCCCAGTGCACATCCTGATGGTCCTAGTATACCCAGTATACATCCTGATGGTCCCAGTATACATCCTGATGGTCCCAGTATACATCCTGATGGTCCCAGTATACATCCTGATGGTCCCAGTACACATCCTGATGGTCCCAATATATCCAGTATACATCCTGATGGTCCCAGTATACCCAGTATACATCCTGATGGTCCCAGTACACATCCTGATGGTCCCAGTATAAATCCTGATAATCCCAGTATACATCCTGATGGTCCCAGTATACCCAGTATACATCATGATGGTCCCAGTATACATCCTGATGGTCCCAGTATACATCCTGATGGTCCCAGTACACATCCTGATGGTCCCAGTATACATCCTGATGGTCCCAGTATACCCAGTATACATCCTGATGGTACCAGTATACATCCTGATGGTCCCAGTATACCCAGTATACATCCTGATGGTCCCAGTATACATCCTGATGGTCCCAGTATACCCAGTATACATCCTGATGGTCCCAGTATACCCAGTATACATCCTGATGGTACCAGTATACATCCTGATGGTCCCAGTATACCCAGTATACATCCTGATGGTCCCAGTATACATCCTGATGGTCCCAGTATACCCAGTATACATCCTGATAGTCCCAGTATACATCCTGATGGTCCCAGTATACATCCTGATGGTCCCAGTATACCCAGTATACATCCTGATGGTCCCAGTATACATCCTGATGGTCCCAGTATACATCCTGATGGTCCCAGTACACATCCTGATGGTCCCAGTATACATCCTGATGGTCCCAGTATACATCCTGATGGTCCCAGTATACCCAGTATACATCCTGATGGTCCCAGTATACATCCTGATGGTCCCAGTATACCCAGTATACATCCTGATGGTCCCAGTATACCCAGTATACATCCTGATGGTCCCAGTGTACCCAGTATACATCCTGACGGTCCCAGTATACATCCTGATGATCCCAGTATACATCCTGATGGTCCCAGTATACCCAGTATACATCCTGATGGTCCCAGTATACATCCTGATGGTCCCAGTATACCCAGTATACATCCTGATGGTCCCAGTATACATCCTGATGGTCCCAGTATACATCCTGATGGTCCCAGTACACATCCTGATGGTCCCAGTATACATCCTGATGGTCCCAGTATACCCAGTATACATCCTGATGGTCCCAGTATACATCCTGATGGTCCCAGTATACCCAGTATACATCCTGATGGTCCCAGTATACCCAGTATACATCCTGATGGTCCTAGTATACCCAGTATACATCCTGATGGTCCCAGTACACATCCTGATGGTCCCAGTATACCCAGTGCACATCCTGATGGTTCCAGTATACCCAGTATACATCCTGATGGTCCCAGTATACCCAGTATACATCCTTGTGTTCCCAGTATACATCCTGGTGTTCCCAGTATACATCCTGATGGTCCCAGTATACATCCTGATGGTCCCAGTATACATCCTGATAGTTCCAGTAAACCCAGTATACATCCTGATGGTCCCAGAATACATCCTGATAGTTCCAGTATACCCAGTATACATTCTGATGGTCCCAGTATACATCCTGATGGTCCCAGTATACCCAGTATACATCCTGATGGTCCCAGTACAAATCCTGATGGTCCCAGTACACATCCTGATGGTCCAAGTATACATCCTGATGGTCCCAGTGTACCCAGTATACATCCTGATGGTCCCAGTATACATCCTGATTGGTCCCACTATACATCCTGATGGTCCCAGTACACATCCTGATGGTCCAAGTATACATCCTGATGGTCCCAGTATACCCAGTATACATCCTTGTGTTCCCAGTATACATCCTGGTGTTCCCAGTATACATCCTGATGGTCCCAGTATACATCCTGATGGTCCCAGTATACATCCTGATAGTTCCAGTAAACCCAGTATACATCCTGATGGTCCCAGAATACATCCTGATAGTTCCAGTATACCCAGTATACATTCTGATGGTCCCAGTATACATCCTGATGGTCCCAGTATACCCAGTATACATCCTGATGGTCCCAGTACAAATCCTGATGGTCCCAGTACACATCCTGATGGTCCAAGTATACATCCTGATGGTCCCAGTGTACCCAGTATACATCCTGATGGTCCCAGTATACATCCTGATTGGTCCCACTATACATCCTGATGGTCCCAGTACACATCCTGATGGTCCCAGTATACATCCTGATGGTCCCAGTATACCCAGTATACATCCTGATGGTCCCAGTATACATCCTGATGGTCCCAGTATACCCAGTATACATCCTGATGGTCCCAGTACACATCCTGATGGTCCTAGTATACCCAGTATACATCCTGATGGTCCCAGTACACATCCTGATGGTCCCAGTATACCCAGTATACATCCTGATGGTCCCAGTATATCCAGTGCACATCCTGATGGTCCCAGTATACCCAGTGCACATCCTGATGGTCCCAGTATACCCAGTATACATCCTGCTGGTCCCAGTATACCCAGTATACATCCTGGTGTTCCCAGTATACATCCTGATGGTCCCAGTATACATCCTGATGGTCCCAGTATACATCCTGATGTTCCCAGTATACATCCTGATGGTCCCAGTATACCCAGTATACATCTTGATGGTCCCAGTATACATCCTGATGTTCCCAGAATACATCCTGATAGTTCCAATATACCCAGTATACATCCTAATGGTCCCAGTATACATTCTGATGGTCCCAGTATACATCCTGATGGTCCCAGTATACCCAGTATACATCCTGATGGTCCCAGTATACCCAGTATACATCCTGATGGTCCCAGTATACATCCTGATGTTCCCAGAATACATCCTGATAGTTCCAATATACCCAGTATACATCCTAATGGTCCCAGTATACATTCTGATGGTCCCAGTATACATCCTGATGGTCCCAGTATACCCAATATACATCCTGATGGTCCCAGTACAAATCCTGATGGTCCCAGTATACATCCTGATGGTCCCAGTGTACCCAGTACACCTCCTGATGGTCCCAGTATACATCCTGATGGTCCCAGAATACATCCTGATAGTTCCAGTATACCCAGTATACATCCTGATGGTCCCAGTACACATCCTGATGGTCCTAGTGCACATCCTGATGGTCCCAGTATACATCCTGATGGTCCCAGTACACATCCTGATGTTCCCAGTATACATTTTGATGGTCCCAGTATACATCCTGATGGTCCCAGTATACCCAGTATAGATCCTGATGGTCCCAGTATACATCCTGATGTTCCCAGTATACATCCTGATGGTCCCAGTATACCCAGTATACATCCTGATGGTCCCAGTATACATCCTGATGGTCCCAGTATACATCCTGATGTTCCCAGTATACATCCTGATGGTCCCAGTATACATCCTGATGGTCCCAGTATACCCAGTATACATCCTGATGGTCCCAGAATACATCCTGATAGTTCCAATATACCCAGTATACATCCTAATGGTCCCAGTATACATTCTGATGGTCCCAGTATACATCCTGATGGTCCCAGTATACCCAATATACATCCTGATGGTCCCAGTACAAATCCTGATGGTCCCAGTATACATCCTGATGGTCCCAGTGTACCCAGTACACCTCCTGATGGTCCCAGTATACATCCTGATGGTCCCAGAATACATCCTGATAGTTCCAGTATACCCAGTATACATCCTGATGGTCCCAGTACACATCCTGATGGTCCTAGTGCACATCCTGATGGTCCCAGTATACATCCTGATGGTCCCAGTACACATCCTGATGGTCCCAGTATACATCCTGATGGTCCCAGTATTCATCCTGATGGTCCCAGTATACCCAGTATACATCCTGATGGTCCCAGTATACCCAGTATACATCCTGATGGTACCAGTATTCATCCTGATGGTCCCAGTATACCCAGTATACATCCTGATGGTCCCAGTATAACCAGTATACATCCTGATGGTCCCAGTATACATCCTGATGGTCCCAGTATACCCAGTATACATCCTGATGGTCCCAGTATACCCAGTGCACATCGTGATGGTCCCAGTATACCCAGTATACATCCTGATGGTCCCAGTATACATCCTGATGGTCCAAGTATTCCAAGTGCACATCCTGATGGTCCCAGAATTCCCAGTGCACATCCTGATGGTCCCAGTATACCCAGTATACATCCTGATGGTCCCAATATACCAGTATACATTCTAATGGTCCCAGTATACATCCTGATGGTCCCAGTATACCCAGTATACATCCTGATGGTCCCAGTATAACCAGTATACATCCTGATGGTCCCAGTATACATCCTGATGGTCCCAGTATACCCAGTATACATCCTGATGGTCCCAGTATACATCCTGATGGTCCCAGTATACCCAGTATACATCCTGATGGTCCCAGTATACCCAGTATACATCCTGATGGTCCCAGTGTACCCAGTATACATCCTGACGGTCCCAGTATACATCCTGATGATCCCAGTATACATCCTGATGGTCCCAGTATACCCAGTATACATCCTGATGGTCCCAGTATACATCCTGATGGTCCCAATATACCCAGTATACATCCTGATGGTCCCAGTATACATCCTGATGGTCCCAGTATACATCCTGATGGTCCCAGTACACATCCTGATGGTCCCAGTATACATCCTGATGGTCCCAGTATACCCAGTATACATCCTGATGGTCCCAGTATACATCCTGATGGTCCCAGTATACCCAGTATACATCCTGATGGTCCTAGTATACCCAGTATACATCCTGATGGTCCCAGTACACATCCTGATGGTCCCAGTATACCCAGTGCACATCCTGATGGTTCCAGTATACCCAGTATACATCCTGATGGTCCCAGTATACCCAGTATACATCCTGGTGTTCCCAGTATACATCCTGGTGTTCCCAGTATACATCCTGATGGTCCCAGTATACATCCTGATGGTCCCAGTATACATCCTCATAGTTCCAGTAAACCCAGTATACATCCTGATGGTCCCAGAATACATCCTGATAGTTCCAGTATACCCAGTATACATTCTGATGGTCCCAGTATACATCCTGATGGTCCCAGTATACCCAGTATACATCCTGATGGTCCCAGTACAAATCCTGATGGTCCCAGTACACATCCTGATGGTCCAAGTATACATCCTGATGGTCCCAGTATACCCAGTATACATCCTGATGGTCCCAGTATACATCCTGATTGGTCCCACTATACATCCTGATGGTCCCAGTACACATCCTGATGGTCCCAGTATACATCCTGATGGTCCCAGTATACCCAGTATACATCCTGATGGTCCCAGTATACATCCTGATGGTCCCAGTATACCCAGTATACATCCTGATGGTCCCAGTATACATCCTGATGGTCCTAGTATACCCAGTATACATCCTGATGGTCCCAGTACACATCCTGATGGTCCCAGTATACCCAGTATACATCCTGATGGTCCCAGTATATCCAGTGCACATCCTGATGGTCCCAGTATACCCAGTGCACATCCTGATGGTCCCAGTATACCCAGTATACATCCTGCTGGTCCCAGTATACCCAGTATACATCCTGGTGTTCCCAGTATACATCCTGATGGTCCCAGTATACATCCTGATGGTCCCAGTATACATCCTGATGTTCCCAGTATACATCCTGATGGTCCCAGTATACCCAGTATACATCTTGATGGTCCCAGAATACATCCTGATAGTTCCAATATACCCAGTATACATCCTAATGGTCCCAGTATACATTCTGATGGTCCCAGTATACATCCTGATGGTCCCAGTATACCCAATATACATCCTGATGGTCCCAGTACAAATCCTGATGGTCCCAGTATACATCCTGATGGTCCCAGTGTACCCAGTACACCTCCTGATGGTCCCAGTATACATCCTGATGGTCCCAGAATACATCCTGATAGTTCCAGTATACCCAGTATACATCCTGATGGTCCCAGTACACATCCTGATGGTCCTAGTGCACATCCTGATGGTCCCAGTATACATCCTGATGGTCCCAGTACACATCCTGATGGTCCCAGTATACATCCTAATGTTCCCAGTATACATCCTGATGGTCCCAGTATACATCCTGATGGTCCCAGTATACCCAGTATACATCCTGATGGTCCCAGAATACATCCTGATAGTTCCAGTATACCCAGTATACATCCTGATGGTCCCAGTACACATCCTGATGGTCCTAGTGCACATCCTGATGGTCCCAGTATACATCCTGATGGTCCCAGTACACCTCCTGATGGTCCCAGTATACATCCTGATGGTCCCAGTATACATCCTGATGGTCCCAGTACACATCCTGATGGTCCAATGCACATCCTGATGGTCCCAGTATACATCCTGATGGTCCCAGTACACATCCTGATGGTCCCAGTACACATCCTGATGGTCCCAGTATACCCAGTATACATCCTGATGGTCCCAGTATACCCAGTATACATCCTGATGGTACCAGTATTCATCCTGATGGTCCCAGTATACCCAGTATACATCCTGATGGTCCCAGTATAACCAGTATACATCCTGATGGTCCCAGTATACATCCTGATGGTCCCAGTATACCCAGTATACATCCTGATGGTCCCAGTATACCCAGTGCACATCGTGATGGTCCCAGTATACCCAGTATACATCCTGATGGTCCCAGTATACATCCTGATGGTCCCAGTATTCCCAGTATACATCCTGATGGTCCCAGTATACATCCTGATGGCCCCAGTATACATCCTGATGGTCCCAGTATACATCCTGATGGTCCCAGTATACCCAGTATACATCCTGATGGTCCCAGTATACATCCTGATAGTCCCAGTATACCCAGTATACATCCTGATGGTCCCAGTATACATCCTGAGGGTCCCAGTATACCCAGTATACATCCTGATGGTCCCAGTATACATCCTGATAGTCCCAGTATACCCAGTATACATCCTGATAGTCCCAGTATACATCCTGATAGTTCCAGTATACCCAGTATACATCCTGATGGTCCCAGTATACATGCTGATGGTCCCAGTATACCCAATATACATCCTGATGGTCCCAGTATACCCAGTATACATTCTGATGGTCCCAGTAAACATCCTGATGGTCCCAGTATACCCAGTGTACATCCTGATGGTCCCAGTACACATCCTGATGGTCCCAGTATACCCAGTATACATCCTGATGGTCCCAGTATACCCAGTACACATCCTGATGGTCCCAGTATACCCAGTATACATCCTGATGGTCCCAGTATACATCCTGATAGTCCCAGTATACCCAGTATACATCCTGATGGTCCCAGTATACATCCTGATGTGTCCCAGTATACATCCTGATAGTCCCAGTATACCCAGTATACATCCTGATGTGTCCCAGTATACCCAGTATACATCCTGATGATCCCAGTATACATCCTGACGGTCCCGATATACATCCTGATGGTCCCAGTATACATCATGATGGTCCCAGTATACCCAGTATACATCCTGATGGTCCCAGTATTCCCAGTGCACATCCTGATGGTCCCAGTATACCCAGTATACATCCTGATGGTCCCAGTATACCCAGTATACATCCTGATGGTCCCAGTATTCCCAGTGCACATCCTGATGGTCCCAGTATTCCCAGTGCACATCCTGATGGTCCCAGTATACCCAGTATACATCCTGATGGTCCCAGTACACATCCTGATGGTCCCAGTATTCCCAGTATACATCCTGATGGTCCCAGTACACATCCTGATGGTCCCAGTATACCCAGTGCACATCCTGATGGTCCCAGTATTCCCAGTGCACATACTGATGGTCCTAGTATACCCAGTATACATCCTGATGGTCCCAGTATACATCCTGATGGTCCCAGTATACATCCTGATGGTCCCAGTATACATCCTGATGGTCCCAGTACACATCCTGATGATCCCAATATATCCAGTATACATCCTGATGGTCCCAGTATACCCAGTATACATCCTGATGGTCCCAGTACACATCCTGATGGTACCAGTATAAATCCTGATAATCCCAGTATACATCCTGATGGTCCCAGTATACATCCTGATGGTCCCAGTACACATCCTGATGGTCCCAGTATACATCCTGATGGTCCCAGTATACATCCTGATGGTCCCAGTACACATCCTGATGGTCCCAGTATACCCAGTATACATTCTGATGGTCCCAGTATACATCCTGATGGTCCCAGTATACCCAGTATACATCCTGATGGTCCCAGTACAAATCCTGATAGTCCCAGTACACATCCTGATGGTCCAAGTATACATCCTGATGGTCCCAGTGTACCCAGTATACATCCTGATGGTCCCAGTATACATCCTGATTGGTCCCACTATACATCCTGATGGTCCCAGTACACATCCTGATGGTCCCAGTATACATCCTGATGGTCCCAGTATACCCAGTATACATCCTGATGGTCCCAGTATACATCCTGATGGTCCCAGTATACCCAGTATACATCCTGATGGTCCCAGTATACATCCTGATGGTCCTAGTATACCCAGTATACATCCTGATGGTCCCAGTACACATCCTGATGGTCCCAGTATACCCAGTATACATCCTGATGGTCCCAGTATATCCAGTGCACATCCTGATGGTCCCAGTATACCCAGTGCACATCCTGATGGTCCCAGTATACCCAGTATACATCCTGATGGTCCCAGTATACCCAGTATACATCCTGGTGTTCCCAGTATACATCCTGATGGTCCCAGTATACATCCTGATGGTCCCAGTATACATCCTAATGTTCCCAGTATACATCCTGATGGTCCCAGTATACATCCTGATGGTCCCAGTATACCCAGTATAGATCCTGATGGTCCCAGTATACCCAGTATAGATCCTGATGGTCCCAGTATACATCCTGATGGTCCCAGTACACATCCTGGTGGTCCAATGCACATCCTGATGGTCCCAGTATACATCCTGATGGTCCCAGTACACATCCTGATGGTCCCAGTACACATCCTGATGGTCCCAGTATACCCAGTATACATCCTGATGGTCCCAGTATATCCAGTGCACATCCTGATGGTCCCAGTATACCCAGTGCACATCCTGATGGTCCCAGTATACCCAGTATACATCCTGATGGTCCCAGTATACATCCTGATGTTCCCAGTATACATCCTGATGGTCCCAGTATACCCAGTATACATCCTGATGGTCCCAGTATACATCCTGATGGTCCCAGTATACCCAGTATACATCCTGATGGTCCCAGTATACATCCTGATGGTCCCAGTACACATCCTGATGGTCCCAGTATACATCCTGATGGTCCCAGTATACCCAGTATACATCCTGATGGTCCCAGTATACATCCTGATGGTCCCAGTATACCCAGTATACATCCTGATGGTCCCAGTATACCCAGTATACATCCTGATGGTCCTAGTATACCCAGTATACATCCTGATGGTCCCAGTATACCCAGTGCACATCCTGATAGTCCCAGTATACCCAGTATACATCCTGATGGTCCCAGTATACCCAGTATACATCCTGGTGTTCCCAGTATACATCCTGGTGTTCCCAGTATACATCCTGATGGTCCCAGTATACATCCTGATAGTTCCAGTATACCCAGTATACATCCTGATGGTCCCAGAATACATCCTGATAGTCCCAGTATACCCAGTATACATCCTGATGGTCCCAGTATACCCAGTATACATCCTGGTGTTCCCAGTATACATCCTGGTGTTCCCAGTATACATCCTGATGGTCCCAGTATACATCCTGATGGTCCCAGTATACCCAGTATACATCCTGATGGTCCCAGTACAAATCCTGATGGTCCCAGTACACATCCTGATGGTCCAAGTATACATCCTGATGGTCCCAGTGTACCCAGTATACATCCTGATGGTCCCAGTATACATCCTGATTGGTCCCAGTATACATCCTGATGGTCCCAGTATACATCCTGATGGTCCCAGTACACATCCTGATGGTCCCAGTATACATCCTGATGGTCCCAGTATACCCAGTATACATCCTGATGGTCCCAGTATACATCCTGATGGGCCCAGTATACCCAGTATACATCCTGATGGTCCCAGTACACATCCTGATGGTCCCAGTATACCCAGTATACATCCTGATGGTCCCAGTATATCCAGTGCACAACCTGATGGTCCCAGTATACCCAGTGCACATCCTGATGGTCCCAGTATACCCAGTATACATCCTGATGGTCCCAGTATACCCAGTATACATCCTGGTGTTCCCAGTATACATCCTGATGGTCCCAGTATACATCCTGATGGTCCCAGTATACATCCTGATGTTCCCAGTATACATTCTGATGGTCCCAGTATACATCCTGATGGTCCCAGTATACCCAGTATAGATCCTGATGGTCCCAGTATACATCCTGATGTTCCCAGTATACATCCTGATGGTCCCAGTATACCCAGTATACATCCTGATGGTCCCAGTATACATCCTGATGGTCCCAGTATACATCCTGATGTTCCCAGTATACATCCTGATGGTCCCAGTATACCCAGTATACATCCTGATGGTCCCAGAATACATCCTGATAGTTCCAATATACCCAGTATACATCCTAATGGTCCCAGTATACATTCTGATGGTCCCAGTATACATCCTGATGGTCCCAGTATACCCAATATACATCCTGATGGTCCCAGTACAAATCCTGATGGTCCCAGTATACATCCTGATGGTCCCAGTGTACCCAGTACACCTCCTGATGGTCCCAGTATACATCCTGATGGTCCCAGAATACATCCTGATAGTTCCAGTATACCCAGTATACATCCTGATGGTCCCAGTACACATCCTGATGGTCCTAGTGCACATCCTGATGGTCCCAGTATACATCCTGATGGTCCCAGTACACATCCTGATGGTCCCAGTATACATCCTGATGGTCCCAGTATTCATCCTGATGGTCCCAGTATACCCAGTATACATCCTGATGGTCCCAGTATACCCAGTATACATCCTGATGGTACCAGTATTCATCCTGATGGTCCCAGTATACCCAGTATACATCCTGATGGTCCCAGTATAACCAGTATACATCCTGATGGTCCCAGTATACATCCTGATGGTCCCAGTATACCCAGTATACATCCTGATGGTCCCAGTATACCCAGTGCACATCGTGATGGTCCCAGTATACCCAGTATACATCCTGATGGTCCCAGTATACATCCTGATGGTCCAAGTATTCCAAGTGCACATCCTGATGGTCCCAGAATTCCCAGTGCACATCCTGATGGTCCCAGTATACCCAGTATACATCCTGATGGTCCCAATATACCAGTATACATTCTAATGGTCCCAGTATACATCCTGATGGTCCCAGTATAACCAGTATACATCCTGATGGTCCCAGTATACATCCTGATGGTCCCAGTATACCCAGTATACATCCTGATGGTCCCAGTATACATCCTGATGGTCCCAGTATACCCAGTATACATCCTGATGGTCCCAGTATACCCAGTATACATCCTGATGGTCCCAGTGTACCCAGTATACATCCTGACGGTCCCAGTATACATCCTGATGATCCCAGTATACATCCTGATGGTCCCAGTATACCCAGTATACATCCTGATGGTCCCAGTATACATCCTGATGGTCCCAGTATACCCAGTATACATCCTGATGGTCCCAGTATACATCCTGATGGTCCCAGTATACATCCTGATGGTCCCAGTACACATCCTGATGGTCCCAGTATACATCCTGATGGTCCCAGTATACCCAGTATACATCCTGATGGTCCCAGTATACATCCTGATGGTCCCAGTATATCCAGTATACATCCTAAGGGTCCCAGTATACCCAGTATACATCCTGATGGTCCTAGTATACCCAGTATACATCCTGATGGTCCCAGTACACATCCTGATGGTCCCAGTATACCCAGTGCACATCCTGATGGTTCCAGTATACCCAGTATACATCCTGATGGTCCCAGTATACCCAGTATACATCCTGGTGTTCCCAGTATACATCCTGGTGTTCCCAGTATACATCCTGATGGTCCCAGTATACATCCTGATGGTCCCAGTATACATCCTGATAGTTCCAGTAAACCCAGTATACATCCTGATGGTCCCAGAATACATCCTGATAGTTCCAGTATACCCAGTATACATTCTGATGGTCCCAGTATACATCCTGATGGTCCCAGTATACCCAGTATACATCCTGATGGTCCCAGTACAAATCCTGATGGTCCCAGTACACATCCTGATGGTCCAAGTATACATCCTGATGGTCCCAGTGTACCCAGTATACATCCTGATGGTCCCAGTATACATCCTGATTGGTCCCACTATACATCCTGATGGTCCCAGTACACATCCTGATGGTCCCAGTATACATCCTGATGGTCCCAGTATACCCAGTATACATCCTGATGGTCCCAGTATACATCCTGATGGTCCCAGTATACCCAGTATACATCCTGATGGTCCCAGTATACATCCTGATGGTCCTAGTATACCCAGTATACATCCTGATGGTCCCAGTATATCCAGTGCACATCCTGATGGTCCCAGTATACCCAGTATACATCCTGATGGTCCCAGTATATCCAGTGCACATCCTGATGGTCCCAGTATACCCAGTGCACATCCTGATGGTCCCAGTATACCCAGTATATATCCTGCTGGTCCCAGTATACCCAGTATACATCCTGGTGTTCCCAGTATACATCCTGATGGTCCCAGTATACATCCTGATGGTCCCAGTATACATCCTGATGTTCCCAGTATACATCCTGATGGTCCCAGTATACCCAGTATACATCTTGATGGTCCCAGAATACATCCTGATAGTTCCAATATACCCAGTATACATCCTAATGGTCCCAGTATACATTCTGATGGTCCCAGTATACATCCTGATGGTCCCAGTATACCCAATATACATCCTGATGGTCCTAGTACAAATCCTGATGGTCCCAGTATACATCCTGATGGTCCCAGTGTACCCAGTACACCTCCTGATGGTCCCAGTATACATCCTGATGGTCCCAGAATACATCCTGATAGTTCCAGTATACCCAGTATACATCCTGATGGTCCCAGTACACATCCTGATGGTCCTAGTGCACATCCTGATGGTCCCAGTATACATCCTGATGGTCCCAGTACACATCCTGATGTTCCCAGTATACATTTTGATGGTCCCAGTATACATCCTGATGGTCCCAGTATACCCAGTATAGATCCTGATGGTCCCAGTATACATCCTGATGTTCCCAGTATACATCCTGATGGTCCCAGTATACCCAGTATACATCCTGATGGTCCCAGTATACATCCTGATGGTCCCAGTATACATCCTGATGTTCCCAGTATACATCCTGATGGTCCCAGTATACATCCTGATGGTCCCAGTATACCCAGTATACATCCTGATGGTCCCAGAATACATCCTGATAGTTCCAATATACCCAGTATACATCCTAATGGTCCCAGTATACATTCTGATGGTCCCAGTATACATCCTGATGGTCCCAGTATACCCAATATACATCCTGATGGTCCCAGTACAAATCCTGATGGTCCCAGTATACATCCTGATGGTCCCAGTGTACCCAGTACACCTCCTGATGGTCCCAGTATACATCCTGATGGTCCCAGAATACATCCTGATAGTTCCAGTATACCCAGTATACATCCTGATGGTCCCAGTACACATCCTGATGGTCCTAGTGCACATCCTGATGGTCCCAGTATACATCCTGATGGTCCCAGTACACATCCTGATGGTCCCAGTATTCATCCTGATGGTCCCAGTATACCCAGTATACATCCTGATGGTCCCAGTATAACCAGTATACATCCTGATGGTCCCAGTATACATCCTGATGGTCCCAGTATACCCAGTATACATCCTGATGGTCCCAGTATACCCAGTGCACATCGTGATGGTCCCAGTATACCCAGTATACATCCTGATGGTCCCAGTATACATCCTGATGGTCCAAGTATTCCAAGTGCACATCCTGATGGTCCCAGAATTCCCAGTGCACATCCTGATGGTCCCAGTATACCCAGTATACATCCTGATGGTCCCAATATACCAGTATACATTCTAATGGTCCCAGTATACATCCTGATGGTCCCAGTATACCCAGTATACATCCTGATGGTCCCAGTATAACCAGTATACATCCTGATGGTCCCAGTATACATCCTGATGGTCCCAGTATACCCAGTATACATCCTGATGGTCCCAGTATACATCCTGATGGTCCCAGTATACCCAGTATACATCCTGATGGTCCCAGTGTACCCAGTATACATCCTGATGGTCCCAGTATACCCAGTATACATCCTGATGGTCCCAGTATACATCCTGATGGTCCCAGTATACCCAGTATACATCCTGATGGTCCCAGTATACCCAGTATACATCCTGATGGTCCCAGTGTACCCAGTATACATCCTGACGGTCCCAGTATACATCCTGATGATCCCAGTATACATCCTGATGGTCCCAGTATACCCAGTATACATCCTGATGGTCCCAGTATACATCCTGATGGTCCCAGTATACCCAGTATACATCCTGATGGTCCCAGTATACATCCTGATGGTCCCAGTATACATCCTGATGGTCCCAGTACACATCCTGATGGTCCCAGTATACATCCTGATGGTCCCAGTATACCCAGTATACATCCTGATGGTCCCAGTATACATCCTGATGGTCCCAGTATACCCAGTATACATCCTGATGGTCCCAGTATACCCAGTATACATCCTGATGGTCCTAGTATACCCAGTATACATCCTGATGGTCCCAGTACACATCCTGATGGTCCCAGTATACCCAGTGCACATCCTGATGGTTCCAGTATACCCAGTATACATCCTGATGGTCCCAGTATACCCAGTATACATCCTGGTGTTCCCAGTATACATCCTGATGGTCCCAGTATACATCCTGATGGTCCCAGTATACATCCTGATAGTTCCAGTAAACCCAGTATACATCCTGATGGTCCCAGAATACATCCTGATAGTTCCAGTATACCCAGTATACATTCTGATGGTCCCAGTATACATCCTGATGGTCCCAGTATACCCAGTATACATCCTGATGGTCCCGGTACAAATCCTGATGGTCCCAGTACACATCCTGATGGTCCAAGTATACATCCTGATGGTCCCAGTGTACCCAGTATACATCCTGATGGTCCCAGTATACATCCTGATTGGTCCCACTATACATCCTGATGGTCCCAGTACACATCCTGATGGTCCCAGTATACATCCTGATGGTCCCAGTATACCCAGTATACATCCTGATGGTCCCAGTATACATCCTGATGGTCCCAGTATACCCAGTATACATCCTGATGGTCCCAGTATACATCCTGATGGTCCTAGTATACCCAGTATACATCCTGATGGTCCCAGTACACATCCTGATGGTCCCAGTATACCCAGTATACATCCTGATGGTCCCAGTATATCCAGTGCACATCCTGATGGTCCCAGTATACCCAGTGCACATCCTGATGGTCCCAGTATACCCAGTATACATCCTGCTGGTCCCAGTATACCCAGTATACATCCTGGTGTTCCCAGTATACATCCTGATGGTCCCAGTATACATCCTGATGGTCCCAGTATACATCCTGATGTTCCCAGTATACATCCTGATGGTCCCAGTATACCCAGTATACATCTTGATGGTCCCAGAATACATCCTGATAGTTCCAATATACCCAGTATACATCCTAATGGTCCCAGTATACATTCTGATGGTCCCAGTATACATCCTGATGGTCCCAGTATACCCAATATACATCCTGATGGTCCCAGTACAAATCCTGATGGTCCCAGTATACATCCTGATGGTCCCAGTGTACCCAGTACACCTCCTGATGGTCCCAGTATACATCCTGATGGTCCCAGAATACATCCTGATAGTTCCAGTATACCCAGTATACATCCTGATGGTCCCAGTACACATCCTGATGGTCCTAGTGCACATCCTGATGGTCCCAGTATACATCCTGATGGTCCCAGTACACATCCTGATGGTCCCAGTATACATCCTAATGTTCCCAGTATACATCCTGATGGTCCCAGTATACATCCTGATGGTCCCAGTATACCCAGTATAGATCCTGATGGTCCCAGTATACCCAGTATAGATCCTGATGGTCCCAGTATACATCCTGATGGTCCCAGTACACATCCTGATGGTCCAATGCACATCCTGATGGTCCCAGTATACATCCTGATGGTCCCAGTACACATCCTGATGGTCCCAGTACACATCCTGATGGTCCCAGTATACCCAGTATACATCCTGATGGTCCCAGTATACCCAGTATACATCCTGATGGTACCAGTATTCATCCTGATGGTCCCAGTATACCCAGTATACATCCTGATGGTCCCAGTATAACCAGTATACATCCTGATGGTCCCAGTATACATCCTGATGGTCCCAGTATACCCAGTAAACATCCTGATGGTCCCAGTATACCCAGTGCACATCGTGATGGTCCCAGTATACCCAGTATACATCCTGATGGTCCCAGTATACATCCTGATGGTCCAAGTATTCCAAGTGCACATCCTGATGGTCCCAGTATTCCCAGTGCACATCCTGATGGTCCCAGTATACCCAGTATACATCCTGATGGTCCCAATATACCAGTATACATTCTAATGGTCCCAGTATACATCCTGATGGTCCCAGTATACCCAGTATACATCCTGATGGTCCCAGTATAACCAGTATACATCCTGATGGTCCCAGTATACCCAGTATACATCCTGATGGTCCCAGTATACATCCTGATGGTCCCAGTATACCCAGTATACATCCTGATGGTCCCAGTATACCCAGTATACATCCTGATGGTCCCAGTGTACCCAGTATACATCCTGACGGTCCCAGTATACATCCTGATGATCCCAGTATACATCCTGATGGTCCCAATATACCCAGTATACATCCTGATGGTCCCAGTATACATCCTGATGGTCCCAGTATACCCAGTATACATCCTGATGGTCCCAGTATACATCCTGATGGTCCCAGTATACATCCTGATGGTCCCAGTACACATCCTGATGGTCCCAGTATACATCCTGATGGTCCCAGTATACCCAGTATACATCCTGATGGTCCCAGTATACATCCTGATGGTCCCAGTATACCCAGTATACATCCTGATGGTCCCAGTATACCCAGTATACATCCTGATGGTCCTAGTATACCCAGTATACATCCTGATGGTCCCAGTACACATCCTGATGGTCCCAGTATACCCAGTGCACATCCTGATGGTCCCAGTATACCCAGTATACATCCTGATGGTCCCAGTATACCCAGTATACATCCTGGTGTTCCCAGTATACATCCTGGTGTTCCCAGTATACATCCTGATGGTCCCAGTATACATCCTGATGGTCCCAGTATACATCCTGATAGTTCCAGTATACCCAGTATACATCCTGATGGTCCCAGAATACATCCTGATAGTTCCAGTATACCCAGTATACATTCTGATGGTCCCAGTATACATCCTGATGGTCCCAGTATACCCAGTATACATCCTGATGGTCCCAGTACAAATCCTGATGGTCCCAGTACACATCCTGATGGTCCAAGTATACATCCTGATGGTCCCAGTGTACCCAGTATACATCCTGATGGTCCCAGTATACATCCTGATTGGTCCCACTATACATCCTGATGGTCCCAGTACACATCCTGATGGTCCCAGTATACATCCTGATGGTCCCAGTATACCCAGTATACATCCTGATGGTCCCAGTATACATCCTGATGGTCCCAGTATACCCAGTATACATCCTGATGGTCCCAGTATACATCCTGATGGTCCTAGTATACCCAGTATACATCCTGATGGTCCCAGTACACATCCTGATGGTCCCAGTATACCCAGTATACATCCTGATGGTCCCAGTATATCCAGTGCACATCCTGATGGTCCCAGTATACCCAGTGCACATCCTGATGGTCCCAGTATACCCAGTATACATCCTGATGGTCCCAGTATACCCAGTATACATCCTGGTGTTCCCAGTATACATCCTGATGGTCCCAGTATACATCCTGATGGTCCCAGTATACATCCTAATGTTCCCAGTATACATCCTGATGGTCCCAGTATACATCCTGATGGTCCCAGTATACCCAGTATAGATCCTGATGGTCCCAGTATACCCAGTATAGATCCTGATGGTCCCAGTATACATCCTGATGGTCCCAGTACACATCCTGGTGGTCCAATGCACATCCTGATGGTCCCAGTATACATCCTGATGGTCCCAGTACACATCCTGATGGTCCCAGTACACATCCTGATGGTCCCAGTATACCCAGTATACATCCTGATGGTCCCAGTATATCCAGTGCACATCCTGATGGTCCCAGTATACCCAGTGCACATCCTGATGGTCCCAGTATACCCAGTATACATCCTGATGGTCCCAGTATACATCCTGATGTTCCCAGTATACATCCTGATGGTCCCAGTATACCCAGTATACATCCTGATGGTCCCAGTATACATCCTGATGGTCCCAGTATACCCAGTATACATCCTGATGGTCCCAGTATACATCCTGATGGTCCCAGTACACATCCTGATGGTCCCAGTATACATCCTGATGGTCCCAGTATACCCAGTATACATCCTGATGGTCCCAGTATACATCCTGATGGTCCCAGTATACCCAGTATACATCCTGATGGTCCCAGTATACCCAGTATACATCCTGATGGTCCTAGTATACCCAGTATACATCCTGATGGTCCCAGTATACCCAGTGCACATCCTGATAGTCCCAGTATACCCAGTATACATCCTGATGGTCCCAGTATACCCAGTATACATCCTGGTGTTCCCAGTATACATCCTGGTGTTCCCAGTATACATCCTGATGGTCCCAGTATACATCCTGATAGTTCCAGTATACCCAGTATACATCCTGATGGTCCCAGAATACATCCTGATAGTTCCAGTATACCCAGTATACATTCTGATGGTCCCAGTATACATCCTGATGGTCCCAGTATACCCAGTATACATCCTGATGGTCCCAGTACAAATCCTGATGGTCCCAGTACACATCCTGATGGTCCAAGTATACATCCTGATGGTCCCAGTGTACCCAGTATACATCCTGATGGTCCCAGTATACATCCTGATTGGTCCCAGTATACATCCTGATGGTCCCAGTATACATCCTGATGGTCCCAGTACACATCCTGATGGTCCCAGTATACATCCTGATGGTCCCAGTATACCCAGTATACATCCTGATGGTCCCAGTATACATCCTGATGGGCCCAGTATACCCAGTATACATCCTGATGGTCCCAGTACACATCCTGATGGTCCCAGTATACCCAGTATACATCCTGATGGTCCCAGTATATCCAGTGCACAACCTGATGGTCCCAGTATACCCAGTGCACATCCTGATGGTCCCAGTATACCCAGTATACATCCTGATGGTCCCAGTATACCCAGTATACATCCTGGTGTTCCCAGTATACATCCTGATGGTCCCAGTATACATCCTGATGGTCCCAGTATACATCCTGATGTTCCCAGTATACATTCTGATGGTCCCAGTATACATCCTGATGGTCCCAGTATACCCAGTATAGATCCTGATGGTCCCAGTATACATCCTGATGTTCCCAGTATACATCCTGATGGTCCCAGTATACCCAGTATACATCCTGATGGTCCCAGTATACATCCTGATGTTCCCAGTATACATCCTGATGGTCCCAGTATACCCAGTATACATCCTGATGGTCCCAGAATACATCCTGATAGTTCCAATATACCCAGTATACATCCTAATGGTCCCAGTATACATTCTGATGGTCCCAGTATACATCCTGATGGTCCCAGTATACCCAATATACATCCTGATGGTCCCAGTACAAATCCTGATGGTCCCAGTATACATCCTGATGGTCCCAGTGTACCCAGTACACCTCCTGATGGTCCCAGTATACATCCTGATGGTCCCAGAATACATCCTGATAGTTCCAGTATACCCAGTATACATCCTGATGGTCCCAGTACACATCCTGATGGTCCTAGTGCACATCCTGATGGTCCCAGTATACATCCTGATGGTCCCAGTACACATCCTGATGGTCCCAGTATACATCCTGATGGTCCCAGTATTCATCCTGATGGTCCCAGTATACCCAGTATACATCCTGATGGTCCCAGTATACCCAGTATACATCCTGATGGTACCAGTATTCATCCTGATGGTCCCAGTATACCCAGTATACATCCTGATGGTCCCAGTATAACCAGTATACATCCTGATGGTCCCAGTATACATCCTGATGGTCCCAGTATACCCAGTATACATCCTGATGGTCCCAGTATACCCAGTGCACATCGTGATGGTCCCAGTATACCCAGTATACATCCTGATGGTCCCAGTATACATCCTGATGGTCCAAGTATTCCAAGTGCACATCCTGATGGTCCCAGAATTCCCAGTGCACATCCTGATGGTCCCAGTATACCCAGTATACATCCTGATGGTCCCAATATACCAGTATACATTCTAATGGTCCCAGTATACATCCTGATGGTCCCAGTATACCCAGTATACATCCTGATGGTCCCAGTATAACCAGTATACATCCTGATGGTCCCAGTATACATCCTGATGGTCCCAGTATACCCAGTATACATCCTGATGGTCCCAGTATACATCCTGATGGTCCCAGTATACCCAGTATACATCCTGATGGTCCCAGTATACCCAGTATACATCCTGATGGTCCCAGTGTACCCAGTATACATCCTGACGGTCCCAGTATACATCCTGATGATCCCAGTATACATCCTGATGGTCCCAGTATACCCAGTATACATCCTGATGGTCCCAGTATACATCCTGATGGTCCCAGTATACCCAGTATACATCCTGATGGTCCCAGTATACATCCTGATGGTCCCAGTATACATCCTGATGGTCCCAGTACACATCCTGATGGTCCCAGTATACATCCTGATGGTCCCAGTATACCCAGTATACATCCTGATGGTCCCAGTATACATCCTGATGGTCCCAGTATATCCAGTATACATCCTAAGGGTCCCAGTATACCCAGTATACATCCTGATGGTCCTAGTATACCCAGTATACATCCTGATGGTCCCAGTACACATCCTGATGGTCCCAGTATACCCAGTGCACATCCTGATGGTTCCAGTATACCCAGTATACATCCTGATGGTCCCAGTATACCCAGTATACATCCTGGTGTTCCCAGTATACATCCTGGTGTTCCCAGTATACATCCTGATGGTCCCAGTATACATCCTGATGGTCCCAGTATACATCCTGATAGTTCCAGTAAACCCAGTATACATCCTGATGGTCCCAGAATACATCCTGATAGTTCCAGTATACCCAGTATACATTCTGATGGTCCCAGTATACATCCTGATGGTCCCAGTATACCCAGTATACATCCTGATGGTCCCAGTACAAATCCTGATGGTCCCAGTACACATCCTGATGGTCCAAGTATACATCCTGATGGTCCCAGTGTACCCAGTATACATCCTGATGGTCCCAGTATACATCCTGATTGGTCCCACTATACATCCTGATGGTCCCAGTACACATCCTGATGGTCCCAGTATACATCCTGATGGTCCCAGTATACCCAGTATACATCCTGATGGTCCCAGTATACATCCTGATGGTCCCAGTATACCCAGTATACATCCTGATGGTCCCAGTATACATCCTGATGGTCCTAGTATACATCCTGATGGTCCTAGTATACCCAGTATACATCCTGATGGTCCCAGTACACATCCTGATGGTCCCAGTATACCCAGTATACATCCTGATGGTCCCAGTATATCCAGTGCACATCCTGATGGTCCCAGTATACCCAGTGCACATCCTGATGGTCCCAGTATACCCAGTATATATCCTGCTGGTCCCAGTATACCCAGTATACATCCTGGTGTTCCCAGTATACATCCTGATGGTCCCAGTATACATCCTGATGGTCCCAGTATACATCCTGATGTTCCCAGTATACATCCTGATGGTCCCAGTATACCCAGTATACATCTTGATGGTCCCAGAATACATCCTGATAGTTCCAATATACCCAGTATACATCCTAATGGTCCCAGTATACATTCTGATGGTCCCAGTATACATCCTGATGGTCCCAGTATACCCAATATACATCCTGATGGTCCTAGTACAAATCCTGATGGTCCCAGTATACATCCTGATGGTCCCAGTGTACCCAGTACACCTCCTGATGGTCCCAGTATACATCCTGATGGTCCCAGAATACATCCTGATAGTTCCAGTATACCCAGTATACATCCTGATGGTCCCAGTACACATCCTGATGGTCCTAGTGCACATCCTGATGGTCCCAGTATATATCCTGATGGTCCCAGTACACATCCTGATGTTCCCAGTATACATTTTGATGGTCCCAGTATACATCCTGATGGTCCCAGTATACCCAGTATAGATCCTGATGGTCCCAGTATACATCCTGATGTTCCCAGTATACATCCTGATGGTCCCAGTATACCCAGTATACATCCTGATGGTCCCAGTATACATCCTGATGGTCCCAGTATACATCCTGATGTTCCCAGTATACATCCTGATGGTCCCAGTATACATCCTGATGGTCCCAGTATACCCAGTATACATCCTGATGGTCCCAGAATACATCCTGATAGTTCCAATATACCCAGTATACATCCTAATGGTCCCAGTATACATTCTGATGGTCCCAGTATACATCCTGATGGTCCCAGTATACCCAATATACATCCTGATGGTCCCAGTACAAATCCTGATGGTCCCAGTATACATCCTGATGGTCCCAGTGTACCCAGTACACCTCCTGATGGTCCCAGTATACATCCTGATGGTCCCAGAATACATCCTGATAGTTCCAGTATACCCAGTATACATCCTGATGGTCCCAGTACACATCCTGATGGTCCTAGTGCACATCCTGATGGTCCCAGTATACATCCTGATGGTCCCAGTACACATCCTGATGGTCCCAGTATACATCCTGATGGTCCCAGTATTCATCCTGATGGTCCCAGTATACCCAGTATACATCCTGATGGTCCCAGTATACCCAGTATACATCCTGATGGTACCAGTATTCATCCTGATGGTCCCAGTATACCCAGTATACATCCTGATGGTCCCAGTATAACCAGTATACATCCTGATGGTCCCAGTATACATCCTGATGGTCCCAGTATACCCAGTATACATCCTGATGGTCCCAGTATACCCAGTGCACATCGTGATGGTCCCAGTATACCCAGTATACATCCTGATGGTCCCAGTATACATCCTGATGGTCCAAGTATTCCAAGTGCACATCCTGATGGTCCCAGAATTCCCAGTGCACATCCTGATGGTCCCAGTATACCCAGTATACATCCTGATGGTCCCAATATACCAGTATACATTCTAATGGTCCCAGTATACATCCTGATGGTCCCAGTATACCCAGTATACATCCTGATGGTCCCAGTATAACCAGTATACATCCTGATGGTCCCAGTATACATCCTGATGGTCCCAGTATACCCAGTATACATCCTGATGGTCCCAGTATACATCCTGATGGTCCCAGTATACCCAGTATACATCCTGATGGTCCCAGTATACCCAGTATACATCCTGATGGTCCCAGTATACCCAGTATACATCCTGATGGTCCCAGTATACATCCTGATGGTCCCAGTATACCCAGTATACATCCTGATGGTCCCAGTGTACCCAGTATACATCCTGACGGTCCCAGTATACATCCTGATGATCCCAGTATACATCCTGATGGTCCCAGTATACCCAGTATACATCCTGATGGTCCCAGTATACATCCTGATGGTCCCAGTATACCCAGTATACATCCTGATGGTCCCAGTATACATCCTGATGGTCCCAGTATACATCCTGATGGTCCCAGTACACATCCTGATGGTCCCAGTATACATCCTGATGGTCCCAGTATACCCAGTATACATCCTGATGGTCCCAGTATACATCCTGATGGTCCCAGTATACCCAGTATACATCCTGATGGTCCCAGTATACCCAGTATACATCCTGATGGTCCTAGTATACCCAGTATACATCCTGATGGTCCCAGTACACATCCTGATGGTCCCAGTATACCCAGTGCACATCCTGATGGTTCCAGTATACCCAGTATACATCCTGATGGTCCCAGTATACCCAGTATACATCCTGGTGTTCCCAGTATACATCCTGATGGTCCCAGTATACATCCTGATGGTCCCAGTATACATCCTGATAGTTCCAGTAAACCCAGTATACATCCTGATGGTCCCAGAATACATCCTGATAGTTCCAGTATACCCAGTATACATCCTGATGGTCCCAGTATACCCAGTATACATCCTGATGGTCCCGGTACAAATCCTGATGGTCCCAGTACACATCCTGATGGTCCAAGTATACATCCTGATGGTCCCAGTGTACCCAGTATACATCCTGATGGTCCCAGTATACATCCTGATTGGTCCCACTATACATCCTGATGGTCCCAGTACACATCCTGATGGTCCCAGTATACATCCTGATGGTCCCAGTATACCCAGTATACATCCTGATGGTCCCAGTATACATCCTGATGGTCCCAGTATACCCAGTATACATCCTGATGGTCCCAGTATACATCCTGATGGTCCTAGTATACCCAGTATACATCCTGATGGTCCCAGTACACATCCTGATGGTCCCAGTATACCCAGTATACATCCTGATGGTCCCAGTATATCCAGTGCACATCCTGATGGTCCCAGTATACCCAGTGCACATCCTGATGGTCCCAGTATACCCAGTATACATCCTGCTGGTCCCAGTATACCCAGTATACATCCTGGTGTTCCCAGTATACATCCTGATGGTCCCAGTATACATCCTGATGGTCCCAGTATACATCCTGATGTTCCCAGTATACATCCTGATGGTCCCAGTATACCCAGTATACATCTTGATGGTCCCAGAATACATCCTGATAGTTCCAATATACCCAGTATACATCCTAATGGTCCCAGTATACATTCTGATGGTCCCAGTATACATCCTGATGGTCCCAGTATACCCAATATACATCCTGATGGTCCCAGTACAAATCCTGATGGTCCCAGTATACATCCTGATGGTCCCAGTGTACCCAGTACACCTCCTGATGGTCCCAGTATACATCCTGATGGTCCCAGAATACATCCTGATAGTTCCAGTATACCCAGTATACATCCTGATGGTCCCAGTACACATCCTGATGGTCCTAGTGCACATCCTGATGGTCCCAGTATACATCCTGATGGTCCCAGTACACATCCTGATGGTACCAGTATACATCCTAATGTTCCCAGTATACATCCTGATGGTCCCAGTATACATCCTGATGGTCCCAGTATACCCAGTATAGATCCTGATGGTCCCAGTATACCCAGTATAGATCCTGATGGTCCCAGTATACATCCTGATGGTCCCAGTACACATCCTGATGGTCCAATGCACATCCTGATGGTCCCAGTATACATCCTGATGGTCCCAGTACACATCCTGATGGTCCCAGTACACATCCTGATGGTCCCAGTATACCCAGTATACATCCTGATGGTCCCAGTATACCCAGTATACATCCTGATGGTACCAGTATTCATCCTGATGGTCCCAGTATACCCAGTATACATCCTGATGGTCCCAGTATAACCAGTATACATCCTGATGGTCCCAGTATACATCCTGATGGTCCCAGTATACCCAGTAAACATCCTGATGGTCCCAGTATACCCAGTGCACATCGTGATGGTCCCAGTATACCCAGTATACATCCTGATGGTCCCAGTATACATCCTGATGGTCCAAGTATTCCAAGTGCACATCCTGATGGTCCCAGTATTCCCAGTGCACATCCTGATGGTCCCAGTATACCCAGTATACATCCTGATGGTCCCAATATACCAGTATACATTCTAATGGTCCCAGTATACATCCTGATGGTCCCAGTATACCCAGTATACATCCTGATGGTCCCAGTATAACCAGTATACATCCTGATGGTCCCAGTATATGATGGTCCCAGTATACATCCTGATGGTCCCAGTATACCCAGTATACATCCTGATGGTCCCAGTATACCCAGTATACATCCTGATGGTCCCAGTGTACCCAGTATACATCCTGACGGTCCCAGTATACATCCTGATGATCCCAGTATACATCCTGATGGTCCCAATATACCCAGTATACATCCTGATGGTCCCAGTATACATCCTGATGGTCCCAGTATACCCAGTATACATCCTGATGGTCCCAGTATACATCCTGATGGTCCCAGTATACATCCTGATGGTCCCAGTACACATCCTGATGGTCCCAGTATACATCCTGATGGTCCCAGTATACCCAGTATACATCCTGATGGTCCCAGTATACATCCTGATGGTCCCAGTATACCCAGTATACATCCTGATGGTCCCAGTATACCCAGTATACATCCTGATGGTCCTAGTATACCCAGTATACATCCTGATGGTCCCAGTACACATCCTGATGGTCCCAGTATACCCAGTGCACATCCTGATGGTCCCAGTATACCCAGTATACATCCTGATGGTCCCAGTATACCCAGTATACATCCTGGTGTTCCCAGTATACATCCTGGTGTTCCCAGTATACATCCTGATGGTCCCAGTATACATCCTGATGGTCCCAGTATACATCCTGATAGTTCCAGTATACCCAGTATACATCCTGATGGTCCCAGAATACATCCTGATAGTTCCAGTATACCCAGTATACATTCTGATGGTCCCAGTATACATCCTGATGGTCCCAGTATACCCAGTATACATCCTGATGGTCCCAGTACAAATCCTGATGGTCCCAGTACACATCCTGATGGTCCAAGTATACATCCTGATGGTCCCAGTGTACCCAGTATACATCCTGATGGTCCCAGTATACATCCTGATTGGTCCCACTATACATCCTGATGGTCCCAGTACACATCCTGATGGTCCCAGTATACATCCTGATGGTCCCAGTATACCCAGTATACATCCTGATGGTCCCAGTATACATCCTGATGGTCCCAGTATACCCAGTATACATCCTAATGGTCCCAGTATACATCCTGATGGTCCTAGTATACCCAGTATACATCCTGATGGTCCCAGTACACATCCTGATGGTCCCAGTATACCCAGTATACATCCTGATGGTCCCAGTATATCCAGTGCACATCCTGATGGTCCCAGTATACCCAGTGCACATCCTGATGGTCCCAGTATACCCAGTATACATCCTGATGGTCCCAGTATACCCAGTATACATCCTGTTGGTCCCAGTATACATCCTGATGGTCCCAGTATACATCCTGATGGTCCCAGTATACATCCTAATGTTCCCAGTATACATCCTGATGGTCCCAGTATACATCCTGATGGTCCCAGTATACCCAGTATAGATCCTGATGGTCCCAGTATACCCAGTATAGATCCTGATGGTCCCAGTATACATCCTGATTGGTCCCACTATACATCCTGATGGTCCCAGTACACATCCTGATGGTCCCAGTATTCATCCTGATGGTCCCAGTATACCCAGTATACATCCTGATGGTCCCAGTATACATCCTGATGGTCCCAGTATACCCAGTATACATCCTGATGGTCCTAGTATACCCAGTATACATCCTGATGGTCCCAGTACACATCCTGATGGTCCCAGTATACCCAGTATACATCCTGATGGTCCCAGTATATCCAGTGCACATCCTGATGGTCCCAGTATACCCAGTGCACATCCTGATGGTCCCAGTATACCCAGTATACATCCTGATGGTCCCAGTATACCCAGTATACATCCTGGTGTTCCCAGTATACATCCTGATGGTCCCAGTATACATCCTGATGGTCCCAGTATACATCCTAATGTTCCCAGTATACATCCTGATGGTCCCAGTATACATCCTGATGGTCCCAGTATACCCAGTATAGATCCTGATGGTCCCAGTATACCCAGTATAGATCCTGATGGTCCCAGTATACATCCTGATGGTCCCAGTACACATCCTGATGGTCCAATGCACATCCTGATGGTCCCAGTATACATCCTGATGGTCCCAGTATACATCCTGATGTTCCCAGTACACATCCTGATGGTCCCAGTATACCCAGTATACATCCTGATGGTCCCAGTATATCCAGTGCACATCCTGATGGTCCCAGTATACCCAGTGCACATCCTGATGGTCCCAGTATACCCAGTATACATCCTGATGGTCCCAGTATACATCCTGATGTTCCCAGTATACATCCTGATGGTCCCAGTATACCCAGTATACATCCTGATGGTCCCAGTATACATCCTGATGGTCCCAGTATACCCAGTATACATCCTGATGGTCCCAGTATACATCCTGATGGTCCCAGTATAAATCCTGATGGTCCCAGTACACATCCTGATGGTCCCAGTATACATCCTGATGGTCACAGTATACCCAGTATACATCCTAATGGTCCCAGTATACATCCTGATGGTCCCAGTATACCCAGTATACATCCTGATGGTCCCAGTATACCCAGTATACATCCTGATGGTCCTAGTATACCCAGTATACATCCTGATGGTCCCAGTATACCCAGTGCACATCCTGATAGTCCCAGTATACCCAGTATACATCCTGATGGTACCAGTATACCCAGTATACATCCTGGTGTTCCCAGTATACATCCTGGTGTTCCCAGTATACATCCTGATGGTCCCAGTATACATCCTGATGGTCCCAGTATACATCCTGATAGTTCCAGTATACCCAGTATACATCCTGATGGTCCCAGAATACATCCTGATAGTTCCAGTATACCCAGTATACATTCTGATGGTCCCAGTATACATCCTGATGGTCCCAGTATACCCAGTATACATCCTGATGGTCCCAGTACAAATCCTGATGGTCCCAGTACACATCCTGATGGTCCAAGTATACATCCTGATGGTCCCAGTGTACCCAGTATACATCCTGATGGTCCCAGTATACATCCTGATTGGTCCCAGTATACATCCTGATGGTCCCAGTATACATCCTGATGGTCCCAGTACACATCCTGATGGTCCCAGTATACATCCTGATGGTCCCAGTATACCCAGTATACATCCTGATGGTCCCAGTATACATCCTGATGGTCCCAGTATACCCAGTATACATCCTGATGGTCCCAGTATACATCCTGATGGTCCTAGTATACCCAGTATACATCCTGATGGTCCCAGTACACATCCTGATGGTCCCAGTATACCCATTATACATCCTGATGGTCCCAGTATATCCAGTGCACAACCTGATGGTCCCAGTATACCCAGTGCACATCCTGATGGTCCCAGTATACCCAGTATACATCCTGATGGTCCCAGTATACCCAGTATACATCCTGGTGTTCCCAGTATACATCCTGATGGTCCCAGTATACATCCTGATGGTCCCAATATACATCCTGATGTTCCCAGTATACATTCTGATGGTCCCAGTATACATCCTGATGGTCCCAGTATACCCAGTATAGATCCTGATGGTCCCAGTATACATCCTGATGTTCCCAGTATACATCCTGATGGTCCCAGTATACCCAGTATACATCCTGATGGTCCCAGTATACATCCTGATGGTCCCAGTATACATCCTGATGTTCCCAGTATACATCCTGATGGTCCCAGTATACCCAGTATACATCCTGATGGTCCCAGAATACATCCTGATAGTTCCAATATACCCAGTATACATCCTAATGGTCCCAGTATACATTCTGATGGTCCCAGTATACATCCTGATGGTCCCAGTATACCCAATATACATCCTGATGGTCCCAGTACAAATCCTGATGGTCCCAGTATACATCCTGATGGTCCCAGTGTACCCAGTACACCTCCTGATGGTCCCAGTATACATCCTGATGGTCCCAGAATACATCCTGATAGTTCCAGTATACCCAGTATACATCCTGATGGTCCCAGTACACATCCTGATGGTCCTAGTGCACATCCTGATGGTCCCAGTATACATCCTGATGGTCCCAGTACACATCCTGATGGTCCCAGTACACATCCTGATGGTCCCAGTATTCATCCTGATGGTCTCAGTATACCCAGTATACATCCTGATGGTCCCAGTATACCCAGTATACATCCTGATGGTACCAGTATTCATCCTGATGGTCCCAGTATACCCAGTATACATCCTGATGGTCCCAGTATAACCAGTATACATCCTGATGGTCCCAGTATACATCCTGATGGTCCCAGTATACCCAGTATACATCCTGATGGTCCCAGTATACCCAGTGCACATCGTGATGGTCCCAGTATACCCAGTATACATCCTGATGGTCCCAGTATACATCCTGATGGTCCAAGTATTCCAAGTGCACATCCTGATGGTCCCAGAATTCCCAGTGCACATCCTGATGGTCCCAGTATACCCAGTATACATCCTGATGGTCCCAATATACCAGTATACATTCTAATGGTCCCAGTATACATCCTGATGGTCCCAGTATACCCAGTATACATCCTGATGGTCCCAGTATAACCAGTATACATCCTGATGGTCCCAGTATACATCCTGATGGTCCCAGTATACCCAGTATACATCCTGATGGTCCCAGTATACATCCTGATGGTCCCAGTATACCCAGTATACATCCTGATGGTCCCAGTATACCCAGTATACATCCTGATGGTCCCAGTGTACCCAGTATACATCCTGACGGTCCCAGTATACATCCTGATGATCCCAGTATACATCCTGATGGTCCCAGTATACCCAGTATACATCCTGATGGTCCCAGTATACATCCTGATGGTCCCAGTATACCCAGTATACATCCTGATGGTCCCAGTATACATCCTGATGGTCCCAGTATACATCCTGATGGTCCCAGTACACATCCTGATGGTCCCAGTATACATCCTGATGGTCCCAGTATACCCAGTATACATCCTGATGGTCCCAGTATACATCCTGATGGTCCCAGTATACCCAGTATACATCCTGATGGTCCCAATATACCCAGTATACATCCTGATGGTCCTAGTATACCCAGTATACATCCTGATGGTCCCAGTATACATCCTGATGGTCCCAGTATACCCAGTATACATCCTGATGGTCCCAGTATACCCAGTATACATCCTGATGGTCCTAGTATACCCAGTATACATCCTGATGGTCCCAGTACACATCCTGATGGTCCCAGTATACCCAGTGCACATCCTGATGGTCCCAGTATACCCAGTATACATCCTGATGGTCCCAGTATACCCAGTATACATCCTGGTGTTCCCAGTATACATCCTGGTGTTCCCAGTATACATCCTGATGGTCCCAGTATACATCCTGATGGTCCCAGTATACATCCTGATAGTTCCAGTAAACCCAGTATACATCCTGATGGTCACAGAATACATCCTGATAGTTCCAGTATACCCAGTATACATTCTGATGGTCCCAGTATACATCCTGATGGTCCCAGTATACCCAGTATACATCCTGATGGTCCCAGTACAAATCCTGATGGTCCCAGTACACATCCTGATGGTCCAAGTATACATCCTGATGGTCCCAGTGTACCCAGTATACATCCTGATGGTCCCAGTATACATCCTGATTGGTCCCACTATACATCCTGATGGTCCCAGTACACATCCTGATGGTCCCAGTATACATCCTGATGGTCCCAGTATACCCAGTATACATCCTGATGGTCCCAGTATACATCCTGATGGTCCCAGTATACCCAGTATACATCCTGATGGTCCCAGTATACATCCTGATGGTCCTAGTATACCCAGTATACATCCTGATGGTCCCAGTACACATCCTGATGGTCCCAGTATACCCAGTATACATCCTGATGGTCCCAGTATATCCAGTGCACATCCTGATGGTCCCAGTATACCCAGTGCACATCCTGATGGTCCCAGTATACCCAGTATACATCCTGATGGTCCCAGTATACCCAGTATACATCCTGGTGTTCCCAGTATACATCCTGATGGTCCCAGTATACATCCTGATGGTCCCAGTATACATCCTGATGTTCCCAGTATACATCCTGATGGTCCCAGTATACCCAGTATACATCCTGATGGTCCCAGAATACATCCTGATAGTTCCAATATACCCAGTATACATCCTAATGGTCCCAGTATACATCCTGATGGTCCCAGTATACCCAATATACATCCTGATGGTCCCAGTACAAATCCTGATGGTCCCAGTATACATCCTGATGGTCCCAGTGTACCCAGTACACCTCCTGATGGTCCCAGTATACATCCTGATGGTCCCAGAATACATCCTGATAGTTCCAGTATACCCAGTATACATCCTGATGGTCCCAGTACACATCCTGATGGTCCTAGTGCACATCCTGATGGTCCCAGTATACATCCTGATGGTCCCAGTACACATCCTGATGGTCCCAGTATACATCCTGATGGTCCCAGTATTCATCCTGATGGTCCCAGTATACCCAGTATACATCCTGATGGTCCCAGTATACCCAGTATACATCCTGATGGTACCAGTATTCATCCTGATGGTCCCAGTATACCCAGTATACATCCTGATGGTCCCAGTATAACCAGTATACATCCTGATGGTCCCAGTATACATCCTGATGGTCCCAGTATACCCAGTATACATCCTGATGGTCCCAGTATACCCAGTATACATCCTGATGGTCCCAGTATACATCCTGATGGTCCCAGTATACCCAGTATACATCCTGATGGTCCCAGTATACCCAGTATACATCCTGATGGTCCCAGTATACCCAGTATACATCCTGATGGTCCCAGTATACATCCTGATGGTCCAAGTATTCCAAGTGCACATCCTGATGGTCCCAGAATTCCCAGTGCACATCCTGATGGTCCCAGTATACCCAGTATACATCCTGATGGTCCCAATATACCAGTATACATTCTAATGGTCCCAGTATACATCCTGATGGTCCCAGTATACCCAGTATACATCCTGATGGTCCCAGTATAACCAGTATACATCCTGATGGTCCCAGTATACATCCTGATGGTCCCAGTATACATCCTGATGGTCCCAGTATACATCCTGATGGTCCCAGTATACCCAGTATACATCCTGATGGTCCCAGTATACATCCTGATGGTCCCAGTATACCCAGTATACATCCTGATGGTCCCAGTATACCCAGTATACATCCTGATGGTCCTAGTATACCCAGTATACATCCTGATGGTCCCAGTACACATCCTGATGGTCCCAGTATACCCAGTGCACATCCTGATGATCCCAGTATACCCAGTATACATCCTGATGGTCCCAGTATACCCAGTATACATCCTGGTGTTCCCAGTATACATCCTGGTGTTCCCAGTATACATCCTGATGGTCCCAGTATACATCCTGATGGTCCCAGTATACATCCTGATAGTTCCAGTAAACCCAGTATACATCCTGATGGTCCCAGAATACATCCTGATAGTTCCAGTATACCCAGTATACATTCTGATGGTCCCAGTATACATCCTGATGGTCCCAGTATACCCAGTATACATCCTGATGGTCCCAGTACAAATCCTGATGGTCCCAGTACACATCCTGATGGTCCAAGTATACATCCTGATGGTCCCAGTATACATCCTGATTGGTCCCACTATACATCCTGATGGTCCCAGTACACATCCTGATGGTCCCAGTATACATCCTGATGGTCCCAGTATACCCAGTATACATCCTGATGGTCCCAGTATACATCCTGATGGTCCCAGTATACCCAGTATACATCCTGATGGTCCCAGTATACATCCTGATGGTCCTAGTATACCCAGTATACATCCTGATGGTCCCAGTACACATCCTGATGGTCCCAGTATACCCAGTATACATCCTGATGGTCCCAGTATATCCAGTGCACATCCTGATGGTCCCAGTATACCCAGTGCACATCCTGATGGTCCCAGTATACCCAGTATACATCCTGATGGTCCCAGTATACCCAGTATACATCCTGGTGTTCCCAGTATACATCCTGATGGTCCCAGTATACATCCTGATGGTCCCAGTATACATCCTGATGTTCCCAGTATACATCGTGATGGTCCCAGTATACATCCTGATGGTCCCAGTATACCCAGTATAGATCCTGATGGTCCCAGTATACCCAGTATAGATCCTGATGGTCCCAGTATACATCCTGATGGTCCCAGTATACATCCTGATGTTCCCAGTATACATCCTGATGGTCCCAGAATACATCCTGATAGTTCCAATATACCCAGTATACATCCTAATGGTCCCAGTATACATTCTGATGGTCCCAGTATACATCCTGATGGTCCCAGTATACCCAATATACATCCTGATGGTCCCAGTAAAAATCCTGATGGTCCCAGTATACATCCTGATGGTCCCAGTGTACCCAGTACACATCCTGATGGTCCCAGTATACATCCTGATGGTCCCAGAATACATCCTGATAGTTCCAGTATACCCAGTATACATCCTGATGGTCCCAGTACACATCCTGATGGTCCCAGTGCACATCTTGATGGTCCCAGTATACATCCTGATGGTCCCAGTACACATCCTGATGGTCCCAGTATACATCCTGATGGTCCCAGTATTCATCCTGATGGTCCCAGTATACCCAGTATACATCCTGATGGTCCCAGTATACCCAGTATACATCCTGATGGTCCCAGTATATCCAGTGCACATCCTGATGGTCCCAGTATACCCAGTGCACATCCTGATGGTCCCAGTATACCCAGTATACATCCTGATGGTCCCAGTATACCCAGTATACATCCTGGTGTTCCCAGTATACATCCTGATGGTCCCAGTATACATCCTGATGGTCCCAGTATACATCCTGATGTTCCCAGTATACATCCTGATGGTCCCAGTATACATCCTGATGGTCCCAGTATACCCAGTATAGATCCTGATGGTCCCAGTATACCCAGTATAGATCCTGATGGTCCCAGTATACATCCTGATGGTCCCAGTATACATCCTGATGTTCCCAGTATACATCCTGATGGTCCCAGAATACATCCTGATAGTTCCAATATACCCAGTATACATCCTAATGGTCCCAGTATACATTCTGATGGTCCCAGTATACATCCTGATGGTCCCAGTATACCCAATATACATTCTGATGGTCCCAGTAAAAATCCTGATGGTCCCAGTATACATCCTGATGGTCCCAGTGTACCCAGTACACATCCTGATGGTCCCAGTATACATCCTGATGGTCCCAGAATACATCCTGATAGTTCCAGTATACCCAGTATACATCCTGATGGTCCCAGTACACATCCTGATGGTCCCAGTGCACATCTTGATGGTCCCAGTATACATCTTGATGGTCCCAGTATACATCCTGATGGTCCCAGTACACATCCTGATGGTCCCAGTATACATCCTGATGGTCCCAGTATTCATCCTGATGGTCCCAGTATACCCAGTATACATCCTGATGGTCCCAGTATAAATCCTGATGGTCCCAGTATACCCAGTATACATCCTGATGGTACCAGTATTCATCCTGATGGTCCCAGTATACCCAGTATACATCCTGATGGTCCCAGTATAAATCCTGATGGTCCCAGTATACCCAGTATACATCCTGATGGTCCCAGTATACCCAGTGCACATCGTGATGGTCCCAGTATACCCAGTATACATCCTGATGGTCCCAGTATACATCCTGATGGTCCAAGTATTCCAAGTGCACATCCTGATGGTCCCAGTATTCCCAGTGCACATCCTGATGGTCCCAGTATACCCAGTATACATCCTGATGGTCCCAATATACCAGTATACATTCTAATGGTCCCAGTATACATCCTGATGGTCCCACTATACCCAGTATACATCCTGATGGTCCCAGTATACATCCTGTTGGTCCCAGTGCACATCCTGATGGTCCCAGTATACCCATTATACATCCAGATGGTCCCAGTATACCCAGTGCACATCCTGTTGGTCCCAGTATACCCAATATACATCCTGATGGTCCCAGTACAAATCCTGATGGTCCCAGTATACATCCTGATGGTCCCAGTGTACCCAGTACACCTCCTGATGGTCCCAGTATACATCCTGATGGTCCCAGAATACATCCTGATAGTTCCAGTATACCCAGTATACATCCTGATGGTCCCAGTACACATCCTGATGGTCCTAGTGCACATCCTGATGGTCCCAGTATACATCCTGATGGTCCCAGTACACATCCTGATGGTCCCAGTACACATCCTGATGGTCCCAGTATTCATCCTGATGGTCTCAGTATACCCAGTATACATCCTGATGGTCCCAGTATACCCAGTATACATCCTGATGGTACCAGTATTCATCCTGATGGTCCCAGTATACCCAGTATACATCCTGATGGTCCCAGTATAACCAGTATACATCCTGATGGTCCCAGTATACATCCTGATGGTCCCAGTATACCCAGTATACATCCTGATGGTCCCAGTATACCCAGTGCACATCGTGATGGTCCCAGTATACCCAGTATACATCCTGATGGTCCCAGTATACATCCTGATGGTCCAAGTATTCCAAGTGCACATCCTGATGGTCCCAGAATTCCCAGTGCACATCCTGATGGTCCCAGTATACCCAGTATACATCCTGATGGTCCCAATATACCAGTATACATTCTAATGGTCCCAGTATACATCCTGATGGTCCCAGTATACCCAGTATACATCCTGATGGTCCCAGTATAACCAGTATACATCCTGATGGTCCCAGTATACATCCTGATGGTCCCAGTATACCCAGTATACATCCTGATGGTCCCAGTATACATCCTGATGGTCCCAGTATACCCAGTATACATCCTGATGGTCCCAGTATACCCAGTATACATCCTGATGGTCCCAGTGTACCCAGTATACATCCTGACGGTCCCAGTATACATCCTGATGATCCCAGTATACATCCTGATGGTCCCAATATACCAGTATACATTCTAATGGTCCCAGTATACATCCTGATGGTCCCAGTATACCCAGTATACATCCTGATGGTCCCAGTATAACCAGTATACATCCTGATGGTCCCAGTATACATCCTGATGGTCCCAGTATACATCCTGATGGTCCCAGTATACATCCTGATGGTCCCAGTATACCCAGTATACATCCTGATGGTCCCAGTATACATCCTGATGGTCCCAGTATACCCAGTATACATCCTGATGGTCCCAGTATACCCAGTATACATCCTGATGGTCCTAGTATACCCAGTATACATCCTGATGGTCCCAGTACACATCCTGATGGTCCCAGTATACCCAGTGCACATCCTGATGATCCCAGTATACCCAGTATACATCCTGATGGTCCCAGTATACCCAGTATACATCCTGGTGTTCCCAGTATACATCCTGGTGTTCCCAGTATACATCCTGATGGTCCCAGTATACATCCTGATGGTCCCAGTATACATCCTGATAGTTCCAGTAAACCCAGTATACATCCTGATGGTCCCAGAATACATCCTGATAGTTCCAGTATACCCAGTATACATTCTGATGGTCCCAGTATACATCCTGATGGTCCCAGTATACCCAGTATACATCCTGATGGTCCCAGTACAAATCCTGATGGTCCCAGTACACATCCTGATGGTCCAAGTATACATCCTGATGGTCCCAGTATACATCCTGATTGGTCCCACTATACATCCTGATGGTCCCAGTACACATCCTGATGGTCCCAGTATACATCCTGATGGTCCCAGTATACCCAGTATACATCCTGATGGTCCCAGTATACATCCTGATGGTCCCAGTATACCCAGTATACATCCTGATGGTCCCAGTATACATCCTGATGGTCCTAGTATACCCAGTATACATCCTGATGGTCCCAGTACACATCCTGATGGTCCCAGTATACCCAGTATACATCCTGATGGTCCCAGTATATCCAGTGCACATCCTGATGGTCCCAGTATACCCAGTGCACATCCTGATGGTCCCAGTATACCCAGTATACATCCTGATGGTCCCAGTATACCCAGTATACATCCTGGTGTTCCCAGTATACATCCTGATGGTCCCAGTATACATCCTGATGGTCCCAGTATACATCCTGATGTTCCCAGTATACATCCTGATGGTCCCAGTATACATCCTGATGGTCCCAGTATACCCAGTATAGATCCTGATGGTCCCAGTATACCCAGTATAGATCCTGATGGTCCCAGTATACATCCTGATGGTCCCAGTATACATCCTGATGTTCCCAGTATACATCCTGATGGTCCCAGAATACATCCTGATAGTTCCAATATACCCAGTATACATCCTAATGGTCCCAGTATACATTCTGATGGTCCCAGTATACATCCTGATGGTCCCAGTATACCCAATATACATCCTGATGGTCCCAGTAAAAATCCTGATGGTCCCAGTATACATCCTGATGGTCCCAGTGTACCCAGTACACATCCTGATGGTCCCAGTATACATCCTGATGGTCCCAGAATACATCCTGATAGTTCCAGTATACCCAGTATACATCCTGATGGTCCCAGTACACATCCTGATGGTCCCAGTGCACATCTTGATGGTCCCAGTATACATCCTGATGGTCCCAGTACACATCCTGATGGTCCCAGTATACATCCTGATGGTCCCAGTATTCATCCTGATGGTCCCAGTATACCCAGTATACATCCTGATGGTCCCAGTATACCCAGTATACATCCTGATGGTCCCAGTATATCCAGTGCACATCCTGATGGTCCCAGTATACCCAGTGCACATCCTGATGGTCCCAGTATACCCAGTATACATCCTGATGGTCCCAGTATACCCAGTATACATCCTGGTGTTCCCAGTATACATCCTGATGGTCCCAGTATACATCCTGATGGTCCCAGTATACATCCTGATGTTCCCAGTATACATCCTGATGGTCCCAGTATACATCCTGATGGTCCCAGTATACCCAGTATAGATCCTGATGGTCCCAGTATACCCAGTATAGATCCTGATGGTCCCAGTATACATCCTGATGGTCCCAGTATACATCCTGATGTTCCCAGTATACATCCTGATGGTCCCAGAATACATCCTGATAGTTCCAATATACCCAGTATACATCCTAATGGTCCCAGTATACATTCTGATGGTCCCAGTATACATCCTGATGGTCCCAGTATACCCAATATACATCCTGATGGTCCCAGTAAAAATCCTGATGGTCCCAGTATACATCCTGATGGTCCCAGTGTACCCAGTACACATCCTGATGGTCCCAGTATACATCCTGATGGTCCCAGAATACATCCTGATAGTTCCAGTATACCCAGTATACATCCTGATGGTCCCAGTACACATCCTGATGGTCCCAGTGCACATCTTGATGGTCCCAGTATACATCTTGATGGTCCCAGTATACATCCTGATGGTCCCAGTACACATCCTGATGGTCCCAGTATACATCCTGATGGTCCCAGTATTCATCCTGATGGTCCCAGTATACCCAGTATACATCCTGATGGTCCCAGTATAAATCCTGATGGTCCCAGTATACCCAGTATACATCCTGATGGTACCAGTATTCATCCTGATGGTCCCAGTATACCCAGTATACATCCTGATGGTCCCAGTATAAATCCTGATGGTCCCAGTATACCCAGTATACATCCTGATGGTCCCAGTATACCCAGTGCACATCGTGATGGTCCCAGTATACCCAGTATACATCCTGATGGTCCCAGTATACATCCTGATGGTCCAAGTATTCCAAGTGCACATCCTGATGGTCCCAGTATTCCCAGTGCACATCCTGATGGTCCCAGTATACCCAGTATACATCCTGATGGTCCCAATATACCAGTATACATTCTAATGGTCCCAGTATACATCCTGATGGTCCCACTATACCCAGTATACATCCTGATGGTCCCAGTATACATCCTGTTGGTCCCAGTGCACATCCTGATGGTCCCAGTATACCCATTATACATCCAGATGGTCCCAGTATACCCAGTGCACATCCTGTTGGTCCCAGTGCACATCCTGATGGTCCCAATATACCCAGTATACATCCAGATGGTCCCAGTATACCCAGTGCACATCCTGATGGTCCCAGTGTACCCAGTATGCATCCTGATGGTCCCAATATACCCAGTATACATCCAGATGGTCCCAGTATACCCAGTGCACATCCTGATGGTCCCAGTGTACCCAGTATGCATCCTGATGGTCCCAGAATAAATCCTGATGGTCCCAGTATACCCAGTATACATCCTTATGGTCCCAGTACACAACCTGATTGTCCCAGTATACTCAGTATACATCCTGATGGTTCCAGTATACATCCTGATGGTCCCAGTATACCCAGTATACATCCTGATGGTCCCAGTATACCCAGTATACATCCTGATGGTCCCAGTATACATCCTGATGGTCCCAGTATACATCCTGATGGTTCCAGTATACCCAGTATACATCCTGATGGTCCCACTATACATCCTGATGGTCCCAGTATACCCAGTATACATCCTGATGGTCCCAGTATAACCAGTATACATCCTGATGGTCCCAGTATACATCCTGATGGTCCCAGTATACCCAGTATAAATCCTGATAGTCCCAGTATACATCCTGATGGTCCCAGTATACATCCTGATGTTCCCAGTATACATCCTGATGGTCCCAGTATACATCCTGATGGTCCCAGTATACCCAGTATACATCCTGATGGTCCCAGTATACATCCTAATGTTCCCAGTATACATCCTGTTGGTCCCAGTACAAATCCTGATGGTCCCAGTATACATCCTGATGGTCCCAGTGTACCCAGTACACATCCTGATGGTCCCAGTATACATCCTGATGGTCCCAGAATACATCCTGAGAGTTCCAGTATACCCAGTATACATCCTGATGGTCCCAGTACACATCCTGATGGTTCCAGTATACATCCTGATGGTCCCAGTGTACCCAGTGCACATCCTGATGGTCCCAGTATACATCCTGATGGTCCCAGTATTCCCAGTATACATCGTGATGGTCCCAGTATACATCCTGATGGTTCCAGTATAACCAGTATACATCCTGATGGTCCCAGTACACATCCTGATGGTCCCAGTATTCCCAGTATACATCGTGATGGTCCCAGTATACATCCTGATGGTTCCAGTATAACCAGTATACATCCTGATGGTCCCAGTACACATCCTGATGGTCCCAGTATAAATCCTGATAGTCCCAGTATACATCCTGATGGTCCCAGTATACATCCTGATGGTCCCAGTATACATCCTGATGGTCCCAGTACACATCCTGATGGTCCCAGTATACATCCTGATGGTCCCAGTATTCATCCTGATGGTCCCAGTATACCCAGTATACATCCTGATGGTCCCAGTATAAATCCTGATGGTCCCAGTATACCCAGTATACATCCTGATGGTACCAGTATTCATCCTGATGGTCCCAGTATACCCAGTATACATCCTGAGGGTCCCAGTATAAATCCAGATGGTCCCAGTATACCCAGTATACATCCTGATGGTCCCAGTATACCCAGTGCACATCCTGATGGTCCCAGTATACCCAGTATACATCCTGATGGTCCCAGTATACATCCTGATGGTCCAAGTATTCCAAGTGCACATCCTGATGGTCCCAGTATTCCCAGTGCACATCCTGATGGTCCCAGTATACCCAGTATACATCCTGATGGTCCCAATATACCAGTATACATTCTAATGGTCCCAGTATACATCCTGATGGTCCCAGTATACCCAGTATACATCCTGATGGTCCCAGTACACATCCTGATGGTCCCAGTATAAATCCTGATGGTCCCAGTATACATCCTGATGGTCCCAGTATACCCAGTATACATCCTGATAGTCCCAGTATACCCAGTATACATCCTGATGGTCCCAGTATACATCCTGTTGGTCCCAGTGCACATCCTGATGGTCCCAGTATACATCCTGATGGTCCCAGTATACCCAGTATACATTCTGTTGGTCCCAGTGCACATCCTGATGGTCCCAATATACCCAGTATACATCCAGATGGTCCCAGTATACCCAGTGCACATCCTGATGGTCCCAGTGTACCCAGTATGCATCCTGATGGTCCCAGAATAAATCCTGATGGTCCCAGTGTACCCAGTATACATCCTGATGGTCCCAGTACACATCCTGATTGTCCCAGTATACTCAGTATGCATCCTGATGGTTCCAGTATACATCCTGATGGTCCCAGTATTCAAAGTGCACATCCTGATGGTCCCAGTATTCCCAGTGCACATCCTGATGGTCCCAGTATACCCAGTATACATCCTGATGGTCCCAATATACCAGTATACATTCTAATGGTCCCAGTATACATCCTGATGGTCCCAGTATACCCAGTATACATCCTGATGGTCCCAGTATACATCCTGTTGGTCCCAGTGCACATCCTGATGGTCCCAGTATACATCCTGATGGTCCCAGTATACATCCTGATGTTCCCAGTATACCCAGTATACATCCTGATGGTCCCAGAATACATCCTGATAGTCCCAATATACCCAGTATACATCCTAATGGTCCCAGTATACATTCTGATGGACCCAGTATACATCCTGATGGTCCCAGTATACCCAATATACATCCTGATGGTCCCAGTACAAATCCTGATGGTCCCAGTATACATCCTGATGGTCCCAGTGTACCCAGTACACATCCTGATGGTCCCAGTATACATCCTGATGGTCCCAGAATACATCCTGATAGTTCCAGTATACCCAGTATACATCCTGATGGTCCCAGTACACATCCTGATGGTCCTAGTGCACATCCTGATGGTCCCAGTATACATCCTGATGGTCCCAGTACACATCCTGATGGTCCCAGTATACATCCTGATGGTCCCAGTATTCATCCTGATGATCCCAGTATACCCAGTATACATCCTGATGGTCCCAGTATACCCAGTATACATCCTGATGGTACCAGTATTCATCCTGATGGTCCCAGTATACCCAGTATACATCCTGATGGTCCCAGTATAACCAGTATACATCCTGATGGTCCCAGTATACATCCTGATGGTCCCAGTATACCCAGTGCACATCGTGATGGTCCCAGTATACCCAGTATACATCCTGATGGTCCCAGTATACATCCTGATGGTCCAAGTATTCCAAGTGCAAGTCCTGATGGTCCCAGTATTCACAGTGCACATCCTGATGGTCCCAGTATACCCAGTATACATCCTGATGGTCCCAATATACCCAGTATACATCCTGATGGTCCCAATATACCAGTATACATTCTAATGGTCCCAGTATACATCCTGATGGTCCCAGTATACCCAGTATACATCCTGATGGTCCCAGTATACATCCTGATGGTCCCAGTATACATCCTGATGGTCCCAGTATACCCAGTATACATCCTGATGGTCCCAGTATACCCAGTATACATCCTGATGGTCCCAGTGTACCCAGTATACATCCTGACGGTCCCAGTATACATCCTGATGATCCCAGTATACATCCTGATGGTCCCAGTATACCCAGTATACATCCTGATGGTCCCAGTATACATCCTGATGGTCCCAGTATACCCAGTATACATCCTGATGGTCCCAGTATACATCCTGATGGTCCCAGTATACATCCTGATGGTCCCAGTACACATCCTGATGGTCCCAGTATACATCCTGATGGTCCCAGTATACCCAGTATACATCCTGATGGTCCCAGTATACATCCTGATGGTCCCAGTATACCCAGTATACATCCTGATGGTCCTAGTATACCCAGTATACATCCTGATGGTCCCAGTACACATCCTGATGGTCCCAGTATACCCAGTGCACATCCTGATGGTTCCAGTATACCCAGTATACATCCTGATGGTCCCAGTATACCCAGTATACATCCTGGTGTTCCCAGTATACATCCTGGTGTTCCCAGTATACATCCTGATGGTCCCAGTATACATCCTGATGGTCCCAGTATACATCCTGATAGTTCCAGTAAACCCAGTATACATCCTGATGGTCCCAGAATACATCCTGATAGTTCCAGTATACCCAGTATACATTCTGATGGTCCCAGTATACATCCTGATGGTCCCAGTATACCCAGTATACATCCTGATGGTCCCAGTACAAATCCTGATGGTCCCAGTACACATCCTGATGGTCCAAGTATACATCCTGATGGTCCCAGTGTACCCAGTATACATCCTGATGGTCCCAGTATACATCCTGATTGGTCCCACTATACATCCTGATGGTCCCAGTACACATCCTGATGGTCCCAGTATACATCCTGATGGTCCCAGTATACCCAGTATACATCCTGATGGTCCCAGTATACATCCTGATGGTCCCAGTATACCCAGTATACATCCTGATGGTCCCAGTATACATCCTGATGGTCCTAGTATACCCAGTATACATCCTGATGGTCCCAGTACACATCCTGATGGTCCCAGTATACCCAGTATACATCCTGATGGTCCCAGTATATCCAGTGCACATCCTGATGGTCCCAGTATACCCAGTGCACATCCTGATGGTCCCAGTATACCCAGTATACATCCTGATGGTCCCAGTATACCCAGTATACATCCTGGTGTTCCCAGTATACATCCTGATGGTCCCAGTATACATCCTGATGGTCCCAGTATACATCCTGATGTTCCCAGTATACATCCTGATGGTCCCAGTATACCCAGTATACATCTTGATGGTCCCAGAATACATCCTGATAGTTCCAATATACCCAGTATACATCCTAATGGTCCCAGTATACATTCTGATGGTCCCAGTATACATCCTGATGGTCCCAGTATACCCAATATACATCCTGATGGTCCCAGTACAAATCCTGATGGTCCCAGTATACATCCTGATGGTCCCAGTGTACCTAGTACACCTCCTGATGGTCCCAGTATACATCCTGATGGTCCCAGAATACATCCTGATAGTTCCAGTATACCCAGTATACATCCTGATGGTCCCAGTACACATCCTGATGGTCCTAGTGCACATCCTGATGGTCCCAGTATACATCCTGATGGTCCCAGTACACATCCTGATGGTCCCAGTATACATCCTAATGTTCCCAGTATACATCCTGATGGTCCCAGTATACATCCTGATGGTCCCAGTATACCCAGTATAGATCCTGATGGTCCCAGTATACCCAGTATAGATCCTGATGGTCCCAGTATACATCCTGATGGTCCCAGTACACATCCTGATGGTCCAATGCACATCCTGATGGTCCCAGTATACATCCTGATGGTCCCAGTACACATCCTGATGGTCCCAGTACACATCCTGATGGTCCCAGTATACCCAGTATACATCCTGATGGTCCCAGTATACCCAGTATACATCCTGATGGTACCAGTATTCATCCTGATGGTCCCAGTATACCCAGTATACATCCTGATGGTCCCAGTATAACCAGTATACATCCTGATGGTCCCAGTATACATCCTGATGGTCCCAGTATACCCAGTATACATCCTGATGGTCCCAGTATACCCAGTGCACATCGTGATGGTCCCAGTATACCCAGTATACATCCTGATGGTCCCAGTATACATCCTGATGGTCCAAGTATTCCAAGTGCACATCCTGATGGTCCCAGTATTCCCAGTGCACATCCTGATGGTCCCAGTATACCCAGTATACATCCTGATGGTCCCAATATACCAGTATACATTCTAATGGTCCCAGTATACATCCTGATGGTCCCAGTATACCCAGTATACATCCTGATGGTCCCAGTATAACCAGTATACATCCTGATGGTCACAGTATACATCCTGATGGTCCCAGTATACCCAGTATACATCCTGATGGTCCCAGTATACATCCTGATGGTCCCAGTATACCCAGTATACATCCTGATGGTCCCAGTATACCCAGTATACATCCTGATGGTCCCAGTGTACCCAGTATACATCCTGACGGTCCCAGTATACATCCTGATGATCCCAGTATACATCCTGATGGTCCCAATATACCCAGTATACATCCTGATGGTCCCAGTATACATCCTGATGGTCCCAGTATACCCAGTATACATCCTGATGGTCCCAGTATACATCCTGATGGTCCCAGTATACATCCTGATGGTCCCAGTACACATCCTGATGGTCCCAGTATACATCCTGATGGTCCCAGTATACCCAGTATACATCCTGATGGTCCCAGTATACATCCTGATGGTCCCAGTATACCCAGTATACATCCTGATGGTCCCAGTATACCCAGTATACATCCTGATGGTCCTAGTATACCCAGTATACATCCTGATGGTCCCAGTACACATCCTGATGGTCCCAGTATACCCAGTGCACATCCTGATGGTCCCAGTATACCCAGTATACATCCTGATGGTCCCAGTATACCCAGTATACATCCTGGTGTTCCCAGTATACATCCTGGTGTTCCCAGTATACATCCTGATGGTCCCAGTATACATCCTGATGGTCCCAGTATACATCCTGATAGTTCCAGTATACCCAGTATACATCCTGATGGTCCCAGAATACATCCTGATAGTTCCAGTATACCCAGTATACATTCTGATGGTCCCAGTATACGTCCTGATGGTCCCAGTATACCCAGTATACATCCTGATGGTCCCAGTACAAATCCTGATGGTCCCAGTACACATCCTGATGGTCCAAGTATACATCCTGATGGTCCCAGTGTACCCAGTATACATCCTGATGGTCCCAGTATACATCCTGATTGGTCCCACTATACATCCTGATGGTCCCAGTACACATCCTGATGGTCCCAGTATACATCCTGATGGTCCCAGTATACCCAGTATACATCCTGATGGTCCCAGTATACATCCTGATGGTCCCAGTATACCCAGTATACATCGTGATGGTCCCAGTATACATCCTGATGGTCCTAGTATACCCAGTATACATCCTGATGGTCCCAGTACACATCCTGATGGTCCCAGTATACCCAGTATACATCCTGATGGTCCCAGTATATCCAGTGCACATCCTGATGGTCCCAGTATACCCAGTGCACATCCTGATGGTCCCAGTATACCCAGTATACATCCTGATGGTCCCAGTATACCCAGTATACATCCTGGTGTTCCCAGTATACATCCTGATGGTCCCAGTATACATCCTGATGGTCCCAGTATACATCCTAATGTTCCCAGTATACATCCTGATGGTCCCAGTATACATCCTGATGGTCCCAGTATACCCAGTATAGATCCTGATGGTCCCAGTATACCCAGTATAGATCCTGATGGTCCCAGTATACATCCTGATTGGTCCCAGTATACATCCTGATGGTCCCAGTACACATCCTGATGGTCCCAGTATTCATCCTGATGGTCCCAGTATACCCAGTATACATCCTGATGGTCCCAGTATACATCCTGATGGTCCCAGTATACATCCTGATGGTCCCAGAATACATCCTGATAGTTCCAGTATACCCAGTATACATCCTGATGGTCCCAGTACACATCCTGATGGTCCCAGTGCACATCTTGATGGTCCCAGTATACATCCTGATGGTCCCAGTACACATCCTGATGGTCCCAGTATACATCCTGATGGTCCCAGTATTCATCCTGATGGTCCCAGTATACCCAGTATACATCCTGATGGTCCCAGTATAAATCCTGATGGTCCCAGTATACCCAGTATACATCCTGATGGTACCAGTATTCATCCTGATGGTCCCAGTATACCCAGTATACATCCTGATGGTCCCAGTATAAATCCTGATGGTCCCAGTATACCCAGTATACATCCTGATGGTCCCAGTATACCCAGTGCACATCGTGATGGTCCCAGTATACCCAGTATACATCCTGATGGTCCCAGTATACATCCTGATGGTCCAAGTATTCCAAGTGCACATCCTGATGGTCCCAGTATTCCCAGTGCACATCCTGATGGTCCCAGTATACCCAGTATACATCCTGATGGTCCCAATATACCAGTATACATTCTAATGGTCCCAGTATACATCCTGATGGTCCCACTATACCCAGTATACATCCTGATGGTCCCAGTATACATCCTGTTGGTCCCAGTGCACATCCTGATGGTCCCAGTATACCCATTATACATCCAGATGGTCCCAGTATACCCAGTGCACATCCTGTTGGTCCCAGTGCACATCCTGATGGTCCCAATATACCCAGTATACATCCAGATGGTCCCAGTATACCCAGTGCACATCCTGATGGTCCCAGTGTACCCAGTATGCATCCTGATGGTCCCAATATACCCAGTATACATCCAGATGGTCCCAGTATACCCAGTGCACATCCTGATGGTCCCAGTGTACCCAGTATGCATCCTGATGGTCCCAGAATAAATCCTGATGGTCCCAGTATACCCAGTATACATCCTTATGGTCCCTGTACACAACCTGATTGTCCCAGTATACTCAGTATACATCCTGATGGTTCCAGTATACATCCTGATGGTCCCAGTATACCCAGTATACATCCTGATGGTCCCAGTATACATCCTGATGGTCCCAGTATACCCAGTATACATCCTGATGGTCCCAGTATACATCCTGATGGTCCCAGTATACCCAGTATACATCCTGATGGTCCCAGTATACCCAGTATACATCCTAATGGTCCCAGTATACCCAGTATAAATCCTGATGGTCCCAGTATACCCAGTATACATCCTGATGGTCCCAGTATACCCAGTATACATCCTGATGGTCCCAGTATACCCAGTATACATCCTGATGGTCCCAGTATACATCCTGATGGTCCCAGTATACATCCTGATGGTTCCAGTATACCCAGTATACATCCTGATGGTCCCACTATACATCCTGATGGTCCCAGTATACCCAGTATACATCCTGATGGTCCCAGTATAACCAGTATACATCCTGATGGTCCCAGTATACATCCTGATGGTCCCAGTATACCCAGTATAAATCCTGATAGTCCCAGTATACATCCTGATGGTCCCAGTATACATCCTGATGTTCCCAGTATACATCCTGATGGTCCCAGTATACATCCTGATGGTCCCAGTATACCCAGTATACATCCTGATGGTCCCAGTATACATCCTAATGTTCCCAGTATACATCCTGTTGGTCCCAGTACAAATCCTGATGGTCCCAGTATACATCCTGATGGTCCCAGTGTACCCAGTACACATCCTGATGGTCCCAGTATACATCCTGATGGTCCCAGAATACATCCTGATAGGTCCAGTATACCCAATATACATCCTGATGGTCCCAGTATACATCCTGATGGTCCCAGAATACATCCTGAGAGTTCCAGTATACCCAGTATACATCCTGATGGTCCCAGTACACATCCTGATGGTCCCAGTGCACATCCTGATGGTCCCAGTATACATCCTGATGGTCCCAGTACACATCCTGATGGTCCCAGTATACATCCTGATGGTCCCAGTATTCATCCTGATGGTCCCAGTATACCCAGTATACATCCTGATGGTCCCAGTATAAATCCTGATGGTCCCAGTATACCCAGTATACATCCTGATGGTACCAGTATTCATCCTGATGGTCCCAGTATACCCAGTATACATCCTGAGGGTCCCAGTATAAATCCTGATGGTCCCAGTATACCCAGTATACATCCTGATGGTCCCAGTATACCCAGTGCACATCCTGATGGTCCCAGTATACCCAGTATACATCCTGATGGTCCCAGTATACATCCTGATGGTCCAAGTATTCCAAGTGCACATCCTGATGGTCCCAGTATTCCCAGTGCACATCCTGATGGTCCCAGTATACCCAGTATACATCCTGATGGTCCCAATATACCAGTATACATTCTAATGGTCCCAGTATATATCCTGATGGTCCCAGTATACCCAGTATACATCCTGATGGTCCCAGTACACATCCTGATGGTCCCAGTATAAATCCTGATGGTCCCAGTATACATCCTGATGGTCCCAGTATACCCAGTATACATCCTGATAGTCCCAGTATACCCAGTATACATCCTGATGGTCCCAGTATACATCCTGTTGGTCCCAGTGCACATCCTGATGGTCCCAGTATACATCCTGATGGTCCCAGTATACCCAGTATACATTCTGTTGGTCCCAGTGCACATCCTGATGGTCCCAATATACCCAGTATACATCCAGATGGTCCCAGTATACCCAGTGCACATCCTGATGGTCCCAGTGTACCCAGTATGCATCCTGATGGTCCCAGAATAAATCCTGATGGTCCCAGTGTACCCAGTATACATCCTGATGGTCCCAGTACACATCCTGATTGTCCCAGTATACTCAGTATGCATCCTGATGGTTCCAGTATACATCCTGATGGTCCCAGTATTCAAAGTGCACATCCTGATGGTCCCAGTATTCCCAGTGCACATCCTGATGGTCCCAGTATACCCAGTATACATCCTGATGGTCCCAATATACCAGTATACATTCTAATGGTCCCAGTATACATCCTGATGGTCCCAGTATACCCAGTATACATCCTGATGGTCCCAGTATACATCCTGTTGGTCCCAGTGCACATCCTGATGGTCCCAGTATACATCCTGATGGTCCCAGTATACATCCTGATGTTCCCAGTATACCCAGTATACATCCTGATGGTCCCAGAATACATCCTGATAGTCCCAATATACCCAGTATACATCCTAATGGTCCCAGTATACATTCTGATGGACCCAGTATACATCCTGATGGTCCCAGTATACCCAATATACATCCTGATGGTCCCAGTACAAATCCTGATGGTCCCAGTATACATCCTGATGGTCCCAGTGTACCCAGTACACATCCTGATGGTCCCAGTATACATCCTGATGGTCCCAGAATACATCCTGATAGTTCCAGTATACCCAGTATACATCCTGATGGTCCCAGTACACATCCTGATGGTCCTAGTGCACATCCTGATGGTCCCAGTATACATCCTGATGGTCCCAGTACACATCCTGATGGTCCCAGTATACATCCTGATGGTCCCAGTATTCATCCTGATGGTCCCAGTATACCCAGTATACATCCTGATGGTCCCAGTATACCCAGTATACATCCTGATGGTACCAGTATTCATCCTGATGGTCCCAGTATACCCAGTATACATCCTGATGGTCCCAGTATAACCAGTATACATCCTGATGGTCCCAGTATACATCCTGATGGTCCCAGTATACCCAGTGCACATCGTGATGGTCCCAGTATACCCAGTATACATCCTGATGGTCCCAGTATACATCCTGATGGTCCAAGTATTCCAAGTGCACATCCTGATGGTCCCAGTATTCACAGTGCACATCCTGATGGTCCCAGTATACCCAGTATACATCCTGATGGTCCCAATATACCCAGTATACATCCTGATGGTCCCAATATACCAGTATACATTCTAATGGTCCCAGTATACATCCTGATGGTCCCAGTATACCCAGTATACATCCTGATGGTCCCAGTATACATCCTGATGGTCCCAGTATACATCCTGATGGTCCCAGTATACCCAGTATACATCCTGATGGTCCCAGTATACCCAGTATACATCCTGATGGTCCCAGTGTACCCAGTATACATCCTGACGGTCCCAGTATACATCCTGATGATCCCAGTATACATCCTGATGGTCCCAGTATACCCAGTATACATCCTGATGGTCCCAGTATACATCCTGATGGTCCCAGTATACCCAGTATACATCCTGATGGTCCCAGTATACATCCTGATGGTCCCAGTATACATCCTGATGGTCCCAGTACACATCCTGATGGTCCCAGTATACATCCTGATGGTCCCAGTATACCCAGTATACATCCTGATGGTCCCAGTATACATCCTGATGGTCCCAGTATACCCAGTATACATCCTGATGGTCCCAGTATACCCAGTATACATCCTGATGGTCCTAGTATACCCAGTATACATCCTGATGGTCCCAGTACACATCCTGATGGTCCCAGTATACCCAGTGCACATCCTGATGGTTCCAGTATACCCAGTATACATCCTGATGGTCCCAGTATACCCAGTATACATCCTGGTGTTCCCAGTATACATCCTGGTGTTCCCAGTATACATCCTGATGGTCCCAGTATACATCCTGATGGTCCCAGTATACATCCTGATAGTTCCAGTAAACCCAGTATACATCCTGATGGTCCCAGAATACATCCTGATAGTTCCAGTATACCCAGTATACATTCTGATGGTCCCAGTATACATCCTGATGGTCCCAGTATACCCAGTATACATCCTGATGGTCCCAGTACAAATCCTGATGGTCCCAGTACACATCCTGATGGTCCAAGTATACATCCTGATGGTCCCAGTGTACCCAGTATACATCCTGATGGTCCCAGTATACATCCTGATTGGTCCCACTATACATCCTGATGGTCCCAGTACACATCCTGATGGTCCCAGTATACATCCTGATGGTCCCAGTATACCCAGTATACATCCTGATGGTCCCAGTATACATCCTGATGGTCCCAGTATACCCAGTATACATCCTGATGGTCCCAGTATACATCCTGATGGTCCTAGTATACCCAGTATACATCCTGATGGTCCCAGTACACATCCTGATGGTCCCAGTATACCCAGTATACATCCTGATGGTCCCAGTATATCCAGTGCACATCCTGATGGTCCCAGTATACCCAGTGCACATCCTGATGGTCCCAGTATACCCAGTATACATCCTGATGGTCCCAGTATACCCAGTATACATCCTGGTGTTCCCAGTATACATCCTGATGGTCCCAGTATACATCCTGATGGTCCCAGTATACATCCTGATGTTCCCAGTATACATCCTGATGGTCCCAGTATACCCAGTATACATCTTGATGGTCCCAGAATACATCCTGATAGTTCCAATATACCCAGTATACATCCTAATGGTCCCAGTATACAGTCTGATGGTCCCAGTATACATCCTGATGGTCCCAGTATACCCAGTATACATCCTGATGGTCCCAGTGTACCTAGTACACCTCCTGATGGTCCCAGTATACATCCTGATGGTCCCAGAATACATCCTGATAGTTCCAGTATACCCAGTATACATCCTGATGGTCCCAGTACACATCCTGATGGTCCTAGTGCACATCCTGATGGTCCCAGTATACATCCTGATGGTCCCAGTACACATCCTGATGGTCCCAGTATACATCCTAATGTTCCCAGTATACATCCTGATGGTCCCAGTATACATCCTGATGGTCCCAGTATACCCAGTATAGATCCTGATGGTCCCAGTATACCCAGTATAGATCCTGATGGTCCCAGTATACATCCTGATGGTCCCAGTACACATCCTGATGGTCCAATGCACATCCTGATGGTCCCAGTATACATCCTGATGGTCCCAGTATACCCAGTATACATCCTGATGGTCCCAGTATACCCAGTATACATCCTGATGGTACCAGTATTCATCCTGATGGTCCCAGTATACCCAGTATACATCCTGATGGTCCCAGTATAACCAGTATACATCCTGATGGTCCCAGTATACATCCTGATGGTCCCAGTATACCCAGTATACATCCTGATGGTCCCAGTATACCCAGTGCACATCGTGATGGTCCCAGTATACCCAGTATACATCCTGATGGTCCCAGTATACATCCTGATGGTCCAAGTATTCCAAGTGCACATCCTGATGGTCCCAGTATTCCCAGTGCACATCCTGATGGTCCCAGTATACCCAGTATACATCCTGATGGTCCCAATATACCAGTATACATTCTAATGGTCCCAGTATACATCCTGATGGTCCCAGTATACCCAGTATACATCCTGATGGTCCCAGTATAACCAGTATACATCCTGATGGTCACAGTATACATCCTGATGGTCCCAGTATACCCAGTATACATCCTGATGGTCCCAGTATACATCCTGATGGTCCCAGTATACCCAGTATACATCCTGATGGTCCCAGTATAACCAGTATACATCCTGATGGTCACAGTATACATCCTGATGGTCCCAGTATACCCAGTATACATCCTGATGGTCCCAGTATACATCCTGATGGTCCCAGTATACCCAGTATACATCCTGATGGTCCCAGTATACCCAGTATACATCCTGATGGTCCCAGTGTACCCAGTATACATCCTGACGGTCCCAGTATACATCCTGATGATCCCAGTATACATCCTGATGGTCCCAATATACCCAGTATACATCCTGATGGTCCCAGTATACATCCTGATGGTCCCAGTATACCCAGTATACATCCTGATGGTCCCAGTATACATCCTGATGGTCCCAGTATACATCCTGATGGTCCCAGTACACATCCTGATGGTCCCAGTATACATCCTGATGGTCCCAGTATACCCAGTATACATCCTGATGGTCCCAGTACACATCCTGATGGTCCCAGTATACCCAGTGCACATCCTGATGGTCCCAGTATACCCAGTATACATCCTGATGGTCCCAGTATACCCAGTATACATCCTGGTGTTCCCAGTATACATCCTGGTGTTCCCAGTATACATCCTGATGGTCCCAGTATACATCCTGATGGTCCCAGTATACATCCTGATAGTTCCAGTATACCCAGTATACATCCTGATGGTCCCAGAATACATCCTGATAGTTCCAGTATACCCAGTATACATTCTGATGGTCCCAGTATACGTCCTGATGGTCCCAGTATACCCAGTATACATCCTGATGGTCCCAGTACAAATCCTGATGGTCCCAGTACACATCCTGATGGTCCAAGTATACATCCTGATGGTCCCAGTGTACCCAGTATACATCCTGATGGTCCCAGTATACATCCTGATTGGTCCCACTATACATCCTGATGGTCCCAGTACACATCCTGATGGTCCCAGTATACATCCTGATGGTCCCAGTATACCCAGTATACATCCTGATGGTCCCAGTATACATCCTGATGGTCCCAGTATACCCAGTATACATCGTGATGGTCCCAGTATACATCCTGATGGTCCTAGTATACCCAGTATACATCCTGATGGTCCCAGTACACATCCTGATGGTCCCAGTATACCCAGTATACATCCTGATGGTCCCAGTATATCCAGTGCACATCCTGATGGTCCCAGTATACCCAGTGCACATCCTGATGGTCCCAGTATACCCAGTATACATCCTGATGGTCCCAGTATACCCAGTATACATCCTGGTGTTCCCAGTATACATCCTGATGGTCCCAGTATACATCCTGATGGTCCCAGTATACATCCTAATGTTCCCAGTATACATCCTGATGGTCCCAGTATACCCAGTATAGATCCTGATGGTCCCAGTATACCCAGTATAGATCCTGATGGTCCCAGTATACATCCTGATTGGTCCCAGTATACATCCTGATGGTCCCAGTACACATCCTGATGGTCCCAGTATTCATCCTGATGGTCCCAGTATACCCAGTATACATCCTGATGGTCCCAGTATACATCCTGATGGTCCCAGTATACCCAGTATACATCCTGATGGTCCCAGTATACATCCTGATGGTCCTAGTATACCCAGTATACATCCTGATGGTCCCAGTACACATCCTGATGGTCCCAGTATACCCAGTATACATCCTGATGGTCCCAGTATATCCAGTGCACATCCTGATGGTCCCAGTATACCCAGTGCACATCCTGATGGTCCCAGTATACCCAGTATACATCCTGATGGTCCCAGTATACCCAGTATACATCCTGGTGTTCCCAGTATACATCCTGATGGTCCCAGTATACATCCTGATGGTCCCAGTATACATCCTAATGTTCCCAGTATACATCCTGATGGTCCCAGTATACATCCTGATGGTCCCAGTATACCCAGTATAGATCCTGATGGTCCCAGTATACCCAGTATAGATCCTGATGGTCCCAGTATACATCCTGATGGTCCCAGTACACATCCTGATGGTCCAATGCACATCCTGATGGTCCCAGTATACATCCTGATGGTCCCAGTACACATCCTGATGGTCCCAGTACACATCCTGATGGTCCCAGTATACCCAGTATACATCCTGATGGTCCCAGTATATCCAGTGCACATCCTGATGGTCCCAGTATACCCAGTGCACATCCTGATGGTCCCAGTATACCCAGTATACATCCTGATGGTCCCAGTATACATCCTGATGTTCCCAGTATACATCCTGATGGTCCCAGTATACCCAGTATACATCCTGATGGTCCCAGTATACATCCTGATGGTCCCAGTATACCCAGTATACATCCTGATGGTCCCAGTATACATCCTGATGGTCCCAGTATAAATCCTGATGGTCCCAGTACACATCCTGATGGTCCCAGTATACATCCTGATGGTCCCAGTATACATCCTGATGGTCCCAGTATACCCAGTATACATCCTGATGGTCCCAGTATACATCCTGATGGTCCCAGTATACCCAGTATACATCCTGATGGTCCCAGTATACCCAGTATACATCCTGATGGTCCTAGTATACCCAGTATACATCCTGATGGTCCCAGTATACCCAGTGCACATCCTGATAGTCCCAGTATACCCAGTATACATCCTGATGGTACCAGTATACCCAGTATACATCCTGGTGTTCCCAGTATACATCCTGGTGTTCCCAGTATACATCCTGATGGTCCCAGTATACATCCTGATGGTCCCAGTATACATCCTGATAGTTCCAGTATACCCAGTATACATCCTGATGGTCCCAGAATACATCCTGATAGTTCCAGTATACCCAGTATACATTCTGATGGTCCCAGTATACATCCTGATGGTCCCAGTATACCCAGTATACATCCTGATGGTCCCAGTACAAATCCTGATGGTCCCAGTACACATCCTGATGGTCCAAGTATACATCCTGATGGTCCCAGTATACATCCTGATTGGTCCCAGTATACATCCTGATGGTCCCAGTATACATCCTGATGGTCCCAGTACACATCCTGATGGTCCCAGTATACATCCTGATGGTCCCAGTATACCCAGTATACATCCTGATGGTCCCAGTATACATCCTGATGGTCCCAGTATACCCAGTATACATCCTGATGGTCCCAGTATACATCCTGATGGTCCTAGTATACCCAGTATACATCCTGATGGTCCCAGTACACATCCTGATGGTCCCAGTATACCCAGTATACATCCTGATGGTCCCAGTATATCCAGTGCACAACCTGATGGTCCCAGTATACCCAGTGCACATCCTGATGGTCCCAGTATACCCAGTATACATCCTGATGGTCCCAGTATACCCAGTATACATCCTGGTGTTCCCAGTATACATCCTGATGGTCCCAGTATACATCCTGATGGTCCCAGTATACATCCTGATGTTCCCAGTATACATTCTGATGGTCCCAGTATACATCCTGATGGTCCCAGTATACCCAGTATAGATCCTGATGGTCCCAGTATACATCCTGATGTTCCCAGTATACATCCTGATGGTCCCAGTATACCCAGTATACATCCTGATGGTCCCAGTATACATCCTGATGGTCCCAGTATACATCCTGATGTTCCCAGTATACATCCTGATGGTCCCAGTATACCCAGTATACATCCTGATGGTCCCAGAATACATCCTGATAGTTCCAATATACCCAGTATACATCCTAATGGTCCCAGTATACATTCTGATGGTCCCAGTATACATCCTGATGGTCCCAGTATACCCAATATACATCCTGATGGTCCCAGTATACATCCTGATGGTCCCAGTGTACCCAGTACACCTCCTGATGGTCCCAGTATACATCCTGATGGTCCCAGAATACATCCTGATAGTTCCAGTATACCCAGTATACATCCTGATGGTCCCAGTACACATCCTGATGGTCCTAGTGCACATCCTGATGGTCCCAGTATACATCCTGATGGTCCCAGTACACATCCTGATGGTCCCAGTATACATCCTGATGGTCCCAGTATTCATCCTGATGGTCCCAGTATACCCAGTATACATCCTGATGGTACCAGTATTCATCCTGATGGTCCCAGTATACCCAGTATACATCCTGATGGTCCCTGTATAACCAGTATACATCCTGATGGTCCCAGTATACATCCTGATGGTCCCAGTATACCCAGTATACATCCTGATGGTCCCAGTATACCCAGTGCACATCGTGATGGTCCCAGTATACCCAGTATACATCCTGATGGTCCCAGTATACATCCTGATGGTCCAAGTATTCCAAGTGCACATCCTGATGGTCCCAGAATTCCCAGTGCACATCCTGATGGTCCCAGTATACCCAGTATACATCCTGATGGTCCCAATATACCAGTATACATTCTAATGGTCCCAGTATACATCCTGATGGTCCCAGTATACCCAGTATACATCCCGATGGTCCCAGTATAACCAGTATACATCCTGATGGTCCCAGTATACATCCTGATGGTCCCAGTATACCCAGTATACATCCTGATGGTCCCAGTATACATCCTGATGGTCCCAGTATACCCAGTATACATCCTGATGGTCCCAGTATACCCAGTATACATCCTGATGGTCCCAGTGTACCCAGTATACATCCTGACGGTCCCAGTATACATCCTGATGATCCCAGTATACATCCTGATGGTCCCAGTATACCCAGTATACATCCTGATGGTCCCAGTATACATCCTGATGGTCCCAGTATACCCAGTATACATCCTGATGGTCCCAGTATACATCCTGATGGTCCCAGTATACATCCTGATGGTCCCAGTACACATCCTGATGGTCCCAGTATACATCCTGATGGTCCCAGTATACCCAGTATACATCCTGATGGTCCCAGTATACATCCTGATGGTCCCAGTATACCCAGTATACATCCTGATGGTCCCAATATACCCAGTATACATCCTGATGGTCCTAGTATACCCAGTATACATCCTGATGGTCCCAGTATACATCCTGATGGTCCCAGTATACCCAGTATACATCCTGATGGTCCCAGTATACCCAGTATACATCCTGATGGTCCTAGTATACCCAGTATACATCCTGATGGTCCCAGTACACATCCTGATGGTCCCAGTATACCCAGTGCACATCCTGATGGTCCCAGTATACCCAGTATACATCCTGATGGTCCCAGTATACCCAGTATACATCCTGGTGTTCCCAGTATACATCCTGGTGTTCCCAGTATACATCCTGATGGTCCCAGTATACATCCTGATGGTCCCAGTATACATCCTGATAGTTCCAGTAAACCCAGTATACATCCTGATGGTCACAGAATACATCCTGATAGTTCCAGTATACCCAGTATACATTCTGATGGTCCCAGTATACATCCTGATGGTCCCAGTATACCCAGTATACATCCTGATGGTCCCAGTACAAATCCTGATGGTCCCAGTACACATCCTGATGGTCCAAGTATACATCCTGATGGTCCCAGTGTACCCAGTATACATCCTGATGGTCCCAGTATACATCCTGATTGGTCCCACTATACATCCTGATGGTCCCAGTACACATCCTGATGGTCCCAGTATACATCCTGATGGTCCCAGTATACCCAGTATACATCCTGATGGTCCCAGTATACATCCTGATGGTCCCAGTATACCCAGTATACATCCTGATGGTCCCAGTATACATCCTGATGGTCCTAGTATACCCAGTATACATCCTGATGGTCCCAGTACACATCCTGATGGTCCCAGTATACCCAGTATACATCCTGATGGTCCCAGTATATCCAGTGCACATCCTGATGGTCCCAGTATACCCAGTGCACATCCTGATGGTCCCAGTATACCCAGTATACATCCTGATGGTCCCAGTATACCCAGTATACATCCTGGTGTTCCCAGTATACATCCTGATGGTCCCAGTATACATCCTGATGGTCCCAGTATACATCCTGATGTTCCCAGTATACATCCTGATGGTCCCAGTATACCCAGTATACATCCTGATGGTCCCAGAATACATCCTGATAGTTCCAATATACCCAGTATACATCCTAATGGTCCCAGTATACATCCTGATGGTCCCAGTATACCCAATATACATCCTGATGGTCCCAGTACAAATCCTGATGGTCCCAGTATACATCCTGATGGTCCCAGTGTACCCAGTACACCTCCTGATGGTCCCAGTATACATCCTGATGGTCCCAGAATACATCCTGATAGTTCCAGTATACCCAGTATACATCCTGATGGTCCCAGTACACATCCTGATGGTCCTAGTGCACATCCTGATGGTCCCAGTATACATCCTGATGGTCCCAGTACACATCCTGATGGTCCCAGTATACATCCTGATGGTCCCAGTATTCATCCTGATGGTCCCAGTATACCCAGTATACATCCTGATGGTCCCAGTATACCCAGTATACATCCTGATGGTACCAGTATTCATCCTGATGGTCCCAGTATACCCAGTATACATCCTGATGGTCCCAGTATAACCAGTATACATCCTGATGGTCCCAGTATACATCCTGATGGTCCCAGTATACCCAGTATACATCCTGATGGTCCCAGTATACCCAGTATACATCCTGATGGTCCCAGTATACATCCTGATGGTCCCAGTATACCCAGTATACATCCTGATGGTCCCAGTATACCCAGTATACATCCTGATGGTCCCAGTATACCCAGTATACATCCTGATGGTCCCAGTATACATCCTGATGGTCCAAGTATTCCAAGTGCACATCCTGATGGTCCCAGAATTCCCAGTGCACATCCTGATGGTCCCAGTATACCCAGTATACATCCTGATGGTCCCAATATACCAGTATACATTCTAATGGTCCCAGTATACATCCTGATGGTCCCAGTATACCCAGTATACATCCTGATGGTCCCAGTATAACCAGTATACATCCTGATGGTCCCAGTATACATCCTGATGGTCCCAGTATACATCCTGATGGTCCCAGTACACATCCTGATGGTCCCAGTATACATCCTGATGGTCCCAGTATACCCAGTATACATCCTGATGGTCCCAGTATACATCCTGATGGTCCCAGTATACCCAGTATACATCCTGATGGTCCTAGTATACCCAGTATACATCCTGATGGTCCCAGTACACATCCTGATGGTCCCAGTATACCCAGTGCACATCCTGATGGTCCCAGTATACCCAGTATACATCCTGATGGTCCCAGTATACCCAGTATACATCCTGATGGTCCCAGTATACATCCTGGTGTTCCCAGTATACATCCTGATGGTCCCAGTATACATCCTGATGGTCCCAGTATACATCCTGATAGTTCCAGTAAACCCAGTATACATCCTGATGGTCCCAGAATACATCCTGATAGTTCCAGTATACCCAGTATACATTCTGATGGTCCCAGTATACATCCTGATGGTCCCAGTATACCCAGTATACATCCTGATGGTCCCAGTACAAATCCTGATGGTCCCAGTACACATCCTGATGGTCCAAGTATACATCCTGATGGTCCCAGTATACATCCTGATTGGTCCCACTATACATCCTGATGGTCCCAGTACACATCCTGATGGTCCCAGTATACATCCTGATGGTCCCAGTATACCCAGTATACATCCTGATGGTCCCAGTATACATCCTGATGGTCCCAGTATACCCAGTATACATCCTGATGGTCCCAGTATACATCCTGATGGTCCTAGTATACCCAGTATACATCCTGATGGTCCCAGTACACATCCTGATGGTCCCAGTATACCCAGTATACATCCTGATGGTCCCAGTATATCCAGTGCACATCCTGATGGTCCCAGTATACCCAGTGCACATCCTGATGGTCCCAGTATACCCAGTATACATCCTGATGGTCCCAGTATACCCAGTATACATTCTGGTGTTCCCAGTATACATCCTGATGGTCCCAGTATACATCCTGATGGTCCCAGTATACATCCTGATGTTCCCAGTATACATCCTGATGGTCCCAGTATACATCCTGATGGTCCCAGTATACCCAGTATAGATCCTGATGGTCCCAGTATACCCAGTATAGATCCTGATGGTCCCAGTATACATCCTGATGGTCCCAGTATACATCCTGATGTTCCCAGTATACATCCTGATGGTCCCAGAATACATCCTGATAGTTCCAATATACCCAGTATACATCCTAATGGTCCCAGTATACATTCTGATGGTCCCAGTATACATCCTGATGGTCCCAGTATACCCAATATACATCCTGATGGTCCCAGTAAAAATCCTGATGGTCCCAGTATACATCCTGATGGTCCCAGTGTACCCAGTACACATCCTGATGGTCCCAGTATACATCCTGATGGTCCCAGAATACATCCTGATAGTTCCAGTATACCCAGTATACATCCTGATGGTCCCAGTACACATCCTGATGGTCCCAGTGCACATCTTGATGGTCCCAGTATACATCCTGATGGTCCCAGTACACATCCTGATGGTCCCAGTATACATCCTGATGGTCCCAGTATACATCCTGATGGTCCCAGTATACCCAGTATACATCCTGACGGTCCCAGTATACATCCTGATGGTCCCAGTATTCATCCTGATGGTCCCAGTATACCCAGTATACATCCTGATGGTCCCAGTATAAATCCTGATGGTCCCAGTATACCCAGTATACATCCTGATGGTACCAGTATTCATCCTGATGGTCACAGTATACCCAGTATACATCCTGATGGTCCCAGTATAAATCCTGATGGTCCCAGTATACCCAGTATACATCCTGATGGTCCCAGTATACCCAGTGCACATCGTGATGGTCCCAGTATACCCAGTATACATCCTGATGGTCCCAGTATACATCCTGTTGGTCCCAGTGCACATCCTGATGGTCCCAGTATACCCAGTATACATCCAGATGGTCCCAGTATACCCAGTGCACATCCTGATGGTCCCAGTATTCCCAGTGCACATCCTGATGGTCCCAGTATACCCAGTATACATCCTGATGGTCCCAATATACCAGTATACATTCTAATGGTCCCAGTATACATCCTGATGGTCCCACTATACCCAGTATACATCCTGATGGTCCCAGTATACATCCTGTTGGTCCCAGTGCACATCCTGATGGTCCCAGTATACCCAGTATACATCCAGATGGTCCCAGTATACCCAGTGCACATCCTGTTGGTCCCAGTGCACATCCTGATGGTCCCAATATACCCAGTATACATCCAGATGGTCCCAGTATACCCAGTGCACATCCTGATGGTCCCAGTGTACCCAGTATGCATCCTGATGGTCCCAATATACCCAGTATACATCCAGATGGTCCCAGTATACCCAGTGCACATCCTGATGGTCCCAGTGTACCCAGTATGCATCCTGGTGGTCCCAGAATAAATCCTGATGGTCCCAGTATACCCAGTATACATCCTTATGGTCCCAGTACACAACCTGATTGTCCCAGTATACTCAGTATACATCCTGATGGTTCCAGTATACATCCTGATGGTCCCAGTATACCCAGTATACATCCTGATGGTCCCAGTATACATCCTGATGGTCCCAGTATACCCAGTATACATCCTGATGGTCCCAGTATACATCCTAATGGTCCCAGTATACCCAGTATACATCCTGATGGTCCCAGTATACCCAGTATACATCCTAATGGTCCCAGTATACCCAGTATAAATCCTGATGGTCCCAGTATACCCAGTATACATCCTGATGGTCCCAGTATACCCAGTATACATCCTGATGGTCCCAGTATACCCAGTATACATCCTGATGGTCCCAGTATACATCCTGATTGTCCCAGTATACATCCTGATGGTTCCAGTATACCCAGTATACATCCTGATGGTCCCACTATACATCCTGATGGTCCCAGTATACCCAGTATACATCCTGATGGTCCCAGTATAACCAGTATACATCCTGATGGTCCCAGTATACATCCTGATGGTCCCAGTATACCCAGTATAAATCCTGATAGTCCCAGTATACATCCTGATGGTCCCAGTATACATCCTGATGTTCCCAGTATACATCCTGATGGTCCCAGTATACATCCTGATGGTCCCAGTATACCCAGTATACATCCTGATGGTCCCAGTATACATCCTAATGTTCCCAGTATACATCCTGTTGGTCCCAGTACAAATCCTGATGGTCCCAGTATACATCCTGATGGTCCCAGTGTACCCAGTACACATTCTGATGGTCCCAGTATACATCCTGATGGTCCCAGAATACATCCTGATAGGTCCAGTATACCCAATATACATCCTGATGGTCCCAGTATACATCCTGATGGTCCCAGAATACATCCTGAGAGTTCCAGTATACCCAGTATACATCCTGATGGTCCCAGTACACATCCTGATGGTCCCAGTGCACATCCTGATGGTCCCAGTATACATCCTGATGGTCCCAGTACACATCCTGATGGTCCCAGTATACATCCTGATGGTCCCAGTATTCATCCTGATGGTCCCAGTATACCCAGTATACATCCTGATGGTCCCAGTATAAATCCTGATGGTCCCAGTATACCCAGTATACATCCTGATGGTACCAGTATTCATCCTGATGGTCCCAGTATACCCAGTATACATCCTGAGGGTCCCAGTATAAATCCTGATGGTCCCAGTATACCCAGTATACATCCTGATGGTCCCAGTATACCCAGTGCACATCCTGATGGTCCCAGTATACCCAGTATACATCCTGATGGTCCCAGTATACATCCTGATGGTCCAAGTATTCCAAGTGCACATCCTGATGGTCCCAGTATTCCCAGTGCACATCCTGATGGTCCCAGTATACCCAGTATACATCCTGATGGTCCCAATATACCAGTATACATTCTAATGGTCCCAGTATACATCCTGATGGTCCCAGTATACCCAGTATACATCCTGATGGTCCCAGTACACATCCTGATGGTCCCAGTATAAATCCTGATGGTACCAGTACACATCCTGATGGTCCCAGTATATCCAGTATACATCCTGATAGTCCCAGTATACCCAGTATACATCCTGATGGTCCCAGTATACATCCTGTTGGTCCCAGTGCACATCCTGATGGTCCCAGTATACATCCTGATGGTCCCAGTATACCCAGTATACATTCTGTTGGTCCCAGTGCACATCCTGATGGTCCCAATATACCCAGTATACATCCAGATGGTCCCAGTATACCCAGTGCACATCCTGATGGTCCCAGTGTACCCAGTACGCATCCTGATGGTCCCAGAATAAATCCTGATGGTCCCAGTGTACCCAGTATACATCCTGATGGTCCCAGTACACATCCTGATTGTCCCAGTATACTCAGTATGCATCCTGATGGTTCCAGTATACATCCTGATGGTCCCAGTATTCAAAGTGCACATCCTGATGGTCCCAGTATTCCCAGTGCACATCCTGATGGTCCCAGTATACCCAGTATACATCCTGATGGTCCCAATATACCAGTATACATTCTAATGGTTCCAGTATACATCCTGATGGTCCCAGTATACCCAGTATACATCCTGATGGTCCCAGTATACATCCTGTTGGTCCCAGTGCACATCCTGATGGTCCCAGTATACATCCTGATGGTCCCAGTATACATCCTGATGTTCCCAGTATACCCAGTATACATCCTGATGGTCCCAGAATACATCCTGATAGTCCCAATATACCCAGTATACATCCTAATGGTCCCAGTATACATTCTGATGGACCCAGTATACATCCTGATGGTCCCAGTATACCCAATATACATCCTGATAGTCCCAGTACAAATCCTGATGGTCCCAGTATACATCCTGATGGTCCCAGTGTACCCAGTACACATCCTGATGGTCCCAGTATACATCCTGATGGTCCCAGAATACATCCTGATAGTTCCAGTATACCCAGTATACATCCTGATGGTCCCAGTACACATCCTGATGGTCCTAGTGCACATCCTGATGGTCCCAGTATACATCCTGATGGTCCCAGTACACATCCTGATGGTCCCAGTATACATCCTGATGGTCCCAGTATTCATCCTGATGGTCCCAGTATACCCAGTATACATCCTGATGGTCCCAGTATACCCAGTATACATCCTGATGGTACCAGTATTCATCCTGATGGTCCCAGTATACCCAGTATACATCCTGATGGTCCCAGTATAACCAGTATACATCCTGATGGTCCCAGTATACATCCTGATGGTCCCAGTATACCCAGTGCACATCGTGATGGTCCCAGTATACCCAGTATACATCCTGATGGTCCCAGTATACATCCTGATGGTCCAAGTATTCCAAGTGCACATCCTGATGGTCCCAGTATTCACAGTGCACATCCTGATGGTCCCAGTATACCCAGTATACATCCTGATGGTCCCAATATACCCAGTATACATCCTGATGGTCCCAATATACCAGTATACATTCTAATGGTCCCAGTATACATCCTGATGGTCCCAGTATACCCAGTATACATCCTGATGGTCCCAGTATAACCAGTATACATCCTGATGGTCCCAGTATACATCCTGATGGTCCCAGTATACCCAGTATACATCCTGATGGTCCCAGTATACATCCTGATGGTCCCAGTATACCCAGTATACATCCTGATGGTCCCAGTATACCCAGTATACATCCTGATGGTCCCAGTGTACCCAGTATACATCCTGACGGTCCCAGTATACATCCTGATGATCCCAGTATACATCCTGATGGTCCCAGTATACCCAGTATACATCCTGATGGTCCCAGTATACATCCTGATGGTCCCAGTATACCCAGTATACATTCTGATGGTCCCAGTATACATCCTGATGGTCCCAGTATACATCCTGATGGTCCCAGTACACATCCTGATGGTCCCAGTATACATCCTGATGGTCCCAGTATACCCAGTATACATCCTGATGGTCCCAGTATACATCCTGATGGTCCCAGTATACCCAGTATACATCCTGATGGTCCCAGTATACCCAGTATACATCCTGATGGTCCTAGTATACCTAGTATACATCCTGATGGTCCCAGTACACATCCTGATGGTCCCAGTATACCCAGTGCACATCCTGATGGTCCCAGTATACCCAGTATACATCCTGATGGTCCCAGTATACCCAGTATACATCCTGGTGTTCCCAGTATACATCCTGGTGTTCCCAGTATACATCCTGATGGTCCCAGTATACATCCTGATGGTCCCAGTATACATCCTGATAGTTCCAGTATACCCAGTATACATCCTGATGGTCCCAGAATACATCCTGATAGTTCCAGTATACCCAGTATACATTCTGATGGTCCCAGTATACATCCTGATGGTCCCAGTATACCCAGTATACATCCTGATGGTCCCAGTACAAATCCTGATGGTCCCAGGACACATCCTGATGGTCCAAGTATACATCCTGATGGTCCCAGTGTACCCAGTATACATCCTGATGGTCCCAGTATACATCCTGATTGGTCCCACTATACATCCTGATGGTCCCAGTACACATCCTGATGGTCCCAGTATACATCCTGATGGTCCCAGTATACCCAGTATACATCCTGATGGTCCCAGTATACATCCTGATGGTCCCAGTATACCCAGTATACATCCTGATGGTCCCAGTATACATCCTGATGGTCCTAGTATACCCAGTATACATCCTGATGGTCCCAGTACACATCCTGATGGTCCCAGTATACCCAGTATACATCCTGATGGTCCCAGTATATCCAGTGCACATCCTGATGGTCCCAGTATACCCAGTGCACATCCTGATGGTCCCAGTATACCCAGTATACATCCTGATGGTCCCAGTATACCCAGTATACATCCTGGTGTTCCCAGTATACATCCTGGTGTTCCCAGTATACATCCTGATGGTCCCAGTATACATCCTGATGTTCCCAGTATACATCCTGATGGTCCCAGTATACCCAGTATAGATCCTGATGGTCCCAGTATACCCAGTATAGATCCTGATGGTCCCAGTATACCCAGTATAGATCCTGATGGTCCCAGTATACATCCTGATGTTCCCAGTATACATCCTGATGGTCCCAGTATACCCAGTATACATCCTGATGGTCCCAGTATACATCCTGATGTTCCCAGTATACATCCTGATGGTCCCAGAATACATCCTGATAGTTCCAATATACCCAGTATACATCCTAATGGTCCCAGTATACATTCTGATGGTCCCAGTATACATCCTGATGGTCCCAGTATACCCAATATACATCCTGATGGTCCCAGTACAAATCCTGATGGTCCCAGTATACATCCTGATGGTCCTAGTGTACCCAGTACACATCCTGATGGTCCCAGTATACATCCTGATGGTCCCAGAATACATCCTGATAGTTCCAGTATACCCAGTATACATCCTGATGGTCCCAGTACACATCCTGATGGTCCCAGTGCACATCCTGATGGTCCCAGTACACATCCTGATGGTCCCAGTACACATCCTGATGGTCCCAGTACACATCCTGATGGTCCCAGTATACCCAGTATACATCCTGATGGTCCCAGTATATCCAGTGCACATCCTGATGGTCCCAGTATACCCAGTGCACATCCTGATGGTCCCAGTATACCCAGTATAGATCCTGATGGTCCCAGTATACATCCTGATGTTCCCAGTATACATCCTGATGGTCCCAGTATACCCAGTATACATCCTGATGGTCCCAGTATACATCCTGATGTTCCCAGTATACATCCTGATGGTCCCAGAATACATCCTGATAGTTCCAATATACCCAGTATACATCCTAATGGTCCCAGTATACATCCTGATGGTCCCAGTATACCCAATATACATCCTGATGGTCCCAGTACAAATCCTGATGGTCCCAGTATACATCCTGATGGTCCCAGTGTACCCAGTACACATCCTGATGGTCCCAGTATACATCCTGATGGTCCCAGAATACATCCTGATAGTTCCAGTATACCCAGTATACATCCTGATGGTCCCAGTACACATCCTGATGGTCCCAGTGCACATCTTGATGGTCCCAGTATACATCCTGATGGTCCCAGTACACATCCTGATGGTCCCAGTATACATCCTGATGGTCCCAGTATTCATCCTGATGGTCCCAGTATACCCAGTATACATCCTGATGGTCCCAGTATAAATCCTGATGGTCCCAGTATTCATCCTGATGGTCCCAGTATACCCAGTATACATCCTGATGGTCCCAGTATAAATCCTGATGGTCCCAGTATACCCAGTATACATCCTGATGGTCCCAGTATACCCAGTGCACATCGTGATGGTCCCAGTATACCCAGTATACATCCTGATGGTACCAGTATTCATCCTGATGGTCCCAGTATACCCAGTATACATCCTGATGGTCCCAGTATAACCAGTATACATCCTGATGGTCCCAGTATACATCCTGATGGTCCCAGTATACCCAGTGCACATCGTGATGGTCCCAGTATACCCAGTATACATCCTGATGGTCCCAGTATACATCCTGATGGTCCAAGTATTCCAAGTGCACATCCTGATGGTCCCAGTATTCACAGTGCACATCCTGATGGTCCCAGTATACCCAGTATACATCCTGATGGTCCCAATATACCCAGTATACATCCTGATGGTCCCAATATACCAGTATACATTCTAATGGTCCCAGTATACATCCTGATGGTCCCAGTATACCCAGTATACATCCTGATGGTCCCAGTATAACCAGTATACATCCTGATGGTCCCAGTATACATCCTGATGGTCCCAGTATACCCAGTATACATCCTGATGGTCCCAGTATACATCCTGATGGTCCCAGTATACCCAGTATACATCCTGATGGTCCCAGTATACCCAGTATACATCCTGATGGTCCCAGTGTACCCAGTATACATCCTGACGGTCCCAGTATACATCCTGATGATCCCAGTATACATCCTGATGGTCCCAGTATACCCAGTATACATCCTGATGGTCCCAGTATACATCCTGATGGTCCCAGTATACCCAGTATACATCCTGATGGTCCCAGTATACATCCTGATGGTCCCAGTATACATCCTGATGGTCCCAGTACACATCCTGATGGTCCCAGTATACATCCTGATGGTCCCAGTATACCCAGTATACATCCTGATGGTCCCAGTATACATCCTGATGGTCCCAGTATACCCAGTATACATCCTGATGGTCCCAGTATACCCAGTATACATCCTGATGGTCCTAGTATACCTAGTATACATCCTGATGGTCCCAGTACACATCCTGATGGTCCCAGTATACCCAGTGCACATCCTGATGGTCCCAGTATACCCAGTATACATCCTGATGGTCCCAGTATACCCAGTATACATCCTGGTGTTCCCAGTATACATCCTGGTGTTCCCAGTATACATCCTGATGGTCCCAGTATACATCCTGATGGTCCCAGTACACATCCTGATAGTTCCAGTATACCCAGTATACATCCTGATGGTCCCAGAATACATCCTGATAGTTCCAGTATACCCAGTATACATCCTGATGGTCCCAGAATACATCCTGATAGTTCCAGTATACCCAGTATACATTCTGATGGTCCCAGTATACATTCTGATGGTCCCAGTATACATCCTGATGTTCCCAGTATACATCCTGATGGTCCCAGTATACCCAGTATACATCCTGATGGTCCCAGTACAAATCCTGATGGTCCCAGGACACATCCTGATGGTCCAAGTATACATCCTGATGGTCCCAGTGTACCCAGTATACATCCTGATGGTCCCAGTATACATCCTGATGGTCCCAGTACACATCCTGATGGTCCCAGTATACATCCTGATGGTCCCAGTATACCCAGTATACATCCTGATGGTCCCAGTATACATCCTGATGGTCCCAGTATACCCAGTATACATCCTGATGGTCCCAGTATACATCCTGATGGTCCTAGTATACCCAGTATACATCCTGATGGTCCCAGTACACATCCTGATGGTCCCAGTATACCCAGTATACATCCTGATGGTCCCAGTATATCCAGTGCACATCCTGATGGTCCCAGTATACCCAGTGCACATCCTGATGGTCCCAGTATACCCAGTGCACATCCTGATGGTCCCAGTATACCCAGTATACATCCTGATGGTCCCAGTATACCCAGTATACATCCTGGTGTTCCCAGTATACATCCTGGTGTTCCCAGTATACATCCTGATGGTCCCAGTATACATCCTGATGTTCCCAGTATACATCCTGATGGTCCCAGTATACCCAGTATAGATCCTGATGGTCCCAGTATACCCAGTATAGATCCTGATGGTCCCAGTATACCCAGTATAGATCCTGATGGTCCCAGTATACATCCTGATGTTCCCAGTATACATCCTGATGGTCCCAGTATACCCAGTATACATCCTGATGGTCCCAGTATACATCCTGATGTTCCCAGTATACATCCTGATGGTCCCAGAATACATCCTGATAGTTCCAATATACCCAGTATACATCCTAATGGTCCCAGTATACATTCTGATGGTCCCAGTATACATCCTGATGGTCCCAGTATACCCAATATACATCCTGATGGTCCCAGTACAAATCCTGATGGTCCCAGTATACATCCTGATGGTCCTAGTGTACCCAGTACACATCCTGATGGTCCCAGTATACATCCTGATGGTCCCAGAATACATCCTGATAGTTCCAGTATACCCAGTATACATCCTGATGGTCCCAGTACACATCCTGATGGTCCCAGTGCACATCCTGATGGTCCCAGTACACATCCTGATGGTCCCAGTACACATCCTGATGGTCCCAGTACACATCCTGATGGTCCCAGTATACCCAGTATACATCCTGATGGTCCCAGTATATCCAGTGCACATCCTGATGGTCCCAGTATACCCAGTGCACATCCTGATGGTCCCAGTATACCCAGTATAGATCCTGATGGTCCCAGTATACATCCTGATGTTCCCAGTATACATCCTGATGGTCCCAGTATACCCAGTATACATCCTGATGGTCCCAGTATACATCCTGATGTTCCCAGTATACATCCTGATGGTCCCAGAATACATCCTGATAGTTCCAATATACCCAGTATACATCCTAATGGTCCCAGTATACATTCTGATGGTCTCAGTATACATCCTGATGGTCCCAGTATACCCAATATACATCCTGATGGTCCCAGTACAAATCCTGATGGTCCCAGTATACATCCTGATGGTCCCAGTGTACCCAGTACACATCCTGATGGTCCCAGTATACATCCTGATGGTCCCAGAATACATCCTGATAGTTCCAGTATACCCAGTATACATCCTGATGGTCCCAGTACACATCCTGATGGTCCCAGTGCACATCTTGATGGTCCCAGTATACATCCTGATGGTCCCAGTACACATCCTGATGGTCCCAGTATACATCCTGATGGTCCCAGTATTCATCCTGATGGTCCCAGTATACCCAGTATACATCCTGATGGTCCCAGTATAAATCCTGATGGTCCCAGTATTCATCCTGATGGTCCCAGTATACCCAGTATACATCCTGATGGTCCCAGTATAAATCCTGATGGTCCCAGTATACCCAGTATACATCCTGATGGTCCCAGTATACCCAGTGCACATCGTGATGGTCCCAGTATACCCAGTATACATCCTGATGGTCCCAGTATACATCCTGATGGTCCAAGTATTCCAAGTGCACATCCTGATGGTCCCAGTATTCCCAGTGCACATCCTGATGGTCCCAGTATACCCAGTATACATCCTGATGTTCCCAATATACCAGTATACATTCTAATGGTCCCAGTATACATCCTGATGGTCCCAGTATACCCAGTATACATCCTGATGGTCCCAGTATACATCCTGTTGGTCCCAGTGCACATCCTGATGGTCCCAGTATACCCAGTATACATCCAGATGGTCCCAGTATACCCAGTGCACATCCTGTTGGTCCCAGTGCACATCCTGATGGTCCCAATATACCCAGTATACATCCAGATGGTCCCAGTATACCCAGTGCACATCCTGATGGTCCCAGTGTACCCAGTATGCATCCTGATGGTCCCAATATACCCAGTATACATCCAGATGGTCCCAGTATACCCAGTGCACATCCTGATGGTCCCAGTGTACCCAGTATGCATCCTGATGGTCCCAGAATAAATCCTGATGGTCCCAGTATACCCAGTATACATCCTTATGGTCCCAGTACACAACCTGATTGTCCCAGTATACTCAGTATACATCCTGATGGTTCCAGTATACATCCTGATGGTCCCAGTATACCCAGTATACATCCTGATGGTCCCAGTATACATCCTGATGGTCCCAGTATACCCAGTATACATCCTGATGGTCCCAGTATACATCCTGATGGTCCCAGTATACCCAGTATACATCCTGATGGTCCCAGTATACCCAGTATACATCCTAATGGTCCCAGTATACCCAGTATAAATCCTGATGGTCCCAGTATACCCAGTATACATCCTGATGGTCCCAGTATACCCAGTATACATCCTGATGGTCCCAGTATACCCAGTATACATCCTGATGGTCCCAGTATACATCCTGATGGTCCCAGTATGTAGTATACATCCTGAAGGTCCCAGTATACTCAGTATAAATCCTGATGGTCCCAGTATACCCAGTATACATCCTGATGGTCCCAGTATACCCAGTATACATCCTGATGGTCCCAGTATACATCCTGATGGTCCCAGTATGTAGTATACATCCTGAAGGTCCCAGTATACCCAGTATACATCCTGATGGTCCCAGTATACCCAGTATACATCCTGATGGTCCCAGTATACATCCTGATGGTCCCAGTATACCCAGTATACATCCTGATGGTCCCAGTATAACCAGTATACATCCTGATGGTCCCAGTATACATCCTGATGGTCCCAGTATACCCAGTATAAATCCTGATAGTCCCAGTATACATCCTGATGGTCCCAGTATACATCCTGATGTTCCCAGTATACATCCTGATGGTCCCAGTATACATCCTGATGGTCCCAGTATACATCCTGATGGTCCCAGTATACATCCTGATGTTCCCAGTATACCCAATATACATCCTGATGGTCCCAGTACAAATCCTGATGGTCCCAGTATACATCCTGATGGTCCCAGTATACATCCTGATGGTCCCAGAATACATCCTGAGAGTTACAGTATACCCAGTATACATCCTGATGGTCCCAGTATAAATCCTGATGGTCCCAGTATACCCAGTATACATCCTGATGGTACCAGTATTCATCCTGATGGTCCCAGTATACCCAGTATACATCCTGATGGTCCCAGTATAAATCCTGATGGTCCCAGTATACCCAGTATACATCCTGATGGTCCCAGTATACCCAGTGCACATCCTGATGGTCCCAGTATACCCAGTATACATCCTGATGGTCCCAGTATACATCCTGATGGTCCAAGTATTCCAAGTGCACATCCTGATGGTCCCAGTATTCCCAGTGCACATCCTGATGGTCCCAGTATACCCAGTATACATCCTGATGGTCCCAATATACCAGTATACATTCTAATGGTCCCAGTATACATCCTGATGGTCCCAGTATACCCAGTATACATCCTGATGGTCCCAGTACACATCCTGATGGTCCCAGTATAAATCCTGATGGTCCCAGTATACATCCTGATGGTCCCAGTATACCCAGTATACATCCTGATAGTCCCAGTATACCCAGTATACATCCTGATGGTCCCAGTATACATCCTGTTGGTCCCAGTGCACATCCTGATGGTCCCAGTATACATCCTGATGGTCCCAGTATACCCAGTATACATCCTGTTGGTCCCAGTGCACATCCTGATGGTCCCAATATACCCAGTATACATCCAGATGGTCCCAGTATACCCAGTGCACATCCTGATGGTCCCAGTATACCCAGTATACATCCTGATGGTCCCAGTATAAATCCTGATGGTCCCAGTATACCCAGTATACATCCTGATGGTCCCAGTATACCCAGTGCACATCCTGATGGTCCCAGTATACCCAGTATACATCCTGATGGTCACAGTATACCCAGTATACATCCTGATGGTCCCAGTATACATCCTGATGGTCCAAGTATTCCAAGTGCACATCCTGATGGTCCCAGTATTCCCAGTGCACATCCTGATGGTCCCAGTATACCCAGTATACATCCTGATGGTCCCAATATACCAGTATACATTCTAATGGTCCCAGTATACATCCTGATGGTCCCAGTATACCCAGTATACATCCTGATGGTCCCAGTACACATCCTGATGGTCCCAGTATAAATCCTGATGGTCCCAGTATACATCCTGATGGTCCCAGTATACCCAGTATACATCCTGATAGTCCCAGTATACCCAGTATACATCCTGATGGTCCCAGTATACATCCTGATGGTCCCAGTATACCCAGTATACATCCTGTTGGTCCCAGTGCACATCCTGATGGTCCCAATATACCCAGTATACATCCAGATGGTCCCAGTATACCCAGTGCACATCCTGATGGTCCCAGTGTACCCAGTATGCATCCTGATGGTCCCAGAATAAATCCTGATGGTCCCAGTATACCCAGTATACATCCTGATGGTCTCAGTACACATCCTGATTGTCCCAGTATACTCAGTATGCATCCTGATGGTTCCAGTATACATCCTGATGGTCCCAGTATTCAAAGTGCACATCCTGATGGTCCCAGTATTCCCAGTGCACATCCTGATGGTCCCAGTATACCCAGTATACATCCTGATGGTCCCAATATACCAGTATACATTCTAATGGTCCCAGTATACATCCTGATGGTCCCAGTATACCCAGTATACATCCTGATGGTCCCAGTATACATCCTGTTGGTCCCAGTGCACATCCTGATGGTCCCAGTATACATCCTGATGGTCCCAGTATACCCAGTATACATCCAGATGGTCCCAGTATACCCAGTGCACATCCTGATGGTCCCAGTGTACCCAGTATGCATCCTGATGGTCCCAATATACCCAGTATACATCCAGATGGTCCCAGTATACACAGTGCACATCCTGATGGTCCCAGTGTACCCAGTATGCATCCTGTTGGTCCCAGTGCACATCCTGATGGTCCCAATATACCCAGTATACATCCAGATGGTCCCAGTATACCCAGTGCACATCCTGATGGTCCCAGTGTACCCAGTATGCATCCTGATGGTCCCAATATACCCAGTATACATCCAGATGGTCCCAGTATACCCAGTGCACATCCTGATGGTCCCAGTGTACCCAGTATGCATCCTGATGGTCCCAGAATAAATCCTGATGGTCCCAGTATACCCAGTATACATCCTGATGGTCCCAGTACACAACCTGATTGTCCCAGTATACTCAGTATACATCCTGATGGTTCCAGTATACATCCTGATGGTCCCAGTATACCCAGTATACATCCTGATGGTCCCAGTATACATCCTGATGGTCCCAGTATACATCCTGATGGTCCCAGTATACCCAGTATACATCCTGATGGTCCCAGTATACATCCTGATGGTCCCAATATACCCAGTATACATCCTAATGGTCCCAGTATACCCAGTATAAATCCTGATGGTCCCAGTATACCCAGTATACATCCTGATGGTCCCAGTATACCCAGTATACATCCTGATGGTCCCAGTATACCCAGTATACATCCTAATGGTCCCAGTATACCCAGTATAAATCCTGATGGTCCCAGTATACCCAGTATACATCCTGATAGTCCCAGTATACCCAGTATACATCCTGATGGTCCCAGTATACATCCTGTTGGTCCCAGTGCACATCCTGATGGTCCCAGTATACATCCTGATGGTCCCAGTATACCCAGTATACATCCTGTTGGTCCCAGTGCACATCCTGATGGTCCCAATATACCCAGTATACATCCAGATGGTCCCAGTATACCCAGTGCACATCCTGATGGTCCCAGTGTACCCAGTATGCATCCTGATGGTCCCAGAATAAATCCTGATGGTCCCAGTATACCCAGTATACATCCTGATGGTCCCAGTACACATCCTGATTGTCCCAGTATACTCAGTATGCATCCTGATGGTTCCAGTATACATCCTGATGGTCCCAGTATTCAAAGTGCACATCCTGATGGTCCCAGTATTCCCAGTGCACATCCTGATGGTCCCAGTATACCCAGTATACATCCTGATGGTCCCAATATACCAGTATACATTCTAATGGTCCCAGTATACATCCTGATGGTCCCAGTATACCCAGTATACATCCTGATGGTCCCAGTATACATCCTGTTGGTCCCAGTGCACATCCTGATGGTCCCAGTATACATCCTGATGGTCCCAGTATACCCAGTATACATCCTGTTGGTCCCAGTGCACATCCTGATGGTCCCAGTATACATCCTGATGGTCCCAATATACCCAGTATACATCCAGATTGTCCCAGTATACCCAGTGCACATCCTGATGGTCCCAGTGTACCCAGTATGCATCCTGATGGTCCCAATATACCCAGTATACATCCAGATGGTCCCAGTATACCCAGTGCACATCCTGATGGTTCCAGTGTACCCAGTATGCATCCTGATGGTCCCAGAATAAATCCTGATGGTCCCAGTATACCCAGTATACATCCTGATGGTCCCAGTACACAACCTGATTGTCCCAGTATACTCAGTATACATCCTGATGGTTCCAGTATACATCCTGATGGTCCCAGTATACATCCTGATGGTCCCAGTATACCCAGTATACATCCTGATGGTCCCAGTATACATCCTGATGGTCCCAGTATACATCCTGATGGTCCCAGTATACCCAGTATACATCCTGATGGTCCCAGTATACATCCTGATGGTCCCAATATACCCAGTATACATCCAGATGGTCCCAGTATACCCAGTGCACATCCTGATGGTCCCAGTGTACCCAGTATGCATCCTGATGGTCCCAGAATAAATCCTGATGGTCCCAGTATACCCAGTATACATCCTTATGGTCCCAGTACACAACCTGATTGTCCCAGTATACTCAGTATACATCCTGATGGTTCCAGTATACATCCTGATGGTCCCAGTATACCCAGTATACATCCTGATGGTCCCAGTATACATCCTGGTGGTCCCAGTATACCCAGTATACATCCTGATGGTCCCAGTATACATCCTGATGGTCCCAGTATACCCAGTATACATCCTGATGGTCCCAGTATACCCAGTATACATCCTAATGGTCCCAGTATACCCAGTATAAATCCTGATGGTCCCAGTATACCCAGTATACATCCTGATGGTCCCAGTATACCCAGTATACATCCTGATGGTCCCAGTATACATCCTGATGGTCCCAGTATACATCCTGATGGTCCCAGTATACCCAGTATAAATCCTGATAGTCCCAGTATACATCCTGATGGTCCCAGTATACATCCTGATGTTCCCAGTATACATCCTGATGGTCCCAGTATACATCCTGATGGTCCCAGTATACCCAGTATACATCCTGATGGTCCCAGTATACATCCTAATGTTCCCAGTATACATCCTGTTGGTCCCAGTATACATCCTGATGGTCCCAGTATACATCCTGATGTTCCCAGTATACCCAATATACATCCTGATGGTCCCAGTACAAATCCTGATGGTCCCAGTATACATCCTGATGGTCCCAGAATACATCCTGAGAGTTACAGTATACCCAGTATACATCCTGATGGTCCCAGTATAAATCCTGATGGTCCCAGTATACCCAGTATACATCCTGATGGTACCAGTATTCATCCTGATGGTCCCAGTATACCCAGTATACATCCTGATGGTCCCAGTATAAATCCTGATGGTCCCAGTATACCCAGTATACATCCTGATGGTCCCAGTATACCCAGTGCACATCCTGATGGTCCCAGTATACCCAGTATACATCCTGATGGTCCCAGTATACATCCTGATGGTCCAAGTATTCCAAGTGCACATCCTGATGGTCCCAGTATTCCCAGTGCACATCCTGATGGTCCCAGTATACCCAGTATACATCCTGATGGTCCCAATATACCAGTATACATTCTAATGGTCCCAGTATACATCCTGATGGTCCCAGTATACCCAGTATACATCCTGATGGTCCCAGTACACATCCTGATGGTCCCAGTATACATCCTGATGGTCCCAATATACCAGTATACATTCTAATGGTCCCAGTATACATCCTGATGGTCCCAGTATACCCAGTATACATCCTGATGGTCCCAGTATACATCCTGATGGTCCCAGTATACATCCTGATAGTCCCAGTATACCCAGTATACATCCTGATGGTCCCAGTATACATCCTGATGGTCCCAGTATACCCAGTATACATCCTGATAGTCCCAGTATACCCAGTATACATCCTGATGGTCCCAGTATACATCCTGTTGGTCCCAGTGCACATCCTGATGGTCCCAGTATACATCCTGATGGTCCCAGTATACCCAGTATACATCCTGTTGGTCCCAGTGCACATCCTGATGGTCCCAATATACCCAGTATACATCCAGATGGTCCCAGTATACCCAGTGCACATCCTGATGGTCCCAGTATACCCAGTATACATCCTGATGGTCCCAGTATAAATCCTGATGGTCCCAGTATACCCAGTATACATCCTGATGGTCCCAGTATACCCAGTGCACATCCTGATGGTCCCAGTATACCCAGTATACATCCTGATGGTCCCAGTATACATCCTGATGGTCCAAGTATTCCAAGTGCACATCCTGATGGTCCCAGTATTCCCAGTGCACATCCTGATGGTCCCAGTATACCCAGTATACATCCTGATGGTCCCAATATACCAGTATACATTCTAATGGTCCCAGTATACATCCTGATGGTCCCAGTATACCCAGTATACATCCTGATGGTCCCAGTACACATCCTGATGGTCCCAGTATAAATCCTGATGGTCCCAGTATACATCCTGATGGTCCCAGTATACCCAGTATACATCCTGATAGTCCCAGTATACCCAGTATACATCCTGATGGTCCCAGTATACATCCTGTTGGTCCCAGTGCACATCCTGATGGTCCCAGTATACATCCTGATGGTCCCAGTATACCCAGTATACATCCTGTTGGTCCCAGTGCACATCCTGATGGTCCCAATATACCCAGTATACATCCAGATGGTCCCAGTATACCCAGTGCACATCCTGATGGTCCCAGTGTACCCAGTATGCATCCTGATGGTCCCAGAATAAATCCTGATGGTCCCAGTATACCCAGTATACATCCTGATGGTCTCAGTACACATCCTGATTGTCCCAGTATACTCAGTATGCATCCTGATGGTTCCAGTATACATCCTGATGGTCCCAGTATTCAAAGTGCACATCCTGATGGTCCCAGTATTCCCAGTGCACATCCTGATGGTCCCAGTATACCCAGTATACATCCTGATGGTCCCAATATACCAGTATACATTCTAATGGTCCCAGTATACATCCTGATGGTCCCAGTATACCCAGTATACATCCTGATGGTCCCAGTATACATCCTGTTGGTCCCAGTGCACATCCTGATGGTCCCAGTATACATCCTGATGGTCCCAGTATACCCAGTATACATCCTGTTGGTCCCAGTGCACATCCTGATGGTCCCAATATACCCAGTATACATCCAGATGGTCCCAGTATACCCAGTGCACATCCTGATGGTCCCAGTGTACCCAGTATGCATCCTGATGGTCCCAATATACCCAGTATACATCCAGATGGTCCCAGTATACCCAGTGCACATCCTGATGGTCCCAGTGTACCCAGTATGCATCCTGATGGTCCCAGAATAAATCCTGATGGTCCCAGTATACCCAGTATACATCCTGATGGTCCCAGTACACAACCTGATTGTCCCAGTATACTCAGTATACATCCTGATGGTTCCAGTATACATCCTGATGGTCCCAGTATACCCAGTATACATCCTGATGGTCCCAGTATACATCCTGATGGTCCCAGTATACATCCTGATGGTCCCAGTATACCCAGTATACATCCTGATGGTCCCAGTATACATCCTGATGGTCCCAGAATACCCAGTATACATCCTAATGGTCCCAGTATACCCAGTATAAATCCTGATGGTCCCAGTATACCCAGTATACATCCTGATGGTCCCAGTATACCCAGTATACATCCTGATGGTCCCAGTATACCCAGTATACATCCTGATGGTCCCAGTATACCCAGTATACATCCTAATGATCCCAGTATACCCAGTATAAATCCTGATGGTCCCAGTATACCCAGTATACATCCTGATAGTCCCAGTATACCCAGTATACATCCTGATGGTCCCAGTATACATCCTGTTGGTCCCAGTGCACATCCTGATGGTCCCAGTATACATCCTGATGGTCCCAGTATACCCAGTATACATCCTGTTGGTCCCAGTGCACATCCTGATGGTCCCAATATACCCAGTATACATCCAGATGGTCCCAGTATACCCAGTGCACATCCTGATGGTCCCAGTGTACCCAGTATGCATCCTGATGGTCCCAGAATAAATCCTGATGGTCCCAGTATACCCAGTATACATCCTGATGGTCCCAGTACACATCCTGATTGTCCCAGTATACTCAGTATGCATCCTGATGGTTCCAGTATACATCCTGATGGTCCCAGTATTCAAAGTGCACATCCTGATGGTCCCAGTATTCCCAGTGCACATCCTGATGGTCCCAGTATACCCAGTATACATCCTGATGGTCCCAGTATACATCCTGTTGGTCCCAGTGCACATCCTGATGGTCCCAGTATACATCCTGATGGTCCCAGTATACCCAGTATACATCCTGTTGGTCCCAGTGCACATCCTGATGGTCCCAATATACCCAGTATACATCCAGATTGTCCCAGTATACCCAGTGCACATCCTGATGGTCCCAGTGTACCCAGTATGCATCCTGATGGTCCCAATATACCCAGTATACATCCAGATGGTCCCAGTATACCCAGTGCACATCCTGATGGTTCCAGTGTACCCAGTATGCATCCTGATGGTCCCAGAATAAATCCTGATGGTCCCAGTATACCCAGTATACATCCTGATGGTCCCAGTACACAACCTGATTGTCCCAGTATACTCAGTATACATCCTGATGGTTCCAGTATACATCCTGATGGTCCCAGTATACATCCTGATGGTCCCAGTATACCCAGTATACATCCTGATGGTCCCAGTATACATCCTGATGGTCCCAGTATACATCCTGATGGTCCCAGTATACCCAGTATACATCCTGATGGTCCCAGTATACATCCTGATGGTCCCAATATACCCAGTATACATCCTGATGGTCCCAGTATACCCAGTATACATCCTAATGGTCCCAGTATACCCAGTATAAATCCTGATGGTCCCAGTATACCCAGTATACATCCTGATGGTCCCAGTATACCCAGTATACATCCTAATGGTCCCAGTATACCCAGTATAAATCCTGATGGTCCCAGTATACCCAGTATACATCCTGATGGTCCCAGTATACCCAGTATACATCCTGATGGTCCCAGTATACCCAGTATACATCCTGATGGTCCCAGTATACATCCTGATGGTCCCAGTATGTAGTATACATCCTGAAGGTCCCAGTATACTCAGTATAAATCCTGATGGTCCCAGTATACATCCTGATGGTTCCAGTATACCCAGTATACATCCTGATGGTCCCACTATACATCCTGATGGTCCCAGTATACCCAGTATACATCCTGATGGTCCCAGTATACCCAGTATACATCCTGATGGTCCCAGTATACCCAGTATAAATCCTGATGGTCCCAGTATACATCCTGATGTTCCCAGTATACATCCTGATGTTCCCAGTATACATCCTGATGGTCCCAGTATACCCAGTATACATCCTGATGGTCCCAGTATACATCCTAATGTTCCCAGTATACATCCTGATGGTCCCAGTATACATCCTGATGTTCCCAGTATACATCCTGATGGTCCCAGAATACATCCTGATAGTTCCAGTATACCCAATATACATCCTGATGGTCCCAGTACAAATCCTGATCGTCCCAGTATACATCCTGATGGTCCCAGTGTACCCAGTACACATCCTGATGGTCCCAGTATACATCCTGATGGTCCCAGAATACATCCTGATAGGTCCAGTATACCCAGTATACATCCTGATGGTCCCAGAATACATCCTGATGGTTCCAGTATACCCAGTATACATCCTGATGGTCCCACTATACATCCTGATGGTCCCAGTATACCCAGTATACATCCAGATGGTCCCAGTATACCCAGTGCACATCCTGATGGTTCCAGTGTACCCAGTATGCATCCTGATGGTCCCAGAATAAATCCTGATGGTCCCAGTATACCCAGTATACATCCTGATGGTCCCAGTACACAACCTGATTGTCCCAGTATACTCAGTATACATCCTGATGGTTCCAGTATACATCCTGATGGTCCCAGTATACATCCTGATGGTCCCAGTGTACCCAGTATACATCCTGATGGTCCCAGTATACATCCTGATTGGTCCCACTATACATCCTGATGGTCCCAGTACACATCCTGATGGTCCCAGTATACATCCTGATGGTCCCAGTATACCCAGTATACATCCTGATGGTCCCAGTATACATCCTGATGGTCCCAGTATACCCAGTATACATCCTGATGGTCCCAGTATACATCCTGATGGTCCTAGTATACCCAGTATACATCCTGATGGTCCCAGTATATCCAGTGCACATCCTGATGGTCCCAGTATACCCAGTGCACATCCTGATGGTCCCAGTATACCCAGTATACATCCTGATGGTCCCAGTATACCCAGTATACATCCTGGTGTTCCCAGTATACATCCTGATGGTCCCAGTATACATCCTGATGGTCCCAGTATACATCCTAATGTTCCCAGTATACATCCTGATGGTCCCAGTATACATCCTGATGGTCCCAGTATACCCAGTATAGATCCTGATGGTCCCAGTATACCCAGTATAGATCCTGATGGTCCCAGTATACATCCTGATTGGTCCCACTATACATCCTGATGGTCCCAGTACACATCCTGATGGTCCCAGTATACATCCTGATGGTCCCAGTATACCCAGTATACATCCTGATGGTCCCAGTATACATCCTGATGGTCCCAGTACACCCAGTATACATCCTGATGGTCCCAGTATACATCCTGATGGTCCTAGTATACCCAGTATACATCCTGATGGTCCCAGTACACATCCTGATGGTCCCAGTATACCCAGTATACATCCTGATGGTCCCAGTATATCCAGTGCACATCCTGATGGTCCCAGTATACCCAGTGCACATCCTGATGGTCCCAGTATACCCAGTATACATCCTGATGGTCCCAGTATACCCAGTATACATCCTGGTGTTCCCAGTATACATCCTGATGGTCCCAGTATACATCCTGATGGTCCCAGTATACATCCTAATGTTCCCAGTATACATCCTGATGGTCCCAGTATACATCCTGATGGTCCCAGTATACCCAGTATAGATCCTGATGGTCCCAGTATACCCAGTATAGATCCTGATGGTCCCAGTATACATCCTGATGGTCCCAGTACACATCCTGATGGTCCAATGCACATCCTGATGGTCCCAGTATACATCCTGATGGTCCCAGTACACATCCTGATGGTCCCAGTACACATCCTGATGGTCCCAGTATACCCAGTATACATCCTGATGGTCCCAGTATATCCAGTGCACATCCTGATGGTCCCAGTATACCCAGTGCACATCCTGATGGTCCCAGTATACCCAGTATACATCCTGATGGTCCCAGTATACATCCTGATGTTCCCAGTATACATCCTGATGGTCCCAGTATACCCAGTATACATCCTGATGGTCCCAGTATACATCCTGATGGTCCCAGTATACCCAGTATACATCCTGATGGTCCCAGTATACATCCTGATGGTCCCAGTATAAATCCTGATGGTCCCAGTACACATCCTGATGGTCCCAGTATACATCCTGATGGTCCCAGTATACCCAGTATACATCCTGATGGTCCCAGTATACATCCTGATGGTCCCAGTATACCCAGTATACATCCTGGTGGTCCCAGTATACCCAGTATACATCCTGATGGTCCTAGTATACCCAGTATACATCCTGATGGTCCCAGTATACCCAGTGCACATCCTGATAGTCCCAGTATACCCAGTATACATCCTGATGGTACCAGTATACCCAGTATACATCCTGGTGTTCCCAGTATACATCCTGGTGTTCCCAGTATACATCCTGATGGTCCCAGTATACATCCTGATGGTCCCAGTATACATCCTGATAGTTCCAGTATACCCAGTATACATCCTGATGGTCCCAGAATACATCCTGATAGTTCCAGTATACCCAGTATACATTCTGATGGTCCCAGTATACATCCTGATGGTCCCAGTATACCCAGTATACATCCTGATGGTCCCAGTACAAATCCTGATGGTCCCAGTACACATCCTGATGGTCCAAGTATACATCCTGATGGTCCCAGTGTACCCAGTATACATCCTGATGGTCCCAGTATACATCCTGATTGGTCCCAGTATACATCCTGATGGTCCCAGTATACATCCTGATGGTCCCAGTACACATCCTGATGGTCCCAGTATACATCCTGATGGTCCCAGTATACCCAGTATACATCCTGATGGTCCCAGTATACATCCTGATGGTCCCAGTATACCCAGTATACATCCTGATGGTCCCAGTATACATCCTGATGGTCCTAGTATACCCAGTATACATCCTGATGGTCCCAGTACACATCCTGATGGTCCCAGTATAAATCCTGATGGTCCCACTATACATCCTGATGGTCCCAGTACACATCCTGATGGTCCCAGTATACATCCTGATGGTCCCAGTATACCCAGTATACATCCTGATGGTCCCAGTATACATCCTGATGGTCCCAGTATACCCAGTATACATCCTGATGGTCCCAGTATACATCCTGATGGTCCTAGTATACCCAGTATACATCCTGATGGTCCCAGTACACATCCTGATGGTCCCAGTATACCCAGTATACATCCTGATGGTCCCAGTATATCCAGTGCACATCCTGATGGTCCCAGTATACCCAGTGCACATCCTGATGGTCCCAGTATACCCAGTATACATCCTGATGGTCCCAGTATACCCAGTATACATCCTGGTGTTCCCAGTATACATCCTGATGGTCCCAGTATACATCCTGATGGTCCCAGTATACATCCTGATGTTCCCAGTATACATCCTGATGGTCCCAGTATACCCAGTATACATCCTGATGGTCCCAGAATACATCCTGATAGTTCCAATATACCCAGTATACATCCTAATGGTCCCAGTATACATTCTGATGGTCCCAGTATACATCCTGATGGTCCCAGTATACCCAATATACATCCTGATGGTCCCAGTACAAATCCTGATGGTCCCAGTATACATCCTGATGGTCCCAGTGTACCCAGTACACCTCCTGATGGTCCCAGTATACATCCTGATGGTCCCAGAATACATCCTGATAGTTCCAGTATACCCAGTATACATCCTGATGGTCCCAGTACACATCCTGATGGTCCTAGTGCACATCCTGATGGTCCCAGTATACATCCTGATGGTCCCAGTACACATCCTGATGGTCCCAGTATACATCCTGATGGTCCCAGTATTCATCCTGATGGTCCCAGTATACCCAGTATACATCCTGATGGTCCCAGTATACCCAGTATACATCCTGATGGTACCAGTATTCATCCTGATGGTCCCAGTATACCCAGTATACATCCTGATGGTCCCAGTATAACCAGTATACATCCTGATGGTCCCAGTATACATCCTGATGGTCCCAGTATACCCAGTATACATCCTGATGGTCCCAGTATACCCAGTATACATCCTGATGGTCCCAGTATACCCAGTATACATCCTGATGGTCCCAGTATACATCCTGATGGTACCAGTATTCATCCTGATGGTCCCAGTATACCCAGTATACATCCTGATGGTCCCAGTATAACCAGTATACATCCTGATGGTCCCAGTATACATCCTGATGGTCCCAGTATACCCAGTATACATCCTGATGGTCCCAGTATACCCAGTATACATCCTGATGGTCCCAGTATACCCAGTATACATCCTGATGGTCCAAGTATTCCAAGTGCACATCCTGATGGTCCCAGAATTCCCAGTGCACATCCTGATGGTCCCAGTATACCCAGTATACATCCTGATGGTCCCAATATACCAGTATACATTCTAATGGTCCCAGTATACATCCTGATGGTCCCAGTATACCCAGTATACATCCTGATGGTCCCAGTATAACCAGTATACATCCTGATGGTCCCAGTATACATCCTGATGGTCCCAGTATACCCAGTATACATCCTGATGGTCCCAGTATACATCCTGATGGTCCCAGTATACCCAGTATACATCCTGATGGTCCCAGTATACCCAGTATACATCCTGATGGTCCCAGTGTACCCAGTATACATCCTGACGGTCCCAGTATACATCCTGATGATCCCAGTATACATCCTGATGGTCCCAGTATACCCAGTATACATCCTGATGGTCCCAGTATACATCCTGATGGTCCCAGTATACCCAGTATACATCCTGATGGTCCCAGTATACATCCTGATGGTCCCAGTATACATCCTGATGGTCCCAGTACACATCCTGATGGTCCCAGTATACATCCTGATGGTCCCAGTATACCCAGTATACATCCTGATGGTCCCAGTATACATCCTGATGGTCCCAGTATACCCAGTATACATCCTGATGGTCCCAGTATACCCAGTATACATCCTGATGGTCCTAGTATACCCAGTATACATCCTGATGGTCCCAGTACACATCCTGATGGTCCCAGTATACCCAGTGCACATCCTGATGGTCCCAGTATACCCAGTATACATCCTGATGGTCCCAGTATACCCAGTATACATCCTGGTGTTCCCAGTATACATCCTGGTGTTCCCAGTATACATCCTGATGGTCCCAGTATACATCCTGATGGTCCCAGTATACTGCCTGATAGTTCCAGTAAACCCAGTATACATCCTGATGGTCCCAGAATACATCCTGATAGTTCCAGTATACCCAGTATACATTCTGATGGTCCCAGTATACATCCTGATGGTCCCAGTATACCCAGTATACATCCTGATGGTCCCAGTACAAATCCTGATGGTCCCAGTACACATCCTGATGGTCCAAGTATACATCCTGATGGTCCCAGTGTACCCAGTATACATCCTGATGGTCCCAGTATACATCCTGATTGGTCCCACTATACATCCTGATGGTCCCAGTACACATCCTGATGGTCCCAGTATACATCCTGATGGTCCCAGTATACCCAGTATACATCCTGATGGTCCCAGTATACATCCTGATGGTCCCAGTATACCCAGTATACATCCTGATGGTCCCAGTATACATCCTGATGGTCCTAGTATACCCAGTATACATCCTGATGGTCCCAGTACACATCCTGATGGTCCCAGTATACCCAGTATACATCCTGATGGTCCCAGTATATCCAGTGCACATCCTGATGGTCCCAGTATACCCAGTGCACATCCTGATGGTCCCAGTATACCCAGTATACATCCTGATGGTCCCAGTATACCCAGTATACATCCTGGTGTTCCCAGTATACATCCTGATGGTCCCAGTATACATCCTGATGGTCCCAGTATACATCCTGATGTTCCCAGTATACATCCTGATGGTCCCAGTATACATCCTGATGGTCCCAGTATACCCAGTATAGATCCTGATGGTCCCAGTATACCCAGTATAGATCCTGATGGTCCCAGTATACATCCTGATGGTCCCAGTACACATCCTGATGGTCCCAGTGCACATCCTGATGGTCCCAGTACACATCCTGATGGTCCCAGTATACCCAGTATACATCCTGATGGTCCCAGAATATCCAGTGCACATCCTGATGGTCCCAGTATACCCAGTGCACATCCTGATGGTCCCAGTATACCCAGTATAGATCCTGATGGTCCCAGTATACATCCTGATGTTCCCAGTATACATCCTGATGGTCCCAGTATACCCAGTATACATCCTGATGGTCCCAGTATACATCCTGATGTTCCCAGTATACATCCTGATGGTCCCAGAATACATCCTGATAGTTCCAATATACCCAGTATACATCCTAATGGTCCCAGTATACATTCTGATGGTCCCAGTATACATCCTGATGGTTCCAGTATACCCAATATACATCCTGATGGTCCCAGTAAAAATCCTGATGGTCCCAGTATACATCCTGATGGTCCCAGTGTACCCAGTACACATCCTGATGGTCCCAGTATACATCCTGATGGTCCCAGAATACATCCTGATAGTTCCAATATACCCAGTATACATCCTGATGGTCCCAGTACACATCCTGATGGTCCCAGTGCACATCTTGATGGTCCCAGTATACATCCTGATGGTCCCAGTACACATCCTGATGGTCCCAGTATACATCCTGATGGTCCCAGTATTCATCCTGATGGTCCCAGTATACCCAGTATACATCCTGATGGTCCCAGTATAAATCCTGATGGTCCCAGTATACCCAGTATACATCCTGATGGTACCAGTATTCATCCTGATGGTCCCAGTATACCCAGTATACATCCTGATGGTCCCAGTATAAATCCTGATGGTCCCAGTATACCCAGTATACATCCTGATGGTCCCAGTATACCCAGTGCACATCGTGATGGTCCCAGTATACCCAGTATACATCCTGATGGTCCCAGTATACATCCTGATGGTCCAAGTATTCCAAGTGCACATCCTGATGGTCCCAGTATTCCCAGTGCACATCCTGATGGTCCCAGTATACCCAGTATACATCCTGATGGTCCCAATATACCAGTATACATTCTAATGGTCCCAGTATACATCCTGATGGTCCCACTATACCCAGTATACATCCTGATGGTCCCAGTATACATCCTGTTGGTCCCAGTGCACATCCTGATGGTCCCAGTATACCCAGTATACATCCAGATGGTCCCAGTATACCCAGTGCACATCCTGTTGGTCCCAGTGCACATCCTGATGGTCCCAATATACCCAGTATACATCCAGATGGTCCCAGTATACCCAGTGCACATCCTGATGGTCCCAGTGTACCCAGTATGCATCCTGATGGTCCCAATATACCCAGTATACATCCAGATGGTCCCAGTATACCCAGTGCACATCCTGATGGTCCCAGTGTACCCAGTATGCATCCTGATGGTCCCAGAATAAATCCTGATGGTCCCAGTATACCCAGTATACATCCTTATGGTCCCAGTACACAACCTGATTGTCCCAGTATACTCAGTATACATCCTGATGGTTCCAGTATACATCCTGATGGTCCCAGTATACATCCTGATGGTCCCAGTATACCCAGTATACATCCTGATGGTCCCAGTATACATCCTGATGGTCCCAGTATACCCAGTATACATCCTGATGGTCCCAGTATACCCAGTATACATCCTAATGGTCCCAGTATACCCAGTATAAATCCTGATGGTCTCAGTATACCCAGTATACATCCTGATGGTCCCAGTATACCCAGTATACATCCTGATGGTCCCAGTATACCCAGTATACATCCTGATGGTCCCAGTATACATCCTGATGGTCCCAGTATACATCCTGATGGTTCCAGTATACCCAGTATACATCCTGATGGTCCCACTATACATCCTGATGGTCCCAGTATACCCAGTATACATCCTGATGGTCCCAGTATAACCAGTATACATCCTGATGGTCCCAGTATACATCCTGATGGTCCCAGTATACCCAGTATAAATCCTGATAGTCCCAGTATACATCCTGATGGTCCCAGTATACATCCTGATGTTCCCAGTATACATCCTGATGGTCCCAGTATACATCCTGATGGTCCCAGTATACCCAGTATACATCCTGATGGTCCCAGTATACATCCTAATGTTCCCAGTATACATCCTGTTGGTCCCAGTACAAATCCTGATGGTCCCAGTATACATCCTGATGGTCCCAGTGTACCCAGTACACATCCTGATGGTCCCAGTATACATCCTGATGGTCCCAGAATACATCCTGAGAGTTCCAGTATACCCAGTATACATCCTGATGGTCCCAGTACACATCCTGATGGTCCCAGTATACATCCTGATGGTCCCAGTACACATCCTGATGGTCCCAGTATACATCCTGATGGTCCCAGTATTCATCCTGATGGTCCCAGTATACCCAGTATACATCCTGATGGTCCCAGTATAAATCCTGATGGTCCCAGTATACCCAGTATACATCCTGATGGTACCAGTATTCATCCTGATGGTCCCAGTATACCCAGTATACATCCTGATGGTCCCAGTATAAATCCTGATGGTCCTAGTATACCCAGTATACATCCTGATGGTCCCAGTACACATCCTGATGGTCCCAGTATACCCAGTATACATCCTGATGGTCCCAGTATATCCAGTGCACATCCTGATGGTCCCAGTATACCCAGTGCACATCCTGATGGTCCCAGTATACCCAGTATACATCCTGATGGTCCCAGTATACCCAGTATACATCCTGGTGTTCCCAGTATACATCCTGATGGTCCCAGTATACATCCTGATGGTCCCAGTATACATCCTGATGTTCCCAGTATACATCCTGATGGTCCCAGTATACATCCTGATGGTCCCAGTATACCCAGTATAGATCCTGATGGTCCCAGTATACCCAGTATAGATCCTGATGGTCCCAGTATACATCCTGATGGTCCCAGTACACATCCTGATGGTCCCAGTGCACATCCTGATGGTCCCAGTATACATCCTGATGGTCCCAGTACACATCCTGATGGTCCCAGTACACATCCTGATGGTCCCAGTATACCCAGTATACATCCTGATGGTCCCAGTATATCCAGTGCACATCCTGATGGTCCCAGTATACCCAGTGCACATCCTGATGGTCCCAGTATACCCAGTATAGATCCTGATGGTCCCAGTATACATCCTGATGTTCCCAGTATACATCCTGATGGTCCCAGTATACCCAGTATACATCCTGATGGTCCCAGTATACATCCTGATGTTCCCAGTATACATCCTGATGGTCCCAGAATACATCCTGATAGTTCCAATATACCCAGTATACATCCTAATGGTCCCAGTATACATTCTGATGGTCCCAGTATACATCCTGATGGTCCCAGTATACCCAATATACATCCTGATGGTCCCAGTAAAAATCCTGATGGTCCCAGTATACATCCTGATGGTCCCAGTGTACCCAGTACACATCCTGATGGTCCCAGTATACATCCTGATGGTCCCAGAATACATCCTGATAGTTCCAGTATACCCAGTATACATCCTGATGGTCCCAGTACACATCCTGATGGTCCCAGTGCACATCTTGATGGTCCCAGTATACATCCTGATGGTCCCAGTACACATCCTGATGGTCCCAGTATACATCCTGATGGTCCCAGTATTCATCCTGATGGTCCCAGTATACCCAGTATACATCCTGATGGTCCCAGTATAAATCCTGATGGTCCCAGTATACCCAGTATACATCCTGATGGTACCAGTATTCATCCTGATGGTCCCAGTATACCCAGTATACATCCTGATGGTCCCAGTATAAATCCTGATGGTCCCAGTATACCCAGTATACATCCTGATGGTCCCAGTATACCCAGTGCACATCGTGATGGTCCCAGTATACCCAGTATACATCCTGATGGTCCCAGTATACATCCTGATGGTCCAAGTATTCCAAGTGCACATCCTGATGGTCCCAGTATTCCCAGTGCACATCCTGATGGTCCCAGTATACCCAGTATACATCCTGATGGTCCCAATATACCAGTATACATTCTAATGGTCCCAGTACACATCCTGATGGTCCCACTATACCCAGTATACATCCTGATGGTCCCAGTATACATCCTGTTGGTCCCAGTGCACATCCTGATGGTCCCAGTATACCCAGTATACATCCAGATGGTCCCAGTATACCCAGTGCACATCCTGTTGGTCCCAGTGCACATCCTGATGGTCCCAATATACCCAGTATACATCCAGATGGTCCCAGTATACCCAGTGCACATCCTGATGGTCCCAGTGTACCCAGTATGCATCCTGATGGTCCCAATATACCCAGTATACATCCAGATGGTCCCAGTATACCCAGTGCACATCCTGATGGTCCCAGTGTACCCAGTATGCATCCTGATGGTCCCAGAATAAATCCTGATGGTCCCAGTATACCCAGTATACATCCTTATGGTCCCAGTACACAACCTGATTGTCCCAGTATACTCAGTATACATCCTGATGGTTCCAGTATACATCCTGATGGTCCCAGTATACATCCTGATGGTCCCAGTATACCCAGTATACATCCTAATGGTCCCAGTATACATTCTGATGGTCTCAGTATACATCCTGATGGTCCCAGTATACCCAATATACATCCTGATGGTCCCAGTACAAATCCTGATGGTCCCAGTATACATCCTGATGGTCCCAGTGTACCCAGTACACATCCTGATGGTCCCAGTATACATCCTGATGGTCCCAGAATACATCCTGATAGTTCCAGTATACCCAGTATACATCCTGATGGTCCCAGTACACATCCTGATGGTCCCAGTGCACATCTTGATGGTCCCAGTATACATCCTGATGGTCCCAGTACACATCCTGATGGTCCCAGTATACATCCTGATGGTCCCAGTATTCATCCTGATGGTCCCAGTATACCCAGTATACATCCTGATGGTCCCAGTATAAATCCTGATGGTCCCAGTATTCATCCTGATGGTCCCAGTATACCCAGTATACATCCTGATGGTCCCAGTATAAATCCTGATGGTCCCAGTATACCCAGTATACATCCTGATGGTCCCAGTATACCCAGTGCACATCGTGATGGTCCCAGTATACCCAGTATACATCCTGATGGTCCCAGTATACATCCTGATGGTCCAAGTATTCCAAGTGCACATCCTGATGGTCCCAGTATTCCCAGTGCACATCCTGATGGTCCCAGTATACCCAGTATACATCCTGATGGTCCCAATATACCAGTATACATTCTAATGGTCCCAGTATACATCCTGATGGTCCCAGTATACCCAGTATACATCCTGATGGTCCCAGTATACATCCTGTTGGTCCCAGTGCACATCCTGATGGTCCCAGTATACCCAGTATACATCCAGATGGTCCCAGTATACCCAGTGCACATCCTGTTGGTCCCAGTGCACATCCTGATGGTCCCAATATACCCAGTATACATCCAGATGGTCCCAGTATACCCAGTGCACATCCTGATGGTCCCAGTGTACCCAGTATGCATCCTGATGGTCCCAATATACCCAGTATACATCCAGATGGTCCCAGTATACCCAGTGCACATCCTGATGGTCCCAGTGTACCCAGTATGCATCCTGATGGTCCCAGAATAAATCCTGATGGTCCCAGTATACCCAGTATACATCCTTATGGTCCCAGTACACAACCTGATTGTCCCAGTATACTCAGTATACATCCTGATGGTTCCAGTATACATCCTGATGGTCCCAGTATACCCAGTATACATCCTGATGGTCCCAGTATACATCCTGATGGTCCCAGTATACCCAGTATACATCCTGATGGTCCCAGTATACATCCTGATGGTCCCAGTATACCCAGTATACATCCTGATGGTCCCAGTATACCCAGTATACATCCTAATGGTCCCAGTATACCCAGTATAAATCCTGATGGTCCCAGTATACCCAGTATACATCCTGATGGTCCCAGTATACCCAGTATACATCCTGATGGTCCCAGTATACCCAGTATACATCCTGATGGTCCCAGTATACATCCTGATGGTCCCAGTATGTAGTATACATCCTGAAGGTCCCAGTATACTCAGTATAAATCCTGATGTTCCCAGTATACATCCTGATGGTTCCAGTATACCCAGTATACATCCTGATGGTCCCACTATACATCCTGATGGTCCCAGTATACCCAGTATACATCCTGATGGTCCCAGTATAACCAGTATACATCCTGATGGTCCCAGTATACATCCTGATGGTCCCAGTATACCCAGTATAAATCCTGATAGTCCCAGTATACATCCTGATGGTCCCAGTATACATCCTGATGTTCCCAGTATACATCCTGATGGTCCCAGTATACATCCTGATGGTCCCAGTATACATCCTGTTGGTCCCAGTATACATCCTGATGGTCCCAGTATACATCCTAATGTTCCCAGTATACATCCTGTTGGTCCCAGTATACATCCTGATGGTCCCAGTATACATCCTGATGTTCCCAGTATACCCAATATACATCCTGATGGTCCCAGTACAAATCCTGATGGTTCCAGTATACATCCTGATAGGTCCAGTATACCCAGTATACATCCTGATGGTCCCAGTATACATCCTGATGGTCCCAGAATACATCCTGAGAGTTACAGTATACCCAGTATACATCCTGATGGTCCCAGTATAAATCCTGATGGTCCCAGTATACCCAGTATACATCCTGATGGTACCAGTATTCATCCTGATGGTCCCAGTATACCCAGTATACATCCTGATGGTCCCAGTATAAATCCTGATGGTCCCAGTATACCCAGTATACATCCTGATGGTCCCAGTATACCCAGTGCACATCCTGATGGTCCCAGTATACCCAGTATACATCCTGATGGTCCCAGTATACATCCTGATGGTCCAAGTATTCCAAGTGCACATCCTGATGGTCCCAGTATTCCCAGTGCACATCCTGATGGTCCCAGTATACCCAGTATACATCCTGATGGTCCCAATATACCAGTATACATTCTAATGGTCCCAGTATACATCCTGATGGTCCCAGTATACCCAGTATACATCCTGATGGTCCCAGTACACATCCTGATGGTCCCAGTATAAATCCTGATGGTCCCAGTATACATCCTGATGGTCCCAGTATACCCAGTATACATCCTGATAGTCCCAGTATACCCAGTATACATCCTGATGGTCCCAGTATACATCCTGTTGGTCCCAGTGCACATCCTGATGGTCCCAGTATACATCCTGATGGTCCCAGTATACCCAGTATACATCCTGTTGGTCCCAGTGCACATCCTGATGGTCCCAATATACCCAGTATACATCCAGATGGTCCCAGTATACCCAGTGCACATCCTGATGGTCCCAGTATACCCAGTATACATCCTGATGGTCCCAGTATAAATCCTGATGGTCCCAGTATACCCAGTATACATCCTGATGGTCCCAGTATACCCAGTGCACATCCTGATGGTCCCAGTATACCCAGTATACATCCTGATGGTCCCAGTATACCCAGTATACATCCTGATGGTCCCAGTATACATCCTGATGGTCCAAGTATTCCAAGTGCACATCCTGATGGTCCCAGTATTCCCAGTGCACATCCTGATGGTCCCAGTATACCCAGTATACATCCTGATGGTCCCAATATACCAGTATACATTCTAATGGTCCCAGTATACATCCTGATGGTCCCAGTATACCCAGTATACATCCTGATGGTCCCAGTACACATCCTGATGGTCCCAGTATAAATCCTGATGGTCCCAGTATACATCCTGATGGTCCCAGTATACCCAGTATACATCCTGATAGTCCCAGTATACCCAGTATACATCCTGATGGTCCCAGTATACATCCTGATGGTCCCAGTATACCCAGTATACATCCTGTTGGTCCCAGTGCACATCCTGATGGTCCCAATATACCCAGTATACATCCAGATGGTCCCAGTATACCCAGTGCACATCCTGATGGTCCCAGTGTACCCAGTATGCATCCTGATGGTCCCAGAATAAATCCTGATGGTCCCAGTATACCCAGTATACATCCTGATGGTCTCAGTACACATCCTGATTGTCCCAGTATACTCAGTATGCATCCTGATGGTTCCAGTATACATCCTGATGGTCCCAGTATTCAAAGTGCACATCCTGATGGTCCCAGTATTCCCAGTGCACATCCTGATGGTCCCAGTATACCCAGTATACATCCTGATGGTCCCAATATACCAGTATACATTCTAATGGTCCCAGTATACATCCTGATGGTCCCAGTATACCCAGTATACATCCTGATGGTCCCAGTATACATCCTGTTGGTCCCAGTGCACATCCTGATGGTCCCAGTATACATCCTGATGGTCCCAGTATACCCAGTATACATCCAGATGGTCCCAGTATACCCAGTGCACATCCTGATGGTCCCAGTGTACCCAGTATGCATCCTGATGGTCCCAATATACCCAGTATACATCCAGATGGTCCCAGTATACACAGTGCACATCCTGATGGTCCCAGTGTACCCAGTATGCATCCTGTTGGTCCCAGTGCACATCCTGATGGTCCCAATATACCCAGTATACATCCAGATGGTCCCAGTATACCCAGTGCACATCCTGATGGTCCCAGTGTACCCAGTATGCATCCTGATGGTCCCAATATACCCAGTATACATCCAGATGGTCCCAGTATACCCAGTGCACATCCTGATGGTCCCAGTGTACCCAGTATGCATCCTGATGGTCCCAGAATAAATCCTGATGGTCCCAGTATACCCAGTATACATCCTGATGGTCCCAGTACACAACCTGATTGTCCCAGTATACTCAGTATACATCCTGATGGTTCCAGTATACATCCTGATGGTCCCAGTATACCCAGTATACATCCTGATGGTCCCAGTATACATCCTGATGGTCCCAGTATACATCCTGATGGTCCCAGTATACCCAGTATACATCCTGATGGTCCCAGTATACATCCTGATGGTCCCAATATACCCTGTATACATCCTGATGGTCCCAGTATACCCAGTATACATCCTAATGGTCCCAGTATACCCAGTATAAATCCTGATGGTCCCAGTATACCCAGTATACATCCTGATGGTCCCAGTATACCCAGTATACATCCTGATGGTCCCAGTATACCCAGTATACATCCTAATGGTCCCAGTATACCCAGTATAAATCCTGATGGTCCCAGTATACCCAGTATACATCCTGATAGTCCCAGTATACCCAGTATACATCCTGATGGTCCCAGTATACATCCTGTTGGTCCCAGTGCACATCCTGATGGTCCCAGTATACATCCTGATGGTCCCAGTATACCCAGTATACATCCTGTTGGTCCCAGTGCACATCCTGATGGTCCCAATATACCCAGTATACATCCAGATGGTCCCAGTATACCCAGTGCACATCCTGATGGTCCCAGTGTACCCAGTATGCATCCTGATGGTCCCAGAATAAATCCTGATGGTCCCAGTATACCCAGTATACATCCTGATGGTCCCAGTACACATCCTGATTGTCCCAGTATACTCAGTATGCATCCTGATGGTTCCAGTATACATCCTGATGGTCCCAGTATTCAAAGTGCACATCCTGATGGTCCCAGTATTCCCAGTGCACATCCTGATGGTCCCAGTATACCCAGTATACATCCTGATGGTCCCAATATACCAGTATACATTCTAATGGTCCCAGTATACATCCTGATGGTCCCAGTATACCCAGTATACATCCTGATGGTCCCAGTATACATCCTGTTGGTCCCAGTGCACATCCTGATGGTCCCAGTATACATCCTGATGGTCCCAGTATACCCAGTATACATCCTGTTGGTCCCAGTGCACATCCTGATGGTCCCAGTATACATCCTGATGGTCCCAATATACCCAGTATACATCCAGATTGTCCCAGTATACCCAGTGCACATCCTGATGGTCCCAGTGTACCCAGTATGCATCCTGATGGTCCCAATATACCCAGTATACATCCAGATGGTCCCAGTATACCCAGTGCACATCCTGATGGTTCCAGTGTACCCAGTATGCATCCTGATGGTCCCAGAATAAATCCTGATGGTCCCAGTATACCCAGTATACATCCTGATGGTCCCAGTACACAACCTGATTGTCCCAGTATACTCAGTATACATCCTGATGGTTCCAGTATACATCCTGATGGTCCCAGTATACATCCTGATGGTCCCAGTATACCCAGTATACATCCTGATGGTCCCAGTATACATCCTGATGGTCCCAGTATACATCCTGATGGTCCCAGTATACCCAGTATACATCCTGATGGTCCCAGTATACATCCTGATGGTCCCAATATACCCAGTATACATCCAGATGGTCCCAGTATACCCAGTGCACATCCTGATGGTCCCAGTGTACCCAGTATGCATCCTGATGGTCCCAGAATAAATCCTGATGGTCCCAGTATACCCAGTATACATCCTTATGGTCCCAGTACACAACCTGATTGTCCCAGTATACTCAGTATACATCCTGATGGTTCCAGTATACATCCTGATGGTCCCAGTATACCCAGTATACATCCTGATGGTCCCAGTATACATCCTGGTGGTCCCAGTATACCCAGTATACATCCTGATGGTCCCAGTATACATCCTGATGGTCCCAGTATACCCAGTATACATCCTGATGGTCCCAGTATACCCAGTATACATCCTAATGGTCCCAGTATACCCAGTATAAATCCTGATGGTCCCAGTATACCCAGTATACATCCTGATGGTCCCAGTATACCCAGTATACATCCTGATGGTCCCAGTATACATCCTGATGGTCCAAGTATTCCAAGTGCACATCCTGATGGTCCCAGTATTCCCAGTGCACATCCTGATGGTCCCAGTATACCCAGTATACATCCTGATGGTCCCAATATACCAGTATACATTCTAATGGTCCCAGTATACATCCTGATGGTCCCAGTATACCCAGTATACATCCTGATGGTCCCAGTACACATCCTGATGGTCCCAGTATACATCCTGATGGTCCCAATATACCAGTATACATTCTAATGGTCCCAGTATACATCCTGATGGTCCCAGTATACCCAGTATACATCCTGATGGTCCCAGTATACATCCTGATGGTCCCAGTATACATCCTGATAGTCCCAGTATACCCAGTATACATCCTGATGGTCCCAGTATACATCCTGATGGTCCCAGTATACCCAGTATACATCCTGATAGTCCCAGTATACCCAGTATACATCCTGATGGTCCCAGTATACATCCTGTTGGTCCCAGTGCACATCCTGATGGTCCCAGTATACATCCTGATGGTCCCAGTATACCCAGTATACATCCTGTTGGTCCCAGTGCACATCCTGATGGTCCCAATATACCCAGTATACATCCAGATGGTCCCAGTATACCCAGTGCACATCCTGATGGTCCCAGTATACCCAGTATACATCCTGATGGTCCCAGTATAAATCCTGATGGTCCCAGTATACCCAGTATACATCCTGATGGTCCCAGTATACCCAGTGCACATCCTGATGGTCCCAGTATACCCAGTATACATCCTGATGGTCCCAGTATACATCCTGATGGTCCAAGTATTCCAAGTGCACATCCTGATGGTCCCAGTATTCCCAGTGCACATCCTGATGGTCCCAGTATACCCAGTATACATCCTGATGGTCCCAATATACCAGTATACATCCTGATGGTCCCAGTATACCCAGTATACATCCTGATGGTCCCAGTACACATCCTGATGGTCCCAGTATAAATCCTGATGGTCCCAGTATACATCCTGATGGTCCCAGTATACCCAGTATACATCCTGATAGTCCCAGTATACCCAGTATACATCCTGATGGTCCCAGTATACATCCTGTTGGTCCCAGTGCACATCCTGATGGTCCCAGTATACATCCTGATGGTCCCAGTATACCCAGTATACATCCTGTTGGTCCCAGTGCACATCCTGATGGTCCCAATATACCCAGTATACATCCAGATGGTCCCAGTATACCCAGTGCACATCCTGATGGTCCCAGTGTACCCAGTATGCATCCTGATGGTCCCAGAATAAATCCTGATGGTCCCAGTATACCCAGTATACATCCTGATGGTCTCAGTACACATCCTGATTGTCCCAGTATACTCAGTATGCATCCTGATGGTTCCAGTATACATCCTGATGGTCCCAGTATTCAAAGTGCACATCCTGATGGTCCCAGTATTCCCAGTGCACATCCTGATGGTCCCAGTATACCCAGTATACATCCTGATGGTCCCAATATACCAGTATACATTCTAATGGTCCCAGTATACATCCTGATGGTCCCAGTATACCCAGTATACATCCTGATGGTCCCAGTATACATCCTGTTGGTCCCAGTGCACATCCTGATGGTCCCAATATACCCAGTACACATCCTGATGGTCCCAGTATACCCAGTATACATCCTGTTGGTCCCAGTGCACATCCTGATGGTCCCAATATACCCAGTATACATCCAGATGGTCCCAGTATACCCAGTGCACATCCTGATGGTCCCAGTGTACCCAGTATGCATCCTGATGGTCCCAATATACCCAGTATACATCCAGATGGTCCCAGTATACCCAGTGCACATCCTGATGGTCCCAGTGTACCCAGTATGCATCCTGATGGTCCCAGAATAAATCCTGATGGTCCCAGTATACCCAGTATACATCCTGATGGTCCCAGTACACAACCTGATTGTCCCAGTATACTCAGTATACATCCTGATGGTTCCAGTATACATCCTGATGGTCCCAGTATACCCAGTATACATCCTGATGGTCCCAGTATACATCCTGATGGTCCCAGTATACATCCTGATGGTCCCAGTATACCCAGTATACATCCTGATGGTCCCAGTATACATCCTGATGGTCCCAGAATACCCAGTATACATCCTAATGGTCCCAGTATACCCAGTATAAATCCTGATGGTCCCAGTATACCCAGTATACATCCTGATGGTCCCAGTATACCCAGTATACATCCTGATGGTCCCAGTATACCCAGTATACATCCTGATGGTCCCAGTATACCCAGTATACATCCTAATGGTCCCAGTATACCCAGTATAAATCCTGATGGTCCCAGTATACCCAGTATACATCCTGATAGTCCCAGTATACCCAGTATACATCCTGATGGTCCCAGTATACATCCTGTTGGTCCCAGTGCACATCCTGATGGTCCCAGTATACATCCTGATGGTCCCAGTATACCCAGTATACATCCTGTTGGTCCCAGTGCACATCCTGATGGTCCCAATATACCCAGTATACATCCAGATGGTCCCAGTATACCCAGTGCACATCCTGATGGTCCCAGTGTACCCAGTATGCATCCTGATGGTCCCAGAATAAATCCTGATGGTCCCAGTATACCCAGTATACATCCTGATGGTCCCAGTACACATCCTGATTGTCCCAGTATACTCAGTATGCATCCTGATGGTTCCAGTATACATCCTGATGGTCCCAGTATTCAAAGTGCACATCCTGATGGTCCCAGTATTCCCAGTGCACATCCTGATGGTCCCAGTATACCCAGTATACATCCTGATGGTCCCAATATACCAGTATACATTCTAATGGTCCCAGTATACATCCTGATGGTCCCAGTATACCCAGTATACATCCTGATGGTCCCAGTATACATCCTGTTGGTCCCAGTGCACATCCTGATGGTCCCAGTATACATCCTGATGGTCCCAGTATACCCAGTATACATCCTGTTGGTCCCAGTGCACATCCTGATGGTCCCAATATACCCAGTATACATCCAGATTGTCCCAGTATACCCAGTGCACATCCTGATGGTCCCAGTGTACCCAGTATGCATCCTGATGGTCCCAATATACCCAGTATACATCCAGATGGTCCCAGTATACCCAGTGCACATCCTGATGGTTCCAGTGTACCCAGTATGCATCCTGATGGTCCCAGAATAAATCCTGATGGTCCCAGTATACCCAGTATACATCCTGATGGTCCCAGTACACAACCTGATTGTCCCAGTATACTCAGTATACATCCTGATGGTTCCAGTATACATCCTGATGGTCCCAGTATACATCCTGATGGTCCCAGTATACCCAGTATACATCCTGATGGTCCCAGTATACATCCTGATGGTCCCAGTATACATCCTGATGGTCCCAGTATACCCAGTATACATCCTGATGGTCCCAGTATACATCCTGATGGTCCCAATATACCCAGTATACATCCTGATGGTCCCAGTATACCCAGTATACATCCTAATGGTCCCAGTATACCCAGTATAAATCCTGATGGTCCCAGTATACCCAGTATACATCCTGATGGTCCCAGTATACCCAGTATACATCCTAATGGTCCCAGTATACCCAGTATAAATCCTGATGGTCCCAGTATACCCAGTATACATCCTGATGGTCCCAGTATACCCAGTATACATCCTGATGGTCCCAGTATACCCAGTATACATCCTGATGGTCCCAGTATACATCCTGATGGTCCCAGTATGTAGTATACATCCTGAAGGTCCCAGTATACTCAGTATAAATCCTGATGGTCCCAGTATACATCCTGATGGTTCCAGTATACCCAGTATACATCCTGATGGTCCCACTATACATCCTGATGGTCCCAGTATACCCAGTATACATCCTGATGGTCCCAGTATACCCAGTATACATCCTGATGGTCCCAGTATACCCAGTATAAATCCTGATGGTCCCAGTATACATCCTGATGTTCCCAGTATACATCCTGATGTTCCCAGTATACATCCTGATGGTCCCAGTATACCCAGTATACATCCTGATGGTCCCAGTATACATCCTAATGTTCCCAGTATACATCCTGATGGTCCCAGTATACCCAGTATACATCCTGATGGTCCCAGTATACATCCTGATGTTCCCAGTATACATCCTGATGGTCCCAGAATACATCCTGATAGTTCCAGTATACCCAATATACATCCTGATGGTCCCAGTACAAATCCTGATCGTCCCAGTATACATCCTGATGGTCCCAGTGTACCCAGTACACATCCTGATGGTCCCAGTATACATCCTGATGGTCCCAGAATACATCCTGATAGGTCCAGTATACCCAGTATACATCCTGATGGTCCCAGAATACATCCTGATGGTTCCAGTATACCCAGTATACATCCTGATGGTCCCACTATACATCCTGATGGTCCCAGTATACCCAGTATACATCCAGATGGTCCCAGTATACCCAGTGCACATCCTGATGGTTCCAGTGTACCCAGTATGCATCCTGATGGTCCCAGAATAAATCCTGATGGTCCCAGTATACCCAGTATACATCCTGATGGTCCCAGTACACAACCTGATTGTCCCAGTATACTCAGTATACATCCTGATGGTTCCAGTATACATCCTGATGGTCCCAGTATACATCCTGATGGTCCCAGTGTACCCAGTATACATCCTGATGGTCCCAGTATACATCTTGATTGGTCCCACTATACATCCTGATGGTCCCAGTACACATCCTGATGGTCCCAGTATACATCCTGATGGTCCCAGTATACCCAGTATACATCCTGATGGTCCCAGTATACATCCTGATGGTCCCAGTATACCCAGTATACATCCTGATGGTCCCAGTATACATCCTGATGGTCCTAGTATACCCAGTATACATCCTGATGGTCCCAGTATATCCAGTGCACATCCTGATGGTCCCAGTATACCCAGTGCACATCCTGATGGTCCCAGTATACCCAGTATACATCCTGATGGTCCCAGTATACCCAGTATACATCCTGGTGTTCCCAGTATACATCCTGATGGTCCCAGTATACATCCTGATGGTCCCAGTATACATCCTAATGTTCCCAGTATACATCCTGATGGTCCCAGTATACATCCTGATGGTCCCAGTATACCCAGTATAGATCCTGATGGTCCCAGTATACCCAGTATAGATCCTGATGGTCCCAGTATACATCCTGATTGGTCCCACTATACATCCTGATGGTCCCAGTACACATCCTGATGGTCCCAGTATACATCCTGATGGTCCCAGTATACCCAGTATACATCCTGATGGTCCCAGTATACATCCTGATGGTCCCAGTATACCCAGTATACATCCTGATGGTCCCAGTATACATCCTGATGGTCCTAGTATACCCAGTATACATCCTGATGGTCCCAGTACACATCCTGATGGTCCCAGTATACCCAGTATACATCCTGATGGTCCCAGTATATCCAGTGCACATCCTGATGGTCCCAGTATACCCAGTGCACATCCTGATGGTCCCAGTATACCCAGTATACATCCTGATGGTCCCAGTATACCCAGTATACATCCTGGTGTTCCCAGTATACATCCTGATGGTCCCAGTATACATCCTGATGGTCCCAGTATACATCCTAATGTTCCCAGTATACATCCTGATGGTCCCAGTATACATCCTGATGGTCCCAGTATACCCAGTATAGATCCTGATGGTCCCAGTATACCCAGTATAGATCCTGATGGTCCCAGTATACATCCTGATGGTCCCAGTACACATCCTGATGGTCCAATGCACATCCTGATGGTCCCAGTATACATCCTGATGGTCCCAGTACACATCCTGATGGTCCCAGTACACATCCTGATGGTCCCAGTATACCCAGTATACATCCTGATGGTCCCAGTATATCCAGTGCACATCCTGATGGTCCCAGTATACCCAGTGCACATCCTGATGGTCCCAGTATACCCAGTATACATCCTGATGGTCCCAGTATACATCCTGATGTTCCCAGTATACATCCTGATGGTCCCAGTATACCCAGTATACATCCTGATGGTCCCAGTATACATCCTGATGGTCCCAGTATACCCAGTATACATCCTGATGGTCCCAGTATACATCCTGATGGTCCCAGTATAAATCCTGATGGTCCCAGTACACATCCTGATGGTCCCAGTATACATCCTGATGGTCCCAGTATACCCAGTATACATCCTGATGGTCCCAGTATACATCCTGATGGTCCCAGTATACCCAGTATACATCCTGGTGGTCCCAGTATACCCAGTATACATCCTGATGGTCCCAGTATACATCCTGATGGTCCCAGTATACCCAGTATACATCCTGATGGTCCCAGTATACATCCTGATGGTCCTAGTATACCCAGTATACATCCTGATGGTCCCAGTACACATCCTGATGGTCCCAGTATACCCAGTATACATCCTGATGGTCCCAGTATATCCAGTGCACATCCTGATGGTCCCAGTATACCCAGTGCACATCCTGATGGTCCCAGTATACCCAGTATACATCCTGATGGTCCCAGTATACCCAGTATACATCCTGGTGTTCCCAGTATACATCCTGATGGTCCCAGTATACATCCTGATGGTCCCAGTATACATCCTAATGTTCCCAGTATACATCCTGATGGTCCCAGTATACATCCTGATGGTCCCAGTATACCCAGTATAGATCCTGATGGTCCCAGTATACCCAGTATAGATCCTGATGGTCCCAGTATACATCCTGATGGTCCCAGTACACATCCTGATGGTCCAATGCACATCCTGATGGTCCCAGTATACATCCTGATGGTCCCAGTACACATCCTGATGGTCCCAGTACACATCCTGATGGTCCCAGTATACCCAGTATACATCCTGATGGTCCCAGTATATCCAGTGCACATCCTGATGGTCCCAGTATACCCAGTGCACATCCTGATGGTCCCAGTATACCCAGTATACATCCTGATGGTCCCAGTATACATCCTGATGTTCCCAGTATACATCCTGATGGTCCCAGTATACCCAGTATACATCCTGATGGTCCCAGTATACATCCTGATGGTCCCAGTATACCCAGTATACATCCTGATGGTCCCAGTATACATCCTGATGGTCCCAGTATAAATCCTGATGGTCCCAGTACACATCCTGATGGTCCCAGTATACATCCTGATGGTCCCAGTATACCCAGTATACATCCTGATGGTCCCAGTATACATCCTGATGGTCCCAGTATACCCAGTATACATCCTGGTGGTCCCAGTATACCCAGTATACATCCTGATGGTCCTAGTATACCCAGTATACATCCTGATGGTCCCAGTATACCCAGTGCACATCCTGATAGTCCCAGTATACCCAGTATACATCCTGATGGTACCAGTATACCCAGTATACATCCTGGTGTTCCCAGTATACATCCTGGTGTTCCCAGTATACATCCTGATGGTCCCAGTATACATCCTGATGGTCCCAGTATACATCCTGATAGTTCCAGTATACCCAGTATACATCCTGATGGTCCCAGAATACATCCTGATAGTTCCAGTATACCCAGTATACATTCTGATGGTCCCAGTATACATCCTGATGGTCCCAGTATACCCAGTATACATCCTGATGGTCCCAGTACAAATCCTGATGGTCCCAGTACACATCCTGATGGTCCAAGTATACATCCTGATGGTCCCAGTGTACCCAGTATACATCCTGATGGTCCCAGTATACATCCTGATTGGTCCCAGTATACATCCTGATGGTCCCAGTATACATCCTGATGGTCCCAGTACACATCCTGATGGTCCCAGTATACATCCTGATGGTCCCAGTATACCCAGTATACATCCTGATGGTCCCAGTATACATCCTGATGGTCCCAGTATACCCAGTATACATCCTGATGGTCCCAGTATACATCCTGATGGTCCTAGTATACCCAGTATACATCCTGATGGTCCCAGTACACATCCTGATGGTCCCAGTATACCCAGTATACATCCTGATGGTCCCAGTATATCCAGTGCACAACCTGATGGTCCCAGTATACCCAGTGCACATCCTGATGGTCCCAGTATACCCAGTATACATCCTGATGGTCCCAGTATACCCAGTATACATCCTGGTGTTCCCAGTATACATCCTGATGGTCCCAGTATACATCCTGATGGTCCCAGTATACATCCTGATGTTCCCAGTATACATTCTGATGGTCCCAGTATACATCCTGATGGTCCCAGTATACCCAGTATAGATCCTGATGGTCCCAGTATACATCCTGATGTTCCCAGTATACATCCTGATGGTCCCAGTATACCCAGTATACATCCTGATGGTCCCAGTATACATCCTGATGGTCCCAGTATACATCCTGATGTTCCCAGTATACATCCTGATGGTCCCAGTATACCCAGTATACATCCTGATGGTCCCAGAATACATCCTGATAGTTCCAATATACCCAGTATACATCCTAATGGTCCCAGTATACATTCTGATGGTCCCAGTATACATCCTGATGGTCCCAGTATACCCAGTATACATCCTGATGGTCCCAGAATACATCCTGATAGTTCCAATATACCCAGTATACATCCTAATGGTCCCAGTATACATTCTGATGGTCCCAGTACAAATCCTGATGGTCCCAGTATACATCCTGATGGTCCCAGTGTACCCAGTACACCTCCTGATGGTCCCAGTATACATCCTGATGGTCCCAGAATACATCCTGATAGTTCCAGTATACCCAGTATACATCCTGATGGTCCCAGTACACATCCTGATGGTCCTAGTGCACATCCTGATGGTCCCAGTATACATCCTGATGGTCCCAGTACACATCCTGATGGTCCCAGTATACATCCTGATGGTCCCAGTATTCATCCTGATGGTCCCAGTATACCCAGTATACATCCTGATGGTCCCAGTATACCCAGTATACATCCTGATGGTACCAGTATTCATCCTGATGGTCCCAGTATACCCAGTATACATCCTGATGGTCCCAGTATAACCAGTATACATCCTGATGGTCCCAGTATACATCCTGATGGTCCCAGTATACCCAGTATACATCCTGATGGTCCCAGTATACCCAGTGCACATCGTGATGGTCCCAGTATACCCAGTATACATCCTGATGGTCCCAGTATACATCCTGATGGTCCAAGTATTCCAAGTGCACATCCTGATGGTCCCAGAATTCCCAGTGCACATCCTGATGGTCCCAGTATACCCAGTATACATCCTGATGGTCCCAATATACCAGTATACATTCTAATGGTCCCAGTATACATCCTGATGGTCCCAGTATACCCAGTATACATCCTGATGGTCCCAGTATAACCAGTATACATCCTGATGGTCCCAGTATACATCCTGATGGTCCCAGTATACCCAGTATACATCCTGATGGTCCCAGTATACATCCTGATGGTCCCAGTATACCCAGTATACATCCTGATGGTCCCAGTATACCCAGTATACATCCTGATGGTCCCAGTGTACCCAGTATACATCCTGACGGTCCCAGTATACATCCTGATGATCCCAGTATACATCCTGATGGTCCCAGTATACCCAGTATACATCCTGATGGTCCCAGTATACATCCTGATGGTCCCAGTATACCCAGTATACATCCTGATGGTCCCAGTATACATCCTGATGGTCCCAGTATACATCCTGATGGTCCCAGTATACCCAGTATACATCCTAATGGTCCCAGTATACATCCTGATGGTCCCAGTATACCCAGTATACATCCTGATGGTCCCAGTATACCCAGTATACATCCTGATGGTCCCAGTATACCCAGTATACATCCTGATGGTCCTAGTATACCCAGTATACATCCTGATGGTCCCAGTACACATCCTGATGGTCCCAGTATACCCAGTGCACATCCTGATGGTCCCAGTATACCCAGTATACATCCTGATGGTCCCAGTATACCCAGTATACATCCTGGTGTTCCCAGTATACATCCTGGTGTTCCCAGTATACATCCTGATGGTCCCAGTATACATCCTGATGGTCCCAGTATACATCCTGATAGTTCCAGTAAACCCAGTATACATCCTGATGGTCCCAGAATACATCCTGATAGTTCCAGTATACCCAGTATACATTCTGATGGTCCCAGTATACATCCTGATGGTCCCAGTATACCCAGTATACATCCTGATGGTCCCAGTACAAATCCTGATGGTCCCAGTACACATCCTGATGGTCCAAGTATACATCCTGATGGTCCCAGTGTACCCAGTATACATCATGATGGTCCCAGTATACATCCTGATTGGTCCCACTATACATCCTGATGGTCCCAGTACACATCCTGATGGTCCCAGTATACATCCTGATGGTCCCAGTATACCCAGTATACATCCTGATGGTCCCAGTATACATCCTGATGGTCCCAGTATACCCAGTATACATCCTGATGGTCCCAGTATACATCCTGATGGTCCTAGTATACCCAGTATACATCCTGATGGTCCCAGTACACATCCTGATGGTCCCAGTATACCCAGTATACATCCTGATGGTCCCAGTATATCCAGTGCACATCCTGATGGTCCCAGTATACCCAGTGCACATCCTGATGGTCCCAGTATACCCAGTATACATCCTGATGGTCCCAGTATACCCAGTATACATCCTGGTGTTCCCAGTATACATCCTGATGGTCCCAGTATACATCCTGATGGTCCCAGTATACATCCTGATGTTCCCAGTATACATCCTGATGGTCCCAGTATACCCAGTATACATCCTGATGGTCCCAGAATACATCCTGATAGTTCCAATATACCCAGTATACATCCTAATGGTCCCAGTATACATTCTGATGGTCCCAGTATACATCCTGATGGTCCCAGTATACCCAATATACATCCTGATGGTCCCAGTACAAATCCTGATGGTCCCAGTATACATCCTGATGGTCCCAGTGTACCCAGTACACCTCCTGATGGTCCCAGTATACATCCTGATGGTCCCAGAATACATCCTGATAGTTCCAGTATACCCAGTATACATCCTGATGGTCCCAGTACACATCCTGATGGTCCTAGTGCACATCCTGATGGTCCCAGTATACATCCTGATGGTCCCAGTACACATCCTGATGGTCCCAGTATACATCCTGATGGTCCCAGTATTCATCCTGATGGTCCCAGTATACCCAGTATACATCCTGATGGTCCCAGTATACATCCTGATGGTACCAGTATTCATCCTGATGGTCCCAGTATACCCAGTATACATCCTGATGGTCCCAGTATAACCAGTATACATCCTGATGGTCCCAGTATACATCCTGATGGTCCCAGTATACCCAGTATACATCCTGATGGTCCCAGTATACCCAGTATACATCCTGATGGTCCCAGTATACCCAGTATACATCCTGATGGTCCCAGTATACATCCTGATGGTCCAAGTATTCCAAGTGCACATCCTGATGGTCCCAGAATTCCCAGTGCACATCCTGATGGTCCCAGTATACCCAGTATACATCCTGATGGTCCCAATATACCAGTATACATTCTAATGGTCCCAGTATACATCCTGATGGTCCCAGTACACCCAGTATACATCCTGATGGTCCCAGTATAACCAGTATACATCCTGATGGTCCCAGTATACATCCTGATGGTCCCAGTATACCCAGTATACATCCTGATGGTCCCAGTATACATCCTGATGGTCCCAGTATACCCAGTATACATCCTGATGGTCCCAGTATACCCAGTATACATCCTGATGGTCCCAGTGTACCCAGTATACATCCTGACGGTCCCAGTATACATCCTGATGATCCCAGTATACATCCTGATGGTCCCAGTATACCCAGTATACATCCTGATGGTCCCAGTATACATCCTGATGGTCCCAGTATACCCAGTATACATCCTGATGGTCCCAGTATACATCCTGATGGTCCCAGTATACATCCTGATGGTCCCAGTACACATCCTGATGGTCCCAGTATACATCCTGATGGTCCCAGTATACCCAGTATACATCCTGATGGTCCCAGTATACATCCTGATGGTCCCAGTATACCCAGTATACATCCTGATGGTCCCAGTATACCCAGTATACATCCTGATGGTCCTAGTATACCCAGTATACATCCTGATGGTCCCAGTACACATCCTGATGGTCCCAGTATACCCAGTGCACATCCTGATGGTCCCAGTATACCCAGTATACATCCTGATGGTCCCAGTATACCCAGTATACATCCTGGTGTTCCCAGTATACATCCTGGTGTTCCCAGTATACATCCTGATGGTCCCAGTATACATCCTGATGGTCCCAGTATACATCCTGATAGTTCCAGTAAACCCAGTATACATCCTGATGGTCCCAGAATACATCCTGATAGTTCCAGTATACCCAGTATACATTCTGATGGTCCCAGTATACATCCTGATGGTCCCAGTATACCCAGTATACATCCTGATGGTCCCAGTACAAATCCTGATGGTCCCAGTACACATCCTGATGGTCCAAGTATACATCCTGATGGTCCCAGTGTACCCAGTATACATCCTGATGGTCCCAGTATACATCCTGATTGGTCCCACTATACATCCTGATGGTCCCAGTACACATCCTGATGGTCCCAGTATACATCCTGATGGTCCCAGTATACCCAGTATACATCCTGATGGTCCCAGTATACATCCTGATGGTCCCAGTATACCCAGTATACATCCTGATGGTCCCAGTATACATCCTGATGGTCCTAGTATACCCAGTATACATCCTGATGGTCCCAGTACACATCCTGATGGTCCCAGTATACCCAGTATACATCCTGATGGTCCCAGTATATCCAGTGCACATCCTGATGGTCCCAGTATACCCAGTGCACATCCTGATGGTCCCAGTATACCCAGTATACATCCTGATGGTCCCAGTATACCCAGTATACATCCTGGTGTTCCCAGTATACATCCTGATGGTCCCAGTATACATCCTGATGGTCCCAGTATACATCCTGATGTTCCCAGTATACATCCTGATGGTCCCAGTATACATCCTGATGGTCCCAGTATACCCAGTATAGATCCTGATGGTCCCAGTATACCCAGTATAGATCCTGATGGTCCCAGTATACATCCTGATGGTCCCAGTACACATCCTGATGGTCCCAGTGCACATCCTGATGGTCCCAGTACACATCCTGATGGTCCCAGTATACCCAGTATACATCCTGATGGTCCCAGAATATCCAGTGCACATCCTGATGGTCCCAGTATACCCAGTGCACATCCTGATGGTCCCAGTATACCCAGTATAGATCCTGATGGTCCCAGTATACATCCTGATGTTCCCAGTATACATCCTGATGGTCCCAGTATACCCAGTATACATCCTGATGGTCCCAGTATACATCCTGATGTTCCCAGGATACATCCTGATGGTCCCAGAATACATCCTGATAGTTCCAATATACCCAGTATACATCCTAATGGTCCCAGTATACATTCTGATGGTCCCAGTATACATCCTGATGGTTCCAGTATACCCAATATACATCCTGATGGTCCCAGTAAAAATCCTGATGGTCCCAGTATACATCCTGATGGTCCCAGTGTACCCAGTACACATCCTGATGGTCCCAGTATACATCCTGATGGTCCCAGAATACATCCTGATAGTTCCAATATACCCAGTATACATCCTGATGGTCCCAGTACACATCCTGATGGTCCCAGTGCACATCTTGATGGTCCCAGTATACATCCTGATGGTCCCAGTACACATCCTGATGGTCCCAGTATACATCCTGATGGTCCCAGTATTCATCCTGATGGTCCCAGTATACCCAGTATACATCCTGATGGTCCCAGTATAAATCCTGATGGTCCCAGTATACCCAGTATACATCCTGATGGTACCAGTATTCATCCTGATGGTCCCAGTATACCCAGTATACATCCTGATGGTCCCAGTATAAATCCTGATGGTCCCAGTATACCCAGTATACATCCTGATGGTCCCAGTATACCCAGTGCACATCGTGATGGTCCCAGTATACCCAGTATACATCCTGATGGTCCCAGTATACATCCTGATGGTCCAAGTATTCCAAGTGCACATCCTGATGGTCCCAGTATTCCCAGTGCACATCCTGATGGTCCCAGTATACCCAGTATACATCCTGATGGTCCCAATATACCAGTATACATTCTAATGGTCCCAGTATACATCCTGATGGTCCCACTATACCCAGTATACATCCTGATGGTCCCAGTATACATCCTGTTGGTCCCAGTGCACATCCTGATGGTCCCAGTATACCCAGTATACATCCAGATGGTCCCAGTATACCCAGTGCACATCCTGTTGGTCCCAGTGCACATCCTGATGGTCCCAATATACCCAGTATACATCCAGATGGTCCCAGTATACCCAGTGCACATCCTGATGGTCCCAGTGTACCCAGTATGCATCCTGATGGTCCCAATATACCCAGTATACATCCAGATGGTCCCAGTATACCCAGTGCACATCCTGATGGTCCCAGTGTACCCAGTATGCATCCTGATGGTCCCAGAATAAATCCTGATGGTCCCAGTATACCCAGTATACATCCTTATGGTCCCAGTACACAACCTGATTGTCCCAGTATACTCAGTATACATCCTGATGGTTCCAGTATACATCCTGATGGTCCCAGTATACATCCTGATGGTCCCAGTATACCCAGTATACATCCTGATGGTCCCAGTATACATCCTGATGGTCCCAGTATACCCAGTATACATCCTGATGGTCCCAGTATACCCAGTATACATCCTAATGGTCCCAGTATACCCAGTATAAATCCTGATGGTCCCAGTATACCCAGTATACATCCTGATGGTCCCAGTATACCCAGTATACATCCTGATGGTCCCAGTATACCCAGTATACATCCTGATGGTCCCAGTATACATCCTGATGGTCCCAGTATACATCCTGATGGTTCCAGTATACCCAGTATACATCCTGATGGTCCCACTATACATCCTGATGGTCCCAGTATACCCAGTATACATCCTGATGGTCCCAGTATAACCAGTATACATCCTGATGGTCCCAGTATACATCCTGATGGTCCCAGTATACCCAGTATAAATCCTGATAGTCCCAGTATACATCCTGATGGTCCCAGTATACATCCTGATGTTCCCAGTATACATCCTGATGGTCCCAGTATACATCCTGATGGTCCCAGTATACCCAGTATACATCCTGATGGTCCCAGTATACATCCTAATGTTCCCAGTATACATCCTGTTGGTCCCAGTACAAATCCTGATGGTCCCAGTATACATCCTGATGGTCCCAGTGTACCCAGTACACATCCTGATGGTCCCAGTATACATCCTGATGGTCCCAGAATACATCCTGAGAGTTCCAGTATACCCAGTATACATCCTGATGGTCCCAGTACACATCCTGATGGTCCCAGTATACATCCTGATGGTCCCAGTACACATCCTGATGGTCCCAGTATACATCCTGATGGTCCCAGTATTCATCCTGATGGTCCCAGTATACCCAGTATACATCCTGATGGTCCCAGTATAAATCCTGATGGTCCCAGTATACCCAGTATACATCCTGATGGTACCAGTATTCATCCTGATGGTCCCAGTATACCCAGTATACATCCTGATGGTCCCAGTATAAATCCTGATGGTCCTAGTATACCCAGTATACATCCTGATGGTCCCAGTACACATCCTGATGGTCCCAGTATACCCAGTATACATCCTGATGGTCCCAGTATATCCAGTGCACATCCTGATGGTCCCAGTATACCCAGTGCACATCCTGATGGTCCCAGTATACCCAGTATACATCCTGATGGTCCCAGTATACCCAGTATACATCCTGGTGTTCCCAGTATACATCCTGATGGTCCCAGTATACATCCTGATGGTCCCAGTATACATCCTGATGTTCCCAGTATACATCCTGATGGTCCCAGTATACATCCTGATGGTCCCAGTATACCCAGTATAGATCCTGATGGTCCCAGTATACCCAGTATAGATCCTGATGGTCCCAGTATACATCCTGATGGTCCCAGTACACATCCTGATGGTCCCAGTGCACATCCTGATGGTCCCAGTATACATCCTGATGGTCCCAGTACACATCCTGATGGTCCCAGTACACATCCTGATGGTCCCAGTATACCCAGTATACATCCTGATGGTCCCAGTATATCCAGTGCACATCCTGATGGTCCCAGTATACCCAGTGCACATCCTGATGGTCCCAGTATACCCAGTATAGATCCTGATGGTCCCAGTATACATCCTGATGTTCCCAGTATACATCCTGATGGTCCCAGTATACCCAGTATACATCCTGATGGTCCCAGTATACATCCTGATGTTCCCAGTATACATCCTGATGGTCCCAGAATACATCCTGATAGTTCCAATATACCCAGTATACATCCTAATGGTCCCAGTATACATTCTGATGGTCCCAGTATACATCCTGATGGTCCCAGTATACCCAATATACATCCTGATGGTCCCAGTAAAAATCCTGATGGTCCCAGTATACATCCTGATGGTCCCAGTGTACCCAGTACACATCCTGATGGTCCCAGTATACATCCTGATGGTCCCAGAATACATCCTGATAGTTCCAGTATACCCAGTATACATCCTGATGGTCCCAGTACACATCCTGATGGTCCCAGTGCACATCTTGATGGTCCCAGTATACATCCTGATGGTCCCAGTACACATCCTGATGGTCCCAGTATACATCCTGATGGTCCCAGTATTCATCCTGATGGTCCCAGTATACCCAGTATACATCCTGATGGTCCCAGTATAAATCCTGATGGTCCCAGTATACCCAGTATACATCCTGATGGTACCAGTATTCATCCTGATGGTCCCAGTATACCCAGTATACATCCTGATGGTCCCAGTATAAATCCTGATGGTCCCAGTATACCCAGTATACATCCTGATGGTCCCAGTATACCCAGTGCACATCGTGATGGTCCCAGTATACCCAGTATACATCCTGATGGTCCCAGTATACATCCTGATGGTCCAAGTATTCCAAGTGCACATCCTGATGGTCCCAGTATTCCCAGTGCACATCCTGATGGTCCCAGTATACCCAGTATACATCCTGATGGTCCCAATATACCAGTATACATTCTAATGGTCCCAGTATACATCCTGATGGTCCCACTATACCCAGTATACATCCTGATGGTCCCAGTATACATCCTGTTGGTCCCAGTGCACATCCTGATGGTCCCAGTATACCCAGTATACATCCAGATGGTCCCAGTATACCCAGTGCACATCCTGTTGGTCCCAGTGCACATCCTGATGGTCCCAATATACCCAGTATACATCCAGATGGTCCCAGTATACCCAGTGCACATCCTGATGGTCCCAGTGTACCCAGTATGCATCCTGATGGTCCCAATATACCCAGTATACATCCAGATGGTCCCAGTATACCCAGTGCACATCCTGATGGTCCCAGTGTACCCAGTATGCATCCTGATGGTCCCAGAATAAATCCTGATGGTCCCAGTATACCCAGTATACATCCTTATGGTCCCAGTACACAACCTGATTGTCCCAGTATACTCAGTATACATCCTGATGGTTCCAGTATACATCCTGATGGTCCCAGTATACATCCTGATGGTCCCAGTATACCCAGTATACATCCTAATGGTCCCAGTATACATTCTGATGGTCTCAGTATACATCCTGATGGTCCCAGTATACCCAGTATACATCCTGATGGTCCCAGTATATCCAGTATACATCCTAATGGTCCCAGTATACCCAGTATAAATCCTGATGGTCCCAGTATACCCAGTATACATCCTGATGGTCCCAGTATACCCAGTATACATCCTGATGGTCCCAGTATACCCAGTATACATCCTGATGGTCCCAGTATACATCCTGATGGTCCCAGTATACATCCTGATGGTTCCAGTATACCCAGTATACATCCTGATGGTCCCACTATACATCCTGATGGTCCCAGTATACCCAGTATACATCCTGATGGTCCCAGTATAACCAGTATACATCCTGATGGTCCCAGTATACATCCTGATGGTCCCAGTATACCCAGTATAAATCCTGATAGTCCCAGTATACATCCTGATGGTCCCAGTATACATCCTGATGTTCCCAGTATACATCCTGATGGTCCCAGTATACATCCTGATGGTCCCAGTATACCCAGTATACATCCTGATGGTCCCAGTATACATCCTAATGTTCCCAGTATACATCCTGTTGGTCCCAGTACAAATCCTGATGGTCCCAGTATACATCCTGATGGTCCCAGTGTACCCAGTACACATCCTGATGGTCCCAGTATACATCCTGATGGTCCCAGAATACATCCTGAGAGTTCCAGTATACCCAGTATACATCCTGATGGTCCCAGTACACATCCTGATGGTCCCAGTGCACATCCTGATGGTCCCAGTATACATCCTGATGGTCCCAGTACACATCCTGATGGTCCCAGTATACATCCTGATGGTCCCAGTATTCATCCTGATGGTCCCAGTATACCCAGTATACATCCTGATGGTCCCAGTATAAATCCTGATGGTCCCAGTATACCCAGTATACATCCTGATGGTACCAGTATTCATCCTGATGGTCCCAGTATACCCAGTATACATCCTGATGGTCCCAGTATAAATCCTGATGGTCCCAGTATACCCAGTATACATCCTGATGGTCCCAGTATACCCAGTGCACATCCTGATGGTCCCAGTATACCCAGTATACATCCTGATGGTCCCAGTATACATCCTGATGGTCCAAGTATTCCAAGTGCACATCCTGATGGTCCCAGTATTCCCAGTGCACACCCTGATGGTCCCAGTATACCCAGTATACATCCTGATGGTCCCAATATACCAGTATACATTCTAATGGTCCCAGTATACATCCTGATGGTCCCAGTATACCCAGTATACATCCTGATGGTCCCAGTACACATCCTGATGGTCCCAGTATAAATCCTGATGGTCCCAGTATACATCCTGATGGTCCCAGTATACCCAGTATACATCCTGATAGTCCCAGTATACCCAGTATACATCCTGATGGTCCCAGTATACATCCTGTTGGTCCCAGTGCACATCCTGATGGTCCCAGTATACATCCTGATGGTCCCAGTATACCCAGTATACATTCTGTTGGTCCCAGTGCACATCCTGATGGTCCCAATATACCCAGTATACATCCAGATGGTCCCAGTATACCCAGTGCACATCCTGATGGTCCCAGTGTACCCAGTATGCATCCTGATGGTCCCAGAATAAATCCTGATGGTCCCAGTGTACCCAGTATACATCCTGATGGTCCCAGTACACATCCTGATTGTCCCAGTATACTCAGTATGCATCCTGATGGTTCCAGTATACATCCTGATGGTCCCAGTATTCAAAGTGCACATCCTGATGGTCCCAGTATTCCCAGTGCACATCCTGATGGTCCCAGTATACCCAGTATACATCCTGATGGTCCCAATATACCAGTATACATTCTAATGGTCCCAGTATACATCCTGATGGTCCCAGTATACCCAGTATACATCCTGATGGTCCCAGTATACATCCTGTTGGTCCCAGTGCACATCCTGATGGTCCCAGTATACATCCTGATGGTCCCAGTATACATCCTGATGTTCCCAGTATACATCCTGATGGTCCCAGTATACCCAGTATACATCCTGATGGTCCCAGAATACATCCTGATAGTTCCAATATACCCAGTATACATCCTAATGGTCCCAGTATACATTCTGATGGTCCCAGTATACATCCTGATGGTCCCAGTATACCCAATATACATCCTGATGGTCCCAGTACAAATCCTGATGGTCCCAGTATACATCCTGATGGTCCCAGTGTACCCAGTACACATCCTGATGGTCCCAGTATACATCCTGATGGTCCCAGAATACATCCTGATAGTTCCAGTATACCCAGTATACATCCTGATGGTCCCAGTACACATCCTGATGGTCCTAGTGCACATCCTGATGGTCCCAGTATACATCCTGATGGTCCCAGTACACATCCTGATGGTCCCAGTATACATCCTGATGGTCCCAGTATTCATCCTGATGGTCCCAGTATACCCAGTATACATCCTGATGGTCCCAGTATACCCAGTATACATCCTGATGGTACCAGTATTCATCCTGATGGTCCCAGTATACCCAGTATACATCCTGATGGTCCCAGTATAACCAGTATACATCCTGATGGTCCCAGTATACATCCTGATGGTCCCAGTATACCCAGTGCACATCGTGATGGTCCCAGTATACCCAGTATACATCCTGATGGTCCCAGTATACATCCTGATGGTCCAAGTATTCCAAGTGCACATCCTGATGGTCCCAGTATTCACAGTGCACATCCTGATGGTCCCAGTATACCCAGTATACATCCTGATGGTCCCAATATACCCAGTATACATCCTGATGGTCCCAATATACCAGTATACATTCTAATGGTCCCAGTATACATCCTGATGGTCCCAGTATACCCAGTATACATCCTGATGGTCCCAGTATAACCAGTATACATCCTGATGGTCCCAGTATACATCCTGATGGTCCCAGTATACCCAGTATACATCCTGATGGTCCCAGTATACATCCTGATGGTCCCAGTATACCCAGTATACATCCTGATGGTCCCAGTGTACCCAGTATACATCCTGACGGTCCCAGTATACATCCTGATGATCCCAGTATACATCCTGATGGTCCCAGTATACCCAGTATACATCCTGATGGTCCCAGTATACATCCTGATGGTCCCAGTACACATCCTGATGGTCCCAGTATACATCCTGATGGTCCCAGTATACCCAGTATACATCCTGATGGTCCCAGTATACATCCTGATGGTCCCAGTATACCCAGTATACATCCTGATGGTCCCAGTATACCCAGTATACATCCTGATGGTCCTAGTATACCTAGTATACATCCTGATGGTCCCAGTACACATCCTGATGGTCCCAGTATACCCAGTGCACATCCTGATGGTCCCAGTATACCCAGTATACATCCTGATGGTCCCAGTATACCCAGTATACATCCTGGTGTTCCCAGTATACATCCTGGTGTTCCCAGTATACATCCTGATGGTCCCAGTATACATCCTGATGGTCCCAGTATACATCCTGATAGTTCCAGTATACCCAGTATACATTCTGATGGTCCCAGTATACATCCTGATGGTCCCAGTATACCCAGTATACATCCTGATGGTCCCAGTACAAATCCTGATGGTCCCAGGACACATCCTGATGGTCCAAGTATACATCCTGATGGTCCCAGTGTACCCAGTATACATCCTGATGGTCCCAGTATACATCCTGATTGGTCCCACTATACATCCTGATGGTCCCAGTACACATCCTGATGGTCCCAGTATACATCCTGATGGTCCCAGTATACCCAGTATACATCCTGATGGTCCCAGTATACATCCTGATGGTCCCAGTATACCCAGTATACATCCTGATGGTCCCAGTACACATCCTGATGGTCCCAGTATACCCAGTATACATCCTGATGGTCCCAGTATATCCAGTGCACATCCTGATGGTCCCAGTATACCCAGTGCACATCCTGATGGTCCCAGTATACCCAGTATACATCCTGATGGTCCCAGTATACCCAGTATACATCCTGGTGTTCCCAGTATACATCCTGGTGTTCCCAGTATACATCCTGGTGTTCCCAGTATACATCCTGATGGTCCCAGTATACATCCTGATGTTCCCAGTATACATCCTGATGGTCCCAGTATACCCAGTATAGATCCTGATGGTCCCAGTATACCCAGTATAGATCCTGATGGTCCCAGTATACCCAGTATAGATCCTGATGGTCCCAGTATACATCCTGATGTTCCCAGTATACATCCTGATAGTCCCAGTATACCCAGTATACATCCTGATGGTCCCAGTATACATCCTGATGTTCCCAGTATACATCCTGATGGTCCCAGAATACATCCTGATAGTTCCAATATACCCAGTATACATCCTAATGGTCCCAGTATACATTCTGATGGTCCCAGTATACATCCTGATGGTCCCAGTATACATCCTGATGGTCCTAGTGTACCCAGTACACATCCTGATGGTCCCAGTATACATCCTGATGGTCCCAGAATACATCCTGATAGTTCCAGTATACCCAGTATACATCCTGATGGTCCCAGTACACATCCTGATGGTCCCAGTGCACATCCTGATGGTCCCAGTACACATCCTGATGGTCCCAGTACACATCCTGATGGTCCCAGTACACATCCTGATGGTCCCAGTATACCCAGTATACATCCTGATGGTCCCAGTATATCCAGTGCACATCCTGATGGTCCCAGTATACCCAGTGCACATCCTGATGGTCCCAGTATACCCAGTATAGATCCTGATGGTCCCAGTATACATCCTGATGTTCCCAGTATACATCCTGATGGTCCCAGTATACCCAGTATACATCCTGATGGTCCCAGTATACATCCTGATGTTCCCAGTATACATCCTGATGGTCCCAGAATACATCCTGATAGTTCCAATATACCCAGTATACATTCTGATGGTCTCAGTATACATCCTGATGGTCCCAGTATACCCAATATACATCCTGATGGTCCCAGTACAAATCCTGATGGTCCCAGTATACATCCTGATGGTCCCAGTGTACCCAGTACACATCCTGATGGTCCCAGTATACATCCTGATGGTCCCAGAATACATCCTGATAGTTCCAGTATACCCAGTATACATCCTGATGGTCCCAGTACACATCCTGATGGTCCCAGTGCACATCTTGATGGTCCCAGTATACATCCTGATGGTCCCAGTACACATCCTGATGGTCCCAGTATACATCCTGATGGTCCCAGTATTCATCCTGAAGGTCCCAGTATACTCAGTATAAATCCTGATGGTCCCAGTATAAATCCTGATGGTCCCAGTATTCATCCTGATGGTCCCAGTATACCCAGTATACATCCTGATGGTCCCAGTATAAATCCTGATGGTCCCAGTATACCCAGTATACATCCTGATGGTCCCAGTATACCCAGTGCACATCGTGATGGTCCCAGTATACCCAGTATACATCCTGATGGTCCCAGTATACATCCTGATGGTCCAAGTATTCCAAGTGCACATCCTGATGGTCCCAGTATTCCCAGTGCACATCCTGATGGTCCCAGTATACCCAGTATACATCCTGATGGTCCCAATATACCAGTATACATTCTAATGGTCCCAGTATACATCCTGATGGTCCCAGTATACCCAGTATACATCCTGATGGTCCCAGTATACATCCTGTTGGTCCCAGTGCACATCCTGATGGTCCCAGTATACCCAGTATACATCCAGATGGTCCCAGTATACCCAGTGCACATCCTGTTGGTCCCAGTGCACATCCTGATGGTCCCAATATACCCAGTATACATCCAGATGGTCCCAGTGTACCCAGTATGCATCCTGATGGTCCCAATATACCCAGTATACATCCAGATGGTCCCAGTATACCCAGTGCACATCCTGATGGTCCCAGTGTACCCAGTATGCATCCTGATGGTCCCAGAATAAATCCTGATGGTCCCAGTATACCCAGTATACATCCTTATGGTCCCAGTACACAACCTGATTGTCCCAGTATACTCAGTATACATCCTGATGGTTCCAGTATACATCCTGATGGTCCCAGTATACCCAGTATACATCCTGATGGTCCCAGTATACATCCTGATGGTCCCAGTATACCCAGTATACATCCTGATGGTCCCAGTATACATCCTGATGGTCCCAGTATACCCAGTATACATCCTGATGGTCCCAGTATACCCAGTATACATCCTAATGGTCCCAGTATACCCAGTATAAATCCTGATGGTCCCAGTATACCCAGTATACATCCTGATGGTCCCAGTATACCCAGTATACATCCTGATGGTCCCAGTATACCCAGTATACATCCTGATGGTCCCAGTATACATCCTGATGGTCCCAGTATACATCCTGATGGTCCCAGTATGTAGTATACATCCTGAAGGTCCCAGTATACTCAGTATAAATCCTGATGGTCCCAGTATACATCCTGATGGTTCCAGTATACCCAGTATACATCCTGATGGTCCCACTATACATCCTGATGGTCCCAGTATACCCAGTATACATCCTGATGGTCCCAGTATAACCAGTATACATCCTGATGGTCCCAGTATACATCCTGATGGTCCCAGTATACCCAGTATAAATCCTGATAGTCCCAGTATACATCCTGATGGTCCCAGTATACATCCTGATGTTCCCAGTATACATCCTGATGGTCCCAGTATACATCCTGATGGTCCCAGTATACCCAGTATACATCCTGATGGTCCCAGTATACATCCTAATGTTCCCAGTATACATCCTGTTGGTCCCAGTATACATCCTGATGGTCCCAGTATACATCCTGATGTTCCCAGTATACCCAATATACATCCTGATGGTCCCAGTACAAATCCTGATGGTCCCAGTATACATCCTGATAGGTCCAGTATACCCAGTATACATCCTGATGGTCCCAGTATACATCCTGATGGTCCCAGAATACATCCTGAGAGTTCCAGTATACCCAGTATACATCCTGATGGTCCCAGTATAAATCCTGATGGTCCCAGTATACCCAGTATACATCCTGATGGTACCAGTATTCATCCTGATGGTCCCAGTATACCCAGTATACATCCTGATGGTCCCAGTATAAATCCTGATGGTCCCAGTATACCCAGTATACATCCTGATGGTCCCAGTATAAATCCTGATGGTCCCAGTATACCCAGTATACATCCTGATGGTCCCAGTATACCCAGTGCACATCCTGATGGTCCCAGTATACCCAGTATACATCCTGATGGTCCCAGTATACATCCTGATGGTCCAAGTATTCCAAGTGCACATCCTGATGGTCCCAGTATTCCCAGTGCACATCCTGATGGTCCCAGTATACCCAGTATACATCCTGATGGTCCCAATATACCAGTATACATTCTAATGGTCCCAGTATACATCCTGATGGTCCCAGTATACCCAGTATACATCCTGATGGTCCCAGTACACATCCTGATGGTCCCAGTATAAATCCTGATGGTCCCAGTATACATCCTGATGGTCCCAGTATACCCAGTATACATCCTGATAGTCTCAGTATACCCAGTATACATCCTGATGGTCCCAGTATACATCCTGTTGGTCCCAGTGCACATCCTGATGGTCCCAGTATACCCAGTATACATCCTGTTGGTCCCAGTGCACATCCTGATGGTCCCAATATACCCAGTATACATCCAGATGGTCCCAGTATACCCAGTGCACATCCTGATGGTCCCAGTATACCCAGTATACATCCTGATGGTCCCAGTATAAATCCTGATGGTCCCAGTATACCCAGTATACATCCTGATGGTCCCAGTATACCCAGTGCACATCCTGATGGTCCCAGTATACCCAGTATACATCCTGATGGTCCCAGTATACATCCTGATGGTCCAAGTATTCCAAGTGCACATCCTGATGGTCCCAGTATTCCCAGTGCACATCCTGATGGTCCCAGTATACCCAGTATACATCCTGATGGTCCCAATATACCAGTATACATTCTAATGGTCCCAGTATACATCCTGATGGTCCCAGTATACCCAGTATACATCCTGATGGTCCCAGTACACATCCTGATGGTCCCAGTATAAATCCTGATGGTCCCAGTATACATCCTGATGGTCCCAGTATACCCAGTATACATCCTGATAGTCCCAGTATACCCAGTATACATCCTGATGGTCCCAGTATACATCCTGTTGGTCCCAGTGCACATCCTGATGGTCCCAGTATACATCCTGATGGTCCCAGTATACCCAGTATACATCCTGTTGGTCCCAGTGCACATCCTGATGGTCCCAATATACCCAGTATACATCCAGATGGTCCCAGTATACCCAGTGCACATCCTGATGGTCCCAGTGTACCCAGTATGCATCCTGATGGTCCCAGAATAAATCCTGATGGTCCCAGTATACCCAGTATACATCCTGATGGTCTCAGTACACATCCTGATTGTCCCAGTATACTCAGTATGCATCCTGATGGTTCCAGTATACATCCTGATGGTCCCAGTATTCAAAGTGCACATCCTGATGGTCCCAGTATTCCCAGTGCACATCCTGATGGTCCCAGTATACCCAGTATACATCCTGATGGTCCCAATATACCAGTATACATTCTAATGGTCCCAGTATACATCCTGATGGTCCCAGTATACCCAGTATACATCCTGATGGTCCCAGTATACATCCTGTTGGTCCCAGTGCACATCCTGATGGTCCCAGTATACATCCTGATGGTCCCAGTATACCCAGTATACATCCTGTTGGTCCCAGTGCACATCCTGATGGTCACAATATACCCAGTATACATCCAGATGGTCCCAGTATACCCAGTGCACATCCTGATGGTCCCAGTGTACCCAGTATGCATCCTGATGGTCCCAATATACCCAGTATACATCCAGATGGTCCCAGTATACCCAGTGCACATCCTGATGGTCCCAGTGTACCCAGTATGCATCCTGATGGTCCCAGAATAAATCCTGATGGTCCCAGTATACCCAGTATACATCCTGATGGTCCCAGTACACAACCTGATTGTCCCAGTATACTCAGTATACATCCTGATGGTTCCAGTATACATCCTGATGGTCCCAGTATACCCAGTATACATCCTGATGGTCCCAGTATACATCCTGATGGTCCCAGTATACATCCTGATGGTCCCAGTATACCCAGTATACATCCTGATGGTCCCAGTATACATCCTGATGGTCCCAATATACCCTGTATACATCCTGATGGTCCCAGTATACCCAGTATACATCCTAATGGTCCCAGTATACCCAGTATAAATCCTGATGGTCCCAGTATACCCAGTATACATCCTGATGGTCCCAGTATACCCAGTATACATCCTGATGGTCCCAGTATACCCAGTATACATCCTAATGGTCCCAGTATACCCAGTATAAATCCTGATGGTCCCAGTATACCCAGTATACATCCTGATAGTCCCAGTATACCCAGTATACATCCTGATGGTCCCAGTATACATCCTGTTGGTCCCAGTGCACATCCTGATGGTCCCAGTATACATCCTGATGGTCCCAGTATACCCAGTATACATCCTGTTGGTCCCAGTGCACATCCTGATGGTCCCAATATACCCAGTATACATCCAGATGGTCCCAGTATACCCAGTGCACATCCTGATGGTCCCAGTGTACCCAGTATGCATCCTGATGGTCCCAGAATAAATCCTGATGGTCCCAGTATACCCAGTATACATCCTGATGGTCCCAGTACACATCCTGATTGTCCCAGTATACTCAGTATGCATCCTGATGGTTCCAGTATACATCCTGATGGTCCCAGTATTCAAAGTGCACATCCTGATGGTCCCAGTATTCCCAGTGCACATCCTGATGGTCCCAGTATACCCAGTATACATCCTGATGGTCCCAATATACCAGTATACATTCTAATGGTCCCAGTATACATCCTGATGGTCCCAGTATACCCAGTATACATCCTGATGGTCCCAGTATACATCCTGTTGGTCCCAGTGCACATCCTGATGGTCCCAGTATACATCCTGATGGTCCCAGTATACCCAGTATACATCCTGTTGGTCCCAGTGTACATCCTGATGGTCCCAATATACCCAGTATACATCCAGATTGTCCCAGTATACCCAGTGCACATCCTGATGGTCCCAGTGTACCCAGTATGCATCCTGATGGTCCCAATATACCCAGTATACATCCAGATGGTCCAAGTATACCCAGTGCACATCCTGATGGTCCCAGTATACATCCTGATGGTCCCAGAATAAATCCTGATGGTCCCAGTATACCCAGTATACATCCTGATGGTCCCAGTACACAACCTGATTGTCCCAGTATACTCAGTATACATCCTGATGGTTCCAGTATACATCCTGATGGTCCCAGTATACATCCTGATGGTCCCAGTATACCCAGTATACATCCTGATGGTCCCAGTATACATCCTGATGGTCCCAGTATACCCAGTATACATCCTGATGGTCCCAGTATACATCCTGATGGTCCCAATATACCCAGTATACATACTGATGGTCCCAGTATACCCAGTATACATCCTAATGGTCCCAGTATACCCAGTATAAATCCTGATGGTCCCAGTATACCCAGTATACATCCTGATGGTCCCAGTATACCCAGTATACATCCTGATGGTCCCAGTATACCCAGTATACATCCTGATGGTCCCAGTATACCCAGTATACATCCTGATGGTCCCAGTATACATCCTGATGGTCCCAGTATACATCCTGATGGTCCCAGTATGTAGTATACATCCTGAAGGTCCCAGTATACTCAGTATAAATCCTGATGGTCCCAGTATACATCCTGATGGTTCCAGTATACCCAGTATACATCCTGATGGTCCCACTATACATCCTGATGGTCCCAGTATACCCAGTATACATCCTGATGGTCCCAGTATACCCAGTATACATCCTGATGGTCCCAGTATACCCAGTATAAATCCTGATGGTCCCAGTATACATCCTGATGTTCCCAGTATACATCCTGATGTTCCCAGTATACATCCTGATGGTCCCAGTATACCCAGTATACATCCTGATGGTCCCAGTATACATCCTAATGTTCCCAGTATACATCCTGATGGTCCCAGTATACCCAGTATACATCCTGATGGTCCCAGTATACATCCTGATGTTCCCAGTATACATCCTGATGGTCCCAGAATACATCCTGATAGTTCCAGTATACCCAATATACATCCTGATGGTCCCAGTACAAATCCTGATTGTCCCAGTATACATCCTGATGGTCCCAGTGTACCCAGTACACATCCTGATGGTCCCAGTATACATCCTGATGGTCCCAGAATACATCCTGATAGGTCCAGTATACCCAGTATACATCCTGATGGTCCCAGAATACATCCTGATGGTTCCAGTATACCCAGTATACATCCTGATGGTCCCACTATACATCCTGATGGTCCCAGTATACCCAGTATACATCCAGATGGTCCCAGTATACCCAGTGCACATCCTGATGGTTCCAGTGTACCCAGTATGCATCCTGATGGTCCCAGAATAAATCCTGATGGTCCCAGTATACCCAGTATACATCCTGATGGTCCCAGTACACAACCTGATTGTCCCAGTATACTCAGTATACATCCTGATCGTTCCAGTATACATCCTGATGGTCCCAGTATACATCCTGATGGTCCCAGTATACCCAGTATACATCCTGATGGTCCCAGTATACATCCTGATGGTCCCAGTATACATCCTGATGGTCCCAATATACCCAGTATACATCCTGATGGTCCCAGTATACCCAGTATACATCCTAATGGTCCCAGTATACCCAGTATAAATCCTGATGGTCCCAGTATACCCAGTATACATCCTGATGGTCCCAGTATACCCAGTATACATCCTAATGGTCCCAGTATACCCAGTATAAATCCTGATGGTCCCAGTATACCCAGTATACATCCTGATGGTCCCAGTATACCCAGTATACATCCTGATGGTCCCAGTATACCCAGTATACATCCTGATGGTCCCAGTATACATCCTGATGGTCCCAGTATACATCCTGATGGTCCCAGTATGTAGTATACATCCTGAAGATCCCAGTATACTCAGTATAAATCCTGATGGTCCCAATATACATCCTGATGGTCCCAGTATACCCAGTATACATCCTGTTGGTCCCAGTGCACATCCTGATGGTCCCAATATACCCAGTATACATCCAGATGGTCCCAGTATACCCAGTGCACATCCTGATGGTCCCAGTGTACCCAGTATGCATCCTGATGGTCCCAGAATAAATCCTGATGGTCCCAGTATACCCAGTATACATCCTGATGGTCCCAGTACACATCCTGATTGTCCCAGTATACTCAGTATGCATCCTGATGGTTCCAGTATACATCCTGATGGTCCCAGTATTCAAAGTGCACATCCTGATGGTCCCAGTATTCCCAGTGCACATCCTGATGGTCCCAGTATACCCAGTATACATCCTGATGGTCCCAATATACCAGTATACATTCTAATGGTCCCAGTATACATCCTGATGGTCCCAGTATACCCAGTATACATCCTGATGGTCCCAGTATACATCCTGTTGGTCCCAGTGCACATCCTGATGGTCCCAGTGCACATCCTGATGGTCCCAGTATACATCCTGATGGTCCCAGTATACCCAGTATACATCCTGATGGTCCCAATATACCCAGTATACATCCAGATGGTCCCAGTATACCCAGTGCACATCCTGATGGTCCCAGTGTACCCAGTATGCATCCTGATGGTCCCAATATACCCAGTATACATCCAGATGGTCCCAGTATACCCAGTGCACATCCTGATGGTGCCAGTGTACCCAGTATGCATCCTGATGGTCCCAGAATAAATCCTGATGGTCCCAGTATACCCAGTATACATCCTGATGGTCCCAGTACACAACCTGATTGTCCCAGTATACTCAGTATACATCCTGATGGTTCCAGTATACATCCTGATGGTCCCAGTATACCCAGTATACATCCTGATGGTCCCAGTATACATCCTGATGGTCCCAGTATACATCCTGATGGTCCCAGTATACCCAGTATACATCCTGATGGTCCCAGTATACATCCTGATGGTCCCAATATACCCAGTATACATCCTGATGGTCCCAGTATACCCAGTATACATCCTAATGGTCCCAGTATACCCAGTATAAATCCTGATGGTCCCAGTATACCCAGTATACATCCTGATGGTCCCAGTATACCCAGTATACATCCTGATGGTCCCAGTATACCCAGTATACATCCTAATGGTCCCAGTATACCCAGTATAAATCCTGATGGTCTCAGTATACCCAGTATACATCCTGATAGTCCCAGTATACCCAGTATACATCCTGATGGTCCCAGTATACATCCTGTTGGTCCCAGTGCACATCCTGATGGTCCCAGTATACATCCTGATGGTCCCAGTATACCCAGTATACATCCTGTTGGTCCCAGTGCACATCCTGATGGTCCCAATATACCCAGTATACATCCAGATGGTCCCAGTATACCCAGTGCACATCCTGATGGTCCCAGTGTACCCAGTATGCATCCTGATGGTCCCAGAATAAATCCTGATGGTCCCAGTATACCCAGTATACATCCTGATGGTCCCAGTACACATCCTGATTGTCCCAGTATACTCAGTATGCATCCTGATGGTTCCAGTATACATCCTGATGGTCCCAGTATTCAAAGTGCACATCCTGATGGTCCCAGTATTCCCAGTGCACATCCTGATGGTCCCAGTATACCCAGTATACATCCTGATGGTCCCAATATACCAGTATACATTCTAATGGTCCCAGTATACATCCTGATGGTCCCAGTATACCCAGTATACATCCTGATGGTCCCAGTATACATCCTGTTGGTCCCAGTGCACATCCTGATGGTCCCAGTATACATCCTGATGGTCCCAGTATACCCAGTATACATCCTGTTGGTCCCAGTGCACATCCTGATGGTCCCAATATACCCAGTATACATCCAGATTGTCCCAGTATACCCAGTGCACATCCTGATGGTCCCAGTGTACCCAGTATGCATCCTGATGGTCCCAATATACCCAGTATACATCCAGATGGTCCCAGTATACCCAGTGCACATCCTGATGGTTCCAGTGTACCCAGTATGCATCCTGATGGTCCCAGAATAAATCCTGATGGTCCCAGTATACCCAGTATACATCCTGATGGTCCCAGTACACAACCTGATTGTCCCAGTATACTCAGTATACATCCTGATGGTTCCAGTATACATCCTGATGGTCCCAGTATACATCCTGATGGTCCCAGTATACATCCTGATGGTCCCAGTATACCCAGTATACATCCTGATGGTCCCAGTATACATCCTGATGGTCCCAATATACCCAGTATACATCCTGATGGTCCCAGTATACCCAGTATACATCCTAATGGTCCCAGTATACCCAGTATAAATCCTGATGGTCCCAGTATACCCAGTATACATCCTGATGGTCCCAGTATACCCAGTATACATCCTGATGGTCCCAGTATACCCAGTATACATCCTAATGGTCCCAGTATACCCAGTATAAATCCTGATGGTCCCAGTATACCCAGTATACATCCTGATGGTCCCAGTATACCCAGTATACATCCTGATGGTCCCAGTATACCCAGTATACATCCTGATGGTACCAGTATACATCCTGATGGTCCCAGTATACATCCTGATGGTCCCAGTATACATCCTGATGGTCCCAGTATACCCAGTATACATCCTGATGGTCCCAGTATACATCCTGATGTTCCCAGTATACATCCTGATGGTCCCAGAATACATCCTGATAGTTCCAGTATACCCAATATACATCCTGATGGTCCCAGTACAAATCCTGATCGTCCCAGTATACATCCTGATGGTCCCAGTGTACCCAGTACACATCCTGATGGTCCCAGTATACATCCTGATGGTCCCAGAATACATCCTGATAGGTCCAGTATACCCAGTATACATCCTGATGGTCCCAGAATACATCCTGAGAGTTCCAGTATACCCAGTATACATCCTGATGGTCCCAGTACACATCCTGATGGTCCCAGTGCACATCCTGATGGTCCCAGTATACATCCTGATGGTCCCAGTATACATCCTGATGGTCCCAGTATTCATCCTGATGGTCCCAGTATACCCAGTATACATCCTGATGGTCCCAGTATAAATCCTGATGGTCCCAGTATACCCAGTATACATCCTGATGGTACCAGTATTCATCCTGATGGTCCCAGTATACCCAGTATACATCCTGATGGTCCCAGTATAAATCCTGATGGTCCCAGTATACCCAGTATACATCCTGATGGTCCCAGTATACCCAGTGCACATCCTGATGGTCCCAGTATACCCAGTATACATCCTGATGGTCCCAGTATACATCCTGATGGTCCAAGTATTCCAAGTGCACATCCTGATGGTCCCAGTATTCCCAGTGCACATCCTGATGGTCCCAGTATACCCAGTATACATCCTGATGGTCCCAATATACCAGTATACATTATAATGGTCCCAGTATACATCCTGATGGTCCCAGTATACCCAGTATACATCCTGATGGTCCCAGTACACATCCTGATGGTCCCAGTATAAATCCTGATGGTCCCAGTATACATCCTGATGGTCCCAGTATACCCAGTATACATCCTGTTGGTCCCAGTGCACATCCTGATGGTCCCAATATACCCAGTATACATCCAGATGGTCCCAGTATAAATCCTGATGGTCCCAGTATACATCCTGATGGTCCCAGTACACATCCTGATTGTCCCAGTATACTCAGTATGCATCCTGATGGTTCCAGTATACATCCTGATGGTCCCAGTATTCAAAGTGCACATCCTGATGGTCCCAGTATTCCCAGTGCACATCCTGATGGTCCCAGTATTCAAAGTGCACATCCTGATGGTCCCAGTATTCCCAGTGCACATCCTGATGGTCCCAGTATACCCAGTATACATCCTGATGGTCCCAGTATACATCCTGTCGGTCCCAGTGCACATCCTGATGGTCCCAGTATACATCCTGATGGTCCCAGTATACCCAGTATACATCCTGTTGGTCCCAGTGCACATCCTGATGGTCCCAATATACCCAGTATACATCCAGATGGTCCCAGTATACCCAGTGCACATCCTGATGGTCCCAGTGTACCCAGTATGCATCCTGATGGTCCCAATATACCCAGTATACATCCAGATGGTCCCAGTATACCCAGTGCACATCCTGATGGTCCCAGTGTACCCAGTATGCATCCTGATGGTCCCAGAATAAATACTGATGGTCCCAGTATACCCAGTATACATCCTGATGGTCCCAGTACACAACCTGATTGTCCCAGTATACTCAGTATACATCCTGATGGTTCCAGTATACATCCTGATGGTCCCAGTATACATCCTGATGGTCCCAGTATACCCAGTATACATCCTGATGGTCCCAGTATACATCCTGATGGTCCCAGTATACATCCTGATGGTCCCAGTATACCCAGTATACATCCTGATGGTCCCAGTATACATCCTGATGGTCCCAATATACCCAGTATACATCCTGATGGTCCCAGTATACCCAGTATACATCCTAATGGTCCCAGTATACCCAGTATAAATCCTGATGGTCCCAGTATACCCAGTATACATCCTGATGGTCCCAGTATACCCAGTATACATCCTGATGGTCCCAGTATACCCAGTATACATCCTGATGGTCCCAGTATACATCCTGATGGTCCCAGTATACATCCTGATGGTCCCAGTATACACAGTATACATCCTGAAGGTCCCAGTATACTCAGTATAAATCCTGATGGTCCCAGTATACATCCTGATGGTTCCAGTATACCCAGTATACATCCTGATGGTCCCACTATACATCCTGATGGTCCCAGTATACCCAGTATACATCCTGATGGTCCCAGTATACCCAGTATACATCCTGATGGTCCCAGTATACATCCTGATGGTCCCAGTATACCCAGTATACATCCTGATGGTCCCAGTATACATCCTGATGGTCCCAGTATACATCCTGATGTTCCCAGTATACATCCTGATGGTCCCAGTATACCCAGTATACATCCTGATGGTCCCAGTATACATCCTAATGTTCCCAGTATACATCCTGATGGTCCCAGTATACCCAGTATACATCCTGATGGTCCCAGTATACATCCTGATGTTCCCAGTATACATCCTGATGGTCCCAGAATACATCCTGATGGTCCCAGTGTACCCAGTACACATCCTGATGGTCCCAGTATACATCCTGATGGTCCCAGAATACATCCTGATAGTTCCAGTATACCCAGTATACATCCTGATGGTCCCAGTATACATCCTGATGGTCCCAGAATACATCCTAATAGTTCCAGTATACCCAGTATACATCCTGATGGTCCCAGTACACATCCTGATGGTCCCAGTGCACATCCTGATGGTCCCAGTATACATCCTGATGGTCCCAGTACACATGCTGATGGTCCCAGTATACATCCTGATGGTCCCAGTATTCATCCTGATGGTCCCAGTATACCCAGTATACATCCTGATGGTCCCAGTATAAATCCTGATGGTCCCAGTATACCCAGTATACATCCTGATGGTACCAGTATTCATCCTGATGGTCCCAGTATACCCAGTATACATCCTGATGGTCCCAGTATAAATCCTGATGGTCCCAGTATACCCAGTATACATCCTGATGGTCCCAGTATACCCAGTGCACATCCTGATGGTCCCAGTATACCCAGTATACATCCTGATGGTCCCAGAATAAATCCTGATGGTCCCAGTATACCCAGTATACATCCTGATGGTCCCAGTACACAACCTGATTGTCCCAGTATACTCAGTATACATCCTGATGGTTCCAGTATACATCCTGATGGTCCCAGTATACCCAGTATACATCCTGATGGTCCCAGTATACATCCTGATGGTCCCAGTATACATCCTGATGGTCCCAGTATACCCAGTATACATCCTGATGGTCCCAGTATACATCCTGATGGTCCCAATATACCCAGTATACATCCTGATGGTCCCAGTATACCCAGTATACATCCTGATGGTCCCAGTATACCCAGTATAAATCCTGATGGTCCCAGTATACATCCTGATGGTCCCAGTATACATCCTGATGTTCCCAGTATACATCCTGATGGTCCCAGTATACATCCTGATGGTCCCAGTATACATCCTAATGTTCCCAGTATACATCCTGATGGTCCCAGTATACCCAGTATACATCCTGATGGTCCCAGTATACATCCTGATGTTCCCAGTATACATCCTGATGGTCCCAGAATACATCCTGATAGTTCCAGTATACCCAATATACATCCTGATGGTCCCAGTACAAATCCTGATGGTCCCAGTATACATCCTGATGGTCCCAGTGTACCCAGTACACATCCTGATGGTCCCAGTATACATCCTGATGGTCCCAGAATACATCCTGATAGGTCCAGTATACCCAGTATACATCCTGATGGTCCCAGAATACATCCTGAGAGTTCCAGTATACCCAGTATACATCCTGATGGTCCCAGTACACATCCTGATGGTCCCAGTGCACATCCTGATGGTCCCAGTATACATCCTGGTGGTCCCAGTATACATCCTGATGGTCCCAGTATTCATCCTGATGGTCCCAGTATACCCAGTATACATCCTGATGGTCCCAGTATAAATCCTGATGGTCCCAGTATACCCAGTATACATCCTGATGGTACCAGTATTCATCCTGATGGTCCCAGTATACCCAGTATACATCCTGATGGTCCCAGTATAAATCCTGATGGTCCCAGTATACCCAGTATACATCCTGATGGTCCCAGTATACCCAGTGCACATCCTGATGGTCCCAGTATACCCAGTATACATCCTGATGGTCCCAGTATACATCCTGATGGTCCAAGTATTCCAAGTGCACATCCTGATGGTCCCAGTATTCCCAGTGCACATCCTGATGGTCCCAGTATACCCAGTATACATCCTGATGGTCCCAATATACCAGTATACATTATAATGGTCCCAGTATACATCCTGATGGTCCCAGTATACCCAGTATACATCCTGATGGTCCCAGTACACATCCTGATGGTCCCAGTATAAATCCTGATGGTCCCAGTATACATCCTGATGGTCCCAGTATACCCAGTATACATCCTGTTGGTCCCAGTGCACATCCTGATGGTCCCAATATACCCAGTATACATCCAGATGGTCCCAGTATAAATCCTGATGGTCCCAGTATACATCCTGATGGTCCCAGTACACATCCTGATTGTCCCAGTATACTCAGTATGCATCCTGATGGTTCCAGTATACATCCTGATGGTCCCAGTATTCAAAGTGCACATCCTGATGGTCCCAGTATTCCCAGTGCACATCCTGATGGTCCCAGTATTCAAAGTGCACATCCTGATGGTCCCAGTATTCCCAGTGCACATCCTGATGGTCCCAGTATACCCAGTATACATCCTGATGGTCCCAGTATACATCCTGTCGGTCCCAGTGCACATCCTGATGGTCCCAGTATACCCAGTATACATCCTGTTGGTCCCAGTGCACATCCTGATGGTCCCAATATACCCAGTATACATCCAGATGGTCCCAGTATACCCAGTGCACATCCTGATGGTCCCAGTGTACCCAGTATGCATCCTGATGGTCCCAATATACCCAGTATACATCCAGATGGTCCCAGTATACCCAGTGCACATCCTGATGGTCCCAGTGTACCCAGTATGCATCCTAATGGTCCCAGTATACCCAGTATACATCCTGATGGTCCCAGTACACAACCTGATTGTCCCAGTATACTCAGTATACATCCTGATGGTCCCAGTATACATTCTGATGGTCCCAGTATACATCCTGATGGTCCCAGTATACATCCTGATGGTCCCAGTATACCCAGTATACATCCTGATGGTCCCAGTATACATCCTGATGGTCCCAATATACCCAGTATACATCCTGATGGTCCCAGTATACATTCTGATGGTCCCAGTATACCCAGTATACATCCTGATGGTCCCAGTATACATCCTGATGGTCCCAGTATACCCAGTATACATCCTGATGGTCCCAGTATACATTCTGATGGTCCCAGTATACATCCTGATGGTCCCAGTATACATCCTGATGGTCCCAGTATACCCAGTATACATCCTGATGGTCCCAGTATACATCCTGATGGTCCCAATATACCCAGTATACATCCTGATGGTCCCAGTATACCCAGTATACATCCTAATGGTCCCAGTATACCCAGTATAAATCCTGATGGTCCCAGTATACCCAGTATACATCCTGATGGTCCCAGTATACCCAGTATACATCCTGATGGTCCCAGTATACATCCTGATGGTCCCAGTATACATCCTGATGGTCCCAGTATACATCCTGATGGTCCCAGTATACACAGTATACATCCTGAAGGTCCCAGTATACTCAGTATAAATCCTGATGGTCCCAGTATACATCCTGATGGTTCCAGTATACCCAGTATACATCCTGATGGTCCCAGTATACCCAGTATACATCCTGATGGTCCCAGTATACCCAGTATACATCCTGATGGTCCCAGTATACATCCTGATGGTCCCAGTATACCCAGTATACATCCTGATGGTCCCAGTATACATCCTGATGGTCCCAGTATACATCCTGATGTTCCCAGTATACATCCTGATGGTCCCAGTATACATCCTGATGGTCCCAGTATACCCAGTATACATCCTGATGGTCCCAGTATACATCCTAATGTTCCCAGTATACATCCTGATGGTCCCAGTATACCCAGTATACATCCTGATGGTCCCAGTATACATCCTGATGTTCCCAGTATACATCCTGATGGTCCCAGAATACATCCTGATGGTCCCAGTATACATCCTGATGGTCCCAGAACACATCCTGATAGTTCCAGTATACCCAGTATACATCCTGATGGTCCCAGTATACATCCTGATGGTCCCAGAATACATCCTGATAGTTCCAGTATACCCAGTACACATCCTGATGGTCCCAGTATACATCCTGATGGTCCCAGTATACCCAGTATACATCCTGATGGTCCCAGTATACATCCTGATGGTCCCAGTATACATCCTGATGTTCCCAGTATACATCCTGATGGTCCCAGTATACATCCTGATGGTCCCAGTATACCCAGTATACATCCTGATGGTCCCAGTATACATCCTAATGTTCCCAGTATACATCCTGATGGTCCCAGTATACCCAGTATACATCCTGATGGTCCCAGTATACATCCTGATGTTCCCAGTATACATCCTGATGTTCCCAGAATACATCCTGATGGTCCCAGTATACATCCTGATGGTCCCATAACACATACTGATAGTTCCAGTATACCCAGTATACATCCTGATGGTCCCAGTATACATCCTGATGGTCCCAGAATACATCCTGATAGTTCCAGTATACCCAGTACACATCCTGATGGTCCCAGTACACATCCTGATGGTCCCAGTGCACATCCTGATGGTCCCAGTATACATCCTGATGGTCCCAGTACACATCCTGATGGTCCCAGTATACATCCTGATGGTCCCAGTATTCATCCTGATGGTTCCAGTATACCCAGTATACATCCTGATGGTACCAGTATTCATCCTGATGGTCCCAGTATACCCAGTATACATCCTGATGGTCCCAGTATAAATCCTGATGGTCCCAGTATACCCAGTATACATCCTGATGGTACCAGTATTCATCCTGATGGTCCCAGTATACCCAGTATACATCCTGATGGTCCCAGTATAAATCCTGATGGTCCCAGTATACCCAGTATACATCCTGATGGTCCCAGTATACCCAGTGCACATCCTGATGGTCCCAGTATACCCAGTATACATCCTGATGGTCCCAGTATACATCCTGTTGGTCCCAGTGCACATCCTGATGGTCCCAGTATACATCCTGATGGTCCCAGTATACATCCTGATGTTCCCAGTATACCCAGTATACATCCTGATGGTCCCAGAATACATCCTGATAGTCCCAATATACCCAGTATACATCCTAATGGTCCCAGTATACATTCTGATGGACCCAGTATACATCCTGATGGTCCCAGTATACCCAATATACATCCTGATGGTCCCAGTACAAATCCTGATGGTCCCAGTATACATCCTGATGGTCCCAGTGTACCCAGTACACATCCTGATGGTCCCAGTATACATCCTGATGGTCCCAGAATACATCCTGATAGTTCCAGTATACCCAGTATACATCCTGATGGTCCCAGTACACATCCTGATGGTCCTAGTGCACATCCTGATGGTCCCAGTATACATCCTGATGGTCCCAGTACACATCCTGATGGTCCCAGTATACATCCTGATGGTCCCAGTATTCATCCTGATGGTCCCAGTATACCCAGTATACATCCTGATGGTCCCAGTATACCCAGTATACATCCTGATGGTACCAGTATTCATCCTGATGGTCCCAGTATACCCAGTATACATCCTGATGGTCCCAGTATAACCAGTATACATCCTGATGGTCCCAGTATACATCCTGATGGTCCCAGTATACCCAGTGCACATCGTGATGGTCCCAGTATACCCAGTATACATCCTGATGGTCCCAGTATACATCCTGATGGTCCAAGTATTCCAAGTGCACATCCTGATGGTCCCAGTATTCACAGTGCACATCCTGATGGTCCCAGTATACCCAGTATACATCCTGATGGTCCCAATATACCCAGTATACATCCTGATGGTCCCAATATACCAGTATACATTCTAATGGTCCCAGTATACATCCTGATGGTCCCAGTATACCCAGTATACATCCTGATGGTCCCAGTATAACCAGTATACATCCTGATGGTCCCAGTATACATCCTGATGGTCCCAGTATACCCAGTATACATCCTGATGGTCCCAGTACACATCCTGATGGTCCCAGTATAAATCCTGATAGTCCCAGTATACATCCTGATGGTCCCGGTATACATCCTGATGGTCCCAGTACACATCCTGATGGTCCCATTATACTCAGTATACATCCTGATGGTCCCAGTACACAACCTGATGGTCCCAGTATACATCCTGATGGTCCCAGTACACATCCTGATGGTCCCAGTATACATCCTGATGGTCCCAGTATACCCAGTATACATCCTGATGGTACCAGTATACATCCTGATGGTCCCAGTATACCCAGTATACATCCTGATGGTCCCAGTATACATCCTGATGGTACCAGTATACATCCTGATGGTCCCAGTATACATCCTGATGTTCCCAGTATACATCCTAATGGTCCCAGTATACATCCTGTTGGTCCCAGTGCACATCCTGATGTTCCCAATATACCCAGTATACATCCAGATGGTCCCAGTATACCCAGTGCACATCCTGATGGTCCCAGTGTACCCAGTATGCATCCTGATGGTCCCAGAATAAATCCTGATGGTCCCAGTATACCCAGTATACATCCTGATGGTCCCAGTACACATCCTGATTGTCCCAGTATACTCAGTATGCATCCTGATGGTTCCAGTATACATCCTGATGGTCCCAGTATACCCAGTATACATCCTGATGGTCCCAGTATACCCAGTATACATCCTGATGGTCCCAGTATACATCCTGATGGTCCCAGTATACATCCTGATGGTCCCAATATACCCAGTATACATCCTGATGGTCCCAGTATACCCAGTATACATCCTGATGGTCCCAGTATACCCAGTATAAATCCTGATGGTCCCAGTATACCCAGTATACATCCTGATGGTCCCAGTATACCCAGTATACATCCTGATGGTCCCAGTATACCCAGTATACATCCTGATGGTCCCAGTATACATCCTGATGGTCCCAGTATACATCCTGATGGTCCCAGTATGCCCAGTATACATCCTGATGGTCCCAGTATACATCCTGATGGTCCCAGTATACATCCTGAAGGTCCCAGTATACTCAGTATAAATCCTGATGGTCCCAGTATACATCCTGATGGTCCCAGTATACCCAGTATACATCCTGATGGTCCCAGTATACATCCTGATGGTCCCAGTATACATCCTGATGGTCCCAGTATACCCAGTATACATCCTGATGGTCCCAGTATACATCCTGATGGTCCCAGTATACCCAGTATACATCCTGATGGTCCCAATATAGCCAGTATACATCCTGATGGTCCAAGTATACCCAGTATACATCCTGATGGTCCCAGTATACATCCTGATGGTCCCAGTGTACCCAGTATACATCCTGATGGTCCCAGTGTACCCAGTATACATCCTGATGGTCCCAGTATACCCAGTATACATCCTGATGGTCCCAGTATACATCCTGATGGTCCCAGTATACCCAGTATACATCCTGATGGTCCCAGTATACATCCTGATGGTCCCAGTATACCCAGTATACATCCTGATGGTCCCAGTACACATCCTGATGGTCCGTTTTTGTGGGAGGGGGACAGGAGCGTTTTTGTGGGAGGGGGACAGGAGTGTTTTTGTGGTAGGGGGACAGGAGCGTTTTTGTGGGAGGGGGACAGGAGCGTTTTCGTGGGAGGGGGACAGGAGTGTTCTTGTGGGAGGGGGACAGGAGTGTTTTTGTGGGAGGGGGACAGGAGTGTTCTTGTGGGAGGGGGACAGGAGTGTTCTTTTGGGAAGGGGGACGGGACAGGAGTGTTTTTGTAGGAGGGGGACAGGAGTGTTTTTTTGGGAAGGGGGACGGGACAGGAGTGTTTTTGTAGGAGGGGGACGGGACAGGAGCGTTTTTGTGGGAGAGGGACAGGAGTGTTTTTGTGGGAGGGGGACAGGAGTGTTTTTGTGGGAGGGGGACGGGACAGGAGCGTTTTTGTGGGAGGGGGACAGGAGTGTTCTTGTGGGAGGGGGACAGGAGTGTTTTTGTGGGAGGGGGACAGGAGTGTTCTTGTGGGAGGGGGACGGGAGTGTCTTTGTGGGAGGGGGACGGGACGGAAGCGTTTTTGTGGGAGGGGGACAGGAGCGTTTTTGTGGGAGGGGGACGGGAGTGTTTTTGTGGGAGGGGGACGGGACGAGAGTGTTTTTGTGGGAGGGGGACGGGACAGGAGCGTTTTTGTGGGAGGGGGTCGGGAGCGTTTTTGTGGGAGGGGGACAGGAGCGTTTTTGTGGGAGGGGGACAGGAGTGTTTTTGTGGGAGGGGAATCAAATAACATGCAAATGTCCTCGTAAAACCTCAAAGAGCAGCCCGGCATGTTTTACCCATCTATGGTTTTTAATCTGAAATGGTGGGTTGATTAACACTTAATATTAACGTGATATAGTACTAAGTGGGATACTGAATGTCATCTAGGTCAATTAAAAGTAACAAAATAAACTAATCATTTACTGTAAACACAATCTGCTTTATTATTATTATTTTAAATAAACTGCTACACCATATATACAAAAACAGACAGTATTAAATAAAATAAAAATACAACAACAAATACTTAAATAATGATGAAAATCAACAGGCACCTAAAACAAGGTAACGCAAACGGTTGATAAATAAAATATTAAGTTGAATTAGGTCTGAAAACTATGTAAAAATGTGCAAAATATTTGGTAAAAATAGGGAGGGAAATACAAAACACACTCCTGTAATTCAAACATTTGACTTTTATATGTACAAAACATCAGCAGCATTGAATAAAATAAACAAAGAAATATCAAATAAAATAGAAAGTTAAATATTTACGTCTGAAAACTATGTAAAAATGTCTCTTGGGGAATGTGAATGTGTCCTTTATAGGCAGTGGCCCTCTGAATACCTGTTCAGTCCTTTCTGAGTCTGACAGGAAAGAGGGACACTCAGCTGGGTCCACTGGCAGAGCTGCTGATCCCTGCTGCAAACTGGATGCTGAAGAAGACGATGACCAAAGATGAAGGACCTATAGGGAAATTAAAATAATATTTTTGGACAAAATGATTAATCTCAGAATATTCTGCAGTACACTGAGCAATTATAAAGGCTTTTGTGGGAGGGGGACAGGAGCGTTTTTGTGGGAGGGGGACAGGAGCGTTTTCGTGGGAGGGGGACAGGAGTGTTCTTGTGGGAGGGGGTCGGGAGCGTTTTTGTGGGAGGGGGACAGGAGTGTTTTTGTGGGAGGGGGACAGGAGTGTTTTTGTGGTAGGGGGACAGGAGTGTTTTTGTGGTAGGGGGACGAGACAGGAGCGTTTTTGTGGGAGGGGGATAGGAGCGTTTTTGTGGGAGGGGGACAGGAGTGTTTTTGTGGGAGGGGGACAGGAGTGTTTTTGTGGGAGGGGGACAGGAGCGTTCTTGTGGGAGGGGGACAGGAGTATTTTTGTGGGAGGGGGACAGGAGTGTTTTTGTGGGAGGGGGACAGGAGTGTTTTTGTGGTAGGGGGACAGGAGCGTTTTTGTGGGAGGGGGACAGGAGTGTTCTTGTGGGAGGGGGACGGGAGCGTTTTTGTGGTAGGGGGACGGGACAGGAGCGTTTTTGTGGGAGGGGGACAGGAGTGTTTTTGTGGGAGGGGGACAGGAGCGTTTTTGTGGTAGGGGAACGGGACAGGAGCGTTTTTCTGGGAGGGGGACAGGAGCATTTTTGTGGGAGGGGGACAGGAGCGTTTTCGTGGGAGGGGGACAGGAGTGTTCTTGTGGGAGGGGGTCGGGAGCGTTTTTGTGGGAGGGGGACAGGAGTGTTCTTGTGGGAGGGGGTCGGGAGTGTTTTTGTGGTAGGGGGACGAGACAGGAGCGTTTTTGTGGGAGGGGGACAGGAGTGTTTTTGTGGGAGGGGGACAGGAGTGTTTTTGTGGGAGGGGGACAGGAACGTTCTTGTGGGAGGGGGACAGGAGTATTTTTGTGGGAGGGGGACAGGAGTATTTTTGTGGGAGGGGGACAGGAGTGTTCTTGTGGGAGGGGGACAGGAGTATTTTTGTGGGAGGGGGACAGGAGTGTTTTTGTGGGAGGGGGACAGGAGTATTTTTGTGGGAGGGGTAAAGGAGTGTTCTTGTGGGAGGGGGACAGGAGTATTTTTGTGGGAGGGGGACAGGAGTGTTTTTGTGGGAGGGGGACAGAAGTGTTTTTGTGGTAGGGGGACGAGACAGGAGTGTTCTTGTGGGAGGGGGACAGGAGCGTTTTTGTGGGAGGGGGACGAGACAGGAGTGTTCTTGTGGGAGGGGGACAGGAGTGTTCTTGTGGGAGGGGGACAGGAGTGTTTTTGTGGGAGGGGGACAGGAGTGTTTTTGTGGTAGGGGGACGAGACAGGAGCGTTCTTGTGGGAGGGGGAGGGGAGCGTTTTTGTGGGAGGGGGACAGGAGCGTTTTTGTGGGAGGGGGACGAGACAGGAGTGTTCTTGTGGGAGGGGGACAGGAGTGTTCTTGTGGGAGGGGGACAGGAGTGTTTTAGGGGGAGGGGGACGGGAGGAGCAATTATAAAGGCTGTTTTGTTGTTAACTCACCAGATACAGCTGAGGGTGCAGAGATGACAGTGGGTACAGTGGATGGAGCAGAGGATAGAGATGGACCTGAGATGATATTATTACATCTTAATGAGATCATCTGACTAGAAATTAAATATATATGGTGACAGTTTTTCGATTACCTGATTCATCAGCCTGGGCTGCACCTGAGGAGCAGGAAGGAAGGATGGAGCGAAGGAAACAAAGAAGGAAAGAAGTAAGAAAGGAAGAAAGGAAAAGAATACAAGGAAGGAAGGAAGGAAGGGAAGAAAGGAAGGAAGGGAAGAAGGGAAGAAAGGAAGGAAGGAAGGAAGGAAGGAAGGAAAACACACACACCACACATAGTAACACACACACAGTAACACACACAGTAACACACACACACACATACACACAGAGACACACACGGAGATAGACACACACACAGCAACTAACACACACACTCACACACAGTAACACACTCAGTAACACACACACACACACACACACACACACACACACACATACAGTAACACACAGTAACACACACACAGTAGAAGATATGACAAACACAAAGGAGGAAATCCAATGAAATCAGGGACCATCAAGACTGTAAGAAAAACTTTAACTAGCATCATTCATTATTAAAACCATGATGACAAAGTTTGTATAACTCAACATAAACCTACTAACTTCAACACACAGGTTTCTCCACCCTGAAGTTAGACTTTAATCACATCACTGAAACCCCCCCCCCCTCAACATATTTCATTTAACTCAGAGGATTTGTTGCAATGCCAATAAAATAAAAAGAGTTTATGAGTTTTTAATGATTGAGTGACTAACACACACACACACACAGAGTAACACACACATAGTAACACACACATACAGTAACACACAGTAACACACACACACACAGAGTAACACACACATAGTAACACACACATACAGCAACACACAGTAACACACACACACACACACACACACAGTAACACACACATACAGTAACACACAGTAACACACACATACAGTAACACACAGTAACACACACAGAGAGAGACACACACACACACACACACACACACACACACACACACACACAGAGAGACACACACACAGTAACTAACACACACATACAGAGACACACACACAGTAACACACACACAGTAACTAACACACAGTAACTAACACACACACAGTGACACACACACACACAGTAACACACACACACACAAACAGTAACACACACACACAGAGACACACACATACACACACACACAGTAACACACACACACACAGATACAGTAACACACAGTAACACACACACACAGAGACACACACAGTAACACACACACACAGACAGACAGACACACACACACACACACAGAGACACACACACACACACACAGAGACACACACAGTAACACACACACACACACACACACACACACACACACACACACACAGAGAGAGACACACACCGTAACACACACACACATACAGTAACACATAGTAACATATACACACACACACACACACACATACAGTAACACACAGTAACATACACACACACACACACACAGTAACACACACACACACACACACACAGAGAGAGACACACACAGTAACTAACACACACACTCACAAACAGTAACACACACACACATACAGTAACACACACACAGAGACACACACACACACACATACACACACAGTAACACATACAGTAACTAACACACACATACACACACACACACACAGAGACACACACACAGTAACACACAGTAACACACACACACACACGAGTGATTTTGAGCTCCTGACATGACCTGAACATCCTTTAAAATGACTCATAATTAGTCTCTGCACCAATTCACATTCATAAATACCCCATTATGTAACACACACACACAGTAACACACACACACACACACACACAGTAACACACACACACACACACAGTAACTAACACACATTCATAAATACCCCGTTCATAAATATTTGATTAGTCTTAGAAGACGCTGTTCCGCCTACGGGACGGACCGGATATTAGGAGGTAGCCACAAGTTCTTCTGAATGTTTTAAACACCAACCCTTAAACATATATATTCATGCCGTACATTGTTAGAAAGCTTAGATTGTCCTGATTCATTCAAGACCACTCACGACTTATATGGTTGCTCACAGCTGTAATAGTATTAGCGGTTAGCTCGGCTAGCCACTCAGCTAAAGTAAGCTAACAGCTATAATGCTACATACCTTCAAAGTCTTCCCTTTATCCACAACGATCATCTTATGACTCAGGACTTCCTGTACAGCTCGCCAAGTATCCATTCTGCTGAAATATGAAATCCGTTTCCTTCTAAAACAAATACTTTCCTCAATATGTCAACATGTATTTAGTCCAACACGTAATGTAACACACGCGGAACAAACCAGAACAAACAATGTAAAGTCCCTTTTACGTCATTTCCTGAACTGAACGTTCATCTGAGGGACACGTGACCATAGACATATATACGTAGACGCCGCATTGACTGTGGAGAGGCGTGCCTAAAGCGCCGCCATCTTGGTACAGGGCAGAGCATGACGTCCGTGAGCCAATGAGAACATGTGACCAACGACAACGACAACGTGGGTTTGATTGACAGCTGTTGTATTTTTTATTTGTTTTTTTTTCAACTTTATTTAAAGTCGTAATAACAATATTTCAGTCTTTCAGCTCACAATACAATACAACAAGTCACAATTTATATGACAATACAACAACTGAAGTTCAAAGATTAACATTAAAGTATGTAAGAAAAGAAATAAGAAAATAAATAAATAAATGGTGACAGACTTGTATTCTATAAAAAAAATTAGATTTAGTGACAGATTATTTAAACATTTCTAAATATATATTCATCGTAGATATACATTTCTTATTTGAAATTAAGTCTAGAGACTTGAAATAAAAATCAAGTTCAATCAGAAATAATTTAAATAAAGGTGCAGAATTTTGAAATTTACATTTATGAATATGAAACTTTCCTAATAAAATAAAAAGGTTTACTATAGTACATAATTTATTTTCTTTGAAATCAAAATAAGTGATAATGTCCTTCCCCTCGATGTTGATTTTGTATTTTGTTTTGCATAATATATAATTCTCAAGTTCTTTCCAAAATGTAATACTATGTGAACAACCATAAAACAAATGGGTTACATGTTCAAGTTCAATTTCACAAAAAGTACATTTGTTATCGATGTCAAGGATTGACAGCTGTTGTAGCCAATAGACTTTTTCAGTGAATGACGTAATAGCCTTTTAGCCAATAGTATGAGGTTTCCAACCAGTGTATGACACCATGACACCACGCTATCAGTTTGGTTGTCCATAAACAAACGGCATTATTACCCGTTTAAGACCCATTTATGTGCAACGTTTTAAAATAGGGGTTTTGATGCAGGATAAGAAGAGAGATATGCTATTATAACACGTTAATTATTTTGGCGAAATATTTTATCCATAGATGTAGATTTTCAAAAAGCACACCACTGTTTATTACTTTTTTTAAATGACATGTTTATTTTTAAAAAGTCCTTAAAACATATCAAAACGAAACAAGCCTTATGTGTTTATGAAAGTTTAACTACCTTAATTCTAGACTAACTCTGACTGTGTATTTTTTATTTTTTTTTTCATTTGTATGTTGTTGTCTTTGTTCTATCACCTTATGTTGGTGGTCAGTTATGTAGTGTTTGCTTGGTCTTTTTGGCCACAAGTTGATAGAAATATTTTTAATTTTGTCTATGTAATGCCGGATTTTGTTAATAAATTTTGAGATTGGAAGAAAAAAAAAAAAAAATTATGCGCAACGTTAAATACGGACACAGACGAAGCCTTCTGTCCGTGCTCTGCGTTCATTTCCTCCGTATTTCTGCACGTTTCCATAAAGCTTACGGATACGGACCAAACGGAGCAGTACCACTGGAAACCATGGGGGGGCAGTGTTGCTGTCACTACTCGATATGTAGCTCTAGTGAGACACGAAGAAGAAATAACAATTGAGGAACTTTTTGAGGAAAGGTTTTGTGAGTTGGTTAGAAACTTTAAACATATCGTTTTGGTCTTTTATGCAAGAGGAACATTAATATCTCCTCCACAGTCGCCATGTTTGTTTTTTGCCAGCAACTGTGAGGACATTTTCAGGCTTTATGTATAATTTCGCTTGTGTCCATTTAATAAACTGGGCTAAAAGTGTAATTATTTTTAATCTGGTCACCAAATGCTTGACATACCAGTTTCTCCTTTTAATTCTGAATCCACACATACCTCATATGTTAAAATTGGATAATCCAGCCAAAAGTTATAGCTGTTTACATATTTTGCGGCGCCCCCTAGAGGGCTTTTTTTATCTGTGTGTTTGACACACGGACCAAAATTGTTCTATAGACCCTTAACTTCAACTTAGAAGTGGAAACCAAACTTTAACATCAATTTGAAATGACTGAGTCTTAAGCAACCCCACTAATGTTATTGTAAAGGCAAAGGAAACAACCTCATCATTCTAACCTCTGCCACTCTTTGTCAATAAGAATCACACAGATACTTTTACAAGAATCCTGAGAGTGTTTCCTTTCCAATGATACCAGACATACAAATAACATAAACATAAAAAGAGGTGCGTGTTTTAAGAGGTTAAAAAAGACATTCATAATCACTATATTATGGCCCAGGAGACTACTAGAATATGATTAATATAACAACATGTTTTCAATACTGATTTTTATTTTTCAGTACTGCAGTATTATAGTGATGTAGTATGCAGTAACCCATTATGCTAGTTAGCTTTGATGCTAATCTGACTAGCTTTGTGCTAAGCTAGCTAGCTGTTCCTTTAACGTGCTTTTAGCTGCTAATTAGAAACCATTTAATCAGCTGGATAACGTTAGCTTTCATTATCTGCCAACCTTTGTCATTTAGAGTGAAACTAAAATAAACATTAGCGTTTGTGTGGCTAATGTTAGCGTAGTTAATAATAGTTGTAGTAATAATAATATGATGATGAGTTAATAACAGGACAGTTAAATTTCGTTAAATGAAATGAAACCAGTTAAACATCTTTCTTTCTTTCAAAATTCTTTTTATTGAGTTTTCCTTGGATGCATTTTAACAGAAAATGTCAGGGCACGAGGGATTCACTTCAACATATAGGAAATAAGTAAATAAAATAAATCAATTTGTAATCAAAGTAAAAACAATGCCAAGATCATACAGAATCAAATCATACCAAAACAATGCAAGTTAAATAAAATATATGAAAGAAATGTGGGGGGGGGGGGGATAAAACAAAACCAACCTTCACAAAAAAAAGGGGGGGGGGCAGAAGAGACAAATACAAACACACAGGGAGGGAAAACAAAGACGGGGGAAGGGCTGGGGTTGGGGGGTCCAGTTGCGCATTCAGTCACTCGTCCTCAGCTAGGGTATAGCTACAGTGGGTCCGATGAAAGCCTATTACTCCAACTGAAGTCCATCTAACCGCTTCACAAATTCGACAACGCCATCCCACGTCCTATGGAAATTCTGAAGAGCACCACTAACAGTATACCTGATCTTTTCTAATTTGAGATTACACATGATACTCCTGATGAGATGTGTGTGGGTGGGTGGAGCAGAATTTTTCCAATTTAGTAAAATCAACCGCCGTGCTAGTAAGGAGGAGAATGCCAAAGCCCTGCGCTGCCAGGAGGTCAAAGATGTGTTTCCTGCGGTTACCCCAAAGATGGCCATAAGGGGACAAGGAGTAACAGTTTTCTTAAATATTTTAGAAAATGAATCAAAGAAAGAGTACCAAAACCTATCTAAGTCGGGGCAACCCCAGAACATATGATATAAAGTCGCAGGAAGCATTTTGCATCTGTCACACAGGGGGTCAATGTCTGGGTAGATTCTTGTCAGGGCAGTCTTACAATAATGTAAGCGGTGCAATACCTTGAACTGGATAAGACTGTGACGTGCACATATGGATGAAGAGTGTACACGATCCAAAGCTGCGTCCCAAATGTCATCCGAGATGTTAAAACCAAGCTCTTCCTCCCAGTGTTGTTTGATGATAGTTAAAGAGGGCATGTTAATTGAAATTATGTATTCGTAAACTTTGGCCAGCCTACCCTTTTGAGAGTGTAAAAGCATGTTAATAATATGATCCAGATGAGTTTTAGGTGGGAGAGAGGGAAAATCTGGGAATTTCTTCCTAATAAAGTCCCTCACCTGCAAGTATTGAAAAAAAGGAGACCGTGGGAGAGCAAATTTTTCTTTAAGTTGTGTGAAACTGGCAAAAACACCATCTATATACAAGTGCTCCAGTTTTTGGATGCCCTTATCATGCCAGGTTTTAAAAGCAGAGGAATGGCTAGAAGGGGGGAATAAGGGGTTGTAAGAGAGCGGGGAGAAAAGAGAGATGCTCTGCAGACCAAAGGAAAGTTTAAACTGTCTCAGAATTCTCAAAGAGTGCCACACAACAACAATACGTTTGGGGATTGAAACTGGAAGCGGAAGCAACGCCCCTAAGAGAGCAGAGAGGGAGTACGGATGACAAAGGGAGGCCTCGATATTGACCCATGCCGGACAGTTTGCACTGTCAGAGGATAAAAGCCAAAAGGACATGTTGGTTAAGTTCGACGCCCAATAATATAGTTGAAAATTAGGGGCAGAAAGGCCCCCAAGCCGCTTAGGTCTCTCAAGGAACTCTTTACGTATGCGTGCACGTTTACCTGCCCAGATAAAGTCAGAAATGAGTCGTTGTAAAGTCTTAAAGAATGAGCAAGTAATAAAAATAGGAAGACATTGAAATAAATAAAGAAATTTAGGGAGAATGTTCATCTTAACTGAATTAAGTTTGCCAATTAAGGAAAGAGGTAGGGCTGCCCATCGTGCAAAGTCAGCTTTACAGCGCTCAAGAAGAGGAGTAAAATTAGCCTGAAATGGTTTGGAGTATGTCCGAGTGATGGTCACACCAAGATATTTAAATGAGTCCTTTACAATCTTAAATGGTATATCAATTTGCAGAGGGTGTGAGGGTGTTATGGGAAAATATTCGCTCTTATTCAGATTAAGTTTGTAGCCTGAGATGGCCCCGAAAGAACTGAGCAGAGATAAGACGTGAGGGAGAGTGGTATCAGGGTTAGAGAGAAAAAGAAGGAGGTCATCAGCATAGAGAGAAACTTTATGCGTCTGACCACCCCGAGTGATTCCCTCTATCCTATCATCTTGTCTCAAAGCTATGACAAGGGGCTCAATAGCAATTGAAAATAAGAGGGGACTTAAAGGGCACCCCTGTCTAGTGCCTCTACCTAAATAGATATGGTCAGACATTTGATAGTTGGTAAGTACAGAAGCCATGGGTGATGTATATAAAAGCCTGATCCAAGAAATGAAATTATGACCGAAACCAAACTTTTCTAAAGCAAAAAAAAGATAATCCCATTCGACGCAATCAAAAGCCTTTTCTGCGTCAAGCGAAATTACAGCCTCAGCACCTGAATGTTGGGAAGGCGTATGCAAGATATTGAGCAGACGTCGTACATTACAAAATGACTGTCTACCACGGATGAAACCAGTTTGGTCATTAGAAATGATGGAGGGAAGTAACTTCTCCAAACGGAGACCTAAGGCTTTAGCAAGAATCTTAAAGTCCTGATTAAGGAGGCTTATAGGTCGGAAAGAGGAGCAGCACTGAGGATCCTTGTCCTTTTTCAAGAGGAGTGAGATAGTGGCGTGATATAAAGTCGGAGGAAGGGTTTTTGTTTGAAAGGACTCAGTATACATCGCATGCAGAAGGGGTACTAATTTGTCAGAAAACTTTTTATAAAAGTCGGCTGGAAAGCCGTCCGGGCCAGCAGCCTTCCCGCTCTGCATAGAAGCAATAGATTTTTTTATAAACTCGGGGGTGAGAGTCTCTTCAAGGAATAAAACATCATCAGAGCTAACTTTGGTCTGGGTTAAGCTGTGATTCAGAAGCATAAAGACTTGAGTAAAAACTTTTAAACTCATCGTTGATGAGCTTATGATCAGAAGTGATAGAGCCCGAGATTGTTTTTATAGAGGGAATGGTACGAGAGGCGGCTTTTTGACGAAGCTGATGGGCTAAAAGTCTAGTAGGTCTATCCCCATCTTCATATAATTTATGGCGGGACTTAAGTAGTGACTCCTCTGCGCGCTGAGTTGTTAAGAGGTCAAATTCTGTTTGTAAAGCGATCCTATCTTTAAGGAGTTCGGGAGTAGGATTTACTGCATATTGCTGGTCTAAACGGAGAATGGAGGAGGTGAGGTCAGAGATTCTACTTTTTCGAAGTTTATTTACATGTGATGTATAAGAAATGATTTGTCCTCGCAGAAAAGCCTTCAAAGCTTCCCAGCGGATACCTGATGAGGTATCAGCCACAGGATTAGTCAAAAGAAATGCGTCAATTTGGTTAGAGACATAGGTGACGAACTCAGGGTTTGAGAGGAGAAGAGGGTTAAAGCGCCATGACCTACTTGGAGGTCTTTCCTGTAAAGCGAGTTCAAGTTTGAGAGGTGAGTGGTCCAAAACAACAATACCCTGGTAATCACAAGCTCTGATAGAACCCAGTAAAAAAGCATCAATAAAGAAATGATCGATCCGTGAAAATGAATTATGTACAGAGGAAAAGAAAGAGTAGGATCTGGAGTTAGGGAATTTGAAACGCCAAGGGTCCACATAATTATAGGTCTCCAGGAATGATTTAACTACCTTAGATGATTTGGAAGTAGGATAAGGTTTATTGGAGGAACGATCACGGACCGGGTCTAGAACTAAATTAAAATCACCACCAAGGATTAGATGATGTGTGTCTAATTTTGGTATAGAACTGAAGAGGTTATTAAAAAAATTAACATCATCCCAGTTAGGGGCATAGATGTTAACCAGTGCAAGGGCTGTGTTATACAGGGTGCCAAAGACCATCACGTGTCGACCATAGGAGTCTGAAATGACGCTGGATACAGAAAAAGAAACATCTTTATGGATGAGGATGGCAGTACCTCTGCTTTTAGAATGAAAGTTGGAGTGGAACATCTGCCCCACCCACCCCTTCCTGATCCTAAAATGGTCTAATGTACGAAGATGTGTCTCTTGCAAAAAGGCAATGCCTGTTTCCAGGTGTTGAAGATGGTCAAGTACACGCTTTCTTTTAACGGGATTGTTCAGACCATTCACATTCCAGCTGACCAGATTAGTATGCAGCTTCCTAGATAGAGTGCTCATTGGTGTAATTACCTTTCACCGAGGTGAGGGAGTAGCGATAACTGGACCTGAGGGTGGGGGAGGGTGGGGTGGGGAAGAGGAGGAGGAGGGGTGGACAGAGACGCAACAACAAAGAACACATCAAAAGACAAGGGAAAAAAATAGGTATCACGAGAACCAAACACAAGAAAACATGACTAAACTGACGTGAATGCACTTCACCCCCCCAAATGGGGTGAAGGCAACCTACCCTACAACACTTCGTAACTGTATGTATATATATACTGTGATGCCGGTTAAGCAGCATCCTGGCTAAATAGAAAACAAACAGGAAAACAGCAAACTTTTTTTTTTTTTCCATAAATGACTAATGTATTAGAGAATTAGCTAGATCTTTAAACCAAAGATAATAACAACAACAACAACAACAATCAAGGTCATTAAAGACCAAAATCAGAGCTCAAAAGTATATAGAGGTGAGAGGAAACAAACAGAAAAAACAATAATAATACTACTAATAATAACAATTTAGATGGCATAAAAAAGAAAATGAAAAAAAAAACCCACACTTAATGTTTTAGGCTGGGGAAATAATTCTGCAAAGGAAGTGTAAATTGAATAGAACCAATCCGAAGAACTAAGACACTGGGCATTACTGTAAAACTAAGTGGAGTAATGAAGAATAATTAAAAGCACAGTGGAAGGGTACTGGACAACTACTCCCAGTATGAACTAATAAAAGCAAAGTGCATAAGACCTCTATCCCCATCTCAATCTCAGTCGAGCTTCTCTTTTTTTTCCTTCCTCCCACACAATTTCTCCTCTTTTCCCCCTGTAATGGAAATTCTTATTATTCATCTTGTCTGAGCAAATGAGTAGTTATGTTATTTGATTAGATGTATGTGTGTGTGTCATAATCTGTTGACCATGCCATGAAATGTTGATTTAATGAATATCATTGAACTTTGAATTAGAACATCATGTATGTTATAGTCTACTGATTAACTATTGTCCTGATTGTATACCCTTGATGACGTGCCTATTGTGATGACATTGGTCTGTTGATAGAACAATGTCTCCCTTTACTATGATAATGTATTGTATATAATCTGACTGTTTTCTCTGCTCCGGGCTCGCTTTTTCATCTCACGCTTGAGACAGAAGGAGTCCGTCTGCAGACGACTGAATAAACTAGAGAAAGACAACGTTACCGGCTTTGTGCTTATTGATAAATAAATATTGCCAGAACATTTGGCGTTGTCGGCAGGATCACCCGTGAGCCGGCGTTCGGAACTCAGCGCTGCAGGTTAAGTCTGTACAGCTGGAGTCTGGGACTCCAAAACGCCCCAAACCTCCCTGTCAAAGAGGGTAGAGAAGTGGGGGACCTGACACGTGAGAACCGACGCCCACTCACTGGCGTGATCGAGGAACTTTTTTCTGGCACACAACCTTGTCTTTCTGGTGAGTACAATCAGTAATAATAGATCCTCGCCACCGAGGGTGGGTGTAATAGACGTATTAACAGGGCAGGTGCTTACCGCTGTAGGATCGCTGAAGCTTCGGGGGGTCTGGGACCTTAGAGACTGTAGAGACAGTCCGTGTGCACATTAAAAAGCTTTGAATGTTACCATCGACGATCGTTTAGTTTTAGGTTTAAAGTTCTAAGAACATAGGGGTATAGAATATTTTTACTTTTCACTCTACTTGTAAAAAAAAAAAAAAAAAAAAAAGTGAGGAGTTTAGTAAAAATAACACAATTAAATTAAAAAGAAAAACTTAAGAGAAAACTAACAGTAAAATATCTACACTAAATTAACTGAAGTAGCAATAAATAATAAATACAAAATCCAAGGTCCTTACAAATCCACCTAAAGAGAAGAAGCAACTAAAAATCTAAAACAAATTTTATTTTTTTGCCACAATGGGCTCTAATAGTACCAAGGGTAAAACAACTGTAAATCCACATGTAATGTCTTCTCCCAATATTAGGTTTATGATCACAAAATATGGTGAACAAAGTACTGACCATCTTGGAATCTGGGTTCAGGAGTGTGGGTTTCCAGTTACGGGCAGTTTTAGCCTAACACAATTAGAACAATTAAAAATCCAACTAACAGTAAAAGAAGAAACCAGTCAGTCAAAACAAAACAAAAAAAAAAAAAAAAAAAAAGGGAAAAATGTTTATGCTTGTTGGCTTGATGAAGCCAACACCAGGGACAGAAGACATAAGGCAGGGAAAGCTACACTAACCTCTGCATCTCAGTGCCTCAAACTAGATCCTGATCTGGACTCTGCTCTGCCCAGAAGACAGCCAGCACCAGCTGTGGACCAAGGAGGAGCAGCCAGCGCTCCGGGAATGATGACAGCCACAGCCATAATCACACCATCACAGCCAATTCCATGCCCAAGGGTGGGAAGACAAGGACTTCCACCTCCACCATATGCTACAAGATATTGTGCACCGCACACCTTTCCCCATGGGATGAAAGCAGAACATGTTATATGAAAGCAGAACACGACCAGGCACAGTTTTCAAGTCAACAGACTACTCAGACCATGGACATACAACGAGATGAAAGAAGCTGCTACTCACCTCCCCTCAGTCAAAAATGGGGGAGAGGAGTTTGCAACACAATTGGACATTTTCTGTCAACAATTCAGACCATCTGAATGAACTGAAGCGACGAGGACATCACAACAAGGGACAGGGCAGGCCGTGGGACAACTGACGCTTGTTTCACGTGTGGAATGATGGGACATTGGGCTAAAGACTGTTCGAAAAACAAGGAAAATGAGAACGAGATTCCACATGAGACCGAGGCTGATTGACTAGGGGTGGAGCAGAGGACAGTGACGGACACATCTGGTTATGACGCAAGGGCTGAGACGGCAGATCACTCCACACAGCAGATAAGTAGAAATGCATCCATTGACATGCAAAACACAACAGAAATAGACACATACAGCAAGCAACAGCTTATCTCACCAGCCATTCAACAGAATTATTTTGTTTTGGTTTGTTTTGGTTTCCACTTCCCAATGTATTCTTGTAACAAGGATTCCCCAAACAAATTCCTTTGTCAGATATGGTAGGGAAGACCTAATGTCAACAACACACTGACTTCATGACATCACAAGGCCTCCACTGCACTACTCACATCTTGCAGGGAGCAGACAGAGAGTTTGAGGAAATATGGTATAGGACAGATCAGGACAGACACACACTCAGACTAAACTGGTTATATTGGACCCATAATCGATGTGCTGTGTCAGTAACTCTGTCTAATCCATTTTCTAAAACTCTGTTCAGGATACCACACTCCAACCCCCATGTTTCACTGGTCAAACCCAAAACTAAAAGGTGGGAGGACTTGGGACCTTGGATTGCAATGAGGCCTCCGGGTGGGGAAAAACATCAGATCCTGATGTTGATTTCCATCCGCTTCTAAAAGGTGCACCGAAAAAGATTTTCTGCTGTAGTGACTGCGGAAAAGACTGTTGAGCTCATTCCAGACACAAATTTCCAAACAACCACAGAGGTAAAAGATTTCTTTGATTCATTTTTCGGCAATCACATTTTCATAGAAGACGTCTCTGAAATTCCTGAGCTAAGTCAGGTACCATCATGTTTATGGGCAAAGCACAAATATGATGTAGGACTGATTAAAGATGCCAAACCAGTTGTGATCACACCAAAATCTTTGTATAGGCCATGCAAAATCAATATCCTTGAAGCAGGAGTAATTGTCACATATAAAAAATCTCCTGTGCGAATACCAATTTTTCCTGTAAAGAAAATCAGAGATGCTGAGCAACCCGATAAGTGGAGATTTGTACAGGATCTGCAAGCAGTAAATGCAGCAGTCCACGTGCGCGCACCAAATATACCAAATCCACACACAATTCTCTTTCGAGTTCCATCTGACAGTAAATGGTTCTATGTTGTTGATCTCGAAAATGCATTTTTTTTTTTTTAGTATCCCAGTGGATAAAGAGCCAATTTTGGTTTGCTTTTTATTTGAGTCCAAAATGTACATTTTTTCTAGGCTCTGTCAAGGTTACACTGAATCTCCAACCATTTTTAATGCAGCATTAAAAGACAATCTAGATTCACTTAATTTGCCAGCTGGAAGTGCACTTTTGCAATATGTGGATGATTTAATGATTTGCTCTCCCACACAGGAAGCCTGTGTCCAAGACACACTTGCTCTCCTGAACCATCTGGCTGATAACGGTCACAAGGCCAGCTTGTCAAAACTTCAGTTTGTTTCAAAACAAGTCACTTTCCTGGGTCATGTGATCACAGCAGAGGGCAAAACCCTCTCACCCAAACGAATTGAAGCAATCCAAAACATTCCACAGCCTGAAACAAAGAAACAGGTAATGAGTTTTTTAGGAATGACGTCATATTGCAGACAGTGGATCCCAAAGACAAAGTCATTTAGACACCTGAGGCTGTAAAAGCCTTTGTGGAGTTGAAATTGGCATTACAATCTCCTCCAACATTGGTCCTTCCGGAGTGCACCAAACCATTCACGAAGACTGTTGACGAACAGGGGGGGGTACATGACTTCCATATTGACACAAGACCATGGGGGACGACAGAGACCGGTAGCTTATTTCTCATCAAGACTTGACTCGGTTGCTACAGGACTTCCTACATGTCTAAGAGCTGTGGCAGCTGCAGAAAAAGCTGTGATAGCTTCACGTGACATTGTAGGCTATGCTGATCTCAACCTACTGGTACCACATGCGGTTTCAATGATTTTGCTTGAACAGAAAACTTCCCACCTGTCAACGGCAAGGTGGCTCAGATATAACACAATTCTGCTTGATATGCCTAACATAACTGTTAAAAGATGCAATGTTCTTAACCCTGCAACTCTTCTCCCTACACCAGACGATGGACAACCACATGACTGTGTGGCAGTAATAACTGAAACCTGTTCCCCCAGACCTGATCTGCAGGACACACCTCTGCAGAACGCTGACCTGGAACTGTTTGTGGATGGCTCAGCCTCGAGAAACTCAACAACCGGTAAAAACCAAGCGGGCTTTGCTATTACAACATTACATGACACAATTGTTGCACAGCCACTTCCCTCAAATTATTCTGCACAAGCAGCAGAATTAGTAGCGCTGACAGAGGCTTGCAAGATTGCAGCTGACAAAACAGCCAACATATATACTGACAGTAGATATGCATGGGGAGTGGTACATGATTTTGGCCGTCTTTGGGCCAATAGAGATTTTTTAACATCAACAGGCAAACCTATAGCCCATCATGCAATGGTTGCTGCACTTCTCGATGCTGTCCTCCTTCCAAAACAGGTTGCTATCTGCAAATGCCAAGCACACACAAATAATGACGATTTTGTTTCACAGGGGAATGCCAGAGTTGACGCTGCAGCCAAAACAGCGGCACAGCTAGATAACACTAACAATAACATTCAATGTCTTGCTATTGTTAACTCACCACTGACATCCACAGTTGATTTGTTTGACCTACAGGCCAGAGCCAGCCCTGAAGAGAGGATGGCTTGGAAGAAAGCAGGCCTAATGGTAGACCTTGTCTACCCAAATACTTATTTCCTCATTATGCTAAGTTGACACATGGGGGATCATGTGTCAAAAGGGGGAATGATGAGTGAAATAGAGAGGTATTGGTTCACAAAGGGTTTCTCTAACTTTTCCCAAAAATTTTGTCAAAGTTGTGTGATCTGTGCTACTAACAATGCATGCAGAGGCATCCAGATGCAACAGAGTGCGCATCCACCACCACAAAAACCTTTTGATCACTTACAAATGGATTTCATTGAGCTAACGCCTAGTGAGGGAAAGAAATACTGTTTGGTTTTTGTTGACATGTTTTCCAAATGGGTAGAAGCTTTTCCCACTTCTAAGCAGGACTCAGCAGCAGTAGCCAAGGCTCTAATCAGAGAAATAATTCCCAGATGGGGAATTCCAGGTAAAATCTCATCCGACAATGGTACACCTTTCGTGAGCGCAGTCCTTAAGAGTGTGGGTGAGTATTTTGGCATTGAAATGAAGCAACATTGTGCTTATCACCCAGCCAGTGGGGGGGCTGTTGAAAGAGAGAATGGTACATTGAAAGGAAAATTGGCTAAATGTTGTGAGGAAACTGGTTTAACTTGGACAAAAGCACTACCGATTGTTTTGATGCACATGAGAGCTAGGGTCAGAAGCAGAAATGGCCTTAGCCCATTTGAAATCCTCTTTGCACGACCTATGAATACAGGCATTGGACCGGTCAAAAGGCAACTCCCCCACACCAGCCAGTGTGAGGATGAAATGTTACGTTATTGTGCAAACCTGTCCTCTGTGCTTTCTAATATTCACAAACAGGCTAAGGACGCCCTACCAAAAGCCACGGAGAAAAAACTACATGACCTGGAATCTGGAGACTGGGTCGTAGTGAGAGACCTGAGGAGAAAGAGCTGGAGAGCACGCAGGTGGAACGGACCTTTCCAAATCCTCCTCACCACGGAAACAGCAGTAAAGGTCGCAGAGCGGGCCACCTGGATACACGCCAGCCACTGCAAACGGGTTCCTGAACCCACGGAGGAGATACCATCAAGCGTGCAGAGCATCAGTAAGTGAACCAACGCTTTCCCCCGCCTTGTACTGACCAACAGGAGGGGTGTGGTTTAAAGTAGGACCACACGTTTCTAGTACACTGATTACGGGGGTAAGCTGAGGCACCACGGCTGATGCAATGACGCCAACGAATATACAGTGGCGCTGGAGGGGTGACAGATGTAGAGGAATTGGCAGTATATTCCTGCTCACTGTCATCATCGTCCTGCTACTGCTCCTGCAACAAGACACATCTCAGCCTGAACAACAACAGGGGGGGGAAAACTCAAACAGCAGCTGCAGAGCATCAAACTGCAGAAAGAGGAGAGAATTGCTGCCTGAGTTTTTTCACCCCCTACTGAAGCCTGAGGAAAATTCTTGGTACGCTGTAGTACTATCGACAGCCAGACGGATTACGAATGACAGCTGCTATGTCTGCACACAACTTCCTCACGGGGTGGGAGACGCAATACCTGTGACGCCGACACCATTGAATGTTTTGGAGACACTAGGCGTCATGGTAGCTTTCACCCTGGGGGGTTTCCCTGGAGGACCGGACTGTGAAGGACATGGCTGAGAACATCGACATGTGCAACATCAGCATCGTCAACTACGGGGGTTCAACGGCGAGATTCTGGAACATGACACAGGTGAAACAACCAGGAGTTCACCAATCTGTCATGACTGCAAACCCCACCCAACAACAAGGAACTGTTTGTTTCACTAGGAAGTGCTTCACTGAACAAGAGTACTTCCTGGGGATATCACCGTGCAAGCAGGTGGTTACGGCTACCTGTGGACATTACGGACAATATGACTCATGTTGTTTCACACCTGAATGACCTGTTGTATGAACAAAAGATCAAAGACTCTGTGTATCAAAGTCCATGGCTATGGCTGACCCAGGGAGGATGGAAAATGACATTACTGAGAGCATTGACACCTTTGCTTGTTACCCTGACAGTGTTTATGGTTGTGATCTGTTGTGCTATACCTTGCATTAAAGCTTTGGTCACTTCATTGGTTAAAACCTCTGTTGGGCAATTCATGATTCAATCTGAAGGTGGTTCCTCTCTGAACTGGGTTCCACCCTATGCTGACTTAGAGGATTTTGACAGTACTGTTTAATCTAGTATTGCTCAATCTAACAATATTGTTTGCTTTGATTACTTGAGGAAAAAAAAAAAGATGTTGTTAATCAGATTTTTTTGATCATTAGTTTTGAATTTCAATGATTAATGTTTGTTTGATTAATGTTTGTTTGTGAGCGTAATACGCTCAAAGGGGGGAATGTAATGGAAATTCTTATTATTCATCTTGTCTGAGCAAATGAGTAGTTATGTTATTTGATTAGATGTATGTGTGTGTGTCATAATCTGTTGACCATGCCATGAAATGTTGATTTAATGAATATCATTGAACTTTGAATTAGAACATCATGTATGTTATAGTCTACTGATTAACTATTGTCCTGATTGTATACCCTTGATGACGTGCCTATTGTGATGACATTGGTCTGTTGATAGAACAATGTCTCCCTTTACTATGATAATGTATTGTATATAATCTGACTGTTTTCTCTGCTCCGGGCTCGCTTTTTCATCTCACGCTTGAGACAGAAGGAGTCCGTCTGCAGACGACTGAATAAACTAGAGAAAGACAACGTTACCGGCTTTGTGCTTATTGATAAATAAATATTGCCAGAACACCCCTCTCCAGACATGTGGCAGTATCACAGCGACCAAATTAACATGAAACCAAAACAGCTGGACTTGCAGTCTCTTTAGCTGGGGACATCTGCCGTGCGTCTTTCTTTTTAAGTTAACAAAAAAAAAAAAAAAAAAAAAAAAAGGAGAGGGGGGGACATAGTACTAGTTCACGCTCATCTGAGCAGGACGTTATCATGCCAGTATCGAAACGAAAAGAACTGTAAATGTACATGTGCACAGAAAACCATACGTGAAGGCAGGCGGCAGTTAATATTAGAGAGAGAACAATAGAAAAAGGTTAAACGTGCCGCCGCAAAACAGTCCAATGTACACTATTAACAACTAACACACAAGGGGTCGCTTTTGACAAACTGTAACACGGCTAACCTCACTGAAGGGGAATAACCCATCTAAGCTATTTAGTGCATACCGACTGCGGTGGGAATCCGACTCAAAGTTTATACATTTTAAGCATACACAAACAGTCATGTCACAAAACGCCATCTGGGTGGCAAACGGATTTGGTTAAGCCATGTTAGCTCACCGCTATTGAGAAGTCAAGTGTCAGCTGCACTGATGGAGTCTCCGGAGGACGCTGGCATATGTTGATCAATGAAGCCGAGAGCCTCTGCTGGCGCGGTGAAGCTCACCTTCTGGTTGTCCCACATGAAAACCAGACGGGCGGGATGGTAGAGATGGAAGGTGATGTTAGCCTGGTGAAGTCTACCTCCGGGCTGACATCGGGAAAGAAGTGAATCCGCTTGTCTCGATACAGAATCGGCCCCTCATGGCGGCTGGCGAGACGCAGCACCAATTCGCGTACTCTGTAGCTGTGCATCCGAACCAGAAGTGGTCTTGGCTTGGCATCAGCTGGTGGTTTGGGTGCGGCGGTTCGGTGGACGCGGTCAATGATAATGGGCATTTCAAAGGCATTGGGGCCAAAAATTTCACGGAGGAGGTTACACACAAAACCAGCCGGTTTAGGCAACTCCACAGATTCGGGCAGGCCAATAATACGGATATTCTCTCTCCGTGTGTAATTGCTCAGGTAATCAAGTTGTTTCTTCATGGCCTCGTTTTCCTTCGTTAGCCGAGCTACCGTCTCACCTAGCCCAGTGAGCTGGTCACAAGCATCGGTCAGGGACTCCTCCACATCTTGAATCTTTTTTCCGTGAACATCAACTGTCCGCTGTAGAGCTGAAATAGCAGCGCCACACTCTTTCTGAAAGTTTGCAAGTGACTCGAGATTTTCGTTCTTCAACTTGTCGATGGTGGCTTGGAAATCAGCGGCGGCGTCCATGACCGTGGGTGAGGGGGAGCACAAGCTAGGTTGCTTAGCTACATTAGCCGTGGAATCGGAGTCAGCCGTGGAGTGCATATTATCTTTAGTCTTCTGTCTCGTCTCTGGCATATTTCCAGACTCTTAAGTCTCTTCCAACCTTGAGATGAAAATAACTCGGTAAAAGTTTGCAAAAGCACGAATAAAATGTTTTTTTCAGCAGGAGCTGCGAGGAAACCGTCTAGCACACTCGCATGCTTAACCCCCAGATAAACATCTTACTGACATTATTCCACTTTTACATTTGGGGACAAAATGAAATAAAAGTTCTACAGTTTCATTCTCAGGATGTCAGATATTCTTTTTCAGGGTATAAAATTCTCGACATTTATGGTTTAATATCTTTAAAATATGTCATTAATATGTAATATGTTGTAATGTACAAAAATAGTAGATGACAGTAGAGACTCGTCAGCTGTTCATCAGGCTGTTTAACGTTAGCTAGCGGAGGTGTCGCTCTTGTTGCTATGGTAACCTGTAATTGAAGGAAGCGTGTTTGGACCCTGCAGAGCTCCAGCAGGAAACAAGAGACTCCATTAAAGTTTGATTTATTTCTGAAGGTTCAACTTAAACCTCCTGCCTCCTCATATGGAGACGACATTAAACTTCACTCTGCTGAACTTTGACCTGCTGTCCTCGTTCATAAACACCTCTTTGTGCCACCTAGTGGTCAAAAAAGCACATTACACATTAATCAGTGTAGAAACCAGATGGCTTCTTGGCCAAATCAATCAGCTGATCCCAGATAAAAGTGAAGCAGGAACAAAACCTGTTTAATAATGTTTAATTGATATGAATTTGACTCATTTTAGCAACAAGCTACGACACTGCTAATCAGGGCGTTTGAGGACGTTGGGACTTTATTATCATCGGTGTAAATGTGAGGAAATAAATCGTTTTATACACTGATGAATTAATTGTGTTACAGTAAAATAATCATTGGATCCTGACAGTAACAACAGCAGAGTCAACTGAGACTAATCAATGAATCATGTAGAAGGAAAAATAACTGAGTGTTTGAGTCTGAGACAGATCTGCTTCACAGTGCAGAGTGTGTGTGATGTTTGATTTCAGCGGCTGATCTTCAGTCAGCAGAGTTTCTGTCCACAGGAGAGACTCTCCCTCCTACAGAGGAACCAGAGAGACTCTCCCTCCTACAGAGGAACCAGAGAGAGACTGAACCAAACCATGACCAGACTGCAAACCCAGCATACAGAGGTTGAGTGAATGTGGTGTTGAAGGTGTGGAGGTGGATCAGTGTGTCAGAGGAGACTGTGTAGAAGGACAGAGTGCCAGCAGGACAGTCCACATACACTGCTACTCTGTTAGAGACAGAGGAGGAGGAGGAGGAGGAGGAGGAGGAGGAAGAGGAGGAATAGGAGGGGATGTTTGTTTCTCTGTTATTGTGACACACAGAATAACGACCAATAACATCAGAGCAGCTCAGACTCCAGGACTGATCATTTCTTCCAAACCAACAGTCAGCACTGCGTCCTTTCCTGTTGATTCTTCTGTAACTCACTGATACATAAATGTCTCCGCTCCACTCGACCTCCCAGTAACAGCGACCAGTCAGAACATTTCTACACAGCAGCTGAGGACAGTAGTCAAATCTGTCTGGATGATCAGGATATGACTGATACTTCTTTACACGTGTCACCTTCCTGTTGTTATCAGACAGTTTGAGTCCTCTGCTCACTGTGTTTGGATCCAGTTCCAGTTCACAGGCATCTGATGGAGAGAATGAGACACAATACAGCTGCATTTTATCATCTGTTGATTTATGAACTACTTTACTGAAACCATTCAAACTTAAAGTGTCTCCATGACGACTGTGTTTGCCTCATACCAGCAGACAGAAGCAGGTGTGCACACAGTCACACAGTCTGATAACAAAGGCTGCATCTCAACTCTCTTATTTCATATTTCCTCCTCCATCCTGCCTGAACAGGAAGTAGTTCTGGTCCTCCATTTAACGTTGGTCCCAAGTCTTTCTACAGTATTTCTGCTCTGAGGAAACGTGAGAGCAGCCTTCACTCAAGTATTTTAGCGGCTCACACGCCTCCTTATTTATTGATGAGCTGCTGCAGCTGATCACACTGATCTGATTCATCACAACATCTCTGCTGTTTCATACTGAAGTGGAGACACATTACACATCAGCTCAACTCAATCATATTTACATTTCATCTCCTGTGATTGGTTGTTGATGAGGTCACTGATGTTTGGTTATTGGTCTCTGACCTCAGGGAGGCAACACCTAATTATTCATTCATATTCATGTTTTTATTGATTTTTAATGATTATCTTTGATAACTATTACTTATTGCTGATAATCAAACCTGCTCCTACTGAGTCCCAACAACTGAGACATCACTGAGGAAGACCATGAGATGTGACTGAAAGCTTTGGACATACAGAGTAAGTGAACCTTTACCAGTTCAGTTAGAACATGAACAGTCAACATGACAGTGATATTCAGTAATATTCATGTTTGTTCATCAGGTTTGGTGTAAAGTGAAGGTCTTTGCACATCAAGTCTGTTATTTTCATCTCAAACTGTCGTCTGTTACAAACACATTTTAGTCCAAATGCTCCAAACAGCTGAAGTCAGTATGAATGAATGAACTTTATCTGCAGGAGAGACATGAGGGACATTTTGGAGCAGGTAGCGCCACCATGTGGACATTTATAAAACATTTCTCTTTTAACTCCTGAACTGTGACCAACAGAAGGAAATTTCTGTTTCATGGATTCATTGGTTCAAGATAAATGTCAGTTTAGGCCACGCCCATTTCTGACTAAACACATTTTCCATCATTATGAACTTTTTTCACTTCTTTTACATATTTCATCCAGTTTTTCTCAAAGTTCTCATGAATCAAACTGAAAACACACTCACACTTCCTCAGACCAGGTTTCAGTCTCTGTGGTCCACCATGGTCCATCCTGGAGGAAGAGACAAAGACACAATCAGCTTCATACACCTTCACTCATATCCACCATTAAACATGAACCACAGTCCCTCAGTAAGTCAGAGTGTCTGTCCATCTGTCCATACCTGAGTGTCCACCTGTCTGTCCATACCTGAGAGTGTCCACCTGTCTGTCCATACCTGAGAGTGTCCACCTGTCTGTCCATACCTGAGTGTCCATCTGTCTGTCCATACCTGAGAGTGTCCATCTGTCCATACCTGAGAGTGTCCATCTGTCTCTCCATACCTGAGAGTGTCCATCTGTCTGTCCATACCTGAGAGTGTCCACCTGTCTGTCCATACCTGAGAGTGTCCATCTGTCTGTCCATACCTGAGAGTGTCTACCTGTCTGTCCATACCTGAGAGTGTCCATCTGTCTGTCCATACCTGAGAGTGTCCACCTGTCTGTCCATACCTGAGAGTGTCCACCTGTCCATACCTGAGAGTGTCCATCTGTTCATACCTGAGAGTGTCCACCTGTCTGTCCATACATACATTTGATTTGGTCCGGGGGGCAGACACCCTCCCTACATTTAAGAGTAGGCTTAAAACTTTCCTTTTTGATAAAGCTTATAGTTAGGGCTCTTAGAGCCCCTAACTTATGCTGCTATAGGCTTAGACTGCCGGGGGACCCCCATGATGTACTGAGCTCCTCTCTCCTTCTCCCCCTTTCTCTCTCTATCCATCTATTTCCATTAACATTCATGTTCTGTGGCGGAGTTTAGCTCAGTGGGAGGAGCGCCCGCCACATGTGTTGAGGCTGTAGTCCTCGCTGCAGGCGACCCCGGGTTCGAATCCCGCACCGAGCGGTCCTCTCCTGCGTGTCATTACCCCCCTCTCTGCCTCCTGTTTCCTGTCTATCTCTACTAACCTGTCAATTAAAGGCAAAAAGCCCAAAAATATATACTTTAAAACATTCATGTTCTATCAATGTGTTCAATAAGCTAAACTTCTTCCCAGGAGTTGTCTGTGCTTTCTCGTCTCACAGGTAATCTGGGCCTGGAGACGTCCGGATGACGGATTCCAGTCCCGGACCTTCTAGCTTCATTGTTGATTTTCATTGTGCTTCTCTCCTCTATCCTTCCTTTCTCTCCTCTCAACCCAACCGGTCGAGGCAGATGTTCTCTCACTCTGAGTCTGATTCTGAGGGTTCTTCCTGTTAAAGGGAGTTTTTTCTCTCCGCTGTGTCTCATGTGGGAATGTTGGGTCTCTTTAAAGTTAAAACCTGAAGAGTTCGGTTTAGAACCTGCTCTATGTGTAAAGAGCCTTGAGATAACTTTGTTGTGATTTGGCGCTATACAAATAATGATTGATTGATTGATTGATACCTGAGAGTGTCCACCTGTCTGTCTATACCTGAGAGTGTCCAGTCTCCAGTGGGGATCCTCCAGTCCAGCAGACAGGAACTTCTCTCCTGAGTCTCCTGGATGATTGTATCTCAGGTCCAGCTCTCTCAGATGGGAGGGGTTGGCACTCAGAGCTGAGGCCAGAGAAGCGCAGCCTTCCTCTGTGATCAGACATCCTGACAGACTGAACACACACAACAGTTCACCCTAACCCTAACCCTAACCCTAACCCTCCCCAGGCCAGTGCACCACAACCTCCTTTGGACTCCTGAGCACTAACCCTAACCCAAACCTAACCCAGCCCGAGCCGGGGATGTGTGGTCTCTTGTACCCCTCCGTCTACCCTGCACCATTGTTTTATCTGTCTACCTATCTGGTCTTCTAACCCTAAACCTAACCACTCCTTACCATAAGCCTAAACCTAACCCCTTAACATAATCTTTTGTTTTTTCACACATTGTTTTTTCCTTTAAGGTTAACCTACCCCTGTTTTCTTACCCTAAACCTAACCACTCCACCCTCACGCCTAAACCTAACCCCTAAACATAAGTTTGTTTTGTTTTGTTTTATTTTTCCAACTGTGTTTTTCCTTTCAGGGTTAACCTACCCCTGTTTTCTTACCCTAAACCTAACCACTCCACCCTCACGCCTAAACCTAACCTTTACGTTCATCATAACTCTTTCTTTCTATATGTTATTTTAAAAGTTATCCACTACCTCCTTCTATTTTGTCCTTTTTTCCTTTCACGTACAATACACATTCCAAGAACATCTATAATTAACCGACAGGTGCAGCTCAGGATTTCTGGACTCTCTCCACTCTCCTCCACCATCTTTATTAACAACATCTTTCAACAGTGTATTACTGTGCCCACTGGAGGAATCAAACCAGCAACATTTTTGCTGTTCCTCTGGAGGCATCCCACACAAGAGTTCCTGGTTCTCCCTCCAACCACTCTCCCATAGGTTGGAGTCTCTTTCCCCTCCTTTTTCTTTCCTCCCCTCATTCCTACCTATCACTCCCTTTCCCTCTCATTCCCCGCTCATACATAGGTTCATTTAAACTTAGGGCAGGCCTTGGCTGTGGGCCAATCAGAAGGGAGAGTGGGCCTAATTTTTGGAGGGAAAATCATACTCCCCTATAAAGGGCCCTCTCTCCCTCTGAGCCTTGTTTTCCCACAGTTTCCCTCTGAAGAAGCACCAGGAGTGCGAAACGTCAGGGACCTTGCTCTCACCGGATTGTCTTGTTTAACCTTTTTTTATAGCAATTCGGCTTTTTAAACCACTTTTGAAACCCATTGTTGGTATTTTAAACCTATTTATTAAAAGTTAAGTTTTAAATCACCCTAGGAGCACCACCATTTTACACCGCACCGCCGTCTGGCCTTTTAAAACCTTTTTCTGCTTCTCCATGGACCTAACCTCAAGAACCACAAGCATGTTTTCCAGGAACCCCAACCACCCTAATCCGGGACACACGGGACCTGGAAGGAGGAAGGAACCACAGCACAGGAGAAACAACAGCAGTAACTGGCAACAGGTGGGTGCTCCACACATGGGTGCAAGTTTGGTGGAGGGTTGCAGACACCGGTGTGGGCAGGGATGTGGGGGACAAGGCAGGCCTGCAGCCGAGTACCACAGGGCCCCCTACATCGCACCCAACAAACATCACACTAGGGGCAGAGCCTCATACACCACACATGCACACAACTACAGTCACTCAACTACATCATCACGACAGGCTTTGGATCCGGACATTAGAGCATCAGCTAAAAAACATTTTAAGCTCATACAAGCAGTTCATCACTCAAGGATCATAGATACAGCCATAAACACAGGACAAATACCCACAGGCATGTTAAAACAGACACAAAGACTCACACACTTCATTAAACCTGCTTCACCCACTGACAATACTCAGGACCGGATCACACAAAACACAAACACGTGGATGCACAATAACATGGTTATACTCAAGGAACACTACACTAACCTCATCACTTCCCTCACCAGAACACAGAGTAACCAGCTGGCTCTTAACGTAGCCACAAACTGGGCTAGAAAACGATATGGAGCCAGACTGGACCCGGACACCATCAACATAACACATTCACTCCTTTTCCCTACAGGCCCCCACCCCCCACCACCTCCATCCCCTCCGGATCCTCCTCCGGACATACCTGTTTCTTCCTCCCCCTCTCCCACCTCTGACTTCCTCTTACCCACTTCTTCTTCCCCCAGGCAGGACCTCCAGAGGACGGCGGCCATCGTGGCTCCTGGGAACAGCTATCAGTCTGTTAAAAAACAAAACATTACCACCCAAACAGTCAATCAGGCTACCCAGTCCTGGGGCTCCAACACCAAGCCTACATGCTCTGGCCGTGACAGAGGTGTGCTGGAGGTGGACACCAATTCCACTCGGGTGTCTACACTCCCATGGTCTCCTCCTCACAACAAGGGGACATACTCTGACTCAGAGGCCAGTCCCCGGGCACACACAAAAGATCATAGGGGGGACCAAATGATGAAATATCATGGTCAGAAAGTCAATATGACAGAATCTGTACCGATCCCTGACCCCCCTTCACAAGATCTAACTGTGTCGCAGTCATGTGAGTGGCCCGAGGAGGAGGAGACCGAGGACGAGTACCCCAGCCCCATCTGTCATTCGGCCGGACCTGGCAACGAGCTCCAGGACTGGGAAATCCCAACACGCAAAGAATTTCTCATCCTGGGGGACACGAACATTGGTTTTATCCCCCAACTTTCCTACTACACGGTGCAGGCTGATAGCTACCCGGGGGCTACCTTCAACGACTTCAAAAAATTAATACTGAAGTCGGGACAACACAGCCATGTTCGGGTATTGATTCTTTCAGTGGGACTTTATAACAGGGACGAGGATGCGGATTCAGCCACAATCGAACAGCTCCGCTCCATGCATGAAAAGGCCAGCTGCGCCTTCCCCAGTGCTGAAATTTGGATCCCTATCATTAACTTCTCACCACGCTTATCTACAGCACAAAAGAATAAATTACACAAAATCAATCTCTACATACAACAGAACTTCTCCTTTCTTCACCCACTTCCTCAGGAACTCTTTCACACTCAAAAGAATAACATCCACTGGACCCCGGAAACTGCTAGTGGGGTCTTCTCTCACTGGTGCAGACAACTAAACGTAACCCTCCCTGGTGTGAGTGAGGCCCCGCTGCAGTGACCGAACCACTTCACCTATAAAGTCACACATACACATAATACTTACCTTCGTAGAACAGAACTCCATACTAAGGCATACACACATTATAAGCAGTACAGCACTGGGGAGGGCGTACCTTGGACCCTACTGTCAATTACAACCTACCCCAACAGAGCTAATTACTCACCTTAAGTTCACTATAGGCCGCATCTGGATCCCTGTTCCTGGGGAGGAGAGTGGAGAGAATCTGGAGCAAGAAAACTCACACATAGAATTTTTTAATTTTGTTTTCTTTACATAACCTTGTTGACTAACCATAACCTTCTTTATATAGCTCGGACAGAGATCACTACACACACCACCACCTAAAACTCAATCAATAAAAATAAAGACATTAAAGGAAATCATCTGTGTCTTCTTCCATCTGTGTTCAATTAAGGTCAACTGTGTTTAATTTAAAATAACAAGGTCACTGTACTCTCATCTTGTTTGTCCTGGGCTGCATCTGTACCTGGTCATATGTACATACCACACACTTCCATAAACCACATTGTACACAGGTTTTTAAAGGTTTTTTGGTGATTTCAGTTATGAAAATTGATTGTGGTACATATATAAAAATATACACATATATTATAATTGATTAAAAATTACTTGCATACAATTAAAATGGAATTCACACTCACCTATTTCATTTGCAGGGAGGCGGGGGGAATGCAACGGACCGCACATCCCCAGGCCAGTGCACCACAACCTCCCTTGGACTCCTGAGCACTAACCCTAACCCAAACCTAACCCTAACCCTAACCCTGACCCCAAACCCTAACCCTAACCCCATGGAACCCAAAATGCGGTCCAAAAAAAGTCCAAAGGAGGAAAAACAAGATTCCAGTTACGGTAGTTTCCGGCTGAGATAATTCCGTATATAGCCATAAAAGCAGGGTTAAATAAAAGGCAAAAAGAAATATACGAGGTACGCAGGGGAAAAGTGAAGGATGGTAATCAGGAAAATGGGAAGGGACATAAATTAAGGAAAAAGGGTTAGAAATAAATTAATCAATAAATAAACAAATAAATACAATAAACACACAGTTTAAATTCATGACGGTGTTTATTTGATGTGGAAAAAGGGTTACAAAGGACAATATAAGCTGCAAAGACAGAAAAACACGAAACAAAAATACTTACCGGGAAAATCACGAAACGAAATACTTACCGGGGGGAGAGTATAAAAGGGAGAAACACGGAGGAAAATCAGTTGGAAGAAGAGCACTGAAGGAGTAACATCTCCTCATACTTACCGGTCTGGGGTGGCATGCCTGAAGAAGGCCCGAAATGAGGCCGAAACGTCGCGAGCGCCACCTACAGACAAAAAACAAAACCATGGTATACCTAAAGGGAGGGAAAAAGAAGAAAAATGAAGAATAAATAAACCAACTGAAAAAAACAAGAAAAAAACAAAAAAATAGAAAAACAAAAAGACAAAAAATGATTACATATTTGATATAGCCAAGGCGAAACCAGAACCTGAACAAAGGAAGAGGAAAAGAAACGCAAAGAAGGCATAGAATAAAACCTAAACAAAGGACGAAGAAAGAAGAAAAGGAAACCTAAAAGAAGGATTAATAAATAATAATAATAATAAATAATAAATAAAAGCCTAAAAATGGAAGATGGAGTGTGGGAGGCTGGCCACCCAAACGGAGATGCCCGTGCACCACGGACCCTGGTGTGAGCAGGGACCCCGTTCTTTCCCCCAACCTAACCAGAACCCTAACCCTAAACCTAACATCCATCCTAATTCTAGACCTAACCCTAACCCTAAATTTAACCCTAATCCTAACCCTAAACCTTAATCTCAAATCTTAACCCTAATCCTAACCCTAAACCTGAATCTCAAATCTTAACCCTAATCCTAAATGTTTTTACGTTTAAAAGAATATTTCATAAAAGATTTAAGTTATATAAATAAGTTCATTGGGTTAAAAACAATAATTTATGATTTAAAAATATAATTTGGGTTTTAATATATACATTATATTGATGGTATTTCATTTTGTTTGGGTTTTAAGGGGTTAATTTGGAGGTGACGCAAAATAAAATGGTACGCGAAAACGGTGACATTTAAAATTTGCGCACCAAAAACAGAGGGTATAAAGGGAGGTGAGCAGAGAAGGGAGCTCACTTTGCATCAGAACAGCGATCGATACACATCTCTCTCCAGCCTTTCTAGTGAGGTTTCTTACAATAGGTAGATTCTTGATGTGTTGATGAAGAAGGAAACCACCGCTGACACGTCTCAATTGTAAATTTGAAAGGTTTTATTACAAAGGAGAACAATGTCAAACATCCAATCTTGAGTGAGCCCTGGTCCAATCTGAAGCTCTCTCTCTTTCTTCAAGTCTTCCAGCACTATATATACAGTTCCTAAAAACTCCACCTAGAGAAACAGAAGTTCACTCCGGATACATAGCCCTAAGCCCTCAATTTATAACTTGCTCTAATTACTGGTCAGTCTAAGAAAATTGCCTTTGTCTGTCCTTTATGGCTAGCTGTAAACTTTTACTCAAGTAAACATCTGTTCAGGTGATCTGTTCAAGTGATACAGAATTTCTAGGGTGTCATATATTATCACAGTACCGATGCAGAACAGATACCACACTAGCAGCTTTTTTCAGTGTGCCATTGCCTGAGGAAGACCCGTAACGGGTCGAAACGTTGCTTTTTGGCACACCGTTTTTATTTCGCTAGCTGTTTTATTTCGCTAGCTTTTTTATTTCGTTAGCCTTTTAATTCAAAAAAGAATTTCATTTTGATTTAAAAACCTATTTGATTTCATTAAGAACAATTTGATTTTTGGATTATCCTCTCTTTTGAGAGCGCCCTTAGTTGTTTGGTTTAATTGGATTTTAATATTTTTTTAAAAAAAAAACAATTAAAAAACAAAACAAATACTTACCTGATACCTGAAAAAAAGAAAAAATACTTACCTGATACCTGAAAAAAAGAAAAAATACTTAACTGGTACCTGAAAAGAAAAAATACTTACCTGGTACCTGAAAAGAAAAAATACTTACCTGGTACACTGTAAACCCGGATAAGTTGATTGTACTCAAACCGTTTGCGTCAAGTGATTGCCTCAAATGGTTTGAGTTATTAAAAGTGGAGAAAATTATTTTGTTTAAGTACAGTCAACTTAAATGTACAATAGTCAGAATTTATGTTTTTAAGTTATGTACACTTAAATGGTTTAAGTAATCAACAATCTTAAAATAGAATAAAATTGTGGAGTCTACTTAAAAGTAGTATAGTCAAAACTTAATATTATAAGTTTAATATACTTGAAATCCTAGTTTTATTAAAATATGAATTCATTAATTAAATTAAAATATTATGTTTGGTACAAGAAAATTCCAATTAAATTCTTCTTTTGTCAATGAACACATAAAGCAGTACATTTTATTTTTTTTATTTAAATATACAACAAAGCAACAGATATGTAACAATGCTCTGAGTGAAATAACAGGTGCAAATCCAAAATTAGACCTTGTTTTCATAAAATTATCAAAATGGGTCTTTGCCAACAGTTACAACAGTATATTTTACTTTTTTCTGCAGATATTACCTAACAGGACCTTGCAGCACATAGAACATGTGTATTAAATTATAAACGATTTCCATGTCCTTCCAAATACGATGACAGCACAGTTTTTTAATTACTTGTTCTGTGAACAATTTTAAAGTTTGAAAAAGAACCTAACACAACAAAGCAGACATTAAGAACAAGTGAGGACATTAGTTGCTAGAAAAAAAACCTGAAACTTTCTAACATGTGTCCTCTGTAGAATTATTTCAGTAAAAAACAACAGTAGATACATGCAGTACAAGATTTATCACATAGAAAATACAAGAATATTTGCTTTAGTGACTGCAATGTATTTGTGCAACAATCTAGACACAAACATGAAGAATTGTGCCATGAACGTGAATGTGTCTTACACTGCAAGGTCATTCTTCAGCTTTTGAACCTTTGGAGGTAGCTCACTTCGACCCAAATTTAGCATTACCTGCTGGATGAAGGTAAAAGTGTTTCTCAAGCACTTTGGGTACTGCAGGTGGAGTGCATAGGTAAAACCAAACAAGAGGCACATTGCTTGAAGTAGGTTGGTGAGTACATCCATGACAAGGCTGCCCTCTAGGATGATCCCCACTCTTGAGGGGTTTAGTTGTGGCAATGCTGAGCTTGCTGGGTTTGCAGCGCTGGTGTCCTCATAGCAGAGGATTCCCACTGGAATGTTTATGGAATCTCCCTCATTAAGAGCCTATGGTGAGAGAAACAAGACAAAAAGAAGATATCCAGGTTAACAGCAGTTTGTCTACAATCAGCTGTATGGTCTTCACAAACATTATGATTTTTGTAATTCACAGTGGGTTTTTTTCCCCATAATGTTGTATAGACAAGCTGTTAGAAGCATTTTTGTGTGGTCCTGTATAGGTGTCTGTTGTTGTGTAGATCCCATGTTGTGACAGTCGGTGCTGTATTGGACAATGTGATGTGTGAATGGTAAAGATAGAGAAAGGTTCATTTCTCTTCAGGTGCACTTTTTTGACCAGATTTTTAGTGGCCTATTATTAATTATCATAACCCATCATCCCCACAAAACATAGGAGAATGGAAAAACTGATTCAAACAACAATCAAAAAATTTTACTCACCAAACTGCTCTTAAAGAACATAGATGCATCATCCCCAAGAATGACTGGAAGTCCTCTCAGGACAAGGCATCTAATTGCTGTTGGGTCAGTGCTCTGCAAAGAGGTATAATGCACTATTAAATGAAAAACAAATATATCTTATATCCGTGTATTTGTTCATATAGAAGTGGGAGAGTTAGCGTTTGTAATATGGATGAACTAAACATCAATATATATATATATATATATATATATATATATATATATATATATATATATCTCAACAAAACAACAATATCATTACAAGATAAAATCTAAATATCAACCCACCGTTGTCTGTTGTAGCAGGTCAGCTAACTGCTTGCCTATCCGACCTGTCTTCCTCTTGAAGATTTCCATCAAGCTTGGACACAAACCATCAAGAACACCAAAGAACTCTTCTTTAAGATTTCTTCCAACAACCCTGTTAAACTCCAAGTACACCTGAGAAATATAAAATGAGCTCAACTTTGATATTCAGGCATAGTTACTTATTACACTAATAAACCTCTCTGAACATGTTGTCTAATGATGTGTGTAACACAAATAAGACAAGAAAGGGCAGTACTTGCATTTCCAAAGCATTTTAGTATGGCTTTAAACAAAAATAGCATGGCAAATGAGGCTAATGCTAAACGTTGGCATTTTTTAAAAACTATGTTGAATAATTTGAATTTTCCACCACTGTTGCAGAACTGTATGTAGTGAACACACAAGTAGAGAGAACTTCTCTAAAAACACAATGCTGCAATTGCCCAATGTTTAAAATTTACCTGATTTCTACACACATTCAAATTTACATGTTTCAAACAAAAGTTCCAGTTTCAAATTAGTAGTACTTGAATAGAAAAAACAACTCACCTCATTCAGGCAGAAAATGGCATCCTCTTTACAGCAGCCAAACTTGAAAAAAACTGAAAAATGCAGGCAGAGCAAGTATTGTCCGAGGAGCATGCAAAGTGCAAAGATTAAATTGGATAAAATTCGAAAATGGCAACTTCTCTGTAACCTCCGATGGACAAGTACGGACTTGTCTTGTGTTTTGAGCCAATCACAACAGGGCAGCAATGTGGCCTGATGTAAAAATTGATAGTTTAAGTTTATTAAACTTATAAAAATGAGTACACTCAATGACTGTCTCAAACACTCTTTATATACTCATACTGTTTAAGTAATGCAATAAAACTCATTTTTAAAAGTGGTATTAACTCAAACTGTTTGATTAGAATGAACTTTCGGGTTTACAGTGTACCTGAAAAAGAAAAAAAACTACTTACCTGGAACGACAGCTGACTCAGCATGGCTGAGGAGGGTTGGACGCTGGTACGCCGAGGACGCCGGCGCCAGCGTCAACCCAGAGATGATCGGTGGTACGGGGCAGACCAACGGTGGGTGGACCGTGCACCTCCCTTCTCCGGCTGGAGGAGGGATCACTTTCCCCAACCTAACCCTAACCCTAACCCTAACCCTATTCATAAATATTTAACAAAACAGGATTTTTATTCATAAATATTTAACAAAACAGGATTTTTATTCAATAACTTTCATGAATATTTAACAAAATAGGATTTTTATTAATAAATATTGAACAAAACAGAATTTTTATTCATAAATATTAAACAAAACAGGATTTTTATTCATAAATATTGAACAAAACAGGATTTTTATTCATAAATATTTAACAAAACAGGATTTTTATTCATAAATATTTAACAAAACAGGATTTTTATTCATAAATATTGAACAAAACAGGATTTTTATTCATAAATATTGAACAAAACAGGATTTTTATTCATAAATATTTAACAAAACAGGATTTTTATTCATAAATATTTAACAAAACAGGATTTTTATTAATAAATATTGAACAAAACAGAATTTTTATTCAATAACTTTCATAAATATTGAACAAAACGGGATTTTTATTCATAAATATTGAACAAAACAGGATTTTTATTCATAAATATTTAACAAAACAGGATTTTTATTCATAAATATTGAACAAAACAGGATTTTTATTAATAAATATTGAACAAAACAAGATTTTTATTCATAAATATTGAACAAAACAGAATTTTTATTAATAAATATTTAACAAAACAGGATTTTTATTCATAAATATTTAACAAAACAGGATTTTTATTCAATAACTTTCATAAATATTTAACAAAACAGGATTTTTATTCATAAATATTGAACAAAACAGGATTTTTATTCAATAACTTTCATAAATATTTAACAAAACAGGATTTTTATTCATAAATATTGAACAAAAGAGGATTTTTATTCATAAATATTGAACAAAACAGGATTTTTATTCATAAATATTGAACAAAACATGATTTTTATTCATAAATATTTAACAAAACAGGATTTTTATTCAATAACTTTCATAAATATTTAACAAAATAGGATTTTTATTAATAAATATTTAACAAAACAGGATTTTTATTCATAAAATTTAACAAAACAGGATTTTTATTCATAAAATTTAACAAAACAGGATTTTTATTCATAAATATTGAACAAAACAGGATTTTTATTCATAAATATTGAACAAAACAGAATTTTTATTCATAAATATTGAACAAAACAGGATTTTTATTCACAAATATTTAACAAAACAGGATTTTTATTAATAAATATTTAACAAAACAGGATTTTTATTCATAAATATTTAACAAAACAGGATTTTTATTAATAAATATTTAACAAAACAGGATTTTTATTAATAAATATTTAACAAAACAGGATTTTTATTCATAAATATTGAACAAAACAGGATTTTTATTAATAAATATTTAACAAAACAGGATTTTTATTCATAAATATTGAACAAAACAGGATTTTTATTAATAAATATTTAACAAAACAGGATTTTTATTCATAAATATTTAACAAAACAGAATTTTTATTCATAAATATTGAACAAAACAGAATTTTTATTCAATAACTTTCATAAATATTGAACAAAACAGGATTTTTATTCATAAATATTTAACAAAACAGAATTTTTATTCATAAATATTGAACAAAACAGAATTTTTATTCAATAACTTTCATAAATATTGAACAAAACAGGATTTTTATTCATAAATATTTAACAAAACAGAATTTTTATTCATAAATATTGAACAAAACAGGATTTTTATTCAATAACTTTCATAAATATTGAACAAAACATTATTTTTATTCATAAATATTTAACAAAACAGGATTTTTATTCATAAATATTTAACAAAACAGGATTTTTATTCAATAACTTTCATAAATATTGAACAAAACAGGATTTTTATTCATAAATATTGAACAAAACAGGATTTTTATTCATAAATATTGAACAAAACAGGATTTTTATTCATAAATATTGAACAAAACAGGATTTTTATTCATAAATATTTAACAAAACAGGATTTTTATTCATAAATATTTAACAAAACAGGATTTTTATTCAATAACTTTCATAAATATTGAACAAAACAGGATTTTTATTCAATAACTTTCATAAATATTTAACAAAACAGGATTTTTATTCATAAATATTTAACAAAACAGAATTTTTATTCATAAATATTGAACAAAACAGGATTTTTATTCACAAATATTTAACAAAACAGGATTTTTATTAATAAATATTTAATAAAACAGGATTTTTAATAATAAATATTTAATAAAACAGGATTTTTATTCATAAATATTGAACAAAACAGGATTTTTATTAATAAATATTTAACAAAACAGGATTTTTATTCATAAATATTGAACACAACAGGATTTTTATTCATAAATATTTAACAAAACAGGATTTTTATTCATAAATATTGAACAAAACAGGATTTTTATTCATAAATATTGAACACAACAGAATTTTTATTCATAAATATTGAACAAAACAGGATTTTTATTCATAAATATTGAACAAAACAGGATTTTTATTCAATAACTTTCATAAATATTTAACAAAAGAGGATTTTTATTCATAAATATTGAACAAAACAGGATTTTTATTCATAAATATTTAACAAAACAGGATTTTTATTCAATAACTTTCATAAATATTTAACAAAATAGGATTTTTATTAATAAATATTTAACAAAACAGGATTTTTATTAATAAATATTTAACAAAACAGGATTTTTATTCATAAAATTTAACAAAACAGGATTTTTATTCATAAATATTGAACAAAACAGGATTTTTATTCATAAAATTTAACAAAACAGGATTTTTATTCATAAATATTGAACAAAACAGGATTTTTATTCATAAATATTGAACAAAACAGAATTTTTATTCATAAATATTGAACAAAACAGAATTTTTATTCATAAATATTGAACAAAACAGGATTTTTATTCACAAATATTTAACAAAACAGGATTTTTATTAATAAATATTTAACAAAACAGGATTTTTATTCATAAATATTTAACAAAACAGGATTTTTATTAATAAATATTTAACAAAACAGGATTTTTATTAATAAATATTTAACAAAACAGGATTTTTATTCATAAATATTGAACAAAACAGGATTTTTATTAATAAATATTTAACAAAACAGGATTTTTATTCATAAATATTTAACAAAACAGGATTTTTATTAATAAATATTTAACAAAACAGGATTTTTATTCATAAATATTTAACAAAACAGAATTTTTATTCAATAACTTTCATAAATATTGAACAAAACAGGATTTTTATTCATAAATATTGAACAAAACAGGATTTTTATTCAATAACTTTCATAAATATTGAACAAAACATTATTTTTATTCATAAATATTTAACAAAACAGGATTTTTATTCATAAATATTTAACAAAACAGGATTTTTATTCATAAATATTTAACAAAACAGAATTTTTATTCATAAATATTTAACAAAACAGGATTTTTATTCATAAATATTTAACAAAACAGGATTTTTATTCATAAATATTTAACAAAACAGAATTTTTATTCATAAATATTGAACAAAACAGGATTTTTATTCATAAATATTGAACAAAACAGGATTTTTATTCATAAATATTTAACAAAACAGGATTTTTATTCAATAACTTTCATAAATATTGAACAAAACAGGATTTTTATTCATAAATATTGAACAAAACAGAATTTTTATTCATAAATATTTAACAAAACAGGATTTTTATTCATAAATATTTAACAAAACAGGATTTTTATTCATAAATATTTAACAAAACAGAATTTTTATTCATAAATATTTAACAAAACAGAATTTTTATTCATAAATATTGAACAAAACAGAATTTTTATTCAATAACTTTCATAAATATTGAACAAAACAGGATTTTTATTCATAAATATTGAACAAAACAGGATTTTTATTCAATAACTTTCATAAATATTGAACAAAACATTATTTTTATTCATAAATATTTAACAAAACAGGATTTTTATTCATAAATATTTAACAAAACAGGATTTTTATTCATAAATATTTAACAAAACAGGATTTTTATTCATAAATATTGAACAAAACAGGATTTTTATTCATAAATATTTAACAAAACAGGATTTTTATTCAATAACTTTCATAAATATTGAACAAAACAGGATTTTTATTCATAAATATTGAACAAAACAGAATTTTTATTCATAAATATTTAACAAAACAGGATTTTTATTCATAAATATTTAACAAAACAGGATTTTTATTCAATAACTTTCATAAATATTGAACAAAACAGGATTTTTATTCAATAACTTTCATAAATATTTAACAAAACAGGATTTTTATTCATAAATATTGAACAAAACAGGATTTTTATTCATAAATATTTAACAAAACAGGATTTTTATTCATAAATATTGAACAAAACAGGATTTTTATTCATAAATATTGAACAAAACAGGATTTTTATTCAATAACTTTCATAAATATTGAACAAAACAGGATTTTTATTCATAAATATTGAACAAAACAGGATTTTTATTCATAAATATTGAACAAAACAGGATTTTTATTCATAAATATTTAACAAAACAGGATTTTTATTCACAAATATTGAACAAAACAGAATTTTTATTCATAAATATTGAACAAAACAGGATTTTTATTCATAAATATTGAACAAAACAGGATTTTTATTCATAAATATTTAACAAAACAGGATTTTTATTCATAAATATTGAACAAAACAGGATTTTTATTCATAAATATTTAATAAAACAGGATTTTTATTCATAAATATTTAACAAAACAGGATTTTTATTCATAAATATTGAACAAAACAGGATTTTTATTCATCAATATTTAACAAAACATAATTTTTATTAATAAATATTGAACAAAACAGGATTTTTATTCATAAATATTTAACAAAACAGGATTTTTATTCATAAATATTGAACAAAACAGGATTTTTATTCATAAATATTTAACAAAACAGGATTTTTATTCATAAATATTGAACAAAACAGGATTTTTATTCAATAACTTTCATAAATATTGAACAAAACAGGATTTTTATTCATAAATATTTAACAAAACAGGATTTTTATTAATAAATATTTAACAAAACAGGATTTTTATTAATAAATATTGAACAAAACAGGATTTTTATTCATAAATATTTAACAAAACAGAATTTTTATTCATAAATATTTAACAAAACAGGATTTTTATTCAATAACTTTCATAAATATTGAACAAAACAGGATTTTTATTCATAAATATTGAACAAAACAGAATTTTTATTCATAAATATTTAACAAAACAGGATTTTTATTCATAAATATTGAACAAAACAGGATTTTTATTCATAAATATTGAACAAAACAGGATTTTTATTCAATAACTTTCATAAATATTTAACAAAACAGGATTTTTATTCAATAACTTTCATAAATATTTAACAAAACAGGATTTTTATTCATAAATATTTAACAAAACAGAATTTTTATTCAATAACTTTCATAAATATTTAACAAAACAGGATTTTTATTAATAAATATTTAACAAAACAGGATTTTTATTAATAAATATTTAACAAAACAGGATTTTTATTCATAAATATTTAACAAAACAGGATTTTTATTCATAAATATTTAACAAAACAGAATTTTTATTCATAAATATTTAACAAAACAGGATTTTTATTCATAAATATTTAACAAAACAGGATTTTTATTCATAAATATTTAACAAAACAGGATTTTTATTCAATAACTTTCATAAATATTGAACAAAACAGGATTTTTATTCATAAATATTGAACAAAACAGGATTTTTATTCATAAATATTTAACAAAACAGGATTTTTATTCAATAACTTTCATAAATATTGAACAAAACAGGATTTTTATTCATAAATATTGAACAAAACAGAATTTTTATTCATAAATATTTAACAAAACAGGATTTTTATTCATAAATATTTAACAAAACAGGATTTTTATTCAATAACTTTCATAAATATTGAACAAAACAGGATTTTTATTCATAAATATTTAACAAAACAGGATTTTTATTCATAAATATTTAACAAAACAGGATTTTTATTCATAAATATTGAACAAAACAGGATTTTTATTCATAAATATTGAACAAAACAGGATTTTTATTCAATAACTTTCATAAATATTGAACAAAACAGGATTTTTATTCATAAATATTGAACAAAACAGGATTTTTATTCATAAATATTGAACAAAACAGGATTTTTATTCATAAATATTTAACAAAACAGGATTTTTATTCATAAATATTGAACAAAACAGAATTTTTATTCATAAATATTGAACAAAACAGGATTTTTATTCATAAATATTGAACAAAACAGGATTTTTATTCATAAATATTTAATAAAACAGGATTTTTATTCATAAATATTTAAAAAACAGGATTTTTATTCATAAATATTGAACAAAACAGGATTTTTATTCATCAATATTTAACAAAACATAATTTTTATTAATAAATATTTAACAAAACAGGATTTTTATTCAATAACTTTCATAAATATTTAACAAAACAGGATTTTTATTCATAAATATTTAACAAAACAGAATTTTTATTCAATAACTTTCATAAATATTTAACAAAACAGGATTTTTATTAATAAATATTTAACAAAACAGGATTTTTATTAATAAATATTTAACAAAACAGGATTTTTATTCATAAATATTGAACAAAACAGGATTTTTATTCAATAACTTTCATAAATATTGAACAAAACAGGATTTTTATTCATAAATATTGAACAAAACAGGATTTTTATTCATAAATATTTAACAAAACAGGATTTTTATTCATAAATATTGAACAAAACAGAATTTTTATTCATAAATATTGAACAAAACAGGATTTTTATTCATAAATATTGAACAAAACAGGATTTTTATTCATAAATATTTAATAAAACAGGATTTTTATTCATAAATATTTAAAAAACAGGATTTTTATTCATAAATATTGAACAAAACAGGATTTTTATTCATCAATATTTAACAAAACATAATTTTTATTAATAAATATTGAACAAAACAGGATTTTTATTCATAAATATTTAACAAAACAGGATTTTTATTCAATAACTTTCATAAATATTTAACAAAACAGGATTTTTATTCATAAATATTTAACAAAACAGAATTTTTATTCAATAACTTTCATAAATATTTAACAAAACAGGATTTTTATTAATAAATATTTAACAAAACAGGATTTTTATTAATAAATATTTAACAAAACAGGATTTTTATTCATAAATATTTAACAAAACAGGATTTTTATTCACAAATATTTAACAAAACAGGATTTTTATTCATAAATATTGAACAAAACAGATTTTTTATTCATAAATATTGAACAAAACAGGATTTTTATTCATAAATATTTAACAAAACAGGATTTTTATTCATAAATATTTAACAAAACAGGATTTTTATTCATAAATATTTAACAAAACAGGATTTTTATTCATAAATATTTAACAAAACAGAATTTTTATTCATAAATATTGAACAAAACAGGATTTTTATTAATAAATATTTAACAAAACAGAATTTTTATTCATAAATATTGAACAAAACAGAATTTTTATTCATAAATATTGAACAAAACAGGATTTTTATTCATAAATATTGAACAAAACAGGATTTTTATTCATAAATATTTAACAAAACAGGATTTTTATTCACAAATATTGAACAAAACAGAATTTTTATTCATAAATATTGAACAAAACAGGATTTTTATTCATAAATATTGAACAAAACAGAATTTTTATTCATAAATATTGAACAAAACAGGATTTTTATTCATAAATATTGAACAAAACAGGATTTTTATTCATAAATATTTAACAAAACAGGATTTTTATTCATAAATATTGAACAAAACAGGATTTTTATTCATAAATATTGAACAAAACAGGATTTTTATTCAATAACTTTCATAAATATTGAACAAAACAGGATTTTTATTCATAAATATTGAACAAAACAGGATTTTTATTCATAAATATTGAACAAAACAGGATTTTTATTCATAAATATTTAACAAAACAGGATTTTTATTCATAAATATTGAACAAAACAGAATTTTTATTCATAAATATTGAACAAAACAGGATTTTTATTCATAAATATTGAACAAAACAGGATTTTTATTCATAAATATTTAATAAAACAGGATTTTTATTCATAAATATTTAACAAAACAGGATTTTTATTCATAAATATTGAACAAAACAGGATTTTTATTCATCAATATTTAACAAAACATAATTTTTATTAATAAATATTGAACAAAACAGGATTTTTATTCATAAATATTGAACAAAACAGGATTTTTATTCAATAACTTTCATAAATATTTAACAAAACAGGATTTTTATTCAATAACTTTCATAAATATTTAACAAAACAGGATTTTTATTCATAAATATTTAACAAAACAGAATTTTTATTCAATAACTTTCATAAATATTTAACAAAACAGGATTTTTATTAATAAATATTTAACAAAACAGGATTTTTATTAATAAATATTTAACAAAACAGGATTTTTATTCATAAATATTTAACAAAACAGGATTTTTATTCACAAATATTTAACAAAACAGGATTTTTATTCATAAATATTGAACAAAACAGATTTTTTATTCATAAATATTTAACAAAACAGGATTTTTATTCATAAATATTTAACAAAACAGGATTTTTATTCAATAACTTTCATAAATATTGAACAAAACAGGATTTTTATTCAATAACTTTCATAAATATTGAACAAAACAGGATTTTTATTCATAAATATTTAACAAAACAGGATTTTTATTCATAAATATTTAACAAAACAGGATTTTTATTCATAAATATTTAACAAAACAGGATTTTTATTCATAAATATTTAACAAAACAGAATTTTTATTCATAAATATTTAACAAAACAGGATTTTTATTAATAAATATTTAACAAAACAGAATTTTTATTCATAAATATTGAACAAAACAGAATTTTTATTCATAAATATTGAACAAAACAGGATTTTTATTCATAAATATTGAACAAAACAGGATTTTTATTCATAAATATTTAACAAAACAGGATTTTTATTCACAAATATTGAACAAAACAGAATTTTTATTCATAAATATTGAACAAAACAGGATTTTTATTCATAAATATTTAACAAAACAGGATTTTTATTCATAAATATTGAACAAAACAGAATTTTTATTCATAAATATTGAACAAAACAGGATTTTTATTCATAAATATTGAACAAAACAGGATTTTTATTCATAAATATTTAACAAAACAGGATTTTTATTCACAAATATTTAACAAAACAGGATTTTTATTCATAAATATTGAACAAAACAGATTTTTTATTCATAAATATTTAACAAAACAGGATTTTTATTCATAAATATTTAACAAAACAGGATTTTTATTCAATAACTTTCATAAATATTGAACAAAACAGGATTTTTATTCAATAACTTTCATAAATATTGAACAAAACAGGATTTTTATTCATAAATATTTAACAAAACAGGATTTTTATTCATAAATATTTAACAAAACAGGATTTTTATTCATAAATATTTAACAAAACAGGATTTTTATTCATAAATATTTAACAAAACAGAATTTTTATTCATAAATATTGAACAAAACAGGATTTTTATTAATAAATATTTAACAAAACAGAATTTTTATTCATAAATATTGAACAAAACAGAATTTTTATTCATAAATATTGAACAAAACAGGATTTTTATTCATAAATATTGAACAAAACAGGATTTTTATTCATAAATATTTAACAAAACAGGATTTTTATTCACAAATATTGAACAAAACAGAATTTTTATTCATAAATATTGAACAAAACAGGATTTTTATTCATAAATATTTAACAAAACAGGATTTTTATTCATAAATATTGAACAAAACAGAATTTTTATTCATAAATATTGAACAAAACAGGATTTTTATTCATAAATATTGAACAAAACAGGATTTTTATTCATAAATATTTAACAAAACAGGATTTTTATTCATAAATATTGAACAAAACAGGATTTTTATTCATAAATATTGAACAAAACAGGATTTTTATTCAATAACTTTCATAAATATTGAACAAAACAGGATTTTTATTCATAAATATTGAACAAAACAGGATTTTTATTCATAAATATTGAACAAAACAGGATTTTTATTCATAAATATTTAACAAAACAGGATTTTTATTCATAAATATTGAACAAAACAGAATTTTTATTCATAAATATTGAACAAAACAGGATTTTTATTCATAAATATTGAACAAAACAGGATTTTTATTCATAAATATTTAATAAAACAGGATTTTTATTCATAAATATTTAACAAAACAGGATTTTTATTCATAAATATTGAACAAAACAGGATTTTTATTCATCAATATTTAACAAAACATAATTTTTATTAATAAATATTGAACAAAACAGGATTTTTATTCATCAATATTTAACAAAACATAATTTTTATTAATAAATATTGAACAAAACAGGATTTTTATTCATAAATATTTAACAAAACAGGATTTTTATTCAATAACTTTCATAAATATTTAACAAAACAGGATTTTTATTCAATAACTTTCATAAATATTTAACAAAACAGGATTTTTATTCATAAATATTTAACAAAACAGAATTTTTATTCAATAACTTTCATAAATATTTAACAAAACAGGATTTTTATTAATAAATATTTAACAAAACAGGATTTTTATTAATAAATATTTAACAAAACAGGATTTTTATTCATAAATATTTAACAAAACAGGATTTTTATTCACAAATATTTAACAAAACAGGATTTTTATTCATAAATATTGAACAAAACAGATTTTTTATTCATAAATATTTAACAAAACAGGATTTTTATTCATAAATATTTAACAAAACAGGATTTTTATTCAATAACTTTCATAAATATTGAACAAAACAGGATTTTTATTCAATAACTTTCATAAATATTGAACAAAACAGGATTTTTATTCATAAATATTTAACAAAACAGGATTTTTATTCATAAATATTTAACAAAACAGGATTTTTATTCATAAATATTTAACAAAACAGGATTTTTATTCATAAATATTTAACAAAACAGAATTTTTATTCATAAATATTGAACAAAACAGGATTTTTATTAATAAATATTTAACAAAACAGAATTTTTATTCATAAATATTGAACAAAACAGAATTTTTATTCATAAATATTGAACAAAACAGGATTTTTATTCATAAATATTGAACAAAACAGGATTTTTATTCATAAATATTTAACAAAACAGGATTTTTATTCACAAATATTGAACAAAACAGAATTTTTATTCATAAATATTGAACAAAACAGGATTTTTATTCATAAATATTTAACAAAACAGGATTTTTATTCATAAATATTGAACAAAACAGAATTTTTATTCATAAATATTGAACAAAACAGGATTTTTATTCATAAATATTGAACAAAACAGGATTTTTATTCATAAATATTTAACAAAACAGGATTTTTATTCATAAATATTGAACAAAACAGGATTTTTATTCATAAATATTGAACAAAACAGGATTTTTATTCAATAACTTTCATAAATATTGAACAAAACAGGATTTTTATTCATAAATATTGAACAAAACAGGATTTTTATTCATAAATATTGAACAAAACAGGATTTTTATTCATAAATATTTAACAAAACAGGATTTTTATTCATAAATATTGAACAAAACAGAATTTTTATTCATAAATATTGAACAAAACAGGATTTTTATTCATAAATATTGAACAAAACAGGATTTTTATTCATAAATATTTAATAAAACAGGATTTTTATTCATAAATATTTAACAAAACAGGATTTTTATTCATAAATATTGAACAAAACAGGATTTTTATTCATCAATATTTAACAAAACATAATTTTTATTAATAAATATTGAACAAAACAGGATTTTTATTCATAAATATTGAACAAAACAGGATTTTTATTCAATAACTTTCATAAATATTTAACAAAACAGGATTTTTATTCAATAACTTTCATAAATATTTAACAAAACAGGATTTTTATTCATAAATATTTAACAAAACAGAATTTTTATTCAATAACTTTCATAAATATTTAACAAAACAGGATTTTTATTAATAAATATTTAACAAAACAGGATTTTTATTAATAAATATTTAACAAAACAGGATTTTTATTCATAAATATTTAACAAAACAGGATTTTTATTCACAAATATTTAACAAAACAGGATTTTTATTCATAAATATTGAACAAAACAGATTTTTTATTCATAAATATTTAACAAAACAGGATTTTTATTCATAAATATTTAACAAAACAGGATTTTTATTCAATAACTTTCATAAATATTGAACAAAACAGGATTTTTATTCAATAACTTTCATAAATATTGAACAAAACAGGATTTTTATTCATAAATATTTAACAAAACAGGATTTTTATTCATAAATATTTAACAAAACAGGATTTTTATTCATAAATATTTAACAAAACAGGATTTTTATTCATAAATATTTAACAAAACAGAATTTTTATTCATAAATATTGAACAAAACAGGATTTTTATTAATAAATATTTAACAAAACAGAATTTTTATTCATAAATATTGAACAAAACAGAATTTTTATTCATAAATATTGAACAAAACAGGATTTTTATTCATAAATATTGAACAAAACAGGATTTTTATTCATAAATATTTAACAAAACAGGATTTTTATTCACAAATATTGAACAAAACAGAATTTTTATTCATAAATATTGAACAAAACAGGATTTTTATTCATAAATATTTAACAAAACAGGATTTTTATTCATAAATATTGAACAAAACAGAATTTTTATTCATAAATATTGAACAAAACAGGATTTTTATTCATAAATATTGAACAAAACAGGATTTTTATTCATAAATATTTAACAAAACAGGATTTTTATTCATAAATATTTAACAAAACAGAATTTTTATTCAATAACTTTCATAAATATTTAACAAAACAGGATTTTTATTAATAAATATTTAACAAAACAGGATTTTTATTCATAAATATTTAACAAAACAGGATTTTTATTCATAAATATTTAACAAAACAGGATTTTTATTCACAAATATTTAACAAAACAGGATTTTTATTCATAAATATTGAACAAAACAGATTTTTTATTCATAAATATTTAACAAAACAGGATTTTTATTCATAAATATTTAACAAAACAGGATTTTTATTCAATAACTTTCATAAATATTGAACAAAACAGGATTTTTATTCAATAACTTTCATAAATATTGAACAAAACAGGATTTTTATTCATAAATATTTAACAAAACAGGATTTTTATTCATAAATATTTAACAAAACAGGATTTTTATTCATAAATATTTAACAAAACAGGATTTTTATTAATAAATATTGAACAAAACAGGATTTTTATTCAATAACTTTCATAAATATTGAACAAAACAGGATTTTTATTCATAAATATTGAACAAAACAGGATTTTTATTCATAAATATTGAACAAAACAGGATTTTTATTCATAAATATTTAACAAAACAGGATTTTTATTCATAAATATTGAACAAAACAGAATTTTTATTCATAAATATTGAACAAAACAGGATTTTTATTCATAAATATTGAACAAAACAGGATTTTTATTCATAAATATTTAATAAAACAGGATTTTTATTCATAAATATTTAACAAAACAGGATTTTTATTCATAAATATTGAACAAAACAGGATTTTTATTCATCAATATTTAACAAAACATAATTTTTATTAATAAATATTGAACAAAACAGGATTTTTATTCATAAATATTGAACAAAACAGGATTTTTATTCAATAACTTTCATAAATATTTAACAAAACAGGATTTTTATTCAATAACTTTCATAAATATTTAACAAAACAGGATTTTTATTCATAAATATTTAACAAAACAGAATTTTTATTCAATAACTTTCATAAATATTTAACAAAACAGGATTTTTATTAATAAATATTTAACAAAACAGGATTTTTATTAATAAATATTTAACAAAACAGGATTTTTATTCATAAATATTTAACAAAACAGGATTTTTATTCACAAATATTTAACAAAACAGGATTTTTATTCATAAATATTGAACAAAACAGATTTTTTATTCATAAATATTGAACAAAACAGGATTTTTATTCATAAATATTTAACAAAACAGGATTTTTATTCAATAACTTTCATAAATATTGAACAAAACAGGATTTTTATTCAATAACTTTCATAAATATTGAACAAAACAGGATTTTTATTCATAAATATTTAACAAAACAGGATTTTTATTCATAAATATTTAACAAAACAGGATTTTTATTCATAAATATTTAACAAAACAGGATTTTTATTCATAAATATTTAACAAAACAGAATTTTTATTCATAAATATTGAACAAAACAGGATTTTTATTAATAAATATTTAACAAAACAGAATTTTTATTCATAAATATTGAACAAAACAGAATTTTTATTCATAAATATTGAACAAAACAGGATTTTTATTCATAAATATTGAACAAAACAGGATTTTTATTCATAAATATTTAACAAAACAGGATTTTTATTCACAAATATTGAACAAAACAGAATTTTTATTCATAAATATTGAACAAAACAGGATTTTTATTCATAAATATTTAACAAAACAGGATTTTTATTCATAAATATTGAACAAAACAGAATTTTTATTCATAAATATTGAACAAAACAGGATTTTTATTCATAAATATTGAACAAAACAGGATTTTTATTCATAAATATTTAACAAAACAGGATTTTTATTCATAAATATTGAACAAAACAGGATTTTTATTCATAAATATTGAACAAAACAGGATTTTTATTCAATAACTTTCATAAATATTGAACAAAACAGGATTTTTATTCATAAATATTGAACAAAACAGGATTTTTATTCATAAATATTGAACAAAACAGGATTTTTATTCATAAATATTTAACAAAACAGGATTTTTATTCATAAATATTGAACAAAACAGAATTTTTATTCATAAATATTGAACAAAACAGGATTTTTATTCATAAATATTGAACAAAACAGGATTTTTATTCATAAATATTTAATAAAACAGGATTTTTATTCATAAATATTTAACAAAACAGGATTTTTATTCATAAATATTGAACAAAACAGGATTTTTATTCATCAATATTTAACAAAACATAATTTTTATTAATAAATATTGAACAAAACAGGATTTTTATTCATAAATATTGAACAAAACAGGATTTTTATTCAATAACTTTCATAAATATTTAACAAAACAGGATTTTTATTCAATAACTTTCATAAATATTTAACAAAACAGGATTTTTATTCATAAATATTTAACAAAACAGAATTTTTATTCAATAACTTTCATAAATATTTAACAAAACAGGATTTTTATTAATAAATATTTAACAAAACAGGATTTTTATTAATAAATATTTAACAAAACAGGATTTTTATTCATAAATATTTAATAAAACAGGATTTTTATTCATAAATATTGAACAAAACAGGATTTTTATTCACAAATATTTAACAAAACAGGATTTTTATTCATAAATATTGAACAAAACAGATTTTTTATTCATAAATATTTAACAAAACAGGATTTTTATTCATAAATATTTAACAAAACAGGATTTTTATTCATAAATATTTAACAAAACAGGATTTTTATTCAATAACTTTCATAAATATTGAACAAAACAGGATTTTTATTCAATAACTTTCATAAATATTGAACAAAACAGGATTTTTATTCATAAATATTTAACAAAACAGGATTTTTATTCATAAATATTTAACAAAACAGGATTTTTATTCATAAATATTTAACAAAACAGAATTTTTATTCATAAATATTGAACAAAACAGGATTTTTATTAATAAATATTTAACAAAACAGAATTTTTATTCATAAATATTGAACAAAACAGAATTTTTATTCATAAATATTGAACAAAACAGGATTTTTATTCATAAATATTGAACAAAACAGGATTTTTATTCATAAATATTTAACAAAACAGGATTTTTATTCACAAATATTGAACAAAACAGAATTTTTATTCATAAATATTGAACAAAACAGGATTTTTATTCATAAATATTTAACAAAACAGGATTTTTATTCATAAATATTGAACAAAACAGAATTTTTATTCATAAATATTGAACAAAACAGGATTTTTATTCATAAATATTGAACAAAACAGGATTTTTATTCATAAATATTTAACAAAACAGGATTTTTATTCATAAATATTTAACAAAACAGGATTTTTATTCATAAATATTGAACAAAACAGGATTTTTATTCATAAATATTGAACAAAACAGGATTTTTATTCAATAACTTTCATAAATATTGAACAAAACAGGATTTTTATTCATAAATATTGAACAAAACAGGATTTTTATTCATAAATATTTAACAAAACAGGATTTTTATTCATAAATATTTAACAAAACAGAATTTTTATTCATAAATATTGAACAAAACAGGATTTTTATTCATAAATATTGAACAAAACAGGATTTTTATTCATAAATATTTAATAAAACAGGATTTTTATTCATAAATATTTAACAAAACAGGATTTTTATTCATAAATATTGAACAAAACAGGATTTTTATTCATCAATATTTAACAAAACATAATTTTTATTAATAAATATTGAACAAAACAGGATTTTTATTCATAAATATTGAACAAAACAGGATTTTTATTCAATAACTTTCATAAATATTTAACAAAACAGGATTTTTATTCAATAACTTTCATAAATATTTAACAAAACAGGATTTTTATTCATAAATATTTAACAAAACAGAATTTTTATTCAATAACTTTCATAAATATTTAACAAAACAGGATTTTTATTAATAAATATTTAACAAAACAGGATTTTTATTAATAAATATTTAACAAAACAGGATTTTTATTCATAAATATTTAACAAAACAGGATTTTTATTCACAAATATTTAACAAAACAGGATTTTTATTCATAAATATTGAACAAAACAGATTTTTTATTCATAAATATTTAACAAAACAGGATTTTTATTCATAAATATTTAACAAAACAGGATTTTTATTCATAAATATTTAACAAAACAGAATTTTTATTCATAAATATTTAACAAAACAGGATTTTTATTCAATAACTTTCATAAATATTGAACAAAACAGGATTTTTATTCATAAATATTGAACAAAACAGAATTTTTATTCATAAATATTGAACAAAACAGGATTTTTATTCATAAATATTGAACAAAACAGGATTTTTATTCATAAATATTTAATAAAACAGGATTTTTATTAATAAATATTGAACAAAACAGGATTTTTATTCATAAATATTTAACAAAACAGGATTTTTATTCATAAATATTTAACAAAACAGAATTTTTATTCATAAATATTTAACAAAACAGGATTTTTATTCAATAACTTTCATAAATATTGAACAAAACAGGATTTTTATTCATAAATATTGAACAAAACAGAATTTTTATTCATAAATATTTAACAAAACAGGATTTTTATTCATAAATATTGAACAAAACAGGATTTTTATTCATAAATATTGAACAAAACAGGATTTTTATTCAATAACTTTCATAAATATTTAACAAAACAGGATTTTTATTCATAAATATTGAACAAAACAGGATTTTTATTCATAAATATTGAACAAAACAGGATTTTTATTCAATAACTTTCATAAATATTGAACAAAACATTATTTTTATTCATAAATATTTAACAAAACAGGATTTTTATTCATAAATATTGAACAAAACAGGATTTTTATTCAATAACTTTCATAAATATTGAACAAAACAGGATTTTTATTCATAAATATTGAACAAAACAGGATTTTTATTCATAAATATTGAACAAAACAGGATTTTTATTCATAAATATTGAACAAAACAGGATTTTTATTCATAAATATTGAACAAAACAGGATTTTTATTCATAAATATTGAACAAAACAGGATTTTTATTCATAAATATTTAATAAAACAGGATTTTTATTAATAAATATTGAACAAAACAGGATTTTTATTCATAAATATTTAACAAAACAGGATTTTTATTCATAAATATTTAACAAAACAGAATTTTTATTCATAAATATTTAACAAAACAGGATTTTTATTCAATAACTTTCATAAATATTGAACAAAACAGGATTTTTATTCATAAATATTGAACAAAACAGGATTTTTATTCATAAATATTGAACAAAACAGGATTTTTATTCATAAATATTGAACAAAACAGGATTTTTATTCAATAACTTTCATAAATATTGAACAAAACAGGATTTTTATTCATAAATATTTAACAAAACAGGATTTTTATTCATAAATATTGAACAAAACAGGATTTTTATTCATAAATATTTAATAAAACAGGATTTTTATTCATAAATATTGAACAAAACAGGATTTTTATTCATAAATATTTAACAAAACAGGATTTTTATTCATAAATATTTAACAAAACAGAATTTTTATTCATAAATATTTAACAAAACAGGATTTTTATTCAATAACTTTCATAAATATTGAACAAAACAGGATTTTTATTCATAAATATTGAACAAAACAGAATTTTTATTCATAAATATTGAACAAAACAGGATTTTTATTCATAAATATTTAACAAAACAGGATTTTTATTCATAAATATTGAACAAAACAGGATTTTTATTCAATAACTTTCATAAATATTTAACAAAACAGGATTTTTATTCAATAACTTTCATAAATATTTAACAAAACAGGATTTTTATTCATAAATATTGAACAAAACAGGATTTTTATTCATCAATATTTAACAAAACAGGATTTTTATTCATAAATATTGAACAAAACAGGATTTTTATTCATAAATATTTAACAAAACAGGATTTTTGTTCATAAATATTTAACAAAACAGGATTTTTATTCAATAACTTTCATAAATATTGAACAAAACAGGATTTTTATTCATAAATATTTAACAAAACAGGATTTTTATTCATAAATATTTAACAAAACAGAATTTTTATTCATAAATATTTAACAAAACAGGATTTTTATTCAATAACTTTCATAAATATTGAACAAAACAGGATTTTTATTCATAAATATTGAACAAAACAGAATTTTTATTCATAAATATTTAACAAAACAGGATTTTTATTCATAAATATTGAACAAAACAGGATTTTTATTCATAAATATTGAACAAAACAGGATTTTTATTCATAAATATTTAACAAAACAGGATTTTTATTCAATAACTTTCATAAATATTTAACAAAACAGGATTTTTATTCATAAATATTGAACAAAACAGGATTTTTATTCATCAATATTTAACAAAACATAATTTTTATTAATAAATATTTAACAAAACAGGATTTTTATTCATAAATATTTAACAAAACAGGATTTTTATTCATAAATATTTAACAAAACAGGATTTTTATTCAATAACTTTCATAAATATTTAACAAAACAGGATTTTTATTCATAAATATTTAACAAAACAGGATTTTTATTCATAAATATTTAATAAAACAGGATTTTTATTCATAAATATTGAACAAAACAGGATTTTTATTCATAAATATTTAACAAAACAGGATTTTTATTCATAAATATTTAACAAAACAGAATTTTTATTCATAAATTTTTAACAAAACAGGATTTTTATTCAATAACTTTCATAAATATTGAACAAAACAGGATTTTTATTCATAAATATTGAACAAAACAGAATTTTTATTCATAAATATTGAACAAAACAGGATTTTTATTCATAAATATTTAACAAAACAGGATTTTTATTCATAAATATTGAACAAAACAGGATTTTTATTCAATAACTTTCATAAATATTTAACAAAACAGGATTTTTATTCAATAACTTTCATAAATATTTAACAAAACAGGATTTTTATTCATAAATATTGAACAAAACAGGATTTTTATTCATCAATATTTAACAAAACAGGATTTTTATTCATAAATATTGAACAAAACAGGATTTTTATTCATAAATATTTAACAAAACAGGATTTTTATTCATAAATATTTAACAAAACAGAATTTTTATTCAATAACTTTCATAAATATTGAACAAAACAGGATTTTTATTCATAAATATTGAACAAAACAGAATTTTTATTCATAAATATTGAACAAAACAGGATTTTTATTCATAAATATTTAACAAAACAGGATTTTTATTCATAAATATTTAACAAAACAGGATTTTTATTCATAAATATTTAACAAAACAGGATTTTTATTCATAAATATTTAACAAAACAGAATTTTTATTCATAAATATTTAACAAAACAGGATTTTTATTCAATAACTTTCATAAATATTGAACAAAACAGGATTTTTATTCATAAATATTGAACAAAACAGAATTTTTATTCATAAATATTTAACAAAACAGGATTTTTATTCATAAATATTGAACAAAACAGGATTTTTATTCATAAATATTGAACAAAACAGGATTTTTATTCAATAACTTTCATAAATATTTAACAAAACAGGATTTTTATTCAATAACTTTCATAAATATTTAACAAAACAGGATTTTTATTCATAAATATTTAACAAAACATAATTTTTATTAATAAATATTTAACAAAACAGGATTTTTATTCATAAATATTTAACAAAACAGAATTTTTATTCATAAATATTTAACAAAACAGGATTTTTATTCAATAACTTTCATAAATATTTAACAAAACAGGATTTTTATTAATAAATATTTAACAAAACAGGATTTTTATTCATAAATATTTAACAAAACAGAATTTTTATTCAATAACTTTCATAAATATTTAACAAAACAGGATTTTTATTCATAAATATTTAACAAAACAGGATTTTTATTCATCAATATTTAACAAAACAGGATTTTTATTCATAAATATTTAACAAAACAGGATTTTTATTCATAAATATTGAACAAAACAGGATTTTTATTCATAAATATTGAACAAAACAGAATTTTTATTCAATAACTTTCATAAATATTTAACAAAACAGGATTTTTATTCATAAATATTTAACAAAACAGGATTTTTATTCATAAATATTTAACAAAACAGGATTTTTATTCATAAATATTGAACAAAACAGGATTTTTATTCATAAATATTTAACAAAACAGGATTTTTATTCATAAATATTGAACAAAACAGGATTTTTATTCATAAATATTGAACAAAACAGAATTTTTATTCATAAATATTTAACAAAACAGAATTTTTATTCATAAATATTGAACAAAACAGGATTTTTATTCATAAATATTTAACAAAACAGGATTTTTATTCATAAATATTGAAGAAAAACAGGATTTTTATTCATAAATATTGAACAAAACAGGATTTTTATTCATAAATATTTAACAAAACAGAATTTTTATTCATAAATATTTAACAAAACAGGATTTTTATTCATAAATATTGAACAAAACAGGATTTTTATTCATAAATATTTAACAAAACAGAATTTTTATTCATAAATATTTAACAAAACAGGATTTTTATTCATAAATATTGAACAAAACAGGATTTTTATTCATAAATATTGAACAAAACAGGATTTTTATTAATAAATATTGAACAAAACAGGATTTTTATTCATCAATATTTAACAAAACAGGATTTTTATTCATAAATATTGAGCAAAACAGGATTTTTATTCATAAATATTGAACAAAACAGGATTTTTATTCATAAATATTGAACAAAACAGGATTTTTATTCATAAATATTTAATAAAACAGGATTTTTAATAATAAATATTTAATAAAACAGGATTTTTATTCATAAATATTTAACAAAACAGGATTTTTATTCATAAATATTTAATAAAACAGGATTTTTAATAATAAATATTTAACAAAACAGGATTTTTATTAATAAATATTTAACAAAACAGGATTTTTAATAATAAATATTGAACAAAACAGGATTTTTATTAATAAATATTGAACAAAACAGGATTTTTATTCAATAACTTTCATAAATATTGAACAAAACAGGATTTTTATTCATAAATATTTAACAAAACAGGATTTTTATTCATAAATATTTAACAAAACAGGATTTTTATTCATAAATATTTAACAAAACAGGATTTTTATTCATAAATATTGAATAAAACAGGATTTTTATTCAATAACTTTCATAAATATTTAACTGTTATGCCCCAGTCTAGGGGTGCCTAGGGCATAACTTGATTTGGCCCCATCTTCCTCGATTCCCAAATAGCCACAGGCGAAGAATTGTATATAAGGAAATATTTATTTACACAAATTAAATAATGAATATATAGATATAAATATAATACAAAATCGAACTTCAGGGTGGACCAAGGCCAAAATAACAAACAAAACAATCCTATCTGAAAATGAAGAAACTTACTCTAAGGAAACAAATAACAAGAACTTAACTCCCTGGCTAAATAAACAGGAGAAAACAAGGTTAACAAAACTAGCAGTCCACCCTTACTAATCAACATAAACTATACAACCTATAGCTACTTTCAACGAAACCAAAACAGAGACAAAAGTGTGGCCGGTTGGGAGAGGAGGAGGACGGGGATTAGCTTGCTGCCCGCTGCCTACTGCCTCTAGACTGTCGCCATCTTGGCTGCTTTTATAGCTGGCCCCTCCCAGCGGCAGCCAATCGCAGACCGGGATGCAAACCTCTTCTGCCAATCCCCGCATCGAGACGGCACACAGCTATTTGCCTGTTAAGAAAACCAAAGAAACACAGAGCACACAACAAGACCAAAACAAAAATATGACCAGTCATAACATTAACAAAACAGAATTTTTATTCATAAATATTTAACAAAACAGGATTTTTATTCATAAATATTTAACAAAACAGGATTTTTATTCATAAATATTGAACAAAACAGGATTTTTATTCATAAATATTTAACAAAACAGGATTTTTATTCATCAATATTTAATAAAACAGGATTTTTATTAATAAATATTGAACAAAACAGGATTTTTATTAATAAATATTGAACAAAACAGGATTTTTATTCATAAATATTGAACAAAACAGGATTTTTATTCATCAATATTTAATAAAAAAGAATTTTTATTCATAAATATTGAACAAAACAGGATTTTTATTCATCAATATTTAATAAAAAAGAATTTTTATTCATAAATATTGAACAAAACAGGATTTTTATTAATAAATATTTAACAAAAGAGGATTTTTATTAATAAATATTTAACAAAACAGAATTTTATTAATAAATATTGAACAAAACAGGATTTTTATTAATAAATATTGAACAAAACAAGATTTTTATTAATAAATATTGAACAAAACAGGATTTTTATTAATAAATATTTAACAAAAGAGGATTTTTATTAATAAATATTTAACAAAACAGAATTTTATTAATAAATATTTAACAAAACAGGATTTTTATTCATAAATATTTAACAAAACAGAATTTTTATTCATAAATATTGAACAAAACAGGATTTTTATTCATAAATATTGAACAAAACAGGATTTTTATTAAAGCACAGTAGGCCTTCTGAAACTTTCCAGTCAGAACACACTGCAGCAGCATTGTTCTGTCTGAGTCCGGCCATCTCGAGCATCTGCTATCCTCTCAAACAGAGAAAAAAATGAATCTGGATCAGACTCACTAAACCTGGGAAGCAGGCGGAGATTATTAACCAGGTCACACTCAGAAGACTTGCCCCCTGAGGCCTCAAAACTATCAGCTCTGCCCATATCTGAAAGTTTACCCTCCTTTACCAGCTGTAATTGATACTGTTGGACTTCCAACTTTGCACACTCAGTTTTATGCTTGATCGTTTCCAACTCTACTTCCTTTTCAAATTTCAACCTCTCCAACTCTAACTGCTGTTTTAACTGCAACTGCAGCAGCTCCTTCTGTTGTTCGAATGTTAGAGTTCCAGGATTAGGCACTGCACTGGTCACTGGACTGCTAATTGGCTGCCAGCCCAAGACTCCAGCCTCAAACAAACCATCCCTTAAGCATGCATACACACTCTCTTTTAACTTCCTATCTGAAATGTCAACTTCATAGTGCTCTGCTATCCTGAGAAGCTGTTCTTTTGTGCACTGCTCCAGCAAAGCCTGTGAAGGATCCTGGATGAAACTCTCCACAAGGGAAGCCATCCTCAAAACAATCAGCCTAACAAGTTACAAATCTTTCCTGGGACACACAGAAAACCCAAACCTGAGGTAACAGGTGAACAGGAGCCTCACCCCTACACTGACATTAACTACAACCATTAAAACTAGCTAACTAACTCTTCCCTAGTCTTCGTGCAGTTAATGGTGGGGGGTACTTATGCACGCTAAACCAGCGGTGTGAAGAAAGTAACCAGAAAACTGGCCACCCTCTCACAACCACGGAGATGCTCCCGAGCTAAAAGCTCTACCCACCATCGCCGCCGCCTAAAGAGATCACCACGAGCCCCCTAGAGGAACCCGCTGCCAAACCTTTTTTTTTTTTTTTTTTTAATCATTTTTTTTATTGGAGACCAGCATTTCACAAGTATCAATACAAGATACAGAGTTATTCCATAGCTGTTTCCACCCTTTTCTTTACAAGGAAGATTAAACAAAGAACCAGAAAAAGAAGAACATTCCCCAAGAACAATGAGGGAGAGGAAAAAATATAAAAATAAGAAAAAATTAAATAAAAGTAATCAAATAAGTAAAAATAAATACAAAAAGAATTAATTAGTAGATGAAGATAAATACATACAAAAATAAAAATAATAAGAAAAGAAAAAATAAATATATATATATCAATACAGATATATAACAAAACAAAATATAAGGGAGGCGAAAGAGACAGATTAATAATAATAGAACAAAAAATAAATAAATAAGCAAAGGATGCTCAGTGTGCTCACTAAGAAATTAGATAAAAATAAAAAATTGGATGCATCAAATCGATTCAGTTGGGTTCCAGAGAGGTGAGGGTGTTAACATATGTTATGAGAGGTTGCCATCTTTTACAAAAGTTGGCAGCTGAGCCTCTTAGGGAATATTTAATTTTTTCCAAAGACAGAAAAGACATTAAATCACTTAACCAAGAAGTAACAGGGGGAGCATTTGGGCTTTTCCAATGTAATAGTATACGTCTGCGGGCTATGAGCAAGGCAAAAGCAACAACATCAGAGTTTTTCTTAGTGAGATTAGTTGGAATACGAGGTACCCCAAAGATAGCAGTGGGCAGGGTTCTAATATGGTATTGAGGTCTTTGCTTAACAATTTAAAAAAACAAGACCAATAATTGATTAATTTGGGACAAGAAAAAAACATATGAACATGGTCTGCTGGAGATAAACCACATCTGTCACAGATATCATTTGTGCCTGGAAATAGCCTCCTGAGTCTGTTTTTTGTTAAATGAATTTTATGGAGAACCTTGAATTGGATTAAATTAAGACGGGCACAAGAACATGTGGAATTAACCCTGAACAGTGCCTTTCTCCATCACTCATCTGTCAACTCAAAGCCAAGCTTAATCTGAGTTCAGCAATATGCAGTGTAGCTGAGTGATGACATATTGAGGACAAACTAAACTAACCCCTCTGCTAGCACCCTCAGTCAGCACCTGATAGTGATTTTAATTATGCAGCCCATATATCAATGGAGAGAGTAGACAGGAGTCCAGGATGTCTTGTATTGAAAAGGTTGATTTGCTTGGCCAAGGAGAAGCGAACGAATGATCAGTACATGTTATATGCCCTGATGCTTCCTTCAATTCTGAAGTTTCCCTCCTCCGGGGATAGACTTTATACCACACAGATAATGCCACAGGTTGAGCCATGCCCAAATATGGGCAGATCCACCACATCTACAATATACAGAATTTAGTCTACTGGTCTATAGACAAAACATTGCTTAGACCTCACTCAGGACCTTTGTCCTACATCCAACACTATATCAACCTTCTGACTCCAGCTGCCTCTACCCCATTCAGGGAAAACAGTCAAACACATATCTGACCTCGGCTGATATAGCAACCCTATCAGAATGCCTCCTGTTTTCCCCAAAAGGAGCAGACTCACTGCTTACCACTATCTCAAAGGGAGACAGTGTCTAAACCTATCATTTGGTGAGGCCTTGCTATGACCGCAAAGCCTAGTTTGACCCAGTGCATATTAATGATGGAAAATTCCCTAACAGCACCCATGCAGCAACAGTCCCTGAGGTAAATACGCATAAACAGACACTATTAAGTTGCTTCATAGGAAATGTAGTAGGCCATCCAGTTTTTGGAGCTTAACCAAGCAGCAACTACCACAGCTAATGCTGAAGTCAATGCAGACTTACTTTGATGTTCAATACCGCCAATGGACACTAAATGCTGGCTCCAGAAATCCCTGGCTCCAGTTAACTCCTATTCAAAAAACTTATTTCCAGAAATACTAACTCATGTTACCCCTTTAGTGTCTGCTGGTGTTAATTTAAAACAAATTTACTTCTCTGTTATTAAGTTTTGAATAGATTTTGATGTCTGTCGTGTGGGTCTTGATTTAACGGTTGTAATTGACAGTTTGCTCACCTGCTGCTCTCACTGGCTCCTGGATTCCTGAGTCCAATTGCCACTGCTGCACACAGATGACTGCTGTTACTGTGGTGAGGAGAATGACAGAATATGCAGAGAACGTTATTTTTTTCCATGTGTTGATATTTTTGGAGTGTAATATTTTTGGTTTTACTAACAGCATTGGCTTTGTCACAAATATTTTCCTATATGGTGTTTTTTCTGGTAATAGTTTTGTGCTGTGACTCAATATGTTTGTTAACCTCTTCCACTAGAACCTCTAATTCCATGGGATCAAATTTCATTTTGTGCTTGCAGCTTTCTGCTCGTCCTAACATTAAGACACGCACAAACTCTCATTTCAATACTGCTGTCTGCACATGTTGTCATTGCGCAGTTATTCTTAGTAGATCACCCGCAAAATACATGCTAACCAAATGTTCAATCTGTTGCACTGCACATGCAATTTAGTACCCTTTATTTGGGATCTTAGTAAACCAGGCCCATGGTGTAGTAAAGGCGACTAAAGCAGTTTCATGTTCTTTTGGGTAAGTCCATGTCACATCTCAGATTTTTTGAGACAAGGCAAAGTCAATTCTCAATTGGGAGTTTGTGTACTTGGGTCCACTGTTTGTCCTTGGGCAAGTACTTAACCCCAAATTGCTCCTGATGGCTGTGCCAACTGTATGTGAATGTGTATAGGAATGTCAGCTACCTATGTGACATAGTGTAAATGCTTTGAGTGGTCGAAAAAGACTAGAAAAAAGTTATATAAGTGCAGTCCTTTTACCATTTGCATTACATCACAGTCCTTCTCTCCTTGTTCTCTGAAATTGTACTTGCTAAAATTAAGTGGATCAACTTAGATTGTTCCTATTTTCTGTGCCGTAAATCAGTTTGGATTTGAGTGGGTATGTCTGCACCAAAGGTTTGTGCTTTGCCTGTATTGGTGCGTCATAATTACAGAGGTCACAGAGCATATGAAGCAAACTGGTTTTGAACTGCCCATACATGTATTAGCTCTATTTTACATGTGTAACTACAGTCATTGCGTGTGGGGCTCTGAATGCTTCCAAAATGTGGGTTACAACAATGTACCTGCATGCTTCCTGTGAGGTCTTTTACTACTACTGCCGATCTGCTAAATGTGCTGTTAACATTACACATTCTGTCTAGACTTGTGGTCAGAGTGTACATTCTTGTATAAGAGCTCTGTTTTTGCTGTCTAATTTTTCTCTTTTTAGTAGACTTTTCTCCGACTCATGTTATGCATCATCTCTGGTGTCTCCCTGATGTGCTGAAGTCAGTCGGTAGAACTCTGAGGCTTGCCCCTGCACAGAGCAGAACAGCTTGCTGATCACTTTATTCACTCTTTATTAATATTGAATGTGCTGTATGTCCAGATTGCACCAAATTTGACACTGCACTCACAGATATACTCCCGCCAAGTGTGGAGTCGATCCTTTGAATGGCTCAGTAAAGTAATTACATGACTTGTTACTTAGCAGCAAAAGTGTAGCGTTATATTACTTGTTACTTTACTTTTGCTACTCAGCCGTCAAATCAGATGCCTTCCTCCTCCTCCAGAGCAGCCTGAGCTAAAAGCATAGACAGCATGCACAGCAGCACCTTCATCCCTCCCCTAAACCCTCGTTGATCCTTAACCCTCCTTCATCACTTTGTACCCAACTCTTATCCAACCCTTCCTGAATCTATACATGTCCCGCCCTGCCCTTGGATGCTCTCAAGCGCTGGCTTATTGTCTTGCTCGAAAACCCGGATTGCGCTGGGTGCACCATTCCACACAGTCATTCCTTCCTTTCCCACCAACTCTCAGTCACCCACTCAGCCCTCTTCTTAATTTCCTACTGGTCTATTCTTTTCCGACACCTCCCATTCGTGCCGCAACATTTGGTCTGCTCTCACCAACTGTCACATTTTGAGACACTATGGGTTAATGAATAAAATGTGGGATTTATTTAGCCCATTTGATAGTACTCATTTTCCAGTGTTCTGTATCAGCGCAATAGGTGTTGTTACTCAGTAACTGCTTGCACATCACTAGATTCATTCCTAGTTCAGATTTCTCTAGGCAACTTAATAATTGCCCATGCTATCACCTTCATCTGCTTGGAAGGCCAAGCAGTTGGCTTTCTAAAGAACACATTACAAGTGCTTTCAAAATCTGGCCCATTTATCCAGACTTCAGGTGATTTCCTGGGGTTTGCTGGAAAGGATTCTGTTTCTTTCATCATATGTTTTCCTTTGGGTTGCAAAAGCAGACCAATAAACTTCTGATCCTGGCTAACAACTACAGCCTCTATCACATTCACCACGTTCCCAATTTTCTCTTCTTCTTCTCCACCACCCTCACCTCCTTGATCCAAACTTACTACTCTTACAAGAGCTTTGTCAGATCTCTGTGTTACTCTTTCTGAAGAGAAAACCTCAGGGCCGAGCACCTCCATCAAAGTCTTAGGCATCATCCTGGACTCAATTACTTTCCAGGCATCTCAGACAAATTCAGTGCATTATTTTGCCTGTCAATCTGCTAGCAGACCGATGCACCAAACACCAGCTACTTGCCCTTCTCAGCCACCTCAATTATGCCATCCATCCTTCCTGCCTCAGATTCTTCCTCTCCTTTCCCTTCATCGATTCACCTTCCTACCTCACCCCTTCCCACATTCCTTCATATTCTCTTCTCTCCTCTTCTCAACCCTTTTGATTCAATCTGGTGCAAACCTCTCCCATGTCTCATTCTAGGTACTGTCAGCTCGGCTGGAACCACCACACTGAGTCTCTGCCTGGTCTTCATTACATCCCCAGGCCAACATAAGTGATGATACCACTACCTCTACCTGACATTACAACCATCAATCCATCCATCTTCAACATCCGATACCTAACCCTAATCCTATTTCCACTAAACCTTAATCACATTTTGTTGTGATGTGTGCCTTGCAAGTACATTAAAATAACTTTCTAGTCTTCTGACCACCCAAAGTACTTTTACACTACAAGCCACATTCACACACCAATCACAGAAAGCTACCATGCAGGGTGCTGCTGCTACCATCAAGAGCAATTTGGGGTTCAGAGCCCAAGGACACTTCGACATATGGACTGGAGGAGCTGAACTGATTAGTGATCGACCCACTCACGGTTTTGAGCCACAGCCTCCCCTGTAAATCCAAGCTGACTACAACTGGTCTCTAATCTATGAACTTTTTAGAGTCAAACAGTATAGTTTTGTTTATTGTACATTGTGTTCACGTGATACTCAGCTTTCAAATTTGACTTCCTGTCTGCTAGAAGACATGCTTGACATGATCCTGATGCAATACTGCAATTGTTTTCTCTATTACCATATCATTGTTGTCGTCATTCAGCTGTTCTTACTTTGTTCCAACTTGTAACTTTGTTTGGAAACATTTTCAGAAATAAACATTAAATAATTGCCCAGTGACAATTAGAGAGTTGCTCATAGAGCACACCTGTGGGAGAAACACGGCTCTGTTTACCAGCAAAGCAGCTCTGGGACCAAAGACTCAACAGTCATTCACACCTCTAATAGGAGTTGCATCAGGTGTCGGGATGCATAATATGATTGCATCAGACTGTAAAAAAAGTATGAAGTAAATATTCATGACCAAATGCATTTTTAGTAATATAACCTTTGGACAGTTTAATGTATGAATGAAACAGATTTAAACTGTAGGAACCTAATTTATATATTAGGTTATTATAATGAATTATATATTTCATATATATTTCTTTATATATTTCATATTTATATGATAATGATTAGATTACACTGCCTCTTCCTGACCAAGTGTTATTCCATTATATAAACTTAACTGTAGTCTCAACAGGAAAAATCATTGAAGAAACATGATGAACATTCAACTCACCAAATGCAGATTTCAAATTTGGAGAAGCAATAATTGTAAGGCAAGGCAAGGCAAGGCAGTTTTATTTATATAGCGCATTTCATACACAATGGCAACTCAATGTGCTTTACATAAAACAGAAACATTAAAACTTACAATTAACCCCCCCACACCCCCCCCCCATAATAAAAACAAAGTACAGAAAAATAGAAAGACATACATAACATGCTAGAATTGAGCATTAAATATAAGATTGCAGCATAAAATTATAAATTAGCTTTAAAATCATTAAAAGGACAAAGAGTGCAAATGAAAGATTAAAATGTAAAGTGCTTTAAAAGAGCTCAATCATAAGCTCAGGAGAAGAGAAATGTTTTTAACCTGGATTTAAAAATGTTCACAGTTGGGGCTGATTTCAGTTCTGCTGGTAGTTTGTTCCAGTTGTGTGCAGCATAACAGCTACAAGCTGCTTCTCCATGTTTAGTTTGAACTCTGGGCTCAACTATCTGACCTGAGTCAGTAGATCTCAGAGCTCTACTGGGTTTATGTTCTACTAACATGTCATTTATGTATTCTGGACCTAAACCATTCAGTGATTTGTAGACCAGTAGCAGAACTTTAAAATCTATTCTATAGCTGACTGGGAGCCAGTGTAAAGACTTTAGAACTGACTGGGAGCCAGTGTAAAGACTTTAGAACTGACTGGGAGCCAGTGTAAAGACTTTAGAACTGACTGGGAGCCAGTGTAAAGACTTTAGAACTGACTGGGAGCCAGTGTAAAGACTTTAGAACTGACTGGGAGCCAGTGTAAAGACTTTAGAACTGACTGGGAGCCAGTGTAAAGACTTTAGAGCTGACTGGGAGCCAGTGTAAAGACTTTAGAACTGACTGGGAGCCAGTGTAAAGACTTTAGAACTGACTGGGAGCCAGTGTAAAGACTTTAGAACTGACTGGGAGCCAGTGTAAAGACTTTAGAACTGACTGGGAGCCAGTGTAAAGACTTTAGAGCTGACTGGGAGCCAGTGTAAAGACTTTAGAACTGACTGGGAGCCAGTGTAAAGACTTTAGAACTGACTGGGAGCCAGTGTAAAGACTTTAGAACTGACTGGGAGCCAGTGTAAAGACTTTAGAACTGACTGGGAGCCAGTGTAAAGACTTTAGAACTGACTGGGAGCCAGTGTAAAGACTTTAGAACTGACTGGGAGCCAGTGTAAAGACTTTAGAACTGACTGGGAGCCAGTGTAAAGACTTTAGAACTGACTGGGAGCCAGTGTAAAGACTTTAGAGCTGACTGGGAGCCAGTGTAAAGACTTTAGAGCTGACTGGGAGCCAGTGTAAAGACTTTAGAACTGACTGGGAGCCAGTGTAAAGACTTTAGAACTGACTGGGAGCCAGTGTAAAGACTTTAGAACTGGAGTAATGTGCTCTGATCTCTTTGTTCTGGTTAAAACTCGAGCTGCAGCTGTTTAACGCTTTTTTGTGGGAGTTCAGTCAGAAGTTTTTGAATCATGAAATTGTAAAATCAAACCTGTCTCTCATCATATATAATTTGCAATGTGCTACCTTTAAATTTGCTTACTTCATTGAGAAAAAGTGCAAGGTTTCAAGGTTAAATTGGCTCTTCATCAGGTACAGAGGTATCAAGAGCAATTCTGGGTTTGAAACATACTTTTTACAATGTCATAATGTCAAAAAGAATTAAGCGAGCATATAATGTTGCAAGTCGTTGGCAAGCAGAAATCACTATTTGGTCAAGCCAAATGACTTGTAATGGGTTGCTTTTCAAGTTTAGCACAATCAGAGTCAGAATCTTTCTTAGCCAAGTGTGTTTTCACATACAAAGTCATTTCACCTGGTTTATTGGCACTCAATGTATTTCAGACACAATCTAAAGAAATGGTTGGTGTGCACTACTTCTAGTAAATCAGACTGAAAATTTAAGTAGACCCTTGACCTCACTTATTCTTTGTACATTACTTACTATTAGCATATGGGTAGTGACATGCTATGGGCTTCCAAATCTTCCAATACTCTGATTTACAGTGTACAGAGTTAATTATTACTTGTAAGAACTGGAAACAAACACTGAAACTTTTTTTTACTGTTACTGTTCTGACAGCACTCAGTAAAGCAAAGCAAATGCAGCATTGACACACAAAGTAGTGCTTAGTGCTGTGATTGTTTCTTCAGGCTTTTATGGTTACACAAGGTAGTAGGCTAGTTAGCCAGACATGACAATGATTGCAATTTATGTTAGGACAGATAAAACAGGTGTATAGTCAATAACAGGCTGTGGTGGTACTGGCCCACCCACATTACTCACGCAGCCAGGTTTGATCAATAAAAATGTTGTAATAATAAATATTATTATTATTATTATTATTTCATCATTATTATAATAATATTATATTATTATATGTTTGTATCAACTTGATTTATTGTTGTGTTGTTTGTGTTGAATTTGTTGTGTGATTAAAATAAAACTGGTAAAACAGTTGTGGTAGGAGGTCTCAAGAATGTAAATGGTTGTTCTGGTTCTGACACTAAGCTCCTTTCAACCAACTAGCTAGCAGGCTTTTCAGGTGATGTAAACAACCACAATGGCTAAAAGTTTTATTAAAAGTTTAGTAAGGAGAAACATGACTGCCTCGGTTGACTTAGCCCACCAGACATTACCCTGGTAGTACAGCTCTTTCCCCTGGTCAGCCTGACACGGATCAACCTGCTGATTTATGTGAAATGTATTAACCAATTTGTAGGTATTTCCATGCACAATCAAGAATGTAAAATCAATGTGCCTCTTATCAAAGTGGTATAGACACTTTTCTTGGTTGGAATAGTGAGAGAGGACGTGGTTTTCTGTAAAATGAGTAGACTTGGTTATTAGTGAGTTGCCCCTGGTAGTAAAGCAACAATGGCTGTAAGCTGTAATGAGTGAAATTGCTATCACTATCACTTTTTTTCTTTTTACAATAATAATAATAATAATAATAATAATAATAATTTTATGCTGCAATCTTATATTTAATGCATGTTATGTATTTCTTTCTATTTTTCTGTGCTTTGTTTTTATTATGGGGGTGGGGGTGGGGAGGGGGTTAATTGTATGTTTTAATGTTTCTGTTTTATGTAAAGCACATTGAGTTGCCATTGTGTATGAAATGCGCTATATAAATAAAACTGCCTTGCCTTGCCTTACAATTGTTTATTCTACTCAACTACATTATTTAACACAATCTGAATTCATCATCAACAAGACTGATAATGTCAAGGAGCATTTCTGTTATGAACCAGGAAATTCCTCTTGCATAATGGCAATGGACACTTCAACAGTACATGTGTTTTTATACATGTTAATTGGAAGTACTGTTTCTATAATCATAATAAGTGGAAACCTTGTGTTAATTACGTCCATCATTCACTTCAAACTGCTCCACACTCCTACTAAATACTGCATTCTCTCTCTGGCTGCTGCTGACCTGCTTGTTGGGACTTTAGCTTTGTTGTTCAACATGGCACTGTCTGTAGAGTCATGTTTGTATTTTGGGGTTAGGGTTAGGGTTAGGTCATTTGATTTTACCTGACAAACTAGAAGTCATCATCATCAATCAATCTTTATTTGTATAGCGCCAAATCACAACAGAGTTATCTCAAGGCACTTTACACATAGAGCAGGTTCTAAACCAAACTCTTCAGGTTTTAACTTTAAAGAGACCCAACATTCCCACATGAGCAACAGAGGCAAGAAAAAACTCCCTTTTAACAGGAAGAAACCTCAGGCAAACCCTAACCAGACAGAGTGGGTGGCCATTTGCCTCGACCGGTTGGGGTTGAGAGGAGACAATATGAAAATTATGGAATGAAGCTTATCCTTTTATACTTCAAGTATTTAATTTGTTTTCAATTATTTGGCAAAATGTACATGGGCTAAGAGAATTTAGAGTTTCATATAAAAAAACTGACATTAGCCATTTAAACATTAGTTGACCCCAAATCTGTTCCCCACTTTGTGTGCTCTCTCTGGCATGTTTGTACACACCAGTGAAGCAGGAGTATTACCTCACCTTCACTCTGAGCCATTAGTACACAAACCTGACACCCTGTATTTCCTGTATTGTTGGGGACATTACCTGGAACACTGAACATTTGGTTGTGTGTGAAGCCTGCCAACCAGCAAGATCTTGCTCCCATTTGCAGCCCTGATCCTGTCTAATCTACCTTTTATAGCCAATAACATATTATAATTACAAACCAAGTTTGTGTTGAGCCACTATAGAGAGTAATACTAGTTTGTTGCTACCTATATGAACAACAGTCCAAACTATCCACCAGCAGGCATACTTGAGCCACTACCTGTTCCTCATCATCCCTAACCACATCCATGCTTTTGTGATTTGTGATTGGTAACCCAACCGTCTTGGCTACTTCTCTAAATCTGCTCACTGCCAAATAATCCTAAAAATGTTGTTTCTCATCTGGAGCTGGCCCATATACCCATATACAGTTTATGTGAAGGAATCACAAGTATATGAGGTGAGAACCTGAAAGTTGTTTTTTTTTTCAAGTGCAATACATGTTAAGAATAACAAAATAATCATGTACCTCAAACAAAAAAATCACCCATTCTTATCAGCAATATGCAGTGTAGCTGAGTGATGACATATTGAGGACAAACTAAACTAACCCCTCTGCTAGCACCCTCAGTCAGCACCTGATAGTGATTTTAATTATGCAGCCCATATATCAATGGAGAGAGTAGACAGGAGTCCAGGATGTCTTGTATTGAAAAGGTTGATTTGCTTGGCCAAGGAGAAGCGAACGAATGATCAGTACATGTTATATGCCCTGATGCTTCCTTCAATTCTGAAGTTTCCCTCCTCCGGGGATAGACTTTATACCACACAGATAATGCCACAGTTGAGCCATGCCCAAATATGGGCAGATCCACCACATCTACAATATACAGAATTTAGTCTACTGGTCTATAGACAAAACATTGCTTAGACCTCACTCAGGACCTTTGTCCTACATCCAACACTATATCAACCTTCTGACTCCAGCTGCCTCTACCCCATTCAGGGAAAACAGTCAAACACATATCTGACCTCGGCTGATATAGCAACCCTATCAGAATGCCTCCTGTTTTCCCCAAAAGGAGCAGACTCACTGCTTACCACTATCTCAAAGGGAGACAGTGTCTAAACCTATCATTTGGTGAGGCCTTGCTATGACCGCAAAGCCTAGTTTGACCCAGTGCATATTAATGATGGAAAATTCCCTAACAGCACCCATGCAGCAACAGTCCCTGAGGTAAATACGCATAAACAGACACTATTAAGTTGCTTCATAGGAAATGTAGTAGGCCATCCAGTTTTTGGAGCTTAACCAAGCAGCAACTACCACAGCTAATGCTGAAGTCAATGCAGACTTACTTTGATGTTCAATACCGCCAATGGACACTAAATGCTGGCTCCAGAAATCCCTGGCTCCAGTTAACTCCTATTCAAAAAACTTATTTCCAAAAATACTAACTCATGTTACCCCTTTAGTGTCTGCTGGTGTTAATTTAAAACAAATTTACTTCTCTGTTATTAAGTTTTGAATAGATTTTGATGTCTGTCGTGTGGGTCTTGATTTAACGGTTGTAATTGACAGTTTGCTCACCTGCTGCTCTCACTGGCTCCTGGATTCCTGAGTCCAATTGCCACTGCTGCACACAGATGACTGCTGTTACTGTGGTGAGGAGAATGACAGAATATGCAGAGAACGTTATTTTTTTCCATGTGTTGATATTTTTGGAGTGTAATATTTTTGGTTTTACTAACAGCATTAGTTTGTCACAAATATTTTCCTATATGGTGTTTTTTCTGGTAATAGTTTTGTGCTGTGACTCAATATGTTTGTTAACCTCTTCCACTAGAACCTCTAATTCCATGGGATTAAATTTCATTTTGTGCTTGCAGCTTTCTGCTCGTCCTAACATTAAGACACGCACAAACTCTCATTTCAATACTGCTGTCTGCACATGTTGTCATTGCGCAGTTATTCTTAGTAGATCACCCGCAAAATACATGCTAACCAAATGTTCAATCTGTTGCACTGCACATGCAATTTAGTACCCTTTATTTGGGATCTTAGTAAACCAGGCCCATGGTGTAGTAAAGGCGACTAAAGCAGTTTCATGTTCTTTTGGGTAAGTCCATGTCACATCTCAGATTTTTTGAGACAAGGCAAAGTCAATTCTCAATTGGGAGTTTGTGTACTTGGGTCCACTGTTTGTCCTTGGGCAAGTACTTAACCCCAAATTGCTCCTGATGGCTGTGCCAACTGTATGTGAATGTGTATAGGAATGTCAGCTACCTATGTGACATAGTGTAAATGCTTTGAGTGGTCGAAAAAGACTAGAAAAAAGTTATATAAGTGCAGTCCTTTTACCATTTGCATTACATCACAGTCCTTCTCTCCTTGTTCTCTGAAATTGTACTTGCTAAAATTAAGTGGATCAACTTAGATTGTTCCTATTTTCTGTGCCGTAAATCAGTTTGGATTTGAGTGGGTATTGTGGCGATCACTCCCACAAAATGGTTTAATGATGATCTGTACGTTTTGTATTTCTTTGCCTTCTGTGTTATATTCCTGATTATGCAAAATTTTTAAATATCATCTTAAAAAAAAACCTTGATTATGTTATGGTATGTGATTGCCCATATTGTTTTTCTACTCACTTCCACCCCCGACCAGTCGAGCCAGCCAGTGGTTTAGCCCCATTAATACCACTCCCTCACAGTCCAGCCTCGCGCGGTTTTCATGTCGGGAGACTTAAGTCTGTATGGCGGGAGTTACGGATGAGTGAGCAGCAGGAGAGACGTGCTCTTCATGTCGTCCATGTCCGCAGCCTACCTCTGGCAAACAGCGCGTGTTGCTGTCCGCGTGTCGGTTCGCGTCCACTTTGGTTGCCCTCGTGTGGTTTGGATACCGCGTCCTCTCCTCTCCTCAGGAAACCACCGTCCAAAGACCTCCGGACATCACTCTCTACTTTCCCCACTTACTCCGAAACCGTGAGTCGGCTGAAGCCGGGTGTCCAAGTGTGTTTTTTCCGCTTACATTTTTCTTTTGTTTTGACTGGGTTTTTGGGGATGGCTGGACTGTGCTAAACGGAGCTACTTCCTTATTTTGATTTTCGTTTGGGATTCCGGGAAAACTGAACAAACACAGAACTGTGTTTGGGGAAATACAAAGTGTTTTATTGCGTGCAGACAAACTAAAAAGACTGCAAATAGCCAGTACTGGTTGCGGGCTGTGGGTACATCTCTGTACTAAGGATGGCTTCAGCTCTGGAGGACATCTTGGACTTTCCCTCTGAGGGTCACAAAACAGGACCTGAAACAGAAGGGTCTGTATTAGACAGGGGAGTATTAAAGGACCCGCTACCGATCTCAGGCTCACCAATGACAAGTCACTCTCTATTGGACATGGATTTGTGTGGGGACTCCAACTTGTCCCTGCCTTTGCTTGCTTTGCCTCAAGGTGGTGCTGCTTCATTGGAGGCCACCACTGGGTCAGGGCTTAGGAACTTGGCCCAGGAATCTTTGCATGGGCACATCCAGGAAGGATTCCAGTCCCTTTCAAAAACACAAAGCAGCCATAAGGAGGAACTCAAGCTTGCTCTAGGTGATTTAACGAAAAATCTTACTGCATACTATGATGAGCAACTGCTGGAATTGAGGTTGGCTATGGACAAACAGTTCAATTATGTACGCGATCAATACTCAGCTACATTGAACTGGCGCTTACAAAATCACCATACAGACCTATTAAAAGCAATGAAGGACACCCTAAGCCCTGTGGTACAAAATATTACGCACCTACAGTCGGAGGTCGGGAAGTGCTCCCAACGTTTGGAGGGGATGATGGGTGAGATGTCCACTATGAGGACGCAAAGTCTCCGTGTGTCAGCACTGGCTGATGCCTCGGTTCAGACTAGTCCTGGTGGTGATCAGGCAACACTTCCCCAGAGGCATCGGCTGCAGTCGACGATGCATGTAGGAGTGTCAGAAGTTCTTCCATGCTCGCCAGATGACTCTCCCATCTCAGGGGATCTGAACCGCCGTTTCATGGGGAAATGTCCGCTGAAACTACAGTTTCCTACCTTTGGCAGGATGGAGGACAGCCCTGACCCACTGTTATACTTGGACAGGTGTAAGGATTTCTTGTCCCTCAATCCACTGTCTGATGGGGAGTTGATGGTGACTTTTAGGAATGTGTTATATGGTACTGCGAGGGATTGGTGGGATGTGACTCGTGTAACTACCTATTCATGGAAAGACTTCCAGTCCCAATTCCTTTCTGCTTTCCTGTCTGAGGACTATGAGGATGAGCTGGCAGAAAGAGTGCGGACACGGGTTCAAGGAGAGGATGAGGGCATAAGAGACTTTGCGTATTTGTATCGGTCATTATGCTGTCGCTGGAGGCCTGACATTACAGAGGAGGCTGTCATCAAACTCATCCTCAGGAATATCAATCCCCGTATGGCCAGCCAACTGCGAGGCAGGGTGGAAACAGTGGAGGAATTGGTCAGATTGGGGCAGCAGCTGGAGAAGGACAAACTGAGCCAGACACAATATGACCTGAGGAAGAAACAGGGGAACAAGCTGAAGGAAAAAGGGGATCCAACACAGACACCCTCTCTACCACCACAGTCTGTAACCACAGCACGACCCAGCACCTCCTCTCAAGTGATTTGTTGGCGTTGTAAAGGCAGCCATCCTCCTTATGCATGTCCAACGTTCAGTCATCAGAAGAGGAACAAACCTCCGGCCTGGGCACAAAATCAACATCAACAATCAGGTTCCGGAGGGATGACTCACCCATCTGCGAGTGCTCTTGGTCCATCAGTGGGGCAATCACCATCACAAAACCCCTTTCTGTCCTTCACGCCTGCCTATAGGCATGGTGCTGCTCCCACTTTCGGCAGTCCGCTACCGCAGCAGTTAAAGGTGCCTCTCACCATCGGCTCCTGGGAAGGGACAGCCATTCTGGACACAGGATCTTCATATACATTGTTAAATGAAGACCTGTGGATGAGCATCAAACCACCGGCATCCAGACTTACCCCATGGGCAGGCGTCCCCTTGTACTTAGCCAATGGGAAGCAGGAGCATCCTCTTGGACGGTCAGATGTGGAGATCTGCCTGCACGGAAAGACATGGTTAATACCTATGGTTGTGCTGTCTCCTCAGGCACTTGCATTCTCTGTGGTACTTGGGCTGGATTTTGCATTTTTCAGCGGGATGCACATTGATGTAGCAGGTGGCGCTTACTGGTTTCGTGGAGAGACGGGGAGGTACTTTTTTCAGGACTATCACCCCAGCACACCAGAGGGGGAGGGGGCTAGCAACCATGTTGCTCTCTTCCTGGCAAAGGCCCCGGAGATTTTACAACCTCCCTTACCGGTCATGGCAGATCTTTTTGAGATGGCAGCTCACACCTGAAGGGGAAAGAGAGAGAGAGACTTATGGAGATGCTGCATTGTAATAGCAATGTTTGCACCACCAAAGTCGGGCGCACGGGACTGCTTAGGCATCAAGTATTTATGACGGAGGATGTGCCAATAAAGCAGAAGCCTTACCGTCTCTCTCCACCAAAACAGAAGGTGTTAAAGGAGCTTCTGGATGAAATGTTGATCAATGAAGTGATAGAACCTTCATCCTCTCCATGGGCTTCTCCAGTGGTGATCGTCCCCAGGAAAGTTGGAAAGCCTAGGTTCTGTGTGGATTACAGAAAACCCAATGCCAGAACTCTCACTGATGCCTATCCCCTCCCTACCATCCAGGAAATCCTCGAGTCTCTTGCTGGAGCCACAGTATTCACAGCTTTGGATCTCAACAGTGGATACTGGCAAGTAGAGATGGATCCAAAATCCCGAGCCATGACCGCTTTCATCTGTCCATATGGACTGTTTCAGTTCAAGGTAATGCCCTTTGGCCTGAAAAATGCACCAGCCACCTTCCAACGGCTCATGGACACGGTCTTAGGCGAGCTTAAGGGAGAAAATTGTTTTGTGTACCTGGATGATATAATCATCTACTCCGACTCCTGGCAACAACATTTCAGGGATGTCCAAGCCATCATGGACAAGCTCAGGCAGGCAGGGCTCACTGTTAATGTGAAGAAAAGGCAAGGCAAGGCAAGGCAGTTTTATTTATATAGCGCATTTCATACACAATGGCAACTCAATGTGCTTTACATAAAACAGAAAAACATGTAATTTGAGAAACTTAAAAACATACAATTAAACCCCCCCCCCCACCCCCCCCATAATAAAAACAAAGTACAGAAAAATAGAAAGACATAAATAAAATGATTGCAGCATAAAATAATAAATTAGCTTTAAAATCATTAAAAGGACATAGAGTGCAAATGAAAGATTAAAATGTAAAGTGCTTTAGAAGAGCTCAATCGTAAGCACAGGAGAAGAGAAGTGTTTTTAACCTGGATTTAAAAATGTTCACTGTTGGGGCTGATTTCAGTTCTGCTGGTAGTTTGTTCCAGTTGTGTGCAGCATAACAGCTAAAAGCTGCTTCACCATGTTTAGTTTGAACTCTGGGCTCAACTATCTGACCTGAGTCAGTAAATCTCAGAGCTCTACTGGGTTTATATTCTACTAACATGTCATTCATGTATTCTGGACCTAAACCATTCAGTGATTTGTAGACCAGTAGCAGAACTTTAAAATCTATTCTATAGCTGACTGGGAGCCAGTGTAAAGACTTTAGAACTGGAGTAATGTGCTCTGATCTCTTTGTTCTGGTTAAAACTCGAGCTGCAGCGTTCTGAATGAGCTGCAGCTGTTTAATGCTTTTTTGTGAGAGTCCAGTCAGAAGACCGTTACAGTAGTCGAGTCTACTTGAGATGAAAGCATGAATCAACTTCTCCTGGTCTGTTTGAGACATAAAACCCTTCACTCTGGATATGTTCTTAAGCTGATAGAAGGCTGTTTTGGTGATTGATTTGATGTGACTACTGAAAGTCAGATCTGAGTCTATCAGCACGCCAAGGTTTCGGACTTGGGCCGTAGTTTTTAGAGAGAGTGACTCCAGATGTTTACTGACAGCAATCCTCTTCTCTTTATTGCCAAAAACAATGACCTCAGTTTTGTCCTGATTTAATTGAAGGAAATTTTGGTTCATCCAATTAGTTACTTGCTCTAAACAGTGACACAATGACTGTATTGGACTGTAGTCATTTGGGAAAAGTAAGTTCTTCCGTACCTCCCTGACATTCCTTGGCCATGTTGTGTCATCACAGGGGGTTCAGGTGGAGCAAGAGAAAACCCAGGCTGTCCAGAACTTCCCAGTGCCTACCAACAGAAAATCTCTGGAGCGGTTCCTGGGAATGGCGGGGTGGTACCATCGGTTTGTGCCAAATTTCTCCCAAATCGCTGAGCCCCTCAATGCCCTGAAGAGGAAGGGGGTCAAGTTCTGCTGGTCCCCCAAATGTCAAACCGCCTTTGATACTCTCAAAGAGCACCTAACGAATCCTCCTATCCTCCTATCCAAACTTTGATCTACCATTTCTGGTGTATACGGATGCCAGTGAGGTAGGGCTGGGTGCAGTGATTGTCCAACGCACAGACCATGGGACCGAGGAAATCCTGGCTTATGGTAGCCGCAGCCTTAACCCAGCTGAGAGAAACTACTCCACTACGGAGCTGGAGTGTCTGGCTGTAGTTTGGGCTGTGGAGAAGTGGAGAGTCTATCTGGAGGGACGCCTCTTTACGGTGGTTACAGATCACTCTTCGCTCCTGTGGGTGTTCAAAACCACTAAACCCAGTACCCGTCTGATCCGGTGGGCTCTCAGGCTCCAAGAATTCACCTTCACTGTGGAATACAGAAAAGGCAAATACAATACTGTTCCGGATGCCTTATCTAGAGCTCCATGTGATGGATCTGACTCTACTCACCATCCTCTCGGTGCCACCATGGTGTCTGCCACACCGGAGTTGCCAGAAGACATGTCCATCACTGTCCAAGAGGTGTGGAATGCCCAGAAAAAAGACCCTGAATGCCAGACACTCTATCAAAACATCTTAGAGAAGGGCGAGAATCAAGCGAATGGCCAAACCCTCTACACCATCTTAGAGGATCTGATCTACCGGGTTGTGAAATTAGATTACAAAACCATGTACCAAATATACATACCTGAGAGCCTGCGTTCACACTTGCTCACGTCATTCCATGAAGACCCCCTTGCTGGCCACCTGGGTAGATACAAAACCTACAGGAGAATGCAGAATCTGGTTTACTGGCCAAAAATGAGCTGGGATGTAAAAACACATGTAACCAATTGCCAAGTCTGCCAACTGTACAAACCTGAAAGCCGCAAACCCGCTGGAAAACTGCAACAAACAGTGGTATGCCGTCCCTGGGAAATGTTGGGCATGGATTTGATGGGTCCATTCCCCAGGAGTTCAAGCAGAAACGTGTACCTACTTGTTTTTGTGGATTACTACACCAGATGGGTGGAGCTCTTTCCTTTGAGGAACGCCACTGCTGAATCCATCTCACGCATTCTCATCCAGGAGATTTTCACCAGATGGGGAATTCCGGATTACATTCTTTCAGACCGAGGCTCTCAGTTTGTCTCCTCCGTCTTCCAGGCTACCTGTGAAACATGGAATGTGTCACACAAACTCACATCTGCCTACCATCCACAGACAAATTTAACCGAGCGAGTTAATCGGACCTTAAAAACTATGATGGCCTCTTATGTGGGCTCCAGACACAAAAACTGGGACAAACATCTCCATGAGTTCAGGTTTGCCTTGAACTCTGCTGTTCAGGAGTCCACAGGAGTCACTCCGGCTGAACTCAACCTTCAACGACCGCTCCGGGGACCACTAGATGTCGTGCTGCAGCCCAGAAATGCCCTACCCGACTCGTCCGTTTACCAAAACATCACACAGCTCGATGACCTTAAGGCTTTTGTTTCCAGAAACCTCTCTCTGGCCCGTAAGCGACAGAAGAGAAATTATGACAAGCATCGCAGAGAGATGATTTTGGCAGAAAAGACACAAGTCTGGCTACGAGCCCATCCTCTTTCCAAGGCAGAAAAAGCCTTTACTGCAAAGCTCGCTCCCAAGTGGCAGGGCCCCTACCGTGTCCTTCAGCAAGTTGGACCTGTTAATTATGAAGTGGTGCTGGAGGAGAGTGGAGGAGACCGGAGAATTGTACATATTTCTCGCCTCAAACCTTGTTACCCCACTGCTCAGCAAGTGGAAGAGCAGCAAAAACAGCGGGTGAGGGAAATATTTGAGGAAGAATCCATCGACGAGGATTTTCTTGGTTTTCCAGCCAACCCTGCTGGGTCAACATCCGGTCCCCCTGAGAAAGTGAGGATACAAAACAAAGTTTTGAGAGAGTCTGAGTCAGAGGAGGAGGATAAAAGGCTAATAGACCTATAAAAAAAAAAAAACATTAAAAAAAAAAAATAAATAAAAAAAATAAAATAAAAATGATGACATTAATATAGCTCTATTTTGGAGGCTGTATTTTGTTCTGTTTCTTTTTGTTTTTTCTCAAGTGAGTGGTCGAAAAAGACTAGAAAAAAGTTATATAAGTGCAGTCCTTTTACCATTTGCATTACATCACAGTCCTTCTCTCCTTGTTCTCTGAAATTGTACTTGCTAAAATTAAGTGGATCAACTTAGATTGTTCCTATTTTCTGTGCCGTAAATCAGTTTGGATTTGAGTGGGTATTGTGGCGATCACTCCCACAAAATGGTTTAATGATGATCTGTACGTTTTGTATTTCTTTGCCTTCTGTGTTATATTCCTGATTATGCAAAGTTTTTAAATATCATCTTAAAAAAAAACCTTGATTATGTTATGGTATGTGATTGCCCATATTGTTTTTCTACTCACTTCCACCCCCGACCAGTCGAGCCAGCCAGTGGTTTAGCCCCATTAATACCACTCCCTCACAGTCCAGCCTCGCGCGGTTTTCATGTCGGGAGACTTAAGTCTGTATGGCGGGAGTTACGGATGAGTGAGCAGCAGGAGAGACGTGCTCTTCATGTCGTCCATGTCCGCAGCCTACCTCTGGCAAACAGCGCGTGTTGCTGTCCGCGTGTCGGTTCGCGTCCACTTTGGTTGCCCTCGTGTGGTTTGGATACCGCGTCCTCTCCTCTCCTCAGGAAACCACCGTCCAAAGACCTCCGGACATCACTCTCTACTTTCCCCACTTACTCCGAAACCGTGAGTCGGCTGAAGCCGGGTGTCCAAGTGTGTTTTTTCCGCTTACATTTTTCTTTTGTTTTGACTGGGTTTTTGGGGATGGCTGGACTGTGTTAAACAGAGCTACTTCCTTATTTTGATTTTCGTTTGGGATTCCGGGAAAACCCGAGGTGGATTATTTTGCTTTATAAACTGAACTGTTTGAACTGAACTGAACTGATAACCGGGAAAACCCGGAACGGAGCACCCGGTACCATTATTCTTTTGTTTGGACTAGGACTGAGTTGTGAAGAGTTTTGTTTTGCTTGTGTGCTCTAATATTATTTTTGTGGAAATTCAAATGGTGGTGTGGTTGGCATTATTCACGTTTATTTAAGTATTCATTTTGTGTTCTTTTTGTGTTGCATATTTATACCAAATGTGTTGTGGAACATTTCTTTCATGGGTTCATGGTTTCAACATGTATCCTTTGTGGGGTTGAAGAATTAAATTTGCTTAAACCGCTACAGTATGTCTGCACCAAAGGTTTGTGCTTTGCCTGTATTGGTGCGTCATAATTACAGAGGTCACAGAGCATATGAAGCAAACTGGTTTTGAACTGCCCATACATGTATTAGCTCTATTTTACATGTGTAACTACAGTCATTGCGTGTGGGGCTCTGAATGCTTCCAAAATGTGGGTTACAACAATGTACCTGCATGCTTCCTGTGAGGTCTTTTACTACTACTGCCGATCTGCTAAATGTGCTGTTAACATTACACATTCTGTCTAGACTTGTGGTCAGAGTGTACATTCTTGTATAAGAGCTCTGTTTTTGCTGTCTAATTTTTCTCTTTTTAGTAGACTTTTCTCCGACTCATGTTATGCATCATCTCTGGTGTCTCCCTGATGTGCTGAAGTCAGTCGGTAGAACTCTGAGGCTTGCCCCTGCACAGAGCAGAACAGCTTGCTGATCACTTTATTCACTCTTTATTAATATTGAATGTGCTGTATGTCCAGATTGCACCAAATTTGACACTGCACTCACAGATATACTCCCGCCAAGTGTGGAGTCGATCCTTTGAATGGCTCAGTAAAGTAATTACATGACTTGTTACTTAGCAGCAAAAGTGTAGCGTTATATTACTTGTTACTTTACTTTTGCTACTCAGCCGTCAAATCAGATGCCTTCCTCCTCCTCCAGAGCAGCCTGAGCTAAAAGCAGAGACAGCATGCACAGCAGCACCTTCATCCCTCCCCTAAACCCTCGTTGATCCTTAACCCTCCTTCATCACTTTGTACCCAACTCTTATCCAACCCTTCCTGAATCTATACATGTCCCGCCCTGCCCTTGGATGCTCTCAAGCGCTGGCTTATTGTCTTGCTCGAAAACCCGGATTGCGCTGGGTGCACCATTCCACACAGTCATTCCTTCCTTTCCCACCAACTCTCAGTCACCCACTCAGCCCTCTTCTTAATTTCCTACTGGTCTATTCTTTTCCGACACCTCCCATTCGTGCCGCAACATTTGGTCTGCTCTCACCAACTGTCACATTTTGAGACACTATGGGTTAATGAATAAAATGTGGGATTTATTTAGCCCATTTGATAGTACTCATTTTCCAGTGTTCTGTATCAGCGCAATAGGTGTTGTTACTCAGTAACTGCTTGCACATCACTAGATTCATTCCTAGTTCAGATTTCTCTAGGCAACTTAATAATTGCCCATGCTATCACCTTCATCTGCTTGGAAGGCCAAGCAGTTGGCTTTCTAAAGAACACATTACAAGTGCTTTCAAAATCTGGCCCATTTATCCAGACTTCAGGTGATTTCCTGGGGTTTGCTGGAAAGGATTCTGTTTCTTTCATCATATGTTTTCCTTTGGGTTGCAAAAGCAGACCAATAAACTTCTGATCCTGGCTAACAACTACAGCCTCTATCACATTCACCACGTTCCCAATTTTCTCTTCTTCTTCTCCACCACCCTCACCTCCTTGATCCAAACTTACTACTCTTACAAGAGCTTTGTCAGATCTCTGTGTTACTCTTTCTGAAGAGAAAACCTCAGGGCCGAGCACCTCCATCAAAGTCTTAGGCATCATCCTGGACTCAATTACTTTCCAGGCATCTCAGACAAATTCAGTGCATTATTTTGCCTGTCAATCTGCTAGCAGACCGATGCACCAAACACCAGCTACTTGCCCTTCTCAGCCACCTCAATTATGCCATCCATCCTTCCTGCCTCAGATTCTTCCTCTCCTTTCCCTTCATCGATTCACCTTCCTACCTCACCCCTTCCCACATTCCTTCATATTCTCTTCTCTCCTCTTCTCAACCCTTTTGATTCAATCTGGTGCAAACCTCTCCCATGTCTCATTCTAGGTACTGTCAGCTCGGCTGGAACCACCACACTGAGTCTCTGCCTGGTCTTCATTACATCCCCAGGCCAACATAAGTGATGATACCACTACCTCTACCTGACATTACAACCATCAATCCATCCATCTTCAACATCCGATACCTAACCCTAATCCTATTTCCACTAAACCTTAATCACATTTTGTTGTGATGTGTGCCTTGCAAGTACATTAAAATAACTTTCTAGTCTTCTGACCACCCAAAGTACTTTTACACTACAAGCCACATTCACACACCAATCACAGAAAGCTACCATGCAGGGTGCTGCTGCTACCATCAAGAGCAATTTGGGGTTCAGAGCCCAAGGACACTTCGACATATGGACTGGAGGAGCTGAACTGATTAGTGATCGACCCACTCACGGTTTTGAGCCACAGCCTCCCCTGTAAATCCAAGCTGACTACAACTGGTCTCTAATCTATGAACTTTTTAGAGTCAAACAGTATAGTTTTGTTTATTGTACATTGTGTTCACGTGATACTCAGCTTTCAAATTTGACTTCCTGTCTGCTAGAAGACATGCTTGACATGATCCTGATGCAATACTGCAATTGTTTTCTCTATTACCATATCATTGTTGTCGTCATTCAGCTGTTCTTACTTTGTTCCAACTTGTAACTTTGTTTGGAAACATTTTCAGAAATAAACATTAAATAATTGCCCAGTGACAATTAGAGAGTTGCTCATAGAGCACACCTGTGGGAGAAACACGGCTCTGTTTACCAGCAAAGCAGCTCTGGGACCAAAGACTCAACAGTCATTCACACCTCTAATAGGAGTTGCATCAGGTGTCGGGATGCATAATATGATTGCATCAGACTGTAAAAAAAGTATGAAGTAAATATTCATGACCAAATGCATTTTTAGTAATATAACCTTTGGACAGTTTAATGTATGAATGAAACAGATTTAAACTGTAGGAACCTAATTTATATATTAGGTTATTATAATGAATTATATATTTCATATATATTTCTTTATATATTTCATATTTATATGATAATGATTAGATTACACTGCCTCTTCCTGACCAAGTGTTATTCCATTATATAAACTTAACTGTAGTCTCAACAGGAAAAATCATTGAAGAAACATGATGAACATTCAACTCACCAAATGCAGATTTCAAATTTGGAGAAGCAATAATTGTAAGGCAAGGCAAGGCAAGGCAGTTTTATTTATATAGCGCATTTCATACACAATGGCAACTCAATGTGCTTTACATAAAACAGAAACATTAAAACTTACAATTAACCCCCCCACACCCCCCCCCCCATAATAAAAACAAAGTACAGAAAAATAGAAAGACATACATAACATGCTAGAATTGAGCATTAAATATAAGATTGCAGCATAAAATTATAAATTAGCTTTAAAATCATTAAAAGGACAAAGAGTGCAAATGAAAGATTAAAATGTAAAGTGCTTTAAAAGAGCTCAATCATAAGCACAGGAGAAGAGAAATGTTTTTAACCTGGATTTAAAAGTGTTCACAGTTGGGGCTGATTTCAGTTCTGCTGGTAGTTTGTTCCAGTTGTGTGCAGCATAACAGCTAAAAGCTGCTTCACCATGTTTAGTTTGAACTCTGGGCTCAACTATCTGACCTGAGTCAGTAGATCTCAGAGCTCTACTGGGTTTATATTCTACTAACATGTCATTCATGTATTCTGGACCTAACCCATTCAGTGATTTGTAGACCAGTAGCAGAACTTTAAAATCTATTCTATAGCTGACTGGGAGCCAGTGTAAAGACTTTAGAACTGACTGGGAGCCAGTGTAAAGACTTTAGAACTGACTGGGAGCCAGTGTAAAGACTTTAGAACTGACTGGGAGCCAGTGTAAAGACTTTAGAACTGACTGGGAGCCAGTGTAAAGACTTTAGAACTGACTGGGAGCCAGTGTAAAGACTTTAGAACTGACTGGGAGCCAGTGTAAAGACTTTAGAACTGACTGGGAGCCAGTGTAAAGACTTTAGAGCTGACTGGGAGCCAGTGTAAAGACTTTAGAGCTGACTGGGAGCCAGTGTAAAGACTTTAGAACTGACTGGGAGCCAGTGTAAAGACTTTAGAACTGACTGGGAGCCAGTGTAAAGACTTTAGAACTGGAGTAATGTGCTCTGATCTCTTTGTTCTGGTTAAAACTCGAGCTGCAGCTGTTTAACGCTTTTTTGTGGGAGTTCAGTCAGAAGTTTTTGAATCATGAAATTGTAAAATCAAACCTGTCTCTCATCATATATAATTTGCAATGTGCTACCTTTAAATTTGCTTACTTCATTGAGAAAAAGTGCAAGGTTTCAAGGTTAAATTGGCTCTTCATCAGGTACAGAGGTATCAAGAGCAATTCTGGGTTTGAAACATACTTTTTACAATGTCATAATGTCAAAAAGAATTAAGCGAGCATATAATGTTGCAAGTCGTTGGCAAGCAGAAATCACTATTTGGTCAAGCCAAATGACTTGTAATGGGTTGCTTTTCAAGTTTAGCACAATCAGAGTCAGAATCTTTCTTAGCCAAGTGTGTTTTCACATACAAAGTCATTTCACCTGGTTTATTGGCACTCAATGTATTTCAGACACAATCTAAAGAAATGGTTGGTGTGCACTACTTCTAGTAAATCAGACTGAAAATTTAAGTAGACCCTTGACCTCACTTATTCTTTGTACATTACTTACTATTAGCATATGGGTAGTGACATGCTATGGGCTTCCAAATCTTCCAATACTCTGATTTACAGTGTACAGAGTTAATTATTACTTGTAAGAACTGGAAACAAACACTGAAACTTTTTTTTACTGTTACTGTTCTGACAGCACTCAGTAAAGCAAAGCAAATGCAGCATTGACACACAAAGTAGTGCTTAGTGCTGTGATTGTTTCTTCAGGCTTTTATGGTTACACAAGGTAGTAGGCTAGTTAGCCAGACATGACAATGATTGCAATTTATGTTAGGACAGATAAAACAGGTGTATAGTCAATAACAGGCTGTGGTGGTACTGGCCCACCCACATTACTCACGCAGCCAGGTTTGATCAATAAAAATGTTGTAATAATAAATATTATTATTATTATTATTATTTCATCATTATTATAATAATATTATATTATTATATGTTTGTATCAACTTGATTTATTGTTGTGTTGTTTGTGTTGAATTTGTTGTGTGATTAAAATAAAACTGGTAAAACAGTTGTGGTAGGAGGTCTCAAGAATGTAAATGGTTGTTCTGGTTCTGACACTAAGCTCCTTTCAACCAACTAGCTAGCAGGCTTTTCAGGTGATGTAAACAACCACAATGGCTAAAAGTTTTATTAAAAGTTTAGTAAGGAGAAACATGACTGCCTCGGTTGACTTAGCCCACCAGACATTACCCTGGTAGTACAGCTCTTTCCCCTGGTCAGCCTGACACGGATCAACCTGCTGATTTATGTGAAATGTATTAACCAATTTGTAGGTATTTCCATGCACAATCAAGAATGTAAAATCAATGTGCCTCTTATCAAAGTGGTATAGACACTTTTCTTGGTTGGAATAGTGAGAGAGGACGTGGTTTTCTGTAAAATGAGTAGACTTGGTTATTAGTGAGTTGCCCCTGGTAGTAAAGCAACAATGGCTGTAAGCTGTAATGAGTGAAATTGCTATCACTATCACTTTTTTTCTTTTTACAATAATAATAATAATAATAATAATAATAATAATTTTATGCTGCAATCTTATATTTAATGCATGTTATGTATTTCTTTCTATTTTTCTGTGCTTTGTTTTTATTATGGGGGTGGGGGTGGGGAGGGGGTTAATTGTATGTTTTAATGTTTCTGTTTTATGTAAAGCACATTGAGTTGCCATTGTGTATGAAATGCGCTATATAAATAAAACTGCCTTGCCTTGCCTTACAATTGTTTATTCTACTCAACTACATTATTTAACACAATCTGAATTCATCATCAACAAGACTGATAATGTCAAGGAGCATTTCTGTTATGAACCAGGAAATTCCTCTTGCATAATGGCAATGGACACTTCAACAGTACATGTGTTTTTATACATGTTAATTGGAAGTACTGTTTCTATAATCATAATAAGTGGAAACCTTGTGTTAATTACGTCCATCATTCACTTCAAACTGCTCCACACTCCTACTAAATACTGCATTCTCTCTCTGGCTGCTGCTGACCTGCTTGTTGGGACTTTAGCTTTGTTGTTCAACATGGCACTGTCTGTAGAGTCATGTTTGTATTTTGGGGTTAGGGTTAGGGTTAGGTCATTTGATTTTACCTGACAAACTAGAAGTCATCATCATCAATCAATCTTTATTTGTATAGCGCCAAATCACAACAGAGTTATCTCAAGGCACTTTACACATAGAGCAGGTTCTAAACCGAACTCTTCAGGTTTTAACTTTAAAGAGACCCAACATTCCCACATGAGCAACAGAGGCAAGAAAAAACTCCCTTTTAACAGGAAGAAACCTCAGGCAAACCCTAACCAGACAGAGTGGGTGGCCATCTGCCTCGACCGGTTGGGGTTCAGAGGAGAGAAAGGTAGGATAGAGGAGAGAAGCACAATTGTGGACACACATGAATGACTTCTGTTTGACTTCTTGCTGATTTCATTATAGATTCTCTATCTCTGGCTTGGTTTTACAACAATCCATATATTGATCCATTTGCTTGGAGCTTGTAATGGCAGGAGTACGCCAGGGAGTGGCTCTGCGGGACTGTGGGGTCAGTGTGTGTTCAGTAATGTTAAGATGACAAAGTGTTAATAAAGCTATGGAGATAACAGTACGTTGTTGTTCTTGACTTATGAAAATAGAGATTGTCAGGTCCAGGCAACCTAAAACACTTAAAATATAAGACAAAGGAGACAAGACAACAGGATTAGAGTTTCTACTTGCAAGGAGAACGCCAGAGATCTGCTCAGTTTCTATCTCTAACCCGTTCTGAGCAAACCTTGCCGAACCCTTTCTTTTTATTGGCTTCAGGATTTCCCTAATTTACATAGTCATTTTTGCTCTAAAGGGTGGGGGTCACACATCGGTCACAAATAGGTCACTGATCGGTCGCTGGTCTGCTTCAGGTGGACACACACACTTCAAAGACATTCTCAGCAGGGTTACAGATTGGCCACAGATCTTCAGATAGACGTCCTGAGCAGATCCTGAGCAGGGTCACAGGTCCTGAAAAACAACTTTAAAACAGCATGCTTGTAGACTATAAAGACTAATGATTACAGAAAGGGTAAATATGGGATAACTTACATACAATAATTCCAACAGAGATCAACAATACAGAGCTTGTCTTTAAGATCAACTGATTTTGTATCAAAGTCTCAGAGTCCTGCACAGGTTTGGGTACCCGCGGGTGAAATAGGTGAAAAATCCCCTACTGTGTAACTTGTTGGTACAGGTCCGGTCGGACATATGTATACCATGGGTCTTAAGTGCAATGCTTAAACTATTAACATAATTTTTGCAAGTGTAAAAATATATATTTTTTGTAACATATCCACAACAATATGCCCACAGTTCAAATTGATAAAAGCCTTTTTAAATCATGTAGTTTATTTGTGCATGTGTCTCCCAGAACTCTTCTTTATGTATGCTTCATTTTATGCTTTATTTATATTGTGACCCTTTGAAGGGAGCCAATTTCTAGGTTAGGAAACGCTGGACTAAACTACCTAATTGTATATGTTATTTAAAAGTAGCTCCACCTTGACCTGCTACAACAGTATCATGCTGCTTACACATTGATGCATCACTATAAACAATCTATATAATATATCTAATATCACTCACATTCGGTCATTTTACTGCAAAGTGAGCACTCATTTTGGCATTAAAGTATTTTATGGGAAGTGATGTTAATGAACTATAGCTAACACAGTTTACCACATGAGAAGTTTGTCACCTAAATCAGTGAAAGATCAACATCACTAGTCTGCATACATGACATTTCTTTGTTCAAGCTTCTTAGAAAAAAACACAGTTTCAATCAGGAAAATCTTTTTATTCATAATTTATAAAAATAAATGATTTGAAAAATTAAATCCTCACTGAACAACTCAATGAACACAAACATTACAGCAGTTCGGAGTTCAGAGTTCATCACAACGAGCAAATGATTTGTCGTTCTTATTTCTACTGTTCTACTATTTATACTGCATTACTGTGATAGCTTGCAAAAGTAGTAGTTAGCACTGTACTCAGTCTGCAGTAGCTCATTGCCAGTTTACTTGAGGGGACGCAGAAAGTGGTACTGTAGGTCATGGGCATGGGAAGGTAATCAAAATGAATCATGGAGGCATAGAAACTAGTCTGTGATGCACCACTAAAGTGGACACACCAAAAGGGTTATTACATTGATCATTGATTCATGACTTACAAGTTGCCTCTTTCTTACTGGTTCCTCAGAAAGTACTTGGGCTTTTGTGCACTCCGAGTGTTATAATCAAACAAAGCAGCACTAGACTTCAAACTTGAGCAGCTACAGCTACCAGCAAATGGTGACTCCTTCTTCACAGTTTCATTCACAACATTGTGTCACTGAAAATTAATACATTTCAGCAATATCCCACTTACTATATCATATGCTTTCCTCTGGCTTCTCAGCATAAAGATGTGAAGAGTGACAATACAGTGAAGCCTTCTACAAACATAATGTAAGGCTGTCTATCACATCATATACATTCTGATTTTGCAACACCTTCTGACTCCAAAACCACATTGTCAACTTGACATACAAAATGCATTTTAAGACTCAGTGCTGTGAGATAATGAGTTCTACATAAAGTATTATACAATTTCTGATTATATACAGAAAAATCTTTAAACAGATAGATATTTCAAATCAATTATAAAGTCAGCTTGATGTGTACAGATGTATGTGTTAATTCAGATACTGACAAATGACTCTGATTGCTCATTGCTGCTCGAGCGGTTTGCAGCTCCCGACACATTGTACATATCTGAAGGACAAACAACAGATAATTGTTAAGATAGACAATTCAAACAAGTAGTGAAGCTGCTAAATGAAAAAACAATAACTTACATCTCCTTCCGCGTAGTCTGCTTATCAAGTTCATTCCACCGAGAGAAGAAATGCCAGCACTTGTACTCTGTTGCAAAAACAAGCAAACGGGAAGAAAAAAATGGTAAAACTTTAGGATATAGTCATTGAGATTATAGCTATGAGAAGGATATATTATGGTACAAAGAAACCAGCTCAATTTTAGTTGTAAGCAATTGTAAGCTTTGTTATATATGTATTTTAAAAATCCACTTACTCTTGTTGGATTTGAACCTGTGCTTGATGTAGGTAATGTTCTTGAGAGCCGAGATCGGATCTACAGGCACAATCAAATTCATGTCAACTTCAAAATTAACTGTATTCTTCAACTGTGCAATTTTAACTATACAATTGTAGTAAACAGTAGTAAATATTAATAGTAAGTAGTAGTAATAGTAGTAATGGTTATAGTTTACATTGTGCTACTGCTACTTTTACTTGAGTAAAGGATTACATATTTCTTCCATTACTCCCACAGTAGAGTTAATCTCCTCATCTAGCAGACAAGAATTTCACATTTCCCCAAACATCAAAGTATTCCTTTAAAGTCAAATTACCTTTGAATCCAACAATGTCCCAAACACTAAAATGAAGAAACCCTGAGAAAAATGAGACATGCACATTTTCTGGTTATCATATGAAAACAACACACACACATAAATACTGCCTTGAAGCAAGTAAAGGACAATCTTGTATCTCAGTGGATGCAAATACCTGTAGTGAATTGAAGAATGCAAAGGCAATATGGATTCCTTTATTTGTTGATGATACCATGGTTCCCACTCCCAAAGACCATGTAAGACCAAATAAAGGAGTCAAAATGATCAAGCATCTTGCAATGACAACCAGTGTATGCTTTTCATCTGCTTGGGACACGTCTCCCATGCCTCTCCTCAGCATTTTGAACAAGACCACAATTACAATCAAAATGTTGATTACAACTATGGTCAAGGCAGGTATCACCAAAGCCAGCAGGGCCTTCGTCTTGCTCCAGTTCAGCCAACAGGCATCAGATGTCCTGATGTATCCATTTCCTGGTGCTGTAACAGCAACAGTGATGACAGCTATAATTAGAGGGCACACATAACCTACAGTGAAGCCAATGGCCAACATAGTTGACTTGGACATGTGGGAGAAGACCATAACCGTCCGGTAGAAGAGAAGAAGTCCTGACACCAGCATCCAAAAGAAAAGAGCAAGGTAGAAAAAGTGCATAAAAAATGTTGCTGTGCTACATTGTCCTACTGGAACTGTGTAGTCCTCCCCTGGGTTTTCAAGGGGGTTCTTAACAATAGCAGCACTAATGATGAAACAAATGTTTGCGATCAACAGAGAGAGGGCAGTGTTTACAATGGAAACATGACGCATGAAAGCAGTGCTGTTTCTGGTCATGGCTTTCCATACATATCCTTCAATAATCAGACATATAACTAAGCTTGCCATAGATATCCCAACTCCAACATAAGTGATTACATCCAAGACTTGTCTCAGAGATGGAGGGATGTCAGTGGCCATCAGAATTGAGAATGAGGTGAGATGGTTGCAATTGCAGGTTACTGTGTTGTTTATGTCAGAAATAAATGTACACCCCTCATCATCCCAAGCACCTTGATCCTTAAACAGCGTGAAGTTCCAGAAGACGCACTGTGGGTTTAGTATCAGAGAGTTATTTTGCTTATCAAAGCTCATAGTGACATTCTGAATTTTTACACTTGTTCTCACGAGTACCACAGCAGCATTAATGGCGTTAGCAGGGACACTTTGATTGTTGGTGGCATTGAAAAGGCTGGGGTCATAACTTGAGTTCCGAGCTGGCATAACATTATGAAGGGTTGAAAATATGATGGTGGTTATACTGATATTGTTAGTATTGGTGTCTGGAATGTCAATGACAACACTGGAGTTCAGTTCTTCTTTGAAGGCATTGTTAAATGAGGTTCTATTGAGCTGGATCCGTGGAGTTGTAATGCTAAACTCCCCAACTACATCTTCAGAGAGAGCCTCCAGTGAACCCAGTAATTTTGAGCTGGCACTGCCGATTTCATTTTCATTCAGAGTGTCCCAGGACTCTTTTGCGTCATCACCAATGATGGCATCAACTGTTGTTAGTATGTTCTGCAGGTGATGAGACATTCACAGTGAGGATACAACTTCATATCACAACATGCACAAACTGTCATGTCTGTCAGAGCATTTGTTGGCAGAACACATATCCTTCACCAAAGTTCATCTTACCGTCATGACAACTTCATCAACAGTAGTGGAAACATTTGCAACACTGTTTATGATGTCAACGATTGCTGATATGGTTGCAGATGAATCTGCAATTTCAGTTTGTTCACTCTGGACAGCAGTATTTAGATCTTCCACAAATTGTGGCACTTCCACAGGATTCAAATTCTGAAAGAATGGAACATTAAAAACACAAAAGGTTATGACACTTAATTGTGTTGATGTATAAGACTACAACCTATTGAGGGCAAATACTGTTTTTGCCGGCCAATACAAACTAAACAAAACACATTTTAGGCCAAAAACAGTGAAGAGCAGGCTAGAAGGGTGTGATGCTATTGAGTGGACATGCCTCGTTGTCATTTTAAAATATGGTTAAATGGTTAGCATTGATATATAGCGCGCAAGTGGTCGAGTGGTTAGAGCACATGCCACATACGCAGCCAACCCCGGTTCGAATCCCGATCAGCGGTCCTTTGCTGCATGTCACACCCCCTCTCTCTCCCATGTTTCCTGTCAGTCTAATGATGAATAAAGGTGTCTATGCCAACAAAATCTTAAAAAAAAAAAGAATTGATATCATACTCACTTTAGTAGGAACACAATCAAATACATTCTAATACAACACCTCTGCCAAAAATTCTACTTTTATAAAGTTTATACATTTTCATTTGTTTGACATTGTCAGAAAGGTGATCATTCTACTAAATATTGTTTATTATCAAGGTAGTAGTAGGTGGTACTGATGTACTGGAGTGCATTCTATTGAAAAGTGTTCATTATATTTGTTTACTCCATTAACATACAACAGTGGGACCAAATATCAGGAACCTTTTTCAGTATTAAGCTAATAAAGTGCTTGGTGAGTATGTATGCCATATGTATGTCAAGACAGTTATTGGTTGCTATTATCATTTCTCCTCAACATACTGGCCATGAAGCATTTTTCCCCTTGCACCTTTTGGCAGTTTGTTTAAAATTGGACTGTAGAAAGGTGAATGGCAAAGAGACATTAAAGAGAAGAGGAATGCCAAACAAGAACAACAATAACACTGCAATCCTTAATCACTAAGTGATGAAGATGCCTGAAAAAATGCATGTAAAGCTAATATTAGGTATCAGCAGTCTGAGTTACGCAATTTGTGTTGGTATCATTCAAAGTTATAGTCCTTTTAGTGCCAAATTCCATCTATTTGGTGCCCTTATCATTTAGGAAACTATACAAAATTTGATAGAAAACCAGCAGGTTATGCTGTACAGTATATTCTTAATACAGAACTATGCAAATGTCAAACGTATAAATTGTTTCACCAATTTCAATGCCTGTCCAACGTATACATTACAAGTTGTATAATGTAGAATTTCAATTAAAATTGGATCAGAACATTCACATGTCCCCTCCCTGAGCTACTACCTTACCGTGGTGGAGGGGTTTGCGTGTCCCAATGACCCCAGGAGCTCAGTTGTCGGGGGCTTTATGCCCCTGGTAGGGTCTCCCATGGCAAACAGGTCCCGGGGGAGGGGCCAGACAAAAGGTAGCTCAGAAGACCTCAATGACGAGCAACACAGTTGGTCTTTCGTGTCCCTTGCCCGGACGCGGGTCACCGGGGCCCCCCCCTGGAGCCAGGCCTGGGGGTGGGGCTCGGAGGCGAGCGCTTGGTGGCCGGGCCTTCACCCATGGGGCCCGGCCGGGCACAGCCCGAAAAAGGGACATGGGACCCCTCTCCCACAGACCCACCACCAGTGAGGGGGGCCAAAGGGGTCGGGTGCGTAGTGAGCTGGGCGGCAGCCGAAGGCGGGGACCTTGGCGGTCCGATCCTCGGCTGCAGAAGCTAGCTCTAGGGACGTGGAACGTCACTTCTCTGGTGGGGAAGGAGCCTGAGCTGGTGCGTGAGGTTGAGAAGTTCCGGCTAGATATAGTCGGCCTCACCTCGACGCACAGCAAGGGCTCTGGAACCAGTCTCCTCGAGAGGGGGTTGGACTCTCGTCCACTCTGGAGTTGCCACTGGTGTCAGGCGCCGGGCGGGGGTGGCAATACTTATTGCCCCCCGGCTTGGTGCCTGTATGTTGGAGTTTACCCCGGTAGACGAGAGGGTGGCCTCCCTCCGCCTTCGGGTGGGGGGACGGATCCTGACTGTTGTTTGTGCCTATGGTCCGAACAGCAGCTCAGAGTATCCAGCCTTTTTGGACTCCTTGGAGGGGGTGCTGGAAAACACTCCCCCTGGGGATTCCCTCGTTCTGCTGGGGGACTTCAACGCCCATGTTGGTAGCGACAGTGAGACCTGGAAGGGTGTGATTGGGAGGAACGGCCCCCCCGATCTGAACCCGAGCGGTGTTCTGTTATTGGACTTCTGTGCTCGTTACGGATTGTCCATAACGAACACCATGTTCAAGCATAAGGGTGTCCATATGTGCACTTGGCACCAGGACACCCTAGGCCGCAGTTCGATGATTGACTTTGTAGTCGTGTCGTCGGACTTGCGGCCGCATGTCTTGGACACTCGGGTGAAGAGAGGGGCGGAGCTGTCAACTGATCACCACCTGGTGGTGAGTTGGCTCCGATGGTGGAGGAGGATGCCGGTCAGACCTGGCAGGCCCAAACGCATTGTGAGGGTCTGCTGGGAACGTCTGGCAGAGTCTCCTGTCAGAGAGAGTTTCAACGCACACCTCCGGGAGAGCTTCAACCATGTACCGGGGGAGGTGGGGGACATTGAGTCTGAGTGGGCCATGTTCCGTGCCTCCATTGTTAAGGCGGCTGACTGGAGCTGTGGCCGCAAGGTGGTCGGTGCCTGTCGGGGCGGCAATCCCCGAACCCGCTGGTGGACACCGGCGGTGAGGGACGCCGTCAAGCTGAAGAAGGAGTCCTATAGGTCCTTTTTGGCCTGTAGGACTCCGGAGGCAGCAGACAGGTACCGGCAGACCAATGTGGTCCTGTTGGCTTCATCAGACCGTGACCTCCAACTCTCACTGGATCGGTTCGCAGCCGAGTGTGAAGCGGCCGGGATGAGAATCAGCACCTCCAAATCCGAGGCCATGGTCCTCAACCGGAAAAGGGTGGAGTGCACTCTTCGGGTCGGGGATGAGATTCTGCCTCAAGTGGAGGAGTTCAAGTACCTCGGGGTCTTGTTCACGAGTGAGGGAAGGATGGAACGGGAGATCGACAGGCGGATCGGTGCGGCGTCTGCAGTAATGCGGACTCTGCACAGATCCGTCGTGGTGAAGAGAGGCCGAAAGGCGAAGCTCTCGATTTACCAGTCGATCTTCGTTCCTACCCTCACCTATGGTCATGAGCTTTGGGTAGTGACCGAAAGAACAAGATCGCGGGTACAAGCGGCCGAAATGAGCTTCCTCCGTAGGGTGGCTGGGCTCTCCCTTAGAGATAGGGTGAGAAGCTCAGTTATCCGGAGGGAGCTCGGAGTAGACCCGCTGCTCCTCCACGTCGAGAGGAGCCAGATGAGGTGGTTCGGGCATCTAATCAGGATGCCTCCCGGACGCCTCCCTGGTGAGGTGTTCAGGGCACGTCCCACCGGTAGGAGACCCCAGGGAAGACCCAGGACACGCTGGAAAGACTATGTCTCTCGGCTGGCCTGGGAACGCCTCGGGGTCCCCCTGGAAGAGCTGGACGAAGTGGCTGGGGAGAGGGAAGTCTGGGCTTCCCTGCTTAGGCTGCTGCCCCCGCGACCCGACCCCGGATAAGCGGCATGAAGATGGATGGATGGACATTCACATGTGAAAGATTGACAATATGATGATAAATGTACTAAGTAAAGTTATTATAATTGTTATAGAGAATAATGAATAGATCAATCCCCCCAGTTGTTGTACAGAAATAGCTCTGGTTTCCAGTACACAGATGCCCAGCTTGATCTGCATTTAGTGTTAATAACTAATATTTTCCTGAACTGTGTGTTTCAGAGATTTCTAAGAGGAATGATTGGTTACCTACCACTGACTCAATTAATATTTCCTTGATTTTTGATACAATGCAGTTGTCCGCCTCAAGTGTCCACACTCCTCCCCTACAGACAGCAGTCTTGCTTCCCTCTTGACCTTCCTCACATTGTATGGTTGATTTGTCACCTTCTCGTCCTTTCCCATACTGAGCATCATCACACTCAGCAGCTTAAGAGATAAATTATCAATCAATTAGTGTTACATAATAAAATAGTGGAATCAGCAAAGGAACCATATAGTCACATTTCATATGTTGCTCTTACTTCCTCTGAAAATGATCATTGTTGTCGTCATTTGATAACCACTTGGTTCATCCACCCTACATGTAAACCTCAGTTCCTGCTCTGACACAGTGCAGCTGTTTATCACGTGTTTATAAATGATGCAGTAGGAGTCAGGTTCAGTGTTGGTATCTGTGAACAATTGATTATTTTGTTATTAATATGAACTGTCAATAGCTGCTTCCAGTTTCTCAGTGTGGCTAGATTGAAGAGTTTTCAATGTTAGTTTATACTCACCTGAATTTAAAAGATTTGTGCTAAACCACTTGACTCTATAGTTGGACTGCACACAACATTTCAGTGGTTGTTCCAGTCCCTCCGAGCATTCAACGTTAATTTTACTCTGTAGTCGCACGATGGGAGCTAGTTTGATGTCCGCTGCTTTTACAGTTCCGTTTTGGAAGAATTCCATTACTTCACCAACCAGAGTACATTCATAAAATCCTATGATTAAGAGAAACAGTATTATTGATGGTATACTTTGAAATAAAAAATTACAATAGTCAGTACGTCAGTATTTCACTGTGACTAAATATTTTGATTGTGGCAATATTTGGGTGTGACTGTAAGTGATTTCAGTACAACATTCATTGTAAGAAGAAGTAATATATATATATATATTTATATGTATATACATATACATATATATATCTGATATATACTTTTATTGTCCCCTTAGGGAAATTTGTTTTGGACTCGAGTGCTGCACACACACAAATGCCCCCACAGTTACACAGACAGACACACGACAAATATTGCATATTTATTTATTTAAATTCAAAATGAGCTAATATTTTTCATGAAATTGTAAAAATGTCTCACTTTCAACATTTGATATTGTCGTCTATGTCGTATTTTGAATAAAATATGGGTTTATGAGATTTGTATTGTTGTTGTATTATATTGATTTTATTTACATTTTACACAGCGTCCCAACTTTTTTGCAATTGAGGTTGTACATACTGTAGAGGGTAAAGTGGTCCACATTTTTACTGTACCTCTACTGAAGTTCCTGTTCTTCTGCTTTTTTTGTTTTATGGCAGGTAGCAACCACTATTATAGTGAATTAATGCCACCCACTATGTTGGAGTGTGAAATGCTTGAAATGAAGGTTGCTTGGAAACCGGAGGTGTGTACAGTTACTGTATGTAATGACTTGGCTCTCTAGCCTGTGGAAAAGCAAACCAGCTAGTTCAACTGTGAACTGGCCCAAGCATTAGGTTCTAGTTGGTGGAAAGGGGGTGTAATTCATAATATGGATATTATGTCAAGAAGCAGAGGAATTAATCTTGCCTCAAAAGTAAAGTCAGAAAACTGTTATTTTACTCTGTAGAAGGCAGTTAAATCCATTTCACATTCTGACATCATTCTTTCTTCTTTCTTTCCTATAGTGTATACTTTGGTAACTCTTAGCTTGAACTTACCAGCATCAGCAGGAATGACATTGTCAATTCTAAGTGTAGACTTTATGTTAGAGGTAGTTATTGTATATCTTCCACCCGCAATTTTAGATCCTTTAAATTTCCATACAGATCTGGAAATTCGTCCCATATTAAAGTCTTCATTCAGAGGCCCACACGTTAGTATCATTTGTCCACCAGTATAAGTGAGACGTGGAACGTTGATTGAAGATGAACCTTTAAGAAAAAAAAAATCAGTTAGACGTTTAATTGAGTTAAACAAAGACTAAGAGACTACTAGCTTTCTTTTAACTTACTGCTGTAAACTGCGGTTACAGAGCCAATGACAGGGGCAATAGGCTCCATTGCTTTTGTGATATTTTTATTTGCTTCAGCTATTTCAGCTGGGTTAACTTGGCTTGTCTGAACAACATAGTTTGTGATGATGCTTCCTCGGCTGTAATAAAAACAAACAACAAGGACAAAAGCCAGTTGATTTGTTGAGGTATTAAATGTGTACCAATTTTTTCCTCCAAAATGTTGTTAAAGCCATAATTACAGTAACATACCTGAAGCCAGTCACACTAGCATCAATGAACCCAGTAATTACTTTATACTGATTCCTCAACTGTGGGAGAGATTTTGTTCATGATATTAACATAAGAACTGAAAAACTACAGACAACTGAATTCATGAGTTCTGAAAATAGTAGTTAGAGTTGGTTATGATGTCAACAATGCACTTACCACTGGCTCAATACTTGTTTTAAGATCTTGGTATGCAGAACTTGTTGCATCATTCAAGTCTTCTGTGAAGTCCTTTTCTAATCTGATTGACATTGCCACATCAAATCCTGTTTATTTGGGTGAAAGATGGAATAACATTAGTAAAACTATGGTTAAAGATTTCAGGACTTTTTCCTGATGTGAAAAAGCAAATGGAGACCAGGAATAAGTCAGGCAGACAGGACACAAAATAACACACAAGACAAGAAACAAGTGGTAATTATGTTTCATAGACAACAGCAACTTTGTAATATATTTTAAAACAATTTTGTTACTACAGCTCTTAGATATCAAATGGAATTTATTCCAGTTGCGCTCAGTCATACATAGATATTATTTAAAAAGTTTATTCTCTGAGCTGTTGTTCCCATGTTCTAATTTCATATCAGCAGGTAATTCTAAACACAGTACATATACATATACAGTAACCCTCATATCTATTCACTAATTAACATTCACATGACAAATTAGCATTGTGTTAAATTATTTGTCACTTATCATCATTTGGGAAAAGGATCCTAAGAATAGTGGTTCAGTGAAGAGACATTTGCAAGGCTATGCTTGTATATTATCATCATAACAGCCATCCTCTGTGGTGATATTGACACCATGGTTGAGGCTGAAATTTTAAACTTCAATTTTCAGACTAATGGTCACACAAATGAAACAGTAAAATGTTTAAAATATGTAATATAAAATATACTATCATTCATCAAATAAAATGTAATTTGTGATGGATGATCTGTAGTGCCTCCTTCGCCCCTCTTCTTTCAGTAAAACAATACCTGTAACAGGAGCAGGTGATGTTGTAGCAGATGGCAAAGCAGTAGTAGTTGATCTGCCTATTGTTATAGGGATAACGGCTGTTGTGAAGGCGTCAATGGTGGTAGTGGTTGTAGCAGTAGTCGTGGTGGGGATAGTAGTTGTAATGAGGGTTGTGGTTACAGCTGGAATAGAAGTAGCTTCTGTTGTGGAGCTCACTGTGGTACTTTGGCTGGTCACATGAGTAGCTACGAATGGGACAGTTTAAACATAATACAATGTAAAGTACAAACAATCTATAGTTTTTCAAAAAAATAAATACTACATTTCAAGTCACTGGGTGTTAGGATTAAATACTGTGAAATACTGTGAAATATCACATCACATTATTGTAAAGCACCTGCTTGTAACAACTGTTATTGGTGTTGCAGCTGTCATAGCAATAGATGTCAAATGTAAAAATAATTAAATTAAAATTATAGATAAAAACTAAAATGCCTCAAATGAAGAAAAGAAAGGAATATTTTCAAACAAATATCAACTTTGGGAGTGTAAGCCCATCACTTCTAAATACCTACTGGTAATGATAGGTGTTGGTTGAGTAGTGGTTGTTGTAGTTGGTTGAGCTTTGGTTGTTGTAGCAACAGGTGGTGTCTCTGCAAAGAGCATTTGATAACAATGTGTTGTTGCTATATTATTAATATAATGTCTTTAAGATGTATTTACTGTAATAATTATTTGTAAGGACTTACTTGTTACAGTTGTTGCTGGTGTTGTAGCAACGGTGGGTGAATCTGAAAAGACCATTTTACAATTATGTATGTATGTAAACAGACACATACAATCCCTAAACTGCCAACAAACTATGAAAACTTTTTAAAAAAAAATCGTAATATCGTGGTTGACACACTATTGTAAGTAGTAAATGCCTTTTATCTCATAACTTACTGGTAAATTCAGTTGTTGGGGTAGATGATTGCGAAGTTGTGTCCTGATGTGTTGTTGCATGAGGTGTTACGTCTACAGAGACAATGTTATGACCATGTGGTATTGGTTAGAAAACATAGCGATTCATTATTCAAGCCCAAACCATTTATTGTAATGTTTTAACACATTTGAATGTACACATATTTCACATAATCTTAATTAACTTAAAGACTGTGTAAAGTGAATTCAGACATTTTCTTCTAAACACATTAAATAGGTCATAAATGTATTTCTAAAAAAGGTGTAAAAAGCATTTCAACCATTTAGCTTCACAAACTGTGTTTCAAGATTTCTGTGTTCAGGATTTAGTGGGCGGGTCTGAAAATCACCCGTCCCTGCTGCTGTAGAGGTATAAATACATTCAGTGCACACTACTACTACTATGGTCCACAGTTAGCCAGTTAGCTGAGTTAGCCGCCGAGTTAGCCACCGAGCTAGCAGCTGAGTTAGCCGCAGAAAACTTTCAGGCGTAGCGTTCATGTTTCGGGTATAGGTGGTGACTTTGATTGACAGGTGACGCTTGGTAGGGGGCGGGGGTTTCAGTGGACTCGGCAGGCACTCCCACAGCGTTTGACAGCAGAGAAAAAGGCTGAGTTTTACACAACTTTGAAGCTTAATTTCATATGTTTGGCGATGTTTTAATCATTCAAATTTGGCAGGGTGGTTAACAACACACTTTTCTGTGGTATGTCAAACTCAGAACACATTTATTCTTACTTTACATGGACTTTAATAAATGTCCAATTAAACAAAGGAAAGCAACAGGCAGTATCACTTTGTGACCATATGTTATTGCTGACACTACAAACTTTTACTTTTAACAAATTTGACTACCTATTTACTAGAGGTATGTTGTATACCTCACTTTCAAACTAATTGAATTGTTTTAACAAGAAAGGCCATTGTTCAATTCTTGGTATTGTAAGTTTCTTAGAGTTCTGATTTTTATACTATAAAAAATCATTTTAAATACTCACCTGTTGTTGGTGGTGTGGTGACTCTTGATGTGTTCATATCGGTTGTAGGAACTGTTGTTGAATCTGAAAGGACCATTTCATCATGATATTTGTTAAGTGAAAAAAATACAGAGGGGCCATGGAGAGAAAAATAACACATTTGTTCTCTCGATTTAATAATTCATGCTCTCATTTTAATGTATTTCACTCTCATGCCATTCTCCCATCCAGCGTGTACCCTCATTGTGGATCACTTGGGCTGAATAAGACATTATTTTGATTCTGGTCTGGACGTATGTGGAAACAGTTTAAGCAAAACACTGTGTTCTCTCTGAGATCCTTTATAATACAGAGTATAGAATACAGGATAATGGACTTTTTTGGCATAAACACTTCCATGTTCCTGAGGATTTCATCCAGTTCATAAAGACTCAGCTTCAGGGTTTTGGACATGGATTAAACATCCCTGTATTTTTAACACTGACAATTTAACTATATACGTACTTCACATGACATTAATGAAAACAATAACCCCTTTGTAACAAGGAAAACTACTGTAGTAGAATAAACTAGTAGAAAACTATGAGAATAATGCTGAATCACTCACGTGTAATCAGTGTTGTCGGTGTTGAAGCTGTCGTAGTGTTCATATGTGTTGTAGCAACAGGAGTTGGACCTGAAAACATAACATGTAAGTGCAGATTAATAACAAAAAATCTATGTTATCTAGGGCTGGGCGATATGGCTGAAATCTCTATCACGATATAAGTGTTTCATATTGGTCGATATCGATAATTATTGAAATATTGTATGACCTATTTAATCCTTACTCTAATTGTAGGCAATAAGCATTTAGGAAAAATGCATGTCAACACATATGTTCAATGTTAAAATCACAGTTGAAAACTGAACAATTATCAATAATAAAGTGCTTTTTATTAAGTGTTATAAAAACATGTGCATAGCAAACCTGTGCAAATGTAGCAAACATGTGTAAACATAGCAAACATGTGTAAACATAGCAAAACCTGATATGAGAAGAACAATGATATTTTCTACTGTAAGTTTAGTGCAAAAATATATGCAGTATTTTATAAACAAAATAAAATAAAGTAAAACTGAGGTAGACTTATACATCTGTAACATCTGAACTATTTATTTTAGCTCAAGGTTTTGTGCTAAGAACACCAGCTGGTTGACCTTCTCTGGTTTTAAAGCTGCCCTGGTGCATGTAACAATATTACCCCCAGCAAGTGAACCCTGCTTGAGGGAGGCAGTTTTCCAGGGAATCCCGGGAAATCGACGATTTTTTAAAAGGCAACACTAGCTGAGCCCTGGTCATTTCAAGCAACACTAAATGCAACGTGGAGACATTATGCATATGGGTTCCCAATCCGACCATTTTTGTGTATTATTTTGTCATTATTAAGGCAAAAGAACTAAATTTATGTCCATCGATTTATAATGAATAGGCTATAGGCTTAATATTAGTTTGCATCCAGCGTGCTGCGATGACTTCATTACATCTGCTGCACCGCTGCTACCACAATTATGAAATGCTAAGTTTCTACAGTCTGTGACTGTGTCTAATAAAAGTAATATTTTACAAATCTGCATTATATAAGCTAACGAAATTCGTTAAAGTAAGTCATTTGGCGACTTCTAAGTCATTAAACTAAGTCTTACTTTTACTGGAGTAATTACCTCGTTCGCACCTGTCATTGTAGCCTACATCTTGTATTGGAAAACTTTGAATTAAAACCTACTGAGCGAACTCTCCCGTTCTCTCCTATGAACGAGTCGGACAACAACGTGTATCAAACATGAAGCAAAGTGAAAAAATAATAAAGAACGTAACAACAACACCCACGAACAAAAAAACCAAACATGCATTAGCCGCACCGTAGTAAAAGCCGCAGTGTTCAAAGTGGCTATTAGCGTGTCACTGCTCATTTGTTGCTAGGCACCAGATGACAAGTGCCTTTGCTAATGCAACCAAGCTTGCTTTGCAACGATTTAAACCCATAACCAGAGAGCGCTCTGGCTAAATTTACGCCGGTTTCTTGAGAAAAAAAAAATTCTATCGAAACGTTCTATCGAACACATTTTCTATTGATATCGAGTACGTGTCTATCGAGATACATATCGTTATCGTTTTATCGCCCAGCCCTAATGTTATCCCTTATTGGTATAACAACAATTCTGGTAACTACACTTATATGAAAGAAATGATTGGTGTTTTAGTGTTCAGATGTGTTGTAGTAATTAGTTTTTTCACACTGCAAAGATAATTGTATAACCATATTAGTGCTGGTGATAGAAACCAAAACTATTGAAGCACAGATCATATACTGTGAAGTGTTACTGCATATTTACTGGACAAGGATGTCACATAAATCAGATATGAACATTAAATAAACCAATATAACATGGAGGGCCTTGTAAAAAAAACATACTCATGGATACAGTTGTTGGTGAAGTTGTGGGTGTTGTAGTGTTCAGGTGTGTTGTAGCAATAGGTGTTGAGTCTGCAAAGACCATTATATGCCCATGTGTTATTACATACTGTGATACCATACATTCCCAACAATAACTGTATACAAATGAAAGCACTTCTTTCAAAAAGCATTGTTAAGCACTTACTTGTCATAACTGTTGGTGGTATTGTGGTAGCTACTGCTGTGTTCATGTTTGTTGTAGCAGGTGTTGTTGAATCTGAAAAACAAACAAACAATTAAACCAAATTAAACCAGGGATCATAATTTCAAGAAATGAAGTTATCCTCAGAAATTCTATAAACCTCATTTATTCTATAAACCTACAGTTAAATACAGTCGTTAATGAAGTTGTGAGTGTTGTAGTGTTCAGATGTGTTGTAGTGACAGCTGTTGAATCTGGAAAGACCATAATTCTACTAACTGGGATAGACACACACTGTGAGCCAACCCCTCTAAATATTGTATCAAGCAAGCACTTTGGGGGCCAGGTTGCCTCCTTTTACCACATGGGAAATCATGATAACAGAGTTCACATAGAAACAAGATAATCCTCCCCAGATTCTGGTTCAGAGTCCATCCACTCTCTTCTTTCTGGTCTATTGTCTAGCCCACCAATGTCTGATTCAACATCGAACTCGTCATCCTCAGAGGACTCTGCAACAGTAGGCTCACCAGGATGGTTTGAGTGATCCTCTTTGGCTAACCATTCCTCTTCACGGTCCCGCTCCCCCTGTCCCTCAAGATCAGATGACTTGAAAGGTGTCAATAGGCCACGTGGCTTGAAGTAGCTCTCTGGTAGTCGCTGGGTTCTTGTTTTCTGAGACACTCTTGTTGCTTGAGAACCCTGCCTGAGTGTATTGTCAGGCCTGTCCCGTTGGCTCCCCATGTTTGGAATCTGCATCCCTGAAAGGAGAGCGGGTGTTTATAAACTCTCCTTGCCCACCCCTTTCGTTGTCATCAGTTTTGTAGTCCAAGGGCTTACGTCTGTATCTTATCTCATCATGTTTGGAATCTGCATCCCTGACAGGAGGGCTAAACCCTCCGTGTCCTCCCCTTTCATTGTCATCAGTTTCGGAGTCCAAGGGCTCACTTCTGCATCTAGGGGAATCTTGACTGGAGACCAGTGTGGTTTTAGCACACTTTATTCTTTTGCACCTCTTGTCAGACTTGTCCTCCTTTTTTCTATGTTAAAGCAGTCTTTAACAACCTCTCTTTAGCCACAGTGACACACCTGCTACGCTTCATCTTATCAGACCTACGGTTCTCGTTCTTTACATCAGGCTTGATCAATTCCTCAGAATCGGATAGTAGTGCGCACTTACAAACCCTGATTTCCAATGTTATGCCACTCCAGGCAGGCTTCAGGGGACACTCTTCTTCGGACTCAACGTGTGTTACACGTTTATAATTGGGTGCACGATTCTTTGTCTTACACTTGACCTTTTTGGCCCTACTTTTAACCCGCGCACACAACACCTCCTCATTGTCCTCTTCACTGCTGTGTTCCTCCTTGGGTTAGGGGGCCATCGTCTATGAAGTCATAACTGTAATCGTAATTGTCAATATCCTCATCACACTCTTCCTCCTCTTGACTAGTCACCTCAGCTTCGAGCACACAGTTTTTCGGCTTCACTGTACCTGCAGCACAAGCTGTGTGCTCGTGAATCGTGGGTAAAGTCACTCTTGGAACCAGATGACCCTGAAGATTTATTCGAGTTAGGACTTAAACGATCTCGCTTCAATGATTTGGGGTGACTGAATGCTTCTTTTTTAGCAGATTCACCAAATCCTTTAGTACCACGATTCCTCTCGTTGGATGGTTTATCCACCAAATGGTCCAAATGTCCCTTTGGTTGATTTTGGATACCTTGGAAAGTCAATAACACCTTACGTCTCCACTTTTCAGTGGACGTAGACTCTGACCAGTCCACCAGAGCTTTCCTGCAAACCGTAGCGCTTGAGTGTCTCGACAATGGTTCGGTTGTTAACAACCCAATTTTGAAGGATATCGCTGTGTCTTCTGTCAAGCAGAGTGTTATCCAATCCCAAGAGAGTACAAACAGCTTCTCTCCGGAGATGATCTTCGGTCAACCAAGGATCACTCATTAGCAGAGTCGACATGTTCTTGATCCACATTGAAATCGGAATGGAATCTGGTGTGACGATAGAGTACAGACTGTCGTCATTTGTCTCACTGACACCAGCCATAGTCTCATCAACATTGTGCTCCTCTGTCTCAGCCAGATGCTTAGACGATACATCAGCCTCTTGGGTTTCGGTAGAGTATGGTGATGATCCGTGTAAAACAGCGCTCTCCATCCCCTACCTTCAGTCCTTTCTTCAATTTGTTGTGATAAGCGCAGAGTTTTAAAAAGAACACCTTAGAATTGACATGCATCTGTACCACTTCCTTAGTTTTGCTTTTACTTGTATCCAGTTTGACCAGAGCGTGCCATATCAAACTTCTGAGCTTTGATTATGTTGTCCAGAATCTGGTGTCTGAATAACTCTTCACACTCTGTGACCACTTCGGCATTCCCAACTGACTCGTATATCGCTCGAGCATAACTGGAGACGGTTTGGGCCAACATATCCCAGTCAATTCTCATCTGCTCCTCCACCATACTGCTGCGCTTATTCTCTATGGCCGCACGAATGACATTGTCAGATGCGTACATTTTCCACAGCTGAAGGTATTCTCACACTTTATCGATCGGGCAATATAGCAACTCTGCCACTGCAAACGCATTGGGAATCTTACTGTCCATGAATTTAATGGCCAACTCCACAACCTCGATCATTATAGGCTCCATAATCATACTCTCCACGTGCTTGGGTATATAATTACACCAGCTGTTTGGATCCACATGCTTGATGAACGTTGTCAGAGCGGGATTGTGTATCTCCTGATACATTTCGGTTCCGGTGATAAAAGTCTCCCTCCCCAATTCAGTTAGAGTCGCGTTCCAACAGTTCACAGGCTCCCTGTTGCCCTTGATGTAACATTGTGTCAGGGCTCTGCAAAACCTCAACGTGGTAGATATGTATAGCTTAGGAGCCTGAGCCTGAGCCTTTCTCAAACTCACAACTGGTACAAGGCTCATTTGCTTGCCATCTGGACACTTACCGCTCTTTCTAAAGTAGACGGTACGTGGATCACCGTTCTCATAGTGGAAATGCTTCAGATCACATATCACGGCTTTCTTGGTGAACCAATCCACGTTAGCCTCACTCTTCATGTCACCCCAATCCGTGCCTAGCACACAGCACATTGGCTGTATGTCCTCCATGTGAGCGATCAGTCCGGAATTGTTACTCTGGGTACACACGTTTTTTTCCTTGGGGTGCAGCAACTGGGACCCTTGAATTTGTTGAAAGGAAGGGGTGATAGCTGTGAAGTGTGTGGGCACCTCCAGGGTCATGTCCCAAAATTCAAACTTGTTACCCGTGACATTTTTCAACAACTCTAGGCTCTTGACTCCCGGGGTAAACAGTACCTCTTGCATGAAGTACGACGTACCTATTGCAGTTGTCGGGATAACTACGATGTAGGTTCCGATCATAGATCTGCTGCTGTCATAGTATACAAGGTTGTGTTTTTCAGAATACTGTGTGACCACCGGAATCACCTTTTTGCCGTTTGCACTTATCAGCTCTTTATTCGGTATATAGAAGGTTGTGTAGTTACCGTATGTCAGCAGAACGTGTTTAAGACCAGTCTTGTCTACACTTGCCATAGACTCAAAGTCATTCCCGCCTAGGATGTCCACTAGGTCCATCAGTGCAAGTAATAACGAACATGATGGCTTTTGTTGTATGGTGTGAGCATCCTGGATTGTCCTGCTCCTGATAATCTTGTAAATGGTTTTCGGTTTGTATCCTTTCTCCTTTTCAGAGAGTTCCCTTTCCTTGAATATCATCAGATTGGCTACTTCACCAAACAGTCCTTGTGTGCGTTCGCGGCTAAAACATCTTTGTGGATATAATTCAGATACCACGGTGGGCATTCTGTCACAATGCATTTCAACGTTATATCCACCATACTGTTGAGCGATGAATAAGTCCGATGTGTAATTTAAGCCAGTCATGCACCTCTGGGTTTGTACTGTGGACGTGGCTCCTGTAAGGGCTTTTTATATCCCTTAACACAGCATTGGTTTGATAGACTCTTGTCCAACAACGCTCCTCTTATCCAATTCATAGACTCTTACCCAACCCATAGAATCTTATCCAACCTATAAACTCTTATCCAACCCATAGACCCAACCCATAGTCTCTTATCCAACCATGCTCCTGTTATCCAACCTATATACTCTTGTCCAACCATTCTCCTCTTATAAAACCCATAGAGTATTGTCCAACCAATATACTCTTATCCAACCCATAGTCTCTTGTCCAAACACGCCCCTCTTATACAACCCATAGACTCTTGTCCAACCCATAGACTCTTGTCCAACCACGTTCCTCTTATCCAACCCATAGACTCTTGTCCAACCATTCTCCTCTTATAAAATGGATACATATTCTCTTGTTCTCCGGCCACTATATGGCCACATAACTCTGCTGATGCTCTGCCTACCACACTGGAGAGCCTTTCAGTCTCTTTAGTTGCACCCTCTGTAACATTAATGTGCAAGACACTTGGGTGGGCTTGCTTGCACATTCTGCAGGTGAGACGTCTTTTGCGGTCTCTGCTAATGTGTCCTGTGGAGAGACATTCAAAGCATATACCTTTGGTCTTTAAAAAGTTGAGCTTGTTTCTGTGTGTTTCCTCCATGAACAGTTTACACAGCTCCAATGTGTGTTTACAGCTGCAGAAGGGACAGTAGGGTTCAGGCTGTGTTTCTTTTGTGGCAATAGCGACACCTGTGGCAAAACTGCTGCTAGATGACTTTGAGATCTGTAATTTAACAGGAAACCTAGCCTTTACAGCCACTTTTCCTTTAACTGCTGACTGATCTGGAATGTCACCAAAAACTGGATCGTCTGCTATGCAAGCTTGTTTTTCAATGAAACAGACAAGGTCCAAAATCCTAACCCTACAACTGCGCTCCTCTTGCAGTTCGTAAGCCTTGCCACGTCATCTCTCTCTGAGCTTATATGGCAGCTTAAGCACAATGCGTCTCATGTTGGACACTGTGTCTAGTTCCTCCAAGTATTCCATTTCCTCCATAGCGTTGCAGCAGCTCCTAAGAAACATGGCATAATCCCACAGCGACCTTGAATCCTCAGGTTTAACTTGAGGCCAGGATAGAGTCTTTTCCAAGTATGCGCAGGAGATTATGTATGTATTTCCAAAGTTTTATTTTAGTAACTGTTTTGCTTTCTGATAGCCTCAGTATGGAGACATGTATTCACAGCTTTTGAGCTTGGCCTTTTGTAAATTATATAAGGAACTGCAACCTGTCTCTGTTGTTGTCTGTTTTACTTTCAACCATACTTTCAAAGGAGTGAATGAAGGACTTGTACTCCAGAATTTGCCCATCAAACAGAGGAATGCTTCCTTGTGGTAGTGTAGACAGAAATTGCTGTTTCACAAGAATCCTTGTCAAACTGTTTTGATTCTCCAGTATTCTGTTCATGTGATTTTCCTGCATTGAGCTGGACATAGGATGGATTTTCCCTTGTGACAAAACTTGAGTATTTTGGACTGGGGGAATGACAGGGGGCACTGAGGTTGGTTGTGGCTGTTGCTGAGCAATACTGCTGGCTTCATGTTGAACAACAGCCTCACTTTGATGATCATCTTCACCAAAATCCAAAAGGGGAAACTGAAAATGAGTTCCCTCCCTACCCCTAACTACTGGAGTGCCTTTATCATATAGATGAAGTGGACTCTGCAGCCCTTTATCCAGTTGTGCATCCGCAGCTGTCGATGTGCCTAATTCAATTCTTTGGACTGTAGCTGCATCAGATTGTGCAAGGTCAAGCATTGCCATTTCAGCCCCTTTTAGGTAGTTTATTTTGGCTGTAGTGGCTGCTATTTGTGTCTGTAGTTCCTGTGTTTCTCTTCTTTTTTTTAGCATTTGTTCCTGCTCCTCAATGGCATGTTTTTCAACTTAGCAGCTTTAGCCATCAGAGCTGCTCTCTCTGTCTCTGCACCGATGTCTAATGTGGATGATGAGGTCGATGCACCGGATTTGATTGATCTAATTGACCTCACTGAGCGTGTATCCACGTCATCCAAACCAGCATTTGCATTTGTATATTCACCTTCCCCAGGTGGCGGGTTTCCCACCTGGGTCAGAGCAAAGGAATCTTCAGTTGTGGTGAGTAAACCACGCCTATGGCTGAAATCCATTTTGTTACCGTAGCAAGAAAGGATATTATCTGGTCAGATCGGATACCATTTATCGTTGTCCTCTTTTTGTGCGTCCTCATCCAACATATGGAAAGACATGCAAAGCTTGTAGATTGTTTAACTTCACCATGTGTCCTTTGACTTCATCAAGATATTCTTCACCCATCATTAGAGCATTAACAATGTTCATTCTCCGTGTTATATGTGAAGCTTTCCCCGCTTGAGATGCGCGCAGTCGCGCCACAGTCTCATCCATGTTTTTAGCAGGATTCACTTGTTCTTCGTCTGAATTTGACATTTTGCTGACAAATAAACTTCCACAAAAGTCATCAAAAAGTTTAGAAACAGCTCTTATTCTTTCTGTTGTCCTTGTATTTCATTAATCAACTCAGTTTCATTCAGAAGTTCATTCCAGACGGGGAGTTCCGGTCCTCTGAAATGAGGCCAACGCGGAAGTAACTTAGAGCTGCATTCTATCAAAAGGCCACCAGGGGGCGACCGTTTTGTGTTCAAAAGGACTTCCGTCTCTATACAAGTCAATGGAGAATTCACCAATTTCTCACTTGATTCCTAAGCTCAGTAAACGTTTTCAAAATGTGTTTATGGTCTCAATCGCTAGTTTAAAGCCTTCTTCAATGCAGTCTGGTGTTCATTTGTGAAATTTTGGCCTCCCTGATGTTATATTTGATGATAAAGCAGGGTATGCATAGGGGTGTGACTACGTTGTGATTGACAGGTTGATTGACCAATGTCCTCAAGATCCAGCCCTCGCAACCAATCGCAACCTCCCCGCTCTGCTGTTGGCTCTGCCGATACTTCCGCCTATGACTCCGCCTCATGCCCATATAAGTAGAATCCGTGTTCTTTTTTTCCTGGCATGCACCTGAAATTTTCAAGATGGCGTGAGGTGTCTGTTCTGCCTTGGTCATCAGTTCTGTGATAATATATGACATCCTGGAAATTCTATATCACTTGAACAGACGTTTACTTAAGTAAAGTTTACAGCTAGCCATAAAGGACGGGACAAAGGCTATTTCCTTAGACTGACCATTTGTTAAAACAAGTCATAAATGAGGGGTCAATGCTGTTTTTCCAGCTTGACCTTTTGTTTAGAAGGTGGAGTTTTTTAGGAACTATATATAGTGTTGTAAGAATTTGAGTAGGCAGAGAGCTTCAGATTGGGACCAGGACTCTCTCAAGATTGGATGTTTGACACTGTTCTCTTTTGTAATAAAACCTTTCAAATATACAAGTGAGACGTGTCAGCGGTGGTTTCCTTCTTCATCAACACATCCAGAATCTACCTATTAATAGAAACCTCAGGCGCTACCTAGATTCGAAACTATTGGCTTCCGAGCAGCAGTCCACAAACCAATGGGTGACGTCACGGATGTTACGTCCATTTTTTAAAATACAGTCTATGGTTCATTCACGCGTGGCTCATTTCACCGCTCTCCATTGTTTGGCCACGTCAAAGAAAATAAACAAATAAAAAGATCACAGGCCATTTACACAAAAATCAGCTGTGAAATTCGTTTCCAGGTATTTTTCTCCAACGAATAATGTTTCAGGTATGTTTAATTTGGAGCCACATACCTCCTTTGAAGGGTTTCTTTGTTCCTTTGTTTCGTTCACGTGTTGGACGCCTCAACATTTCCTCTTTCTTTTATTTACTTGATCCACCAAAAGTCCTCCAGTTAGTCAGTTGCAGTGGCCAAACAAACATTCAGATGTGTGTGTGTCCTTTAAAGGGGCTAAATGCGATTTCAATTTCACCGCTAGACGTTGCAGCTCTGGACTGCGTGCAACCAAAACAAAACTAGCTAAGGGGTACACCCCCCCCCTTTTCGCTCGCCTCCCCCTCGCTCTCCGTCCGCTCCTCCTCCTCTACCTGCCTGTTTTCAGTGAAGCACTTTCCATCCGTGATGAAACAGCTGACTCAGGACACAACGGACCGTTGTGACGTCAAGTAACGAAGTAAGTAATACAATCGAGAGTAACGTATTAGTAACGTAGTTCTAAAGTAGTGTAACAGTTATTAGCTTTCCGATGCTAACATTAGCTAACTGCTAGTATTTGAAAATTAACAAGCTGAACATAGTAGCCAAGCTAACAACTTCACATTGATCATTTCTGTTGGATTTTATGAGCACTGCTGGCAAACAGACATTTGGGTTTTTGTGCAATTGTGAAAATATTAAGATGTGTGTTGCTAGTGTAATGTAGCCAGAGTCTGGTTCATCAACTGTCTCTAAGGTAGCTAATGCTAAGTTTGTTCTTTATGTAACTTTTTTTCTTTAGTGACTGTGTTATGGTCGAGCAGCCTCAATCCTCTGTCTTACCCGGTGGGGTGTTCGTGGAGTGCTGCCTTGTCAACCTGCCCAGACACCATCCTCACAAACTACCCGTGTGGATGAGAAATGAGAATGATCATGATGTCACACTTCCCTCAAATTGTGTCATTGCTGAGCTTCACACTCCTAAAGGGATCTACGACAACTTACCTGATTCAGATAAATCCGCTGACACTGCGAGATGCTGTTCTGCCATTCCCAAACCAGCCCAGGAATCAGAACAATCAGACCTGACCTTTTATTTTGGAAACTCGCCCCTTTCAAAAGAGTGCAAAGACAAAGTAAAAAACAGTCTCCATGAGTATCGTGATGTATTTGCCTGCAATGAAAATGATTTCGGGAATGCCAACAGAGTAAAACATCACATAAATCTGAAAGACGACACACCATTCAAGCAAAAGTCCCGACCAATCCACCCAAACGACTACGAAGCTGTGAGGAAGCATTTGCAAACCCTCCTAGATGCAGGGGTGATACGTGAGTCAGAGTCCCCTTATGCCTCCCCAATAGTAGTAGTCCGTAAAAAAAATGGAGAGGTCCGTCTTTGCATTGATTATCGCAAACTAAACCTCCTGACGATCAGAGATGCATACGCATTGCCCAAACTGGAAGAAGCCTTCTCAGTTCTTGCTGGATCCAGATGATTTTCAGTAATGGACCTAAAATCTGGATATTATCAAATTGAGATGGAGGAATGTGATAAGCCCAAAACCGCTTTCATATGGCCGCTCGGGTACTACGAGTTCAATCGCATGCCTTAAGGCATCACAAATGCCCCCAGTACTTTCCAACGATTGATGGAGAGAGTCATGGGCAGTATCAACTTGAAGGAAGTACTGGTGTTCTTAGATGACATCATAGTGTTCTCCAGCACATTAGAGGAGCACGAAATCCGGCTAAAACATGTCCTCCAGCAGTTGAGAGAGAATGGCTTGAAACTCTCACCCAAAAAATGTCACTTCTTCCAGAGCTCAGTGCGGTATCTAGGCCACATAGTTTCAAGTAGAGGGGTAAAGACAGACCCGGACAAAGTCAGCGCTCTCCGCACCTGGCCAAGACCCCATAACCTTGGTGAGCTCAAGTCCTTCCTTGGCTTTGCGGGGTATTACCGCCGCTTTGTCCGAGACTATTCAAAAATAGTCAAACCCTTAAATGACCTCACAGGTGGCTACCCACCATATCGGAAGGGCCCCAGAACACCTAGCCCGGGAGGGTACTTCAACCCCAAAGAGCCCTTTAATGAGCGGTGGACACCTGAATGCCAAAGGGCGTTTGACACAATCATTGAAAAACTCACGTCAGCACCTGTCCTTGGTTTTGCAGACCCAAAACTGCCATACGTGCTCCACATCGACGCTAGCACCTCAGGTCTAGGGGCCGCCTTGTACCAAGAACAGGAAGGGGAAATGCGAGCCATTGCTTATGCAAGCAGAGGTCTTTCATCCAGTGAAAAACGATATCCCGCCCATAAGCTTGAATTCCTTGCCCTTAAGTGGTCGATTGTTGAAAAGTTTCATGACTACCTTTACGGAAATGCATTCACTGTCATAACAGACAACAATCCTTTGACATATGTCCTTAAGTCAGCTAAGCTAGATGCTGCCAGTTATCGTTGGCTAGCTGCCCTTTCAACCTTCGACTTCGACATAAAGTACCGTGCTGGAAAGAACAACCAGGACGCTGACGGCCTTTCCAGGCGGCCACATGACGGTATGCCTGACGACCAAGCAACCCTTGATGAAGAAAACCGTATCAAGGAATTCACCTCACACCATCTCTCTTCATCTCCTGATCAACTACATCTGCCTGGAGATGCAGTCGCTGTCTTGTGCCAACTCCGTCTTCTGAGCGAGGCAGACCTTGACCTACCTTCTATCACCTTGGTAGAATCACTCGCTATCCATCCTGATGCAGTCCCAAATAGCTATGGAGATGATGACATGTTAGGTTTCTCCACCATACCTACCTATAGTCTTGAAGATCTGCAACGCTATCAAATGTCTGACCCAATCATTGGACAGGTTGTCAACATCTTGGAGAGCAGAGGAGAGGCAGACCTCGTTCCTGATTTGCTAGAGGTCAAGCTGATGCTAAAGGAAAGAAGGAGGTTGGAGATGAGAAACGGTCTGTTGTACAGAACACGTCAATCAGAAGATGGCGCAATGTACCAGCTAGTTGCCCCAGAGTCTCTTCGTGCCACCATTCTCAAGTCTCTTCATGAGGATATGGGGCACATGGATCTGGAGAGAACCCTAGATTTGGTTAGAACGAGGTTCTATTGGCCGAAAATGGCTGCAGATATGGAGAAAAAGATTAAGTCATGCGGGCGTTGTGTCAGACGGAAGACACAGCAGGAAAGATCAGCACCCCTTGTGAACATCCACACAACTCGCCCCATGGAGTTGGTGTGCATTGATTACTTGTCCCTAGAGCCCGACAGTCACAATACCAAAGACATCCTGGTCATCACAGACCATTTTACAAAATACGCCATTGCTATACCGACCAAAGACCAAAAGGCTAAAACGGTCGCCAAAACCCTTTGGGAGCAGTTCTTCGTGCACTACGGCTTTCCTGAACGACTTCTCAGTGATCAGGGCAGGGATTTCGAATCCCAACTCATCAAAGAACTCTGCGCTCTAACAGGCATCACAAAAGGTGCGCACCTCGCCCTATCACCCACGAGGAAACCCCGTAGAGAGGTTTAACCGAACCTTATTAGGCATGTTGGGAACCTTGAAGGAGAAAGAGAAAAGTCAATGGAGAGATTATGTAAAACCACTTACCCATGCCTATAACTGCACCAAGAACGACGTCACAGGTTTCAGCCCATATGAGTTGATGTTTGGGCGCCAACCCCGCTTACCTGTAGACATTGCTTTCTGCTTACCTGTAAAAGATGGGTCACCCAAATCCCATTCCCAGTACGTGAAACATCTGAAAACACGCTTAGAAGAAAGTTATCAGATTGCCACAAAGAATGCACAAAAGGTTGCTGACCGGAACAAACGCCACTTCGACAAGTCAGTACGAGAGTCAACATTAGCGAAAGGCGATCAAGTGCTGGTGAAAAATCTGAGGTTCAGAAGTGCCGACAAGTGGGAGTCCACTATGTACAAGGTTCTGGAAAAGATGGGAGACCTACCTGTGTACAAAGTACAGCCCATCAATGGGGACGGTCCCATCCGAACTCTTCATAGAGACTTACTCCTCCCTTGTGGTGAACTCTCTGAAACAGAGGAAACTGAACCAGCCAACCCTAAGGTCCATCGACCCAGAACTAGACAGACTCACCCACAACTCTTGGAGGAAACCTCAGATTCTGAGGATGACATGTCCATCTACCCTGCTCAGTCCTCTGTTGCTCCTGAGCAAAGATTCACTCAAGTGTATGAAATACCAAGAAAGCAGCAACACAATGTAAACCCAGAAGAGGACAGTGCACAACTGGATGTGGCACATGGAAATGAACTGGATATGGAAAATGGAATGGATATGACAAATGAACCGGATATGGAAAATGAAATGGATATGACAAATGAACCAGATATGGAAAATGAAATGGATATGACAAACAAATCGAATGTGACTAACTTACCAGATATGACAAACAAATCAGATGAGACTAACTTACCGGATGTGACAAATGGAAAGGATGAGATAGGCTTAGATTGCCGGGGGACCCCCCACCCCCATGATGCACCGGGCCTCTCTCTCCTCCTCCTCCCTCTCTCTCTCTCTATCTATCTATATCCATTAACACTCATGTTCTATTAATGCATTCAATAACCTAAACTTCTTCCCCGGAGTTGTCTTTCTGGTTTCTGGTTTCTGGCTCTGCTTTCTCGTCCTACAGGTAATCTGGGCCTGTAGACGTCCGGATGACGGATTCCAGTCCCGGACCATCTGGCTCCATTGTTGATTTTCATTGTGCCTCTCTCCTCTATCCTTCCTTTCTCTCCTCTCTACCCCAACCGGTCGAGGCAGATGTCCGCCCACTTCTGAGTCTGGTTCTGCCTGAGGTTTCTTCCTGTTAAAAGGGAGTTTTTTCTCGCCACTGTTGCTCATGTGGGAATGTTGGGTCTCTTTAAAGTTAAAACCTGAAGAGTTCGGTTTAGAACCTGCTCTATGTGTAAAGTGCCTTGAGATAACTTTGTTGTGATTTGGCGCTATACAAATAAAGATTGATTGATTGATTGATTGATTGAGACAAATGGAACTGATGAGGAAAATCCTGCAGATGGAGAAACTGTGGAAGTTCTTCAGGATGCTGAGCCACAACACACTCAAGCACCTGAGACATCCCACAAAGAGACTGAAAATGAGATTGCAACAGATAGAGACACAACTGACCCCACTCGGAGGTCAGAAAGGTCACGACAACCCCCTGACCGTTTTCACTACATTCAGTTGGGGAAACCCTTAATGTCCTTTGCACAGAGTATTTTACAGAGTTTTAACCAAGCTCTAGACACTATTGGCAACTATGACAATCCCCATGCAAAGAGAGACCAGCTCATGAAGGGACTCATGCAGATTCAAGAGGGGAGTGTGTAACCCACATGGTTAGAAAGCCATTCAGTTCATTTGCAATGTGTGTTACCATGCCGCACCACTAGGTGGCGCATCAGCCCCTTGCTCATTACCAAGTGCACAGAGTTCACTCTTTCTTTTCTGACCCGAGACACTGAGCAGAGAGCCACGGTACTACCAAGCTGATGAGCTTTAGGATAAATGTGGTTCTGAGTATTCATGAGAGGAAGAATGTGCTGTGAAAAGAGAGATGCAGAAAGTCGTAAATGAGAAAGAAATCAAGCCTGGTGTTGAGAAGTGATACTGGGAAGAAAAGCTCCGGTAAGCATGGTGGCTAAATGCTAGAGGCTAAGCCTCGTGGTCGGCTTGTAATATATATTGTGTTGAAACTACTTGTCAAGTCCTTATTATAAAACCAGTCGGAGCTACGGGAATGTTTCCCAATGTTTGAAAATACTTTGGTGCTGTGTGTATCATTGTAAAGAGTAAAAAATTACATATAAAAAGATCGCTAATTTGAATGCTAACGCTAATCGCGAGTGGCGCTAAAGCTAAGCTAACAGATATCAGTATTTCTTTGATGTCAATGTGAGTACTAGAGGTATGGTCAGGGCCGGCCCGTGGCATAGGCAGTATAGGCAAATGCTAAGGGCGCCGTCTATCCAGGGGGCGCCACAAACGGGGGAAGAAAAAAAAAATGTAACTTCCACTATTCTTAAAACTACTTGGTATCATGTCTTAATATGAAGATAATAAGCCCACATTAATTTAACTGCATAGCAAAGCCTGTTAAATAGGAATACTAATAATAATAATGATGACACGTTACTTTCCTAAGACGCCCCCCCCCACTAATTAGACTGTACCTGCTACCTGGGGGAGGATGGTCATTTTTTAACGTGACCCCAAGGCAAGCTCGACAACAATATGTCATAACGTCCCAAACTGTCTGGTGCCCAGGGGAGGAAAAAAAGAAAAGAAGAGGAGGAAAACGAGACAAAGACAGAGGTAATGTTACAATAAAGATGATGTCATGACATTATTTGTGTGTTGCAGAACGACGATAACGACGTTAACCATTAGCATAACATGGTTTGTTGTTAAACTGTTAGTTTTAACGCCAGTTAATGTTATGGAAGAGCTTAAGTTGGAAAATAGTAATGTAACTACTCCCACCTTACTTCCCAGCAAGCACATTTTGGTTGAAAAGACGTCTAAAAGACGTCTATGGTAACCGGTGAAAAGACGTTGAAAATTGGTTGAAAAGTTAAAGTTTTTTTACCGGCTATATGGAGACATTTATTCAACTTTCACATAGAAAACATATTTCACCGGGAATTGCTGTATAGAAAATTCCCAGCTTATTTAGTGTGCAGACATAACCTATATAGTTTCATATTTATGATATTTTATTCAACATTAAATGCTTTGAAATTACGTTTTGTTTAGACGTCATTTCACCTCCTCTCATTTATAGAAAAAACGTCAAAATAATCAATACAATCTCTGTAGAGAGCTACAACTGAGGTAATTATCAACCGACATCAAACTAATATGTGTTTTGTGACACGTTGATGTTGTAACCGTTTTCAGACGATTGAAAAGACGTTCAGACCTCATATCAACCTGTTTTTAACCGGAAATCAAACGTTGAAATTAGGGTTTGTGCTCCCTGGGTTTCCTCAGTAATGTGTAAATATTAGATCTATTCAGCATTTTTATTAACATCTGGTTAGCTAAGGTTTTCTTAGCTTGTAATAGTCAATCAAAATGCTATTCCTTTTCCACCCTTTTATTATAGTTGTAAGCCTAGCTGTATGTTGTGTTACAGTTCATATTGTCTAAAGTGTGTTTATAGTGATAAACTTTACATCAGTGTTAAAGTGCACATAATTCATGTTATAGCTAGCATAACTTAGCATTCCCACATTCTATATTATACTGCAGTTTACTGCTTCTTTGCATTCTGCTAATCAGCATTTTGTTGTAATGACAATAACATTGAATCTTATATAGTTTGCATATCAGAAAAAGTACATTGTATATTATACATGTACATTATAGTGAACATCATGCATGTATCTCTTAGATTTTTCATTTATATTATTTCATTTCATTTTATTCTTGAAATCATATTAGCCTATGTATCATATCATATTTATTATTAGACTGGTGTCACATACTCCTCTTTTCTCTTCAGATGCGCTGTTGAGGTTTCTCAGTCCCACTCCTGCAAATCTTGGGCCACCTACAGCATCAAGCGCTCCTCCTGTTGCCTCCACCTCAGCAGCACCACCCAGAAGTGATGCAGCAGCATGTCACTTGTTTACACTTTTTATTTTGTGGGTATTTAAATCTTATACTTTATGTAAGCTATTTATATTATATTTCATATATTCATATCATATTTTTTGTATTTCTTTCTAATTTGTTCTAAGTATTTTGATTGGGCAATTGCTTTCTTTAAATAAAAGAATGTCCAAGATAAAGCTATTAAGTTTCTTGTGAGTATGTACACCAGCAGTGGAATTTACTTCGATGCGAGGGGGGCGCCACCTAAAATCTTGCCTAGGGCGCCACATTGGTTAGGGCCGGGTCTGGGTATGGTAAAGCTAATATGCTGATACTATGATTAAAATAGAGTGATAGAGACAATATGGTGATCATTTGAGTTGATGAAATGTCAGATTTTGGCATTTAATTGTTATTTTATGGTAATTGTGATGAGTTAGTGTTTTATTACACTTTGGTTGTTTAAAATGTTGATATTGGGTTTAAAAAAGTAATGTAATACTGTTACTTACATTTAAAAACTGTTTAAAAAGAAGTGTTATGGTTAAAAAGATAAATATTGATTTGAAACATGTTAAAAATATAAATAGTGATTGGAGAGTATAAATAAGGTACTTTAAGTGAATAATTTAAGTTCATGATTAATAACTGTCATGGTGAAAAATGCTTAATGCACTGTAAATGTGTACTGGATATATTTAGGATGATTTTCAGAACGAGAAGAGAAAGTAAATTGATACTGGTGATTGAATAGAGAGTAATATTAGTGTTTTCTGCACCCTATGTGTAGATTGTTTTTTTTCTGTGGATTAGAAACAAGATTTCCGAGCCTTGGCGGTTCGGTGGCGAGCCAGAAGGACATCGACAGGGACGGAGAGGTGCACAGCGTGGCCAGCTGTGGGATCCGCTTTAACCTGGACATTCACTTACTTTCTCACAGATAAGGAACACAACACAAAATCTACCCGGGTAGTAAAAAACTGAACTGAACACACTGAAGACTTACACATTGGACACTGGACAATAAAAACAAAGGGGTATTTTATTTTATTTTATTTTTTGATTTTGTTTCTATGAAAGAGCTCTATTTTTGTTATTTTAAGTCACTAAAGAAAGCTGATGGTTATTGTGAACAATAAATGGTCAACGTTCATGCTCTCTCCTTTGATTGATTCAGGAGTCCAACTCTTACGAACCTAGAGATAGTAGGTGCAATTAGTGGGTTGTCAATCCAGACTAAGGGCGCTACACTTATAACGTTATATTATAATTGTTGCTGCTCTCTTCATAAGTGATAGTTTGATTTTGGTTTTGGTAAGGGCAGCAGTAGCAGCATCATGTCTGCTGAGGCAGCTGCAGTGTCTGCCTCCTCAGAGGAGCCGGTGTGAGCTGCTCAGATGAGAAGAAACAGAGGTTTGTATCATCTGTGTTTCTATCTATTTGAAGTAAAGTGTAAAATATCAACATAGTGTGAAACGCCAGTTTTTCCAGTGTGTCTACATCATGATGTACTTTTCAGTGTACGTGTTGTTCATCTTTTACGGAGCCTGCTTCAAGACTTGACCCTGGAAGGAGCCTTTTGGACCTGAGGCCAGGGCTGGTTTATGCCCCTGATGCAGCAGGGCCATCATGATGCTCAACTGCCATGCCATACCTACAGTCAAGCCCGAAATTATTCATACCCCTGGCAAATTTTGACTTGAAGTTACTTTTATTCAACCAGCAAGTTGTTTTTTGACCGGAAGTGACACAGGCGTCTCCAAGAAGATAAAAAGACGATGTACAAAAGGCATCATTGTGGTAAAAAAAATATTTCAGTCAACTTTTATTTACATTTGAACAAAAAGTGGCATGTCCAAAGGGGGTATGAATAATTTCGGGCTTGACTGTACCTCTGACATCTGCAGCAACATGCACCCCAGATTTACAGGAACATGCATCATTTAGAGATCAAAGGCAACTCAGTCCTGTTCAGTAGACTCCTAACATGTTTAATTAATCATTTATAATAATTTATGTTCAGAAGTTATTGTTTAGCCTATTGTTCATTAATGAGTAAACAAATATTCTTCAAAAGATGATGTGTGGATCTGCTTCATTCACTAATAACCGAATTGTGAAACACCATAAGTTTTGTGCTTTGTGGTAAACAGTATATGGCGTCAGAATTGGGACTTTTAAGATTTAGATATATCTGAGTAGAAATTAATATGAATATGACCGGATTAATATGAATATGACCGGATTTATAAATGTATATATAATTAATATAAATGTAAAAATGGGACACACAAATAAATGTATATATGTATATAAATATACATACATTTGTTAATATATTGTCGAGATTTGAGAATAAATATGCTTGACTTTGTGTGTGCAGTCTGGCAGTCTGCATTTGTGTATTCATTGTTCGCATTTGTGGATCTATTTTATGCTCTCGTGTCCATGGCGTCATTTTGACACACTCCTACCGTGCTGCAAGATCCACAAACAAATGCATGCCGATTTGAATGTGAACAAGGGCAAAGCCCTCAATTCACGGAATATCCACCAGATGGCAGTGTGCAGGCCGGGCAATGGCATTCCCTAGCAGTTCAAGACAGAGGCTTTGGCAGATCAATATGGAGTCGACAAGTAGTATGACTCGGCCATTGTCGGATAGCAAGTGATCGCCTACTGGTGACGTCATTTCCTCATATCAAAGTAAGAGCATGCAGTCTTTCTATGAGCTTTTTAAAAATGTTTATCAGCAATAAGTGACGTGCATTCATGGTTTCATGTTAATGTCATACAGTGATTATTAGTGTGTTTATTTGTTCTATGTATATTATCTAGCACACACTTTATACATTTCTGTTTGAGTATGAAAGGCATCAACATTCAGCTCTCTAAAACGGTGGCTTGGCTGCTTCTTCAGTAAGCAGTTATCAGCCACCTCATCCTTTATATTTTTCATTTATTCTTTCAGATGGGTAAAAGTCACAACGCACTTCACATCTTATTAGTAGTGTACTCTTACTAATGTAGTTCTAATGTCTATGTGTAAGCATTCATGTTGCGGGCTGGGAGAACGAACAGGGTGCAGGATTTTATACATTGCAAATATGATTAAGATGCATTGTAAATAGACCAGAAGTCATAACAATCCAACCTGTAAACCAGACATCTCTTCACAACCTTCTCTTCACAACCTTTCAATACTAGTGTAATCAGTAGAAAATTATGGGGTTTAAGATTTAGACATTTTGAGCACAGCATTTAAAATACAATTTTTATCGTTAAACAATAATAAAAATAATAATAATAATATATTTTACATTTGTATTCATTCTGTTTTATGAATAGCTGTGTTTATTTTTTATTTATTTTTTATTATTGTTTAATGATTAAAATTGTCTGAACGTTGCCCAAGTATCCTGGTGCCTTTCATACTCAAACAGAAATGTATAAAGTGTGTGCTAGATAATATACATAGAACAAATAAACACACTAATAATCACTGTATGACATTAACATGAAACCATGAATGCACGTCACTTATCGCTGATAAACATTTTTAAAAAGCTCATAGAAAGACTGCGTGCTCTTACTTTAATATGAGGAAATGACGTCACCAGTAGGCGATCACTTGCTATCCAACAATGGCCGAGTCATACTACTTGTCGACTCCATATTGATCTGCCAAAGCCTCTGTCTTGAACTGCTAGGGAATGCCATTGCCCGGCCTGCACACTGCCATCTGGTGGATATTCCGTGAATTGAGGGCTTTGCCCTTGTTCACATTCAAATCGGCCTGCATTTGTTTGTGGATCTTGCAGCACGGTAGGAGTGTGTCAAAATGACGCCATGGACACGAGAGCATAAAATAGATCCACAAATGCGAACAATGAATACACAAATGCAGACTGCCAGACTGCACACACAAAGTCAAGCATATTTATTCTCAAATCTCGACAATATATTAACAAATGTATGTATATTTATATACACATATACATTTATTTGTGTGTCCCATTTTTATATTTATATTAATTATATATACATTTATAAATCCGGTCATATTCATATTAATTTCTACTCAGATATATCTAAATCTTAAAGTCCCAATTCTGACGCCATAAACAGTACATCAATTTACATTTCACTTGTGTATGGTCAGTGATTGAATTACACTCTCTAAGCAGTAGTGGAATAAGCCAGTGTTATCTACAGTGTTACAAAGGATAATGTTGAAATGGATGAAGCATGAATATAATCTCAAATAATGTCAAGTTTATTGGTGAGCAGTATTGCAGAGTCAATTCCAGAAAACACTCATAAATACTACATTTTTTAGAGGTATACATCACCTTTCTCTTCTTGCTGTAACCATCTGGACAAAAAAAAGGTCAATTGTATCTGTATCTGTACAATCTCCACTGTCATACACATTGATGTATTACAGTTCTGTTTTAACATCTCAACTGTGGTTTACTGCCCCTTCAGTTTATAACAAACTGAAGACAATAGATCAAAAGCAAATCAAATTCAGAAATAATGACACCATGTAAGGTTTATGATCAGTAGTGACAAAGTAGCAGCATGCAAAGTGTAATTCAGTATGGTTCGTCTGCTTTTGTGGCCTGCTGTACTCAAAGCCACTGATGAGGACGTGATGAAGAGTCTGAAGAGTAGTTCTTGGTGTTATTCCTTCCATCACACAGCATCTGCCAGTCTGCCATGGTGGAGTAACTGCAGTATTGGGCATTATGACCTGAGGAATGCAAGACAAAAAATGTAACCCGTGTATAACATATTTCAGAGCTTTAATCTAAACAAACCCAACATGACAGACAATTCTCACATTTAAAAATTTCAGAATTGCTAAACTGTCAATTACAATAAACTTCTTCAGTTATAAAAACACAAGTAGTCGTCAGACCAAACTGTCTATCATCTTTATCAGAGTAACAGTCACATTATTTCATCACCAGTCCAATAGCCTGTTTATTATTTTTAGGACAAAAATATCTTACTTTACATTTAGTCAAAAGTTTCTGAAATAGCAAGGACTGGTCCAGTGAAGCATGGTTAGCATTATCATCATCATCATCATCATCTATGTACTGCCCTGACAGTATTACAACTAACATTACACAAGCAGGCCATACATATGTTCATACTCACTTCTCTCCCTTTGTGCTATAAAATATGCGGACAGACATAAAATGTGATAACACACAGCACTAGTCGTAAGCATTCCTATTCCTTCCTCTGTTACTATTTTACGATGCTTATTGCTAACGTTAGCCACATGGCTACCAGCTCAGACGTATGACGGTACCTCGCTTAGCTTAGCTTTAGCTCGTTTGTGTTAACAGCAAAACAAAACCGGGACCAGTCTGAGTAGAACTACATTATATCCAGCACTACAGGAGTTACACACAGTCCGATTATTCGTCTTTGTCTTTCTCATAGAGGAACATAAATTTATAACCATCTTACTCACTGTGGCTGCGGCTAACGCCAGTATGACACACACACACACACACACACACTTTATATTCTTTATGTTTGAATGCTAGCTCACTCCATGGCAGGATCATCCTTATGTTCCCCGGGTCCTATGTTCCCCGCTTTGTATGTGACCGGGGAACATAGGGATGATCCCGTCTGCAGTTAGCTGAGTTAGCGGCCAAGCTAGCAGCCGAATCAGCCGCCGAGTTAGCAGCCGAGCTAGCCGGGGAATATGTGTATGCTCCCCTCCATGGCTATCATGAAGCTGAGCTGCAGCTCAGGCTTCGTCCTAAGACTGTCAACTAAATGAACATGATATGCGACATAATGTCTAACGTTAGTCTAACACTAACTAAACAGATATGTGACTGTATACACATAACGTTACTTACTGGTCCAAGAGAAGAAGAGCTAGCTCCGAGTCAAAATGTATCCCTTTTTCTTCTCGCAGGGCTCTCCACCTCGGAAATGCAAGGCCAATGTTAACCCGGGTCTTATTCCTCTCTTTATCGGAGAGTTTCTTGGCAACTGAGCGTGGTCTCTTCATGGGGTTTTCCTCCGCCATGTCGCTTTCGCTAAGTCCGCAGCCGGTCCTCAGTGGTTTGATAGGGGGAGTGGCATTACGGTCCCGGCTATATAGGGGGAGTGGGTTAATGGTTCCGGTGGAGGAGAGGAGGAGGTGGCTCACATGCACTAACATGACTCATGCATAACATAGACTCTTGTCCAACCCATTGACTCTTGTCCAACCATGTTCCTTTAATCCAAACAATAGACTCTTGTCCAACCACACTCTCTTATACAACCCATAGACTTTTATTTTTAGAATGGCCCCTGTCTGTGTCCTAGGCTCCTCCCCCTACACTACCCCGATCCCACTTCCTGGAGTTCACCAGTTGTTTCACAGCTGTTGGTCAGTCAGCTTCTTCACACACAAACTTAGCTCTTTTACACTCAACAAAAACACTTTCTCTGACTCTCGCCTTCAGTTCTGATCACATATCTTATTTTCCACACTTTTCCACACAACTTAATACAGTTTTAAAAGACACTTCTCGGAGGTAACTCACATTAGTTTGATGCTAACTAAGGGTTAACTCTTTTTCACTTGTGCTCAAACCTCTTGGTATTTTGCCCAGAAACACACACACAGCTCTCAGCTCTCTCTACACACATCATTCACACAGCGGCCCGCACACAGTCATACTATTTATTACAACAGGCATTCATACACATTCATTTACACAATACTTTATATGTTTTATATTGATCAATTTAAATTCATGTGCATGGAGTAATTGTTGTTTGGCTGCAGGCTTTTGGTCAGTTTGATTTTAATTTTTCTGAATAGTACTTATAGTCCATGGTCCAGACCAGATGTCGGTACCACTCAAGGTGGCAAAGGTTACTTATCATTTTTGAAAACATCCATGTCTGTAGATAATATTTTTGTATGATAACCCTTCCTGAGTCACAGCTATATTTCAGTCATCAGCTGTTGAAGTTAACTTCCCCCTTGGAAAAGATGCATTTTAGACGTTGGTACATATCTTGGTTTAGGCTCAAATTCAGAATATTTTTCAATGTTTAAAAATATTGTGTTTAATGTAATTGTAAAGGGGATACTCTACGCTTTCATTTAAGCCCTTTTGTGAATCTTTATCACAAGTACAGTGATCACTGGAGCTCATCAAACTTTTAGTCACTCACTTTTTTCCACAATTTTTGCCTAAATCATTGACTTTTTTTTAGTCCTGTGACATCAAGGAACATCAGAGACACAAAACACTAATATAAGAATACTCACAGGACTCCAAGGATTCAAGAAATGTATAATATACCTATATTATTTTATTCTGAGACATGAATGCAGGTATATACAGGATAATTTAGAATTATTAGTTTAGAACCCTCCACCTTTACCATGTCAAAATCAATATATCAATCTATCCACTCAGAGCTGTTTTTAGAGCGCTGTGTAAGCGCTTCATTATCAAATCCATTCATAATGTTTAGAGATAGAGAGAAAACCCAAATCAATGAAACTCCAGTCCACGTTTTCACTGCTATGATGCTGACGCTCCATTGATGCACAGACACCGAGAAGCTTAAAGTAGGTCAAACACTATCACAACTAAATGTTCTGGACATTGTTAAGTTACTGAAAATCAAAATGACCATTTAATTATATGTTGGTATTGGTGTATGTGTTTATATGTAAAGGAATATTTTGTTTATTTCTGGCCTATATAGGCCAGTTCTTTTAATTTCCTGGTTCTTTTCTTTGAATGGTCCCCTGGTTTCAAGATCTGCATGAAGACTTCTTCTGCTGGGATTCTTCCTGTTTTGTAAGGTAGAGGTGAATCTCAGTGGTTTTGGCGAGCCAACCAACCAAAGGATTGATCTTTTCAATGATCTGGGGATTTATTTTATAAACTGTTGATCTCATGTGTTATTGACGCTTTATTTTTATTTATTTTTTCCTTTTGATCAAGTCAATACAACACGCATAAACTTACCTGTTGGTTTGTGAGTTCTTTATTCTGTCACACAATGCAAATTGCTAATACCCCTTTCTCCTATAGTGGGTCTAGACTTTTGATTTACTGGTCCACAAGGGAGTTAGTGCACTGATAAAATACATCTGTATCACCCAGTCTTTACCACTAACAGTAAGAGCTGAGGCTGATTACAATTAGGATTTTTTTTTTTTAAAAAGAGGTTTATAGTTTCTATATGTGATCTTATGAAGCTATCAAGGTCATGTGTTTTATTCATTTGAAAACGATTTGAAACTGAAATTCCAAACTTTGAAAAATCCATATTTAAAAAAAAAAAAAGTAATTGTTTTATTTTGAGTAAATAATTTGTTTTCATGCAAATCTTTTTCTTTTTACACTTTCACATCAAATTTTTTCCAGTTATAGAGTCCTGATATTGATTGGTTGGCATGATATTTTGAAGTCCCCCTCCTAGCAGTCTGATTGGATGCTAAACAGCCAATCAGGAAAGGAGTTGAACGTTGCAGCCCACATGTCTATGTTGCAGCCTCCCACCATACACATATATAGTAGACGTCTCATTGAGCGGGTTGGCCCGTTGCTGCAATATGTCAGCGCGTCCGCCATATTGGATGTGAACTAATACAAGTTAATGGAGTGAACTTTATCAAGCGCCTTTCTATAAAGTTAATGCCTCTCATTTATCCATTCACACACAGTAATATATTTGGGGAACAGATAGATACCAAAAACAACGTATGTAACGTTTTCTGATGATTATAAACATTAATTACTCCTATATGTTTACAGTATGTATGTATGTATGTATGTAACGTTGCTGTGATGATAAATGAATAAATATTGAATCTGTGTCTATAATAACATACAGTGGGGCAAAAAAGTATTTAGTCAGCCACCAATTGTGCAAGTTCTCCCACTTAAAAAGATGAAAGGCCTGTAATTTTCATCATAGGTATACTTCAACTATGAGAGACAAAATGAGAGAAAAAAAAAAAGACCCAGCCACATTTCATCTTCAATACCCTTGCTGATGGAAGGAGGTTTTCACTCAAAATCTCACGATACATGGCCCCATTCATTCTTTCCTTTACACGGATCAGTCGTCCTGGTCCCTTTGCAGAAAAACAGCCCCAAAGCATGATGTTTCCACTCCCATGCTTCACATGGTTGTGTGTATGTTGTTCTTTAGATGCAACTCAGCATTCTTTCTCCTCCAAACATGACAAGTTGAGTTTTTACCAAAAAGTTCTATTTTGGTTTCATCTGACCATATGACATTCTCTCAATCCTCTTCTGGATCATCCAAATGCTCTCTAGTAAACTTCAGACGGGCCTGGACATGTATTGGCTTAAGCAGGGGGACACGTCTGGCACTGCAGGATTTGAGTCCCTGGTGCCGTAGTGTGTTATTGATGGTAGCCTTTGTTACTTTGGTCCCAGCTCTCTGCAGGTCATTCACTAGGTCCCCCCGTGTGGTTCTGGGATTTTTGCTCACCGTTCTTGTGATCATTTTAACCCCACGGGGTGAGATCTTGGAGCCCCAGATCGAGGGAGATTATCAGTGGTCTTGTATGTCTTCCATTTTCTAATAATTGCTCCCACAGTTGATTTATTCATACCAAGCTGCTTATCTATTGCAGATTCAGGCTTCCCAGCCTGGTGCAGGTCTACAATTTTGTTTCTGGTGTCCTTTGACAGCTCTTTGGTCTTGGCCATAGTGGAGTTTGGAGTGTAACTGTTTGAGGTTGTGGACAGGTGTCTTTTATACTGATAATGAGTTCAAACAGGTGCCATTAATACAGGTAACGAGTGGAGGACAGAGGAGCCTCTTAAAGAAGAAGTTACAGGTCTGTGAGAGCCAGAAATCTTGCTTGTTTGTAGGTGACCAAATACTTATTTTACTGAGGAATTTACCAATTAATTCATTAAAAATTCTACAATGTGATTTCCTGGATTCGTTCCCCCCATTCTGTCTCTCATAGTTGAAGTGTACCTATGATGAAAATTACAGGCCTCTCTCATCTTTTTAAGTGGGAGAACTTGCACAATTGGTGGCTGACAAAATACTTTTTTGCCCTACCGTAAGTGGTACTGTCCTGCATCTGGGCAAACTGTCAGTGAGTGGAAGAGCACTCTCTGATAGTTTAATGTATACAGTTATTTAAAGTATTGTGTTGTGCATTCTGTTTTTTAATGTATATAGTTATTTATAGTATTTTGTTGTGTATTCTAATTTTTGATGTATATAGTTATGTAAAGTATTTTGTTGTGTATTCTGTTTTTTAATGTATATAGTTATTTAAAGTATTTTGTTGTGTAGGCTGTTTTTTTTAATGTATATAGTTATTTAAAGTTATTTAAAGTATATCGTTTTGTGTTATATTTTGGTATTACATATTTACTTTTTCAATTTTTTCAAAATGATCTCATCTTGTTTATTTGTTATTTTGCCTTGTTTCTATTTAGTGAGAGGAAAAAAAACTAACAACAAAAAAACACAAAACAAACAAAAACAACAACAACACAACTCAGCCATCCTTGGGTGGAAGATTCCAGGTGCAAATCCTGGCAAGAGTGTGTCACTCATAGCTTAAATTGATATTTTTTTTACTTTAAAACAAGTTGAAGTGTAAAATGGAGAATATAGACTATAGTACTACTAATATTTGTCCACCAGGGGGCACTGTGCTATTGTAAAACGAGGAGTTTATATCCTTCCTCTAGTGTTAGGGTCGGCACCAACCCGTTTTTAGGTTTTAAATGCATAAAAGTAATTTGTTAATTGCATCAAGACTTTTTGACTTTGTCAGAAACTTCTATTTAAACAAAATAAAATTTAAAAAATCAGTTTTACTAAATTATAAAATGCTCTGGTGAAAATGATGACCTTTGTGTTGTTAGGGTCAGTTTCGACCCAGTTATAATATAAGATCATAAAACAACAATAAGTGCTAAAACTGAAATCATAAACACACTATCAGCCAACAGTCCACAGCCAGCTCTTCTTCCAACCACTTGAGCTACAATTAAGGGCTTCTCTCTTTGCCTGTTTGACCAAACAAACAAAGACGGACATGTCCAGAGGCCTGAGGCCTGTACTATGAATGTATTAAAGGCTCTTAATTTGAAGCTAGCCTGAATCCTTACCTCAAAAACAACGAAGCTGGATTAACATACCCAGGATATCTCTCCGTTACCTGGGTTGACTTACCAAGACATTCGCAATCTAGGATAAGCGGTACTACGAAGCTGGTTATCAACTCGGTAATTGAACCCAGGGTTTTCCAATCTGGATCACTGCGCGCTCACATAAAGGGGAGGTGTTTGCAGTGTCTGACCAATCACTAACATGGAGAAACTCTGCAGAGCAGCCTACTTTACCATGGAGGAGCAGACAATTATTCTTCAAAAATATGAAGAATTCAAACACATCATCCAGGCCAAAAGCAACACTGATGCTGCAGCAAAAGCCAGGAAGGAGTGCTGGCAGAAAATCGCCGACTCTGTTAATGTGTAAATTCATGAGATCATACAATATTAATTTATTGGACAATTTTAGCGGACAGCACTCTGATCATTCAATGTCACTTTATTACAGCACAGACGTTTCGGGCAGAGCGCTTCCTTTCATAGCGACATTAAGTTAGTTTAATATTCAACATTCAAAATACAAACCTATTATGCTTCAACCATTTGAGTGAATGATGTCAAACCAACTGTATAACATACAGACTAATATCCTTCATGTGCCACAAGGCTGATTTTACAAATATATCTTTTCGTCAATTTTTTACAATTACAATAAATAAATACAGTTATTATGCTCCCTGACCCTTTGATCTCAGGATGTCAAACCAACTGTATAATAGCTTATACATAATAATGTCCCTCATGTGCCTCAAGGATTATTTTTTCTCTCTCTACGAAACTGTTTATCAACTTGGTAGTTGAACCCAGGGTTTTCCAATCTGTATCTCTGCGCGCTCACATAAAGGGGAGGTGTTTGCAGCGTTTGACCAATCGCAAACAAGGAGAAACTCTGCAGAGCAGCCTACTTTACCATGGAGGAGCAGACAATTATTCTTCAAAAATATGAAGAATTCCATCACATCATCCAGGCCAAAAGCAACACTGTTGCCGCAGCAAAAGCCAGGAAGGAATGCTGGCAGAAAATAGCTGACTCTGTTAATGCGTAAATTTGTGAGATTATAGCTACAATATTAGTAAATTGGACAATTGAAAACGGACAGCACTCTCATCACACAATGTCACTTTATTACGGCACAGACGTTTCGGGCAGAGCGCTTCCTCAGTGCCCTTCCTTTTGTTGCAACATTAAATTAGTTTAATATTCAACATTCAAAATACAAACCTATTTTGCGCTTCGACCATTTGAGTGAATGATGTCAAACCATATATGTCAAATCATGTGCCTCAGGACTGTTTATTTAATATATATTTTGGCCAATTAAAAAATTGCATCTATCCCTAAAAACTCTTTCTCTCCTAAGCGTTCCTCTCGCGATCTGCGCACCAATGTTGACAGGATCTTCCAAGAATGGGCAGGCCATTTTCTAAGAGAACTGATTGGTCAGGAGGTGGTGCTTTTATACTCATTGATCACTTATCCAGAACATAACCTGCTCTGGAGCAGGTTAGCCGTTCAGCATAAGTTACCATGGTGATTTACCCCGGTAAGAAGTGAACCAGCATCGCAGGACGGAAAACCCAGGGTTAACCCTGAAGTTACCTCGATAAGAGAAAATCCAGCTTCGTAGTACAGGTCAATAAGGCCAATTCAGTTTAGTATTGGCCACCTGCACTTGCCAGCGAATGACCAGGAGATGGCCAATGGTTGTGTTTTACAACATCCTCGATGTGTCTGCATACAATGCATTTGTGTTGTGGACCCACATTCACCAAGGGTGGAACTCAACCAAAAAAACAAGCGGAGAATGTTTCTTGAGGAGCTAGGAAGTTCCCTTGTCAAGGCACACATGGAGCAAAGGGAACGGGTGCCGCGAGACCCAGCTGCTGCCGCCTTGGTCAGACAGCAGCAGAGCTCACCAAGCACTCCGTCCATGCCCACAGCAACATGAAGAGCATCAGCGCCAGCATCCTCCTCAGCCAGCCACAGCCACAACACCAGTGGGACCACCTGATTCTAAAAGAAAGAGGTGTTAGGTCTGCCCTAGCAATAAGGACAGAAAGACAAACACATTGTGCTTCACCTGCAAAAAATATCTTGCAAAGAACACACTAAAAGTGTCTCTTTTTGCCACACATGCATCTAAAAATACATAAATACACATGCATGGTCTTGCACACAGAGTTTTTATGGTACTAGTACTTGATTTCTGTTGGTTTAATTTGCTTGATTGGTTGTTGTGTTTGACCTTGCAAATCTACATTTTGTAATATTGCTAGTTCTGCTTTTCATTTTGTATTTGTTTTTAACTTGTTTTTGCTTTTTTCTTGAAGTAAATGTATATGGGTCGAAATTTACCCGTAACACCATAGATGTTATTATAGTTAATAAAAATGTTTTTTTTCTTTTTTGAACATTTAAGAGATGTGTTCTAATACCCATCTGTAATAATCAGGTAATATAACAACCTTGTATTTATTTATATAATTCTCTTGAGGTTAATTTAACTATTTTTTTATATTGAAAACGAGGGGTATGCTGTCAAGAGAAAGGCCAAGGGGCCCACTAAAAAAATATTAAAACCAATATTTTCATGGATAAGGAAGCCTAACAAGGTAAACAAGGGGTAAGAAAAACATTTGATGATAAATAATTGTTTTTACTGTATTTTATGGCTGATTTAAGACACGGGTCAAAACCGACCCGTTATCATAAGAGATGGCACCAGAAAGTTAACATAGGAGGAAGGATATATTTATATATATATTTCTGCTATTGTATTATTCTTTTAAATGATGTTACATTAAACATTTACATATTTTACTCATATGAACAGAGGGGGCAATATTTTGGGCACTGAGATAAAACCCTGGCACTGAGCCATGATAATGTATGTCATTTAATTGTAGTTTTCGAATGGAGGAATTCTTGAAGTATGTGTATATGTTATTAATAGTGGTGACACATGCATTCTGCTGTTGGTGATGCAGTCATCCACAGCGCTGGTTATGGTCATTGCTACCACCTCACCCATGTGACTGACAGTCTCATGGTGACTGCGCACTGTTCAGGTTTGGACACCTGGCAGACTGTAAGAGGTTTATCAGGTTGAAAGAAATGATAAAACAGTTGCCACATGTGTTTTTCTACAATGCAATGGGAAGCAGGATTTATTCTTTAATCTTGCATCTAGTTTACTGACTCACTCAAGAGTCAGGGGCTATTTCTTGACCTTTGGGTGAGTTCTAGGCTTAAATTGGGCTACTTTTTATAGTAGTAGTTGGCAACACTGACCTAGGGTCAGTTCAAAATTCATGGTTCCTCTCCAGTTCATGATTATGTAATGCAAATCTTAACACAGGCACGCATGCACACACGCACGCACACGCACACACACACAAACACACCACATCTGATTGGACAAGAGAAGCACTGTAACATTATGGTAATGAGATAGAGTTTGATTAAATGCCAAATCCAGAGGTTCTACACAGATGCACAGTGAATAAGGACATCCATCAACACTGATGCATTGACTAACTTGAGGCACATGGTATGATACTTAATTTCATTTATGTTGTGCACATGCTGAAGTAAATATGGAAGTCTTTAGTTTTGTCAATATAATTAATTATTATTAGAAAACTGAATTTCAGGAATCCAGAAGCATGGAACCAGAATCGACTGACAACAGTATCTATGTCGTTAATGGCATGCATCCTTGCTATGAATCACATAATACATCTTACATATTTGCAAGCAACCCTTCAATAATATGTCTATTGTTATATATTTTCCTTGGGTCGTTGTCTGTTGTGACAATATGTGGAAACCTTCTTGTAATAATCTCTGTCATTTACTTCAAACAGCTCCACATCCCTACTAACTACCTCATCCTCTCTCTGGCTGTGGCTGACCTGCTTGTTGGTCTTTTAGTCTTTCCTTTCAGCATGGCCTTCACTGTAACTTCATGTTGGTATTATGAAGGTTTATTATGTAAAGTACGAGGCAGCTTTGATGTCACACTAAGTACAGCCTCTATTTTGAATTTATGTTGTATTTCTATTGACAGATATTATGCAGTGTGTCAGCCTCTCTCTTATAAACGTAGAATAAATGATTGTGTTACTGGTGTAATGATCTTTGTGAGCTGGGGTGTTTCTGCAATGATTGGAATTGGCATTATAATTGCAGGATTCAATCAAGGAAAATGTGAAGAAAGTTGTTTAATTGATGCTCTAATATCAACCACTCTGGCATGTATTTTTTCCTTTTATATCCCAGTGATCATAATGCTCTGCATCTACCTGAAGATTCTTCTTGTAGCACAGAGACAGGCACGCAGCATCCAGAGCACAAAGTATGGATCAACAGTCAGTAAAATGGAGAGAAAGGCCACCAAAACACTTGCTGTAGTTATGGGAGTTTTTATTTTATGTTGGACTCCCTATTTTCTTTGTATCATCTTTCAGCCTGTAACACATGATCAAACTCCAATTGCTGTGGTAGAAACACTTAACTGGCTTACATTGTCTAATTCCATGCTCAATCCATTTATTTATGCTTTCTTTTACAGCTGGTTTAGATCTGCCTTTAAATTGATCATTTCTGGAAAAATATTTCAAGGTGATTATACCAACTCAAAACTCCATTGATGAATTCTTATAATACATATCATTTCAATTTTACAATATGATAAAGGTTGAAAAAAATTTCATCATTTAAGCAGCACTTCAATAAAAATGTAAAACACTTATTTCAACAAAATAACACAGGCAGATAACAGACAAGATTGGACAAGATAAAATGATTTATGAAAGTAGTTCATTTTTACCAGCCTTACTCAGACAGGACATTTAATTTTATCGTTCAGTGTATTTTCAAATATTATCTTAAGTCTTTTTGCCTAAACCTTTTTAATGACAGAAAGTCCCTGCTTCAGAGTCTCAGATCACTGTCTAACAAGGAATGACAAATGTTAAGTTTGTCGATAATCAAATGCCCATGATAAATCCTTTGTAATCACACTGCAATGTAAGAGATATGGGGTCATAATCCTTATTTATTGAAAGAAATTTAAAAACTATAAAGTTTAACCAAAGCTAATATGTTTGAGTTAGTCAAATCAAGTTAGTAACTAAAAATTTAGAATTTAGAATTTAGTCCTCAGAACAAAATTCTTTGGCCAAATGTAATAATATATTTTTGCACAGAACGAATACTGTGGATTTTGACCTTCCTGTCTCATACTGTAGTTGTGCTTGGAATGGATCCTTTCCTGGCCAGGACAGGGGGGACAAATAACTCATAGGTACATATGAGCATATGTGTCCTTTTTAAGATAGTTTTCAAAAAATCTAAAGCTATTCCTTAAAAAATGTGTGTCAAATTGCTGAGGAAATAAAATAATAATGAAAACAGCTTAAAACCACATCTCTTGTCTCTTTCTTCACTGGGAAAACATTATCCATGAATATCTACATACAGAGATGCCTCAGGCCCTGTTCACCTCTACTTGTCTAGTTAGATTGTTGTGAAAATAGTAAGTGGTACATAGCAACATAAAACATTCAAATATAGAAATAATATATATATAAATATATATATGTAGACTGCAGAGTCTAGTCATTGTCTGTGCCAAAAATACATTTTATTGACCTGGGGCGATAACTTACATACTCTTAGAAATACATTATCTGTAATTAGCGCATTAGCGCAGGAAAGGGTTGCTGCAGGGACTACAGCCCCCCTCGTCAGAACGTCAGCTCCCCCAGCACAGTTTTATACATCTGGCTCTGATGCACGTACATAGCAACATTTTGGTCAGACAAAATACTTTTCCACATCGTAGTTATTTCACCAGGGACTAGAATTGTCTTGATGCACTTTTCCATTCAAAACATTCTATACTACATCTCAGGAGTCTGATTAATCTACCTACTAAACTCAGTCATGGTTTAACTCTATAATAGACCTACAACTACACAGATACATTGTGGGAAACAGTGCTAATGTTATAGGTCCCAGAGACGCGGGACCACAGTAACAAATAGTCAGCTGCAGCACGCCAGTTGTTTAAGTTAGTCTCACTAGTGTCACCGCCTGGCTCAACCGGCAAACAACGATCATTGCAAAAATACACATAATTTGTGGGCAGCTGCATAGTTTAAGAAATATAGCTTAACTTAACCATAGCTCATTAACAGTATACGTGTTCTGTACTGACCGGTTCTTGAGGTATCTTCCCCAGCCAGCCAATCATACTCCACCTTGCAATCCAGCAACCCCGGCGTCTGGAGAAGCATTTAAGAGTGACAAAGAGGGATATAAAATGCCAGAGAGGTTACACAGTACAGTACAGCAGCTTAAGAACAAGGTACTCTGGATAAAGCATCGACCACAATATTTTCAGATCCTTTAATGTGGAGGATATCCAAACAATAAGACTGCAAAAACAAAACCCACCGCATCAGCCTGTGGTTTGGGCCATGCACAGAATGTAGAAAAGTTATCGGGTTGTGGTCTGTGTAGACCACCAGAGGAACAGAACCAGTGTCAACATAGACTTCGAAAATGTTGTAATGCCCAAATAAGTGCAAGCGTCTCCTTCTCAGTAACAGAATAGTTGAGCTGAAAAGAGTTCAACTTTATCGAGTAGAACCTCATGGGCCGTTCAATATGGATTACGATTTGTGTCTTTATTACATGCGAGAAAATAAATGATCTGAGAGGGAAAAAAACTGAGAGAAAAAGTTATCACACTGATACCAAAAAAGCATTTTTATGAGAGAAAAAAAATATTTGAGAGAAAAAGTGTTCATACCAATAGCAAAAAATAATAATATTTGAGACTAAAAAAAGTTTTGAGAGAAAAAATATAAATTTGAAATTTGCAAAATTTTTTCTGAGATACTTTTTTTTAACTCTCAAATATATATATTTTTACTATCAGTGTGAAAACATTTTCTCTCTCAAAAAAAGTGTTTCTCTCAAAACGTTTTTCTTCTCTCTCTGAAAACCTAAGTCTTTGCTCTCGAAGCAATTTCTTTCTGCTCTCGCTGTGAAAATAATGTCATGGGTGGGGCTACATTCCTATTGGCTAGTCGGGTGAGAATCGTTTTGGGAGTCGAATTGAATCATTACACCATTGTCGATTCACTGGCATAGATGCGCTGCCTTAGTTGTACACAGATAATCCAATGTTTGGGTACGATGATGACAACACACATGAGCTAATCGCTGATTAGCCATCATGCTAGGTAAACTTGCAAACTCACCTGGTTTATACTATTTTTAAAACAAATGCCAAATGAATATGTTGATTTAGATCAGGGGTGTCAAACTCTGGCCCGTGGGCCAAATATGGCCCGCAGTGTAATTATATTTGGCCCGTGAGGCAATACCAAATGACTGCTAGAGCTGGCCCGCCGGTATTATACAGCGCATGTACCGCTAATACTACAAATCCCAGAATGCTCTGCTCGTGTTTTGGTGCGTCAATCCTGGCGGGTCCTCTGTTGACAGTACATGCTGCTAGTGCTACTGGCACCGTGCTACCCATCCCAAAAATGGCAGAAAGAAAGGCAGAAAAAAGGAGCTTTCTGGACAGGTGGGAGGCAGAATATCTGTTTACATATGTAAAAGACAGACCTGTTTGTCTTGTATGTGGAGCCAACGTGGCTACAACCAAAGAGTACAACATTAGAAGACACCATGAAACGAAACACCATGACAAGTACAAGGACATGGACATGACTCAAAGGTGCCAGAAAGTAGAGGAGATGAAAAGAAGTTTGGTTTCACAACAGACTATGTTCAAAAAAGTAATATCACAACGTGAGGCTGCTGTAAAGGCGAGTTTTATTGTGGCAGCAGAGATCGCAAAATCAGCCCGGCCCTTCAATGAGGGAGTTTGTGAAAAAGTGCATGATGAGTTTGTGACGTTGTGTGCCCAGAGAAAAAGCAAGTATTTTCAAATGTGAGCCTGAGCAGAAACACAGTAGCTGATCGCACATGTGATCTTGCCACCAATCTATATGACCAGCTGATGGAAAAGGGAAAAGATTTTGTTGCATTCTCCCTTGCTGTGGATGAGATGTGCGATGTGCGGTCAAAAGAGTGGACTGGTGGGCAGGGTACGGGAGAAGATGCGGGAGGAGAACTGTGCGGGTGAGCTAACTGTTTATCACTGCATTATACATCAAGAAGCACTGTGTGGCAAAGCCCTAAAGATGGAACATGTTGACCACAGTAACACGAATAGTTAACTTTATAAGAGAGAAAAAGGTCTAAATCACCGCCAGTTCAAGTCTCTTTTGGAGGAGTGTGGTTCGGAATATGCAGACGTGCCTTATCACACAGAGGTGAGATGGTTAAGCCGAGGAAAAATACTGAACAGATGTTTCGAGCTCCATGAGGAAATATGTCAGTTTCTTGAAAGTAAAGGGAAAAACACAGCAGAGCTCCGGGAGCAAAAGTTTCTGTGTGAGCTGACTTTTATGTGTGACATTACGAGCCATCTCGATGCACTGAACCTGCAGCTTCAGCTGGCCTTGACCTACCACCTTTCCAAGATAGGTCACAGTGGCTCTGGCAAACTCACACTTGGCCAGATTTACTGTCAAGTTGGCCCAGACCAACCTGTCAAAAAGAGCACCTATACACTGGACATGTTCTTCCCAGGTGTCAGAATACACCACAACGTCATCTAGGTACACTGCACAACCATTAAATGTTGAAACAACCCGATTCATTAGCCGTTGGAATGTTGCAGGAGCATTCCTCAAACCAAATGGCATTACAGTGTATGAATACAAGCCAGAAGGAGTTATGAAGGCTGAAATGTCCCTTGCCCTTTTGGTGAGCAGGACTTGCCAGTACCCTTTGAGAAGATCAAATTTGCTCACAAATGTGGCTGAACCTACCATATCAATGCAATCTTCCCTACGAGGAAGTGGATACAGATCAGATTTAGTGATACTGTTCACCTCACGATAGTCAGTGCAGGGCCTCAAACTAGCATCTGCCTTTTTGACTAGGAGGCATGGGGAGGCCCAATTTGAAGGCTCAGCAATGCCATTATCCAACATGTACTGTACTTCAGCCTCCAACTGTCTCCTTTTCTCATCTGACTAGGGTTGCAAAATTCCGGGAATTTTCAAACTTGGAAACTTTCCATGGGAATTAACGGGAATTAACGGGAATTAATGGGAATTAACGGGAATAAACCGGGAATTTACTAAACTGAAGGTATGTTCTTATTAGGGAACTTAAATATAGTTGTGTAAAATAATATTTTAGCATAATCCTGACTAAAACAACCAGATATTATGCAGTACAGTTGAATATCTATGCTATCTGAGACCACGCCCCCTACATGCACTGTGCATTCCTCCATCACATGCACAGATGATTTCTACAATTCTAGACCACACTTTTGAGCCCAGAGCACACAACTTGAAGCCAGACTTTTGAGCCTGTGGTTTTGATGACATTATATGGTAATATATATTTAGGGATATTTTTATGTGTAAGTGCTATATTTAGCCTTATGGTGGAAAAAATAAAACTGGTCAAAACCAAATAAACCACAATTTATACAGCAAATATCACTTTAACAGACAGGAGTGGAACTTTGATGTTACTAGTTATATCATTTGCACCTAAGTAAATAACAGTAACTAATAGTTTTAAAAACATCTTGTATATTTTGGATTTTATGAGTTGTATCTCCACCAGGATACATTGGACACATCCCTGTCGTTGATGTGTAGCTTCACAGACACATTGTTGTATTTTTTCAGAGTTGTGTGTGAAACCATTAAGAATAATAACATTTAGTTGTTTTTTTAATATTAAATTATAAATTATTGTATAATTTAATATAACTTCAACAGCTCGGGGACAACAAGCGACATTGTGCACCTTTTTTCATCGTCAATTTAAAATAATGTTCTGTTTTTTAATGAAGGGGTGGAATTTTTTTATCCAATTAATCAATCAAATGATGATACCTTTCCACTAAATGACCCTCAGTTGCCATAAATTCCCATAAAATTCCCATAAATTCCCATTTAATTCCCATAATTCCCTTTATTCCCATGGAAAGTTTCCAATTTGGAATATTTTCAAAATTCCGCAGCTTAACTTCCCATTGAAATTTACCAGAAACTTTCCGGAAATTTACCGGAAATTTTCCACTCCTTTGCAACCCTACATCTGACATACGATAAAATTGAAGCTTGATAAGCGCAGTTTCAGGAGCGGGAACACACACCAATTACACCCCTTCCGGCTCCTATATAAACAGACCTAACAGCTTCCCCCTCGTTCACTCTCGCTTTCGAGTTTCACGTGCAGGCAGTCTCAGTCAAGCTTTCATGGTCATCCCAGAAACAGATCGTACTTCCCGCATTGCATCAACAAAACTTGAACAAATGCTACGATTACTACTCCAAGAGTGAACTCACCACGGATCACGAACTGCAGATCAACCCGTCCGACTTGACTGAAGATTCGTGGGAAACCGGTTCTCCTCTCGTCACACAGCAGCAGACCGCAGCCAAACGCCCCGCGGGGCACACGCCGGTCTCGCAGGCACATGCCGGCCCCGCAGGCACACGCCGGCCTCGCAGGCTCTTCAACCCACACTCCCCTGATGTGACTCTCCCGGTAGATCTCCGGCTTCCTCTCCTCCACTAGCGAGGGCAAAAAGCTGGGAAGCAACGCACAAAGCCGCTGGAGCAGCAGCTTCAACTCTCCCCTCCTCAGCCGCTTCAACAGTCCAGATAACTCTCCACCACACCGGACTCGCACTCTCCGTCCGGCCGCCTTTACATCCACAAACGGACCCCGACATCAGCGACCGAACTGCCAACGATTCCTGCATAGGATGCATTCCCTGTCAACCTCAGCCACATTAAACTAAAGCTTCATTGTTTACTCAGCATCAACAACAGCAACCGGCGCTCCCGCCGTCCGGGTTTTCATCTAAGCCAATCACCGCCCGGTTCGGCACGCGTGACGCCACAGAGCCCCGTAGCCCCATGGCCACAGCGCCCCCCGGCAGGGGCCAGGTAGTATTGCGCTACTAATTCTACTCAGACTTGTCAGTATTATCGTTTTGGTGTCATAAAAGAAAAAAGAAGAAATTAAATTCAATTAAATTAAATTAAATAAATAAAAGTGGCTCCCGAGCAGCAGTCCACAAACCAGTGGGTGACGTCACATTGTTACGTCCATTTCTTCTATACAGTCTATGGCATTATACCAACGGCATCAGTCCTGCATCATACGTTATCCATCTCCACTACTTTGTAGTAAAGATTCATAATTAATTTAAAGTTACTTCCACATTGTCTTTTTCATATACCAGCTGGAAGCTTCTCGCGCAGCTACTCTAACGTCACTTTGCCACTGCACACCGTTACACGTGCTTGAACATTACAAACACCAGGTTGCACGTTGCCAGTATATCAAGTCAATCGTCATTTTAGGCATCATCTGCCATTAAACGCATCATATTGCACGTTACTAACACAGTTATCACAATACTAACCGAAATCACTCCGTATCTTCCACGTTAAAAGCTGGATCGCAAGCTACTAACACAATTCATCACAAATACAACTAACCTGAAATTGCTTCTATATTGTCTGAGTCATTAACCCCCTGCCGTCTCCTCACTCCAACCGCAGCGCCGCTCCTAGACAGGGACATCAGGCACCGGGATGCCTGCGACCATGCTGTTTTTCTAAATCCAACAGCAGCACTTCGCTTAGTCGTCTACATCAGGCACCGGGATGCCTGCGACCTATGCGGTTTTCTTTACTCCAGCCACAGCATTTCGTTTAGACAGGGACATCAGGCACCGGGATGCCTGCGACCCATGCGTTTTTCTTTACTCCAGCCACAGTGTTCTGCTTAGACGGAACATCAGACACAGTGATAACAGCAACCATGCCATTTCCTCACTACGACCGCAGCGCTTTGTTTAGACAGGGACATCAGGCACCGGGATGCCTGCGACCATGCTGTTTTCTAAATCCAACAGCAGCACTTCGCTTAGTCGTGTACATCAGGCACCGGGATGCCTGCGACCTATGCGGTTTTCTTTACTGCAGCCACAGCATTTCGTTTAGACAGGGACATCAGGCACCGGGATGCCTGCGACCCATGCAGTTTTCTTTACTCCAGCCACAGCATTTCATTTTTCATTTTAGACAGCATTTCGTTTAGACAGGGACATCAGGCACCGGGATGCCTGCGACCCATGTGGTTTCCTAACTCCAACCAGTGTTCCGCTTAGACGGGAACATCGGGCACAGTGATACAGGCAACCATGGCGTTTCCTCACTACGACCCCAGCACTTCGCTTAGACAGGGACATCAGGCACCGGGATGTCTGCGACCATGCTGTTTTCTAAATCCAACAGCAGCACTTCACTTAGTCGTGTACTTCAGGCATCGAGATGCCTGCGACCGATGCTGTTTCCTTAAATCCAACAGCAGCGCAGCGCTTGTTTAGACAGGGACATCAGGCACCGGGATGCCTACGACCCATCCTATTTACTTAAATCTAACAGCAGCACTTTGCTTAGTTATGGACCCATGCTGTTTATTTGTCCAACCACAGCACTTCGTTCCAACGGGAACATCGGGCACCGAGATGCCTACAACCCTTGCTGTCCCTTCATTCCAATCACAGCACTCGGCTTAGGCCAGAACATCAGCACCAGGATGCCAATGACCCCTGCTGTTTTTCACTACATCTGCACCACTTCAATTCGGCCAGGACGTTTGATGTTAGTGACCCCGCCGTTTACTCAACCCAACCTTGGCTCGCCTAGTTCGACAGCAGGCAGCTTTTATCGTGGACATCCTGCTCTAGTTGCCACAAAAGCCTGCTCTAGTCAAGGCTCCTGGCACCGAGAGCTGCCAACACTCTGCTTCAACCGGAACATCTGCCCCCGGGCTTCCAGCGCCCTGCTGTCTCATCATCAAGGTACCAGGATAACCCATATTTGACTACACTGATCCCTGCAGCTCATTTCTCCCGGGCAGTGACACCGGGATGTCATTGCCCCCAAGTGCTACTCCCGCAACTTCATCAGACAGAATGATGCATCGTTCTCCGCCAAATGGCCAGCTGAGACCACCCCCTTTCACACGTTTAACGTAAACTACCTGTCGTTCTCTCTCGTCACTTCGACCATTTCATTCAACGACCCTTTCATATTTTTAACGTAACCTACACTTTGTCCTATCTCATCACTTCTACCATTTCATTATCAATGCCGCTGTCACACGTTCAAAGTAACATATATGTCGTCCTATTTCACCACCATAACTATTTCATTATCGACGCTCTTAGAGCCACCTGCGGCCTATCGTATCGTCCTGTCGCTTCTGTCTTCCTTGTCACGGAACCAATCCTGTCTCGCCGAGCTTCGCTTGTGGTTCCATCTCCTCTCTAGCTGGAACGGTATCTCCTTCTTTTATGATGATCAGCTACTAACTCCCTTGACATCCAGCTACACTGATGCCACTCCTTCTGCTGATTTTGGGGGTTTCTACAACGGTAGATGGTTATGATCAGAATGGCCCCCAGAACTCATGGACAATTGCCAAGTCGCTTCCTCCGCCTTCGAAATCTACCCCCGTAGTAGCCACCGCTGTTCTATGGGGACACGAATAGTCTAGTTAATCCATTCTTATACACTATGATAATCTCAGTCGTTGAAATCATTAACCAAGGTCACTCCAGCTCCTTTTCTTTTTTAGAACTTGTTTATTATTTTCATTCATCAAGTGCAGTCACACAGTATGTCACAAAGATATTACAGTAAGATGCCACAGGTAAGTCTACCGAAGGGTTAACAGTCCATAGATATCTTCCACCCTAATCATAATGTAAGGCAAGATGTTTATCCTAGCAGTATCACCTACCTACATATTACATTTGGTTTCACATTGCAGATGACCATTGTCTTTTAAAAACAAAAAAAAACAAAAACAAAAATAATAATAAAATAAACAAATTAATAAAATACTAATAACAGAAGAGAGCGAGACAGAACATAGGGAGATATAAATAAATAATAATATTCTGCATATCATTCATATCAAGTGAAAATGTAAGACAATGGGTGACCATTTATTTAGGAATACATCTGCTTTCAGTTGTAACAATGCTGTTGTATGCTCCATGTTGTAAACGTCCTGGATTCTATCCCTCCATTGTGTAATTGTTGGAGGGTGAGGCTTCAGCCACGAGGCTGTGATTACTTTATTCGCTATTAAAAGAAGGACTCTCAGCAAATATGCTTGGCTATGCTCTTCAAGATCAGCAGGCAGTACCCCCAGCACAAAGTATGATGGTTCAAGAGGTAAATCTATACAGAGACATTTTCTTATTTCTTCTTGTACATGTTGCCAGTAGTCTAATACCTTTGGGCAGTCCCAAAATATATGCGTGTGGTCTCCCACCAGGCCACAACCTCTCCAGCAACAATCTAAGGTGTTGCTCCATTTTGATGTTATAGATGGAGTTCTAAAGTATCTCATTTTAATTTTCCATCCAAATTCCTTCCAGTTTGGACTGCTGGTTGCCCTATGTCCTTGACTACATGACATCTCCCACTGCTCATCTGTGATTATTGTATTCATTTCTAGTTCCCATTTTTGTTTAATATCTAGGTTATTTTCTTTAAGCTCTTCCTGCAATATCTTGTAAATATGTGATATAAACTTTGTCTTCACTATTCCTTTAGTTATTGATATAAAGAAATGTTCTATTTTTGTTGGCAGGGAGCAGAGTGCCTCCCATTCCTGGTGCTTTTGTAAATAGTGCCTAATTTGTAAATACCTAAAAAAGTCCTGTCTTGGTAAATCATATTTCTCTTTAAGCTGTTCGAATGATTTTAGGACTGGACCGTCAAACAGCTGATCCAAAACCACCAAACCCCTCTCCTTCCATTTTAGGAATCCCTTGTCCAGCCTAGCCGGAGAGAACTCACAATTGTTTGCTATCATGATAGCTCTGGAGATGGTCATAGGAAGTTGTAGTTTTTTCCTCACAATTGACCATATTTTTAAGGTATTTTTACTCCATACATTAACAATCTTCTTTTTCCCCCATATATCTTGGTTTAAGAATGGAATTGAATTTAATGGCAAATTTGGGCATTCACTCTGCTCCATTCCAACCCAAACAGTGTCCGTGTCTTGGGATATCCAAGCAACCATTGATCTGAGTTGGGCTGCCCAATAGTATTTTTTCAGGTTAGTCAAGTCCAGGCCTCCATTGTCTTTTGGACAGAGTAGTCTTTTAAATTTAAGTCTGGGTCGCTTGCTTTGCCAAATAAACCGAGACAGCCATTTATCCAATATAGTAAAGGTGGAAGCAGGAACATAGATAGGTAATGATTGAAAGAGAAAAAGCAGCCTAGGTAAAATGTTCATTCTTATAGTTTCTATTCTGCCTATCAGGGATAGTGGTAAGATTTCCCATCTTGTAAGGTCTGCTTTTATGTGGTCCATCAATTTCCCATAGTTGGCTTTAAATAATTTTGATAGGTCCGCTGTTATAATAATTCCCAGATATCTAAACTCTTGCGACCAGCGGAAATTAAGCCTTCCTGACAATTGAACTGGCCAATGTCCAACTAACATCATTGCCTCTGATTTTGATTGGTTGATTTGGTAACCAGAGAGTTCTCCATATTTCTTTAAGGTGTCTATCAGTGCAGGAACAGAGAGGACTGGATCACTTATATAAGTGAGGATATCGTCTCCATAAAGAGAAATCTTGTGCTCCTTACTACCCATGTCCATAATGCCTTTTATTTCCTCATTTTGTCTTATAGACGCTGCCAGGGGTTCAATGTTTATAGCAAAGAGCAGGGGGCTAAGGCAGTCCCCTTGCCTCACCCCCCTTTGTAGATCAAAAAATTCAGAACAGCATCCATTTACTCTGACACGTGATTTTGGATTTCTGTAGATAACCCTGACCCAATTTACAAACTCTGGGTGGAATCCCATGAAGAGTAGCGTTCTGTACAAAAAGTCCCACTTTACAGTGTCAAATGCTTTCTGTGCGTCAAAACTTATTAACATTGATGTTTGCTTGTTTCTTTTAGCACAAGTAATGATGTTCAGAGTTCTCCTTATATTGTTGGCACCTTGCCTGTTAGGGATGAACCCTGTTTGGTCTGGGTTAATCAAAGTAGTAATGTGTCTCTGAACTCTATGTGCTAAAATACTTGTCAATAATTTTTGATCATTGCATATCAAGCTAATGGGTCTGTATCCCTCACAGAGTGTTGGGTCTTTCCCCTCTTTATGAATCACGGATATAATGGCCTGTGACCATGTGTCCGGAGGGTTGTTCTGAGATAAGGAGTATCTAAATACCTTAGTTAGTATGGGCGCTAAGTCACATATGAAGCATTTATAGAATTCTCCCGGAAGTCCATCGACTCCTGGAGATTTGTTGCTTTTTAATCTTTTTATGGCATCTTTTATTTCTGTTTCTGTAATTGGTGTTATCATCTGTTTTGAGACTTCCTCCGATAATGTGGGGAGATTTAAACCGGTGAGGAAGTTTTCAGTATTTTCTCCTAATGTTTGTAAACTGGGTTCTTTGTATAAATTTTGGTAGAATGATGCAAAGGTATCTGCTATGTCTTTGGGTTGAGATACTGTTTTATGCAGTGCAGGGTGACAAACCTTGGAGACAGTACGATTGGCCTGAGCTTTACGAAGTTGGAAGGCTAGAAGGCGACTAGCTCTATTCCCCATCTCGTAATATCTCTGTCTAGAAAATCTTAAAGCCCCTTCTGCTTTGTATGACAAGAGTTTGTCCAAAGCTTTTCTGACCTCCTTAAGTTCTGTAGCAATGTTACTAGTTCTTGTGATTTTGTGTTGTGTCTCTAAAAGCTTTATTTTCTCTTCCAAATGTGATTGTTCCTTGAGTCGCTGTCTCTTAATTTTTGATGATATCTGTATGAATTTTCCTCTCATAACTGCTTTTGCTCCCTCCCACAAAATTGAAGGATCAACTTCACCATTGTCATTGATCTCAAAATATTCTTTTAGAGTTTTACTTAACTCTTCTACTGTCTCAGAATTATTCAGCAGTGATACATTTAACCTCCAGTATCTGAAAAAAGAGTGCTTACATAGGTCTATTCTCAGCACAATGGGAGCATGATCACTTAGAGTTATAGGTTCAATCAAACAATCTGTTACTTTATATATGTATTGTTGGGGGAGACAGAAAAAGTCAATCCTAGAATAGCTATTGTGCACATTTGAGAAAAAACTAAAATCTTTTCCTTTTGGGTTTTTAGCTCTCCATGGGTCCGTAAGACCCAGTTCAGACATAAAGTTGTTCAAGGTTTTTGTTTTGGGGCACTGAGGTCCCTTTTCTATGGGTATCCTATCCAGTTTTCCATCCTGCACTGCATTGAAGTCCCCTCCTATTATTAAAATCCCTTTTGAATTGCCCGCAATGATATTAGCGATGTCTCTAAGGAACGTTGGGTCATATTCGTTTGGAGCATATACGTTCAATATAGACACCTCTGTCCCTCCAATAGTCCCAACAACCATGACATACCGACCTGATTTATCCTGTATCACCTTCTCTGTACTAAAGGCCAGATTTCTGTTAATTAAAATAGCCACCCCTCTTTTTTTCCCATTTGATGCACTGTACTCTAAACTGACCCAGTCCCTTCTTAATTTTAAATGTTCACTCTCTGGTAAATGGGTTTCCTGTAATAGTGCAATTGAGCATTGCATTTTTTTTAACTGACAGAATATTTTCTTCCTTTTGATAGGATGGTTTAATCCATGGACATTATAACTCACTATAGTCAGATTATCCATGTGGATAACAATATCCTATAATTTTATCCTTTAAAGTTAACATGAAATTTCTAATTGTAGATCCATACCCATGTTTACAAAGCACCTTATGTGACTGCTTAACTGTAAAAATTGCATACAACGTCCACCATTGTGGAGAATAAGAACACACAAATAGAACAAGAGAAAAACAAACTTCCAAAAACCCGACTGTTTTAACAAGCATAAAATCAGTCTGAACAAGGACGGAGAGTTGTGACCAGTCTCTCCGGGGATAAGCACACGGTGCTGTTGCAACTATAGTCTGCGCTGATGAGTCGCCTATGAGATGGCCTATTGCCAACACTGAGGGAAAAGAAAGAAAAGAAAAAAACAAAAACAAACCCTCCATTGAGGAGAAACCATCATTCCTTATTGAGTAACTTTAAATTGTGAAACTAGCCAAACACAATATTAAAATATATCGCGTCATGTCCACTTTTTTTTTTTTTTTTTTTCATTTTAAATCACTACTCACTGATCAGTTTCGTTTGTTCATCAACGGGCTCCATAAACAATGCTCTTCAGATCTGCGTTAGTCATTAGATTAGCTCTGTTGGATGTTGAAGCCGCAGTCCAGTTATTCTCCAGAAGTTCTGCGTCTCCCGTTCGTCCAGGTGAACCTGGATACCCAGTTCTCCGAGTGTTGTGGCCGCGTCTGCAAGGGTCGCGAAGGTCTTCGTTCCGGATTCCAGGTGAATTTTCAGCTTGGCAGGGAATGGTGACTGAGCTTTGATGTTCTTTTCTTGAAGCAGTTTCATCACGTCTCTTACTTGTTTTCGTTTCTTCTGGACGTCTGATGTGTAGTCCTGGTCAAAGAAAATCTTCTGTCCCTTGTATGACACTCCTCCGCGATGCTTCCATGCTTTCTGGATTACCATATCTCTGATTCTGTAGTCCAGAAATCTAACGATGATGGACCGCGGGGGACCCGCTGAGTCTTTCGGTCTCATAGTCAGTGAACGGTGTGCCCTCACTATATTTAAATTGGGCTCCTCTGGTAGTGATAATGAGGTTAGAATGAGGTCATTTATGAAACTCAGCATGTCTCCGTGGGTGTCCTCATCTTCTTTCACCCCATATATGCGAATGTTATTCCGTCTTGCTCTGGACTCTAGATCCTCACATTTTGCTGACAGGCTAGCATCTCTTTGTAGCAAGTAATGAAGGGCTCGTTCATTTCTTTGCGTTTTATCTTCTGCATCACTCTGCCTCTGCTCGTATTCAGCCGCTCGTTGTTCCAATTTTGTCGTTCTTTCATCCACTTCAGCAAGTGCAGATTCTACTCTTGCTAAGGAGTTTTTAGTTTCTTTAGAGGCTTCGGCATGTTCTTTCCGTAGTGTGCGCAGCTCAGCTAGCACTGTCGCCATGCTCTCTTCTTCCGTGTCCTTTGGGTTCTGTTGTTCGTCTTTTTTCGGTGGTTTTCCCTTCTTCTCTGTGTCTTTTCGACTGCTGGCCATTGCGGTAGATTATTGCGAGTAGTTCGTGCAGAAAATAAAAAGTTTAATTGAGGTTTGGCTAGTTTTTAAAAGTTCTCCTCAGGGAGCTTAAGAATCAGGCTGCTGCCCCAGCCATGACGTCACAGGAAGTCCCCTCCAGCTCCTTTTCAATCATGCCATTCATGCGTCGCTCACGTGGCACTCCATCACTAACCAATATATCCTCCGCGCCGCTCACGTCCCAGGCCACCATAATACCATCGCTGACTTTCTCTCATTTTATGTTCCAGAAGTTCAGAAACTTGGCTCCGCACGCCAAACCGCTGCCGACTCCAGTTCCTCCATATCACCTATGCTCATTCTGCCATGAACATGAAACACCTACTATCAAATCCTACCTCAGCGGTACTAGTTTTTCTCTAAACTAATCACAGGTAATCCCAGCCCAGCCATAAACCATCCCCAAGTAAGTCACTTCTCGCTGGTCTCGTCAGCCAAGAACCAGCCAAACGGCTTTCTCTTACCGCCAAACTGCTGTCCACTTGCTTACACACCATTTGGTGAGGATACCAAACTCCTCACATCGCCCTGACCCTCAAAGCGAGGTTCATATTCCATATTTCATATAGCATCTTCAGTTTCCTTGGATGCTCAGAATTCACTGTGTCACCATCACACTTCGACCCGTGCCGTCTTGCTCGTTTCTTGGACTGTCAATATTAACGCTCATTAACGTATCACCGCTATATCTGCTCAGACTCAACGATCTAAGATCCGCACGAGCACGTCTCAAATAATTGGAGGTTTTTGGGGGTTCGTCACTGCCCGGGCGCAGCGGCGGATCCTTCGTCCGACCTCCCCACACCGCATCAAGAATCACCGTATCAAGAATCGTTCCGCATCAAGAATACACAATTCATTCAAATTCTGTCAATAAATCTGTTAAAACGTATCTCGTTGGTGATGTGTTCCTTGCTCGTGAACCGCTGCTTGATGGGCTCAGCAACTCCAACATCTATGTTGTGCTCAATTAAGTGTGTTTGGGTTGGGGTATCAGAAAACAGTGATAGATAGCTGTTAATTAGTTTAGTCAACTCCTCACTTTTAGCCACATGTAAGTGGCCGACAAGGATATTCAGATCTTGTAATGTCTCTGAATTTTTCAACCGGCCCCGCAACAACCCATCATCAGGAGCAATATCCACCCTTTCCTCCTCAACTACTACTGGTTCAGACATGGAAGATGTCAAAACAGGGCCAGACACCAGCACTGGCTTGGCTGGGGAGCTCTTCTGCAGTGGAGACACAGACTCACAAGTGTGATATGGCTTCAGAAGGTTAACATGACACAGCTTTGGAGATTTTCTACGGCCAGGAGTCTCAATCAAATAGTTAAGATCAGAGACTTGCCGCACAACAGAAAAAGGACTGCTGTACTTGGCTTGAAAAGGGGAATCTACAAGAGGCAGAAGAGTAAGTACACGGTCACCTGAGCCTCAGCCCGTTGGTCATATTGTTTCTTCATCTTGCCCTGTGACTTCTGCAACTTTTGCTTAGCCAGCTCACCTACCCTGTACAATTTTAGTCTGAAACCACTGACATAATCCTTAAGATTTGGAGGTGGATCCTCTGGCAAACAACCATCTTGCAAAACTGCAAGTGGGCCATGCACTTTATGGCCAGACACCAGCTCATTCGGGCTGAATCCAGTACTTTCCTGGATAACTTCGCAAGCTGCTAACAGCAACCAGGGCAGCCCACCCCCCCAGTCATCCGACAGTTCGGTACAATAAGCACGCAGCAGTGATTTCAACGTTTGGTTGAAACGTTCAAGTGCACCCTGACTTTGTGCATGGTAGGCTGTTGATTTGTTGTGCTTAATGTCTAACTGTTTAAGCACCTGAGCAAACAGATGGGATGTGAAGTTGGAACCTTGGGCAGACTGTATGATTTTGGGGATGCCAAATACTGAAATTAACTGGGTCAAAGCTCCAACCACTGCTTTTGCTGCGAAGTGGATAAGCAGCAGGATACCTGGTAACCTGACACATTACAGTCAGCAAATATGTGTGTCCAGATTTGGACCGAGGCAGGGCTCCCACACAATCAATGATCAGATGCTCAAATGGCTGTCCAGTGGCGGGAATGGGCTGTAGTGGAGCAACAACCTGATTTAGCTTGCCCGTGAGCTGACAGGTATGACATGTCTTAATAAAAAGGGCAACGTCTCTCTTTAAGCGTGGCCAGGAAAAATGTTGCAATATATGACTGTAGGTTTTATAGACGCCAAGATGAAGTGCCACGTCACCATGTGACGTCTGGAGCACTTTACTGCGACAGTTCATAGGGACAACAACTAGGAATATTGACTCTCCTACTGATGCATCACCATGTGACAGCCACTTCCGAACCAATAGACCATTTAGGAGGAAATCGAACTGGGCAGTATCCCTCACCTCTGATGCTGGCACAACTCTGTCAAACAGCTCCTTTAAAGAGGAATCAGCCTTCTGTTCTGCCACTAGCTCAGCCTGAGAACCTGCTAACTGGTCAACTAGCAAAGAACCTGGCAACTCCAAACACTCTGGCTCCACCATCCTTTGTGCATCACGGCTGGCCGCACGGGTGATGGCACAGGCTGGGTAAATGTCACCCAAGGGCAGTGGTGTCACAGAGGGCGCAACTACAGTGGGGAACGTAGGGGCCTTCACTACATTAGGCTAACCATCGGCCCACACCTTGTCACCAGCCAAATCATTCCCAAAAATCATATGCAAACCCTCAACAAGCAACTGGGAACGAATACCCACTGACACCTCCCCTGAACAAGACCACAGTTAAGAACCAACCAATGCAATGGGACAGAGAATGGAACCATACCCATCCCCAGTGTGATTACACATCCACCAGTATCAGTCCTGGATGAAAATGGTAACACAGCCTCAAGAATGAAAGAATCTAGTGCTCCAGTATCTCTTAGGATTTTAATGGGAACCTGCACCCCACCTCCTACCAAAGAGACCCACCCATCTGAGATGAAAGCAGAGCAGTCAACCTGAGAAGCTACCGGCTCAGTACAAGCCTGCACTTGACCTAACGCCCTGTTCTCAGATGTTATAACTGGAGCAGCCATAACAGCAAGTTTCACCTGACCAGAGACAGAATTTTTCAGTTGTTCCAGTACCACCAGGTTGCAGAGATCATCAAAGGTATCAACTTCAGATGCTGCACACCAGCGGTTAAACTGGGAAGTCAAATCACGGGCCAATTCAGTGTAGGTCTGATTATCCAGCCTTTTCCTAGATCTGAAATGCTGGCGATATGCCTCTGGCACAAGTTCATATACTTTTTAACACCGCTGCCTTCACTGTGTCATAAACCCTACTTTCTGATACACTTAAAGCACAGTAGGCCTTCTGAAACTTTCCAGTCAGAACACACTGCAGCAGCATTGTTCTGTCTGAGTCCGGCCATCTCGAGCATCTGCTATCCTCTCAAACAGAGAAAAAAATGAATCTGGATCAGACTCACTAAACCTGGGAAGCAGGCGGAGATTATTAACCAGGTCACACTCAGAAGACTTGCCCCCTGAGGCCTCAAAACTATCAGCTCTGCCCATATCTGAAAGTTTACCCTCCTTTACCAGCTGTAATTGATACTGTTGGACTTCCAACTTTGCACACTCAGTTTTATGCTTGATCGTTTCCAACTCTACTTCCTTTTCAAATTTCAACCTCTCCAACTCTAACTGCTGTTTTAACTGCAACTGCAGCAGCTCCTTCTGTTGTTCGAATGTTAGAGTTCCAGGATTAGGCACTGCACTGGTCACTGGACTGCTAATTGGCTGCCAGCCCAAGACTCCAGCCTCAAACAAACCATCCCTTAAGCATGCATACACACTCTCTTTTAACTTCCTATCTGAAATGTCAACTTCATAGTGCTCTGCTATCCTGAGAAGCTGTTCTTTTGTGCACTGCTCCAGCAAAGCCTGTGAAGGATCCTGGATGAAACTCTCCACAAGGGAAGCCATCCTCAAAACAATCAGCCTAACAAGTTACAAATCTTTCCTGGGACACACAGAAAACCCAAACCTGAGGTAACAGGTGAACAGGAGCCTCACCCCTACACTGACATTAACTACAACCATTAAAACTAGCTAACTAACTCTTCCCTAGTCTTCGTGCAGTTAATGGTGGGGGGTACTTATGCACGCTAAACCAGCGGTGTGAAGAAAGTAACCAGAAAACTGGCCACCCTCTCACAACCACGGAGATGCTCCCGAGCTAAAAGCTCTACCCACCATCGCCGCCGCCTAAAGAGATCACCACGAGCCCCCTAGAGGAACCCGCTGCCAAACCTTTTTTTTTTTTTTTTTTTAATCATTTTTTTTATTGGAGACCAGCATTTCACAAGTATCAATACAAGATACAGAGTTATTCCATAGCTGTTTCCACCCTTTTCTTTACAAGGAAGATTAAACAAAGAACCAGAAAAAGAAGAACATTCCCCAAGAACAATGAGGGAGAGGAAAAAATATAAAAATAAGAAAAAATTAAATAAAAGTAATCAAATAAGTAAAAATAAATACAAAAAGAATTAATTAGTAGATGAAGATAAATACATACAAAAATAAAAATAATAAGAAAAGAAAAAATAAATATATATATATCAATACAGATATATAACAAAACAAAATATAAGGGAGGCGAAAGAGACAGATTAATAATAATAGAACAAAAAATAAATAAATAAGCAAAGGATGCTCAGTGTGCTCACTAAGAAATTAGATAAAAATAAAAAATTGGATGCATCAAATCGATTCAGTTGGGTTCCAGAGAGGTGAGGGTGTTAACATATGTTATGAGAGGTTGCCATCTTTTACAAAAGTTGGCAGCTGAGCCTCTTAGGGAATATTTAATTTTTTCCAAAGACAGAAAAGACATTAAATCACTTAACCAAGAAGTAACAGGGGGAGCATTTGGGCTTTTCCAATGTAATAGTATACGTCTGCGGGCTATGAGCAAGGCAAAAGCAACAACATCAGAGTTTTTCTTAGTGAGATTAGTTGGAATACGAGGTACCCCAAAGATAGCAGTGGGCAGGGTTCTAATATGGTATTGAGGTCTTTGCTTAACAATTTAAAAAAACAAGACCAATAATTGATTAATTTGGGACAAGAAAAAAACATATGAACATGGTCTGCTGGAGATAAACCACATCTGTCACAGATATCATTTGTGCCTGGAAATAGCCTCCTGAGTCTGTTTTTTGTTAAATGAATTTTATGGAGAACCTTGAATTGGATTAAATTAAGACGGGCACAAGAACATGTGGAATTAACCCTGAACAGTGCCTTTCTCCATCACTCATCTGTCAACTCAAAGCCAAGCTCCCTTTCCCAACTATCCCTGACCCTCCCAGGTGAGGACATATTCGAAGATGATATGAGGTCAGATAATACTGAAATCTTACTACGAGCCTCAGAGAGTACCTGAGTGATAAGAGATCCTGTTGGAGCTTGAGGGAAAGATTTAAAGTGTGTGCAAGCATAATTCCGTGCAAGTATCGAAACATATGAGATTGGGGCAAATTATATTTAACACGGAGATCATTAAATGTAACAAATAAGCCCTCCGAATATAAATCTGAAAATTGAACCAGACCTCTCTCTCTCCACAAAGTGAAGGCTGTGTCTGTATTGGAGGGGGGGAAGAAATGGTTGTTGCAAGTCGGACTTAATGGGATGGGTGTTGAAAGTTTGAAGTGTTGCCTGAATTGTTTCCAAATTTTCAAAAAGGAAAGTACAATTGGGTTTTTAATGTAGCTAGGACAATGAGAAGCTAGAGGGGCACAAACCAAAGCTGCCAGAGATGAGGGATGGTAAGAAGCATCTTCCATTATACACCGCGTTCCAAATTATTATGCAAATGATATTTTTCTCAGATTTTCCTAAATAGTCAATGAGAATGACAGTCAGTATAATTTTCAAGTCATCAACCGTTAGAGTATAATTCAAATTTTATTGAACAAACATCCCAATGATAACAGTATTTTTTTCAAAAATAAAAAACTCAAAATGCACTGTTCCAAATTATTATGCACAACACAGTTTCAAAACATTTTATAGGTTGTAAAGAACTGAAAATGGTCATTTGTTGAATTTACAGCATTAGGAGGTCATAATTACTGAAATCAAAATCTATTTCAATAAAAAAAACATCTTAACAGGCCAAGTTACATGTTAACATAGGACCCCTTCTGTGATATCACCTTCACAATTCTTGCATCCATTGAACTTGTGAGTTTCTGGACAGTTTCTGCTTGAATGTCTTTGCAGGATGTCAGAATAGCCTCCCAGAGCAGCTGTTTGGATGTGAACTGACTCCCACCCTCATAGATCTTTTGCTTGAGGATGCTCCAAAGGTTCTCAATAGGGTTGAGGTCTGGGGAGGATGGGGACAACCCCATGAGTTTCTCTCCTTTTATGCCCATAGCAGCCAGTGACACAGAGGTATTCTTTGCAGCATGAGATGGTGCATTGTCATGCATGAAGATGATTTTGCTACGGAAGGCACAGTTCTTCTTTTTGTACCATGGAAGAAAGTGGTCAGTCAGAAACTCTTCCAACTTTGCCGAGGTCATTTTCACACCTTCAGGGACCCTAAAGGGGCCCACCCGCTCTCTCCCCATGATTCCGGCCCAAAACATGACTCCCCCACCTCCTTGTTGACGTCGTAGCCTTGTTGGGACATGGTGGCCATTCACCAACCATCCACTACTCCATCCATCTGGACCTTCCAGGGTTGCACGGCACTCATCAGTAAACAAGACTGTTTGAAAATTAGTCTTCATGTATTTCTGGGCCCACTGCAACAGTTTCTGCTTGTGAGCATTGGTTAAGGGTGGCCGAATAGTAGGTTTTTGCACAACTGCAAGCCTCTGGAGGATCCTACACCTTGAGGTTCGTGGGACTCCAGAGGCATCAGCAGCTTCGAATACCTGTTTGCTGCTTCATGATGGCATTTTAGCAGCTGCTCTCTTGATCCGATGATTCAAGCAGAAACTGTCCAGAAACTCACAAGTTCAATGGATGCAAGAATTGTGAAGGTGATATCACAGAAGGGGTCCTATGTTAACATGTAACTTGGCCTGTTAAGATGCTTTTTTTATTGAAATAGATTTTGATTTCAGTAATTATGACCTCCTAATGCTGCAAATTCAACAAATGACCATTTTCAGTTCTTTACAACCTATAAAATGTTTTGAAACTGTGTTGTGCATAATAATTTGGAACAGTGCATTTTGAGTTTTTTATTTTTGAAAAAAATACTGTTATCATTGGGACGTTTGTTCAATAAAATTTGAATTATACTCTAACGGTTGATGACTTGAAAATTAGACTGACTCTCATTCTCATTGACTATTTAGGAAAATCTGAGAAAAATATCATTTGCATAATAATTTGGAACGCGGTGTACACCAGTCCAAGTTGGGAGAATTACACCAGGCATGGATTTTTGAAGATTGGCAGCCCAATGGTAAAATAATAAGTTAGGCAGTGCAAGGCCCCCAGCTGATTTGCTTCTTTGGAGTGTTGTTCGACGTGCTCTTGGGTTCTTACCAGCCCAAATAAATTTTTAGATAATTTTGTCTAACATTTGTAAATGATTTGGATAAAAAAATTGGAAGACACTGGAGAAGAAACAAAAATCTCGGAAGAATATTCATTTTAATAGAATTAATTCTACCTATCAAAGAGAGAGGGAGAGAGTCCCAGCGCGCCAGATCAGTCTTAATTTCCATAACCAACTTTGAAAAATTATTTTTGTATAGTAAGGGGAGGAAATGAGAAATACTGATACCTAAATATCGAAAGCTATTATGAGCTAATCAAAATGGTAGTGCATCTGATGGGATCTGTTTAGCTGCCATGTTTACTGAAAAGTAAACATGATGATCCGAAAGTTGTCAAGACTTGTAAAATATTATCCACACAGCTAACTGGGTCCGTGACATATAGCAACAGGTCATCAGCATAGAGAGATACTCGATGTTCCAGTCCAGTTCTAAAAAATACCAGTAAAACATGAAGATTTGAGAGCAATGGAGAGAGGCTCTATTGCTATGGCAAAAAGCAGGGGAGACATTTATGGCGTCATTTCATTGCCAAATACTGCGCGCATAAAAACCATAATCAGCGCGCATAAAGACCACTCTCTGCGTGCTCGCCATCAATCTCTGCGCGCTCACGGTCTCTGTGTACACGCTCGCGGTCATTCTCTGCGCTTGCGGCCACTCTCTGCGCGCTCGCTGTCACTCTCTGTGCCTTGGACTCGCTCGCCTTTGCTGAGTTTTGGCACAAAGGGGGCGGGCATTGAATAGGCGGCCCCGCAACCCCCTTTCCTTTCTGATTGATCACTACTGAACTAACTAATTGTTCACTATTGAACAGTTTGGGAGTAATTGTGATAGTTAGTATCCTGCAACTCTCCCTGTCATAACAGTCCACATGGAGTAATATTAATATATGAATAGGACTACCATAAGCAGTCGTAACAACACATTAGGCCTAATGGCTAACAGCAGGGAGGCTGTTTAACCCCGACCTGTATATACCGGGTGCAACTTCTGGAAGCAAAATATTACTCACGGTTCGCTTCCATAGCAACTATGGGAACTATGAAAGTCCAGTCGCTGTTTTGCTAACCCATGTGCTTTGACTTCTACGAAGCCGATTGTGGTGGAGGAAGAGAGCCACCATTCTCCCTTATAGCAAGTCAGTAAACTATCACATTTAAATTTAAATATCTGTCTGTTCCTCAACTTACCTCTTTTTTCTCTGACATCTTGACCCGCCCTACTCTGTGTCGGATTGGCTCTGACCTGGAGACAGTAGTGACCAATCAGAAAGGAGGGGGGTTTGCGGGGCCGTCTATTCAATGCCCGCCCCCTTTGTGCCAAAACTCAGCAAAGGCGAGCGAGTCCAAGGCACAGAGAGTGACAGCGAGCGCGCAGAGAGTGGCCGCGAGCGCGCAGAGAATGACCGCGAGCATGTACACAGAGACCGTGAGCGCGCAGAGAGTGACGGCAAGCGCGCAGACAGTGGTCTTTATGCGCGCTTATTATGGTTTTTATGCGCGCGGTATTTGGCACTGAAATGATGCCATAGACATTGGGCAACCTTGGCGGGTCCCTCTTGATAGAGGGAGATATTCAGACCTTTGAAAGTAAGTTTTCACACAAGCAGAAGGGGCAGCGTATAAAAGTTGTATCCAAGAAACAAATTTAGACCCAAAGCCAAATTTCCCCAAAACAGAAAACAAGTAATCCCATTCAGCCCGATCGAAGGCTTTCTCCGCATCTAAAGATATGACCATTTCAGCAGTTTGGGACATGTTAGGAGATAACACAATATTCAAAAGTCTTCTAATGTTAGATGAAAGTTGACGACCTCTAACAAACCCTGTTTGATCCAAGGAAATTATATCTGATAGACAAGGATCCAAACAGCTTGCTAGTACTTTGGCTAGAAGTTTTACGTCTGAATTTAATAAACTTATCGGTCTCCAGCTGCTGCATTCATCTAGGTTCTTGCCTTTTTTGGGAATGAGTGAAATTGAAGCCTGATTTAAAGTTGGAGGTAGAGAGCCCTGCTTCAGTGAATCATTAAACATGTCTAATAACAAAGGAGCAAGTTGGTGGGAAAACGTTTTATAAAAGTCAACCGGAAAACCATCTGGCCCTGGAGCTTTGTTATTTTGCATTAATTTAAGACAAGAAATTAATTCTTCCAACTGTATAGGTTTTTCCAACTCCTCTTTAATATGAGGATCTATAGTAGGTATATCTATGTTATCCAGAAAGTTATCCATTGTGGTCTTATTTGGAGGAGGTTCAGACTGATACAGGTTAGAATAATAGGAAGTGAAGGTGGAGTTTATTTCAACTGCGTTGGTAGTTAGGGAGTGAGAGGAGTCATAAATTTGTGATATGAAATTTGAGGCTGACTGACATTTAAGTTGGAGGGCGAGGAGACAACTGGCTTTATCACCATATTGGTCCATCTTAAAAGGTACTCTGCTTTATCCGTAGAGAGAAGGTCATAGTCAGATTGTAATTTGACCCTTTTAGCATATAAAAAACCCCTCAGTCTTGTTATTCTCAAGGAAAACACACTTTTTTTTAAAATATAATCACAGAACTCATCTTTAGCAAGCAACCCTGTATTAAACCTCCATTGTTTTGTAGTGTTAGATGAGAGTGCTAAATCTAAAATGTGAGCAGCGTGATCAGAAATAACGATAGCAGAGTATTCATTAGATTTCACAGCAGGTAGAAGAGCCCTGTCTATAAAAAAAATAGTCGATGCAGGAATAAGTTTGGTGTACTTTGGAGAAATAAGAAAATTCTTTTGAGAATTGGTGGAGCAAGCGCCAAGCATCTATGCAGCCCAATTGGCTCATAATGGATGATAACGTCTTCGACATGGCAGAGGGTATAAGTACTTTTGGGTGGGATCGGTCAAGTTTGGGGTCTATTACTAGGTTCAGGTCTCCCCCTAGAATGAGACGATGAGTATCCAAGATGGGAATTTTTGAAAAAAGAGAAGTCATAAAATTTGGGCTGTCCCAATTAGGGGCATAAACATTAACCAGTACAACCAAAGTTTGATATAATGTGCCACTCACTATATCATAACGCCCATGGGGGTCAAATATAATCTGATCAGGGGAGAACTGGATACGTTAATAAGAATAGCAGCACCCCTGGATTTACTATTGAAGGCTGAATGGAATATTTGCCCAACCCATGGTTTGCGCATTCTGCAATGATCACTTATACACAAATGGGTCTCCTGAAGGAAAGCAATGTCAGTGTTGAGACCCTTGAGGTGTGAAAACACTTTGGATCGCTTTATTGGGCCCCCAAGTCCGCGAACATTCCAACTTACAAACCGAATATTAGACCCACTCGGTCATCTCTGGGAGATACTTGGGTTAACCATTACTCACTTGCGAGTGATAAAATGCATAAATGTTAATAAGAATGGTAGGAAATAAATGGGCATCCTGGTTAAGAACCAAGTGAGCATTACAGTAACATCCAGATAAAGTTGACTTTAAGACAGAAACACAAAAAACCTCCCAGTAAATAAAGAAAAAACACACATTTCTCCAAAAACACATTGGCCAGTATTTAGACTGTAAGCCATCCAACAAGTTGCTTCCTAAGCTCGTCATAACAGAACAAGACGAGTCGCAGGACTGGAGTATACACAACCGGTTTACCATGCAGTAGGTTCTGCCTCCTGATGAACCAAAATATACGTCATATGAAAATTTGTAACAGTTACTTATGAAAACCATCTGGAGTGAAAGACGGGACCAGTATTTGCACCAGACTGGACATATAATCCTCCAGCTAAAGTGTGCAGGTAAAGATAAGATAAATTACTTCTTTAAAATATCTGAGTGAATAAAAGAGAGAAAATAAAAATAAAAAATACACTGAAATAAGTAGTTTCAGGCCATAAACTGGTGGCTTCAAACCGTTGGCCTATATAAAGTAAAGTGAGCTATGGATTTTAATATCCACACGTCAGGAAATTATAGTGTTTCCTAGACACACAGAAAAAAAAGCCATATGTGGAGTAAAGCAAAAGCAAATCACAGTTCTCTATCAACTGGAGATGAGATAGAGTAATATGTGGTACCACTGATCATAGTGTCTGTACTGTTCTCCCTGTGTGTTGTTTGCTTTTGAATACGTTGACACAGTTCAACAGTCAGTTAAACTCAGGTACTCTCCGAACCAGGATCGGAGCGTCTTGCTCCCTTTATTTCCTTAGCTAGAATACCACGAGTGAAACTGCAAAAATAAAAAACAATACAAAACCTCAGCGACACGCTGCAAAGAAAACCAACAAACACCAATAAACAATAATAACACTTAAAGAATAGCTAAAAAACGACACGGCGCAAAAGAGCCGTTTACCCTAACAGATACATTGTTGCTAAGCAACGCTCACTTTACACTTTCTTTCTATGACTTTATATCAGTTCACAAATTACTTTTGACTTAAGTTATATAATAAACATTACACATTAGAATACTAAACTCACCAACCTGTCATCACATATTATACATCATTTCAAATCAACAAACTTACAGCCATTGCCTTCGTGAGCATGACGAGGATGACTCAAATTGACCAGCCGTCCTTCTTAACTGCTGGTTGCTACGTTACTCTAGCCTTCAAAATAAAACTCCAGAGTGTGCGTCTTAAGAAGAATTTCTTACCGTTAAATCATATTTAATACATTCATTCTGAGAGCAGAACAGTGTCCATTTTAACAGTGTAGTCGCACCTTACCTTGCGAGAGTTTAGCAAAAAGTGAAATAAAAATAATGGTCCCAAAAGAAGTCACATACATCGGTGAGCGGGGTAGATCATGCCGAACCGTATCTCTTTCTTAAACAGCAAGGATTTCACGTGGTCGAAAGCAGCTCGCCTTTTCGCCACTGCAGCGCTGAAGTCCTCGTAGAACTTGATGTTATGACCCTGATAAGTCATACTGCGGTGTGCCTTTGCCCATAGTAAAACTCTCTCTTTATCGATATAGCGGTGAAAGCGCACTATCACGGGGCGGGATCCTTGACGAGGTCTGGGTCCGAGACTGCGATGGGCCCGGTCTAGTTCTGGTGTGGAGTTTGATTGAGCCTCTGCAGCCACTTCCTTGAATAAGTCTGCCATGAATTGTCTCGGATTATTCCCTTCAATGTCTTCAGGAAGCCCAATCACTCTTAGATTCTGTCGCTTTGAGTGAGACACCAAGTCCTCCACGGCAGCTTGGAGAGCACCGTGCTCTTCTGTCACCAAGGTAAGCTTGGAGCGCAGCTCAACTACTTCTTGCTCTAGGCTAGTGATGTTATCCGAATGAGTTGAGAGGGCCTTTTCCATCTCCGAGATTGTAGAGGTGTGTTTAGCCATGGTGGTGGTAATGGACTCAAGAGCTGAATTAATCGGGGCAAGGGCCACGTTCAGAGAGGCGGTGAGCTCCGCAGTGGTGCTTTTCCTGGATTTTTCCAGTTCGATGATGAGCATTTCCAAAGTGAAGGGGGGGTGGGGGCGGTGCTGACGCCATGTTGCTAGCTTCCCGAACAGAGATGGGGAGAGTCTGTTGTTGTGCCTGGTTTTTCCGAGTTTGTTTGCTCATTTATGTGTAGGTTCAGCGCGACGTTAATTAGAACAGGTAGTTACACTGAAAATAAACTTGAAACAATGACGAAATTAGGCAAGGCAAGGCAAGGCAGTTTTATTTATATAGCGCATTTCATACACAATGGCAACTCAATGTGCTTTACATAAAACAGAAACATTAAAACATACAATTAACCCCCTCCCCACCCCCCATAATAAAAACAAAGTACAGAAAAATAGAAAGACATACATAAAATGCTAGAATTGAGCATTAAATATAAGATTCATAAAATGATAAATTGGCTTTAAAATCAAAATTAATACAATTTCCCAAAATTATACGGAGGTGTGCCCCACACGTCTGTCCTCTACATCGTCAAACCGGAAGTCCACCCGCTGCCAAACCTAACAGGGGAAGGAACTCCTGCTCAAACAGGCACGAACATACCCCAGATAGGGCCCACCGCAAAGTCCTAGTCAAGTCAGTCACATTCACAACAAACAGAGACGGACCAAATAACTCTCCCAAATCTCCTACAACCTTCTCTTACAGGAAGTAACCAGCACTAACAACCTGACATTTCCCCTCCCAGAACAGTTGGTGAATAACCACAGCACAGTCAGCTAGTAGTACACTCCAACCAGGCAAACCAAAGACCATTGTCTGCAATAGGAGGAAACACCAACCAACCTAAACCGGGCCAATTTAGCAGTACAGATCAAATTTAAGCTAATTTAATCTCATACTGGATCCCGGATGAGCCCCCACTTGAGAGAGAGAGAGAGAGAGAGAGACTAGGCTGGCATTTATCACCTTGTTAGAGGCCTAGCCAGGTGTCAGCACCTTGCCCTAACAACCCTCCCTGACTATCACCTCCTGCAGGAAGTAATCAACTGCATGATGGCGAGCAGAAAGGGAGGGGTCGTAACAAGAGTAACTGCTTGTTCATCATATACAACCTCCTGGACAACTGTCAGATATTCTGCATGGAAGGTGGCAACCATATAGCTAGCTAACGTTAGACAGTGATTGATATACCGTTTGAAAGTGTTTCACCTAGTTTTGTGTAAAATAGTCTTTGTATGGTTGTTGCACTACACGTTTAGCTACACTGCATGTGTAGCTTGCAAACACAGCTACACAGGGCTTATTCTAAATATTTTTTACCATCTAGCCAAGATCTGACAAGTTAAATTGTAGGTCTAGGACTAACTCTTACATTAGCAACCCACTAATATGTGTGTGCCTGTATTGTCATGGTAATTATTTTTTCTTTTAAATCAAACCCCAGAAAACGTTGAACATCCTTACGTGTGGATGGAGTAGGTCACTCCATCACCGCCTTGACTTTCTCGGAGTCCATCTTAATCTGTCCCTCCCCAATGATATAACCCAGAAAGGAAACAGAACTCTTGTGGAACTCACACTTTTCAGCTTTCACAAACAGTTGATTTTCTAGAAGTCTCTGGAGAATCTGTTGTACAGCTTGCACATGAGAGGTCAGATCTGGAGAAAATATCAGAATATCATCTAGGTAAACATACACACATCTGTTTAACATATCCCTCAACACATCATTCACCAAAGCCTGAAACACAGCAGGTGCATTAGTTAGACCAAATGGCATCACCAAATACTCATAATGTCCGATGGGAGTGTTAAAAGCAGTTTTCCACTCGTCCCCTTCTCTAATTCTCACCAAATGGTATGCATTGCGGATGTCTAGTTTAGTGAAAACCATAGCTCCCTGGAGCTGATCGAGTGCTGAGGAGATCAGTGGGAGTGGGTATCTGTTCTTTACCGTAATGGTATTCAGACCTGTGTAATCTATGCTGGGACGGAGTGACTTGTCCTTCTTTTCAACAAAAAAGAATCCTGCCCCTGCTGGTGATGAAGAAGGTCTGATCATTCCAGCCTTAAGAGCAGTGTTTATGTAATCATCCATCGCTTGATGCTCAGGGGTGGACAGGGAGTATAACCGCCCCTTAGGAATGGGGGCACCTGCGAGAAGGTCTATGGCACAGTCATGGGGAGGGAGAGGATTTGCCCTGGATTTACTAAATACCTCTTTATGAGTAAGATAGCATTCTGGCACCCCTGAGAGATCTGGATAATCTGTATCAGTGTCCACTCCTGAAGCACATTCAGTAGCACTGGGCGTGGTTGAAGCAGGGAAGCAGTTCTGCCTGCAGCCCTCCCCCCAGCTCAGCACTCTGCTGGTGGCCCAGTCCATATGAGGGTTATGCTGTTTTAGCCATGGAATACCTAGGATTAATTGGTGATGAGAAGAGTGATACAGGTGAAACGACATTTGCTCTGTGTGACCATCCTCATACACCATTGACACGGGTGAAGTCTGGTGAGTTATGGTGCACATGAGGTGACCATCAAGAGCTGTGGCCGACAGATGATTGAGGAATGGGCTGGTTAGACAAATTAAGGTCTTTGGCTAGTTCATAGTCAGATCAGATTAGCATCAGCGCCCGAGTCCACCAGAGCTGGGCGGCTGAGAGAGAGAGAGTCAGATGTGAGAGTCATAGCCGTTAACTGTCTCTTTGTTTGATTCTGATAGTCAGTAACACTCACCAGGGCCTTGACTGAGGAGCCGAAAGAAGCCCTCTTCCCTGGACAACTGGCGACGAAATGACCCAACTGGCCACAGTATAGGCATCTCCCCTCACTCACTCTGCGTTGGCGTGCAGCAGGCGACAGTCGAGTGGGTCCCAGCTGCATGGGTTCTGGGATGTCCGATGACGATGTCTCCTCCGACTGTGGCTTTGATGGACTCGATGACCAGACTTGGCGACGAGGATGAGCTGGGGTTCGGTGCTGGTCCTGGAGCATGCGGGTCCGGTGACACTCTGCTAGGCGGTTGTCAATCCTTGAGGCGAGGGAAACTAAAGCATCCAACTCAGATGGTAGATCTAAGAGGGTTAGATGGTCCTTGACAGTCTCTGATAAGCCATTGAAAAAGGCATCTGCTAAAGCTGGCTGTTTCCACCCACTGTCTGCTGCTAGAGTACGAAACTCTATGGCGTAGTCTAAGACTGACCTTCTACCCTGTTTCAGGGCCACTAGAGCCCTTGCTGACTCCCTGCTCGGAATGGCAGACTGAAAAACTTGCTTAAATGTCTCTAAAAAAAGAGGCAGTGAGTTACAGACTGCAGATCCGCGAGTCCACTCTGCCGTAGCCCATGCCTTGGCACGATCAGAGAGATAGGATATGATGTAAGCTACCTTGGCATGGTCGGAGACAAAGGCGGATGCTTGGAACTCAAAATGCAGCTCGCATTGGGCAAGAAAAGGGCGACAATCACCGGACTCACCAGAAAAGCACTCAGGGCTAGACAGGCTTAGTAGCTGCGACTCTCGAGGGGCTGCAGGTGAAACAGGACCCATAGGTGGTGCTGCGGCAGCTGTTTCAGTACCTGGTGTACGGCCACTGCCTGCTCAAGCCCCTGGAGTTGAGAGATTACATAGTTCAATTGAGCAGACAGAGTGGCACAGGCAGCTTTATTGTTCTTGGAAGAGTCAGCCACTTCTCGGCGAACCATAGCTAGTTGCTCCTCCTGGTGATGCAGCTTCTGTCCTTGTGCCTGTAGCACAGCACGAACAGGATCTGACTCTGCTGAGTCCATGTCTTGACCAGATCGTACTATCAGGAACAGACCAATGGGACTCAAATGCAGAGACAGGACACAGGGATGAAGAGTTCTCAAGTCGTTTAATTCAGTCCAAAAGTCAGAAACCAGGAAGTCCAAAATCACAGGGCAGAAGTACAAAATCACAAGGCAGAAACTCGGAATCCAAAAGGCAAAAACTGGTCAATAACACTAATAATCTAAACTAGAATAACGCTGGAACTCTGACAGGGAACTGACAAGACAATCTAGCACAGAAGGGAAAGAGCACACCACATATATACACACACACACACTGGATAACGAGGCACAGGTGAAACACATTAGGAGAAGGGAGGCAAACAGGAGGGGAGGAAGTTAGACAAGACATACCCAAATAAAACAGGAAGTAGACAAGACAAAAAACTAACAACCAAAATACATCACAAAACTACCGGGCCCTGACAACCACGAGTGAAACTGCAAAATAAAAGACAATACAAAACGTTAGCCACACACTGTAAAGAAAACTAATAAACAGTAATGCTATGTAAACAATAGCTAAAGAACTACACGGCACAAATTAGCCGTTTACCTTAACAGTAGGCTGATACACATCGTAGCTAAGCAACGCACACTCTCTCTCAAATTACTTTTAGCATAACTTGTATGAATTCCCAGTCAATAAACATCACACGTTACAATACAAAACTTAACATTACATATTCGTCTTCATCCGTATTAAATATCAAATTATCAAACTACAGCCATTGCTTTCGTGAGCATGAGAAGAAAAGATTTACTGAGTGACCGGCGTCTTTCTTACTGTTGGTTGCTAAGTTACCGCAAGTAAACTATAACTATAGTATGTGTGTGTGTGTTTTTCTTATGCAGAATTTCTTGTCATAAATGTAATCTAATACATTCATTAAATAATTTCAAGTACCTTAAATCATGAAAATTATTCTGAGAGCAGAACAAGTATCCTAGCTAGTTTTACACAATGTTGTGACGTTAAGCATGTAACTTTATCAGTCTTGGCTGTTGCATTTCGATAAATAATACATTTATTGAGTAAAGTAATCAACAGCATCTGCCTGTGTTAAGTAGGGAGGGATGGTTACTTGTGAAATGAGATGTATGCCTCTATGTTGTTTTTCTTCTTCTAGTAGTCATCATGAAACGAGGAAGGGACATTGCAGCCTTTTTTGCCCCAGTAAATAAAAAAGTGAGAGAAACATATGAAGGTATTGAGAGAGCTGATGAGCTGGAAGAGGGAGAGCCAGAGAAGTTGGTTGAGGTTGGAGAGAAGGCAGGCGATGAAAGTGAGGGCACTGACACAGAGAGGGACATTCCAGAGGGTGAGGATGAAGAAGAGGGTGAGGAGGAAGAAAACATACAGGGACAGAGAGAGGAACAGCCAGAGGGACAGGAAGTGGATCCATGTGGATCATGTACTGCACCATCAGATTTGTGATGTAGAAAAGGTGTACATGCCATTTGCAAAGCAGTGTCATTACAATTCATAGTAAAAAATGGTGCTTTCTGCCATAAATTATTTTTGTGTCATTGATATGTGATTCTTATGTTAAAAAAAAACAAATACTTGGCCTACATTTTAAAATACATGCATAAATTAGTAAATAAATGTTGTTTATAGTGCCCTATGTTGTGCATCTTTCCACAGATATCAGCAAGTCCAAGAATGATGTAGCAGTACAGCCCAAGTTGAACATATTCCCAATCACTTTGATGGGGGACAGGAGACGGAGCTTTAGGCCAAACCTGACCAGGGCCAAGCATGACCTTCATCCATGGCTTGAATATTCTGTCATGATGGACTCCACTTATTGTCATGCGTGCCGACATTTTAGCACCCCAAATGCCCCAGACACTGTTTTTGTCTCCACACCTCGCTTTAGGAACTGGATAAAAGCAACTGAGAGAGATGCAGGGTTTTCAGTACATGCAAAATCTGATCTGCACAAGTATGCAATGATAGCATGGAGGGATTATCAAAGGGCTGTTAAAACTAATGCAACACTGGCAGATGTCCTTAACAAAGAACACACTAAACAAGTACAAGAAAATCGGGCATACATTAAAACAATTGGGGAAGTGCTGTTGCTTACAGCTACATAAAAACATGGCTCAAAGACGACATGATGAATCTGAGGAGTCCAATAACAAAGGGAACTTCAGGGAAATTCTTAGCACAGTTGCTAACCACGACCCAGTTGTTAAGAAAAGATTAACCTCCATTCACAATGCAAAATACACTAGCAAGATCATCCAGAATGAGGTTTTGGGTTGCTTGGCAGAAATGGTTCGGTCTGAAATCATAGAGGAAGTGAAGAACAGTGAGGTCTTTAGTAGCATGGATGAAACGAAGGATGTTTCAAAAAAAGAACAGATGTCTTTCATTCTCCAATACTATTATAATGGGACTATCAAGAAGAGTTTTCTCCCTTTTGAATCTGCAGAGAGACTAGATGCAGCAGGCCTTACTGGAAAAATAATGCACTTACTTGAGCACTATGGTCTGGACTACAAAGACAACTTGTAGACCAGGCGTATGATGGTGCTGCTGTTATGAGTGGTAAGCATTCAGGGGTTCAGGCAAGGATCAAAGAACAGGCTAAATTTGCCTTCCACATCCATTGTAGTGCACACTGTCTCAATCTAGTGTTAGTCGATGTAGTCAAAGATGTCCCAGAAACAGAGGAGTTTTTTCTTTGTTACAAAGCCTCTATATTTTTACATCTGGCTCATATTTGCACCCAAAATGACTGTCTCTACAAAGAGAAATGTATGGCAGTACAAGAGAGCTCCAAGTTAAGTGACACATGATGGGCATGCCGATTTCTAGCTCTACATAACATCATAGACACTCTACCTGCCCTTATAAGACTACTTCAGGAGATTGCTCAAGAACATCATGGGGAGAAAACTGTTGAGGCCCGAGGTCTCCTGGCTCAGATTGACTTTGATTTTGTTGTGCATCTTGTTATGCTGCGTAAGTTGTTTGGGGAGACAAAGCTGCTGTCTGACATGTTACAGTTACCAACTGTTGATCTGTCAAGAGCTGTTGACTTGGTAAATGCTTTAGTCCAGACATTGAAAGACTACAGGCAGGAGTCTTTCTTTGATAACTTGTGGGATGAAGCACTGAATATTTGTGAGCAATGTGATGCTGCGACACAGTCAGTGGCAAAATGTCAAAAAAAGCTGAGCTCTAGACTCAGTGGCTACTGCACACTAAGCACTGTTGGTCAGAGGGAGGTAGAAGGTGATAAAGATATGTTTCGCACTTCATTTTTCTATCCCATCATTGACAGCATGCTCAATGAGTTGAATAGACGTTTCTCCAGTACCAACTGTGAGCTCATGAGAAGCATACAGTCTCTCAGAGTGATGCCTTTCTAAAGGACAGCACTGTATTTTCATTTGGCCGTTTGTATAATGCAAACATTGATGATTTAGGGCATTAGCTCCATCAATTTAAGAGAATAATACAGGGGTGAAATCCAAAAGCCATGTAGTACAGTTGAGCTGATCCATTTCATTGAGCCATACAGAGAAGTTTTCTTTGAACTCTTTAGAATGTGCAAGATTGCCGTTACACTTCCAGTAAGTTCTGCCTCTTGCGAGCGCAGTTTCTCCACTCTGAAACTGATAAAAACCTTCCTGCGGTCCACCACTGCTGATGAGAGACTCAGTTATCTTGGTGTCCTGAGTATAGAATCCAGAAGGGCCAAGGCCTTAGATCTTAATGTATTTGTGGACTGTTTTGCTAGACAGCACAACCACGTGTCCTGTTGCTGTAGTGCTAGAGTTCTGAATAGCAGGAAACCAAATCTTTCACTATGGCAATATTTGCCAAGAATGACAGCAATCTATGTATATATATTTGATTAAAATTCAATTGATTCAGGATTCCGCCAATTCAAACATTCAAGTAATCACACTCAATTGTCCTCAGTAGCACTGGCTTCCATAAATAGAAATGGCACATTGTTGTACCCGTTTATTTGGTCAAAATACTGTTTTTGTTATATGTGATTGGTTTCTTTCAAATGTTACTTATGTTACACATTTCAGCATTGGCTCTGATAGCCCCAATAGCGGATGTGGAGTTTTGTTCATTAAAATAAATTGATGATATTGTTGACACTTATGTTAAATACTGACATTTCAGTGGCTCATCATCAGTTAAATATGATCTGATTTATATTTTTTGATTTACTGTTGTTGTATTATACGTGCCTTGTAAGGTGTCTTTGAGTTCTTTGAAAGGCGCCTTTAAATGAAATGCATTATTATTATTATTATTATTATAAATATTATTATCTGTGGTGACATTTTTTTCAGGGGTCCATGCCCAGCTTTTGCAGCATTGCCAATGGCAGAGCCGGCGGGGGGACTGATGACGGACGCCCCCCAAAAAAAAGAAGCAAAAGTAAAGTCCAAGGTCAGACTCTGGCTGTTGTATTTGTAAGGATAAATGTGTAAAAGTAAACATTTATCCTTACAAATACAAAAGTATATATATATATATATATATATATATATATATATATATATATATATATACATATATGCATGCACATAGTCCAGATCGGAGCAAGATTATTTAATTTCTAATTTTTGATGGCCCTACTTCATTGTTTCAATGGATGCACTCTTTATGTACAAAATAAACTTTTGTATGATTTTAATGTAAAGCAAAATTAAATAAATTTAAATATAATTTGTTTCAATTTTTTATGTGCCCCTCTGATTAAACACTGGCCCCACCTTGGCTCCCCCAGTAAAATTTGCAGCATTGCTATCCAATAGTGTTGCTACAGCATAGTTGTAGGTCATTGTATTTCCTTTATGAAAAAATAGGAAGGAGAGGGCTGCATTCCTTCCTCAGGTAAACTTAACGAAAAACATGAAGGTGCTCATTAGACTCACAGGGAGGTATCCAAGGTGAATAATAAAAATAAATACAAGGTGAATAAGAAAAATAATATATGTTATATATATATGAAATTAAAGCGTTATACACTTTCTTGAAGAGCTGCCTTGGACCATCTCTTTATTATACCATGGTATGTCCTCTCTTCCTTTTTGCTGGTTCTTCGGGGACTAGAAGAATGTAATGAGTTTCATTATGTTTTGATCGTAGGTGGACTCTCATTACATCACTTCCCATCTGGCGCCGGAGATGAGCGAAAGGGGCTGCAACAAGCACCGCAAGGAGACCCAGATCCTTGAACACTTTCAAGACTTCCTGCACGAGCTGGAAGGTATGTCTACAACTAGTCATTGAAGGTGTTGATTGTGATTTAAGATTTCCACTCTTGGGGTGTAGTGATCAAAGTATCAGGTGTCTGATGCAGCTGCCCACCAGAGACGGGGATTCAATTCCCAGTCCCGCCAGATTTCAAATATGTCCGGATTCCATAGGGTAGTCATATTTGGGCCGCCACTGCAGAGGATGGTTAGTTTAATTTTGGCATGAGGGTTTGTCACTCCACAGCGACCCAGTCTGGTGTTTGATTTACGGTGTTAAAATGCTTTAATGAGCATTACATCATATGTAAGCCAATATATATACTCACTGGAGTTTTTTTTTCAAGTTGCTGAACCAGATGCCACGTCTGAAGACACCACAACTGTACCCTCAGTGATGCAGTGGATTACATGTCAAGCAGACAGACATCTTCTTCTTTCCAGAACTTCAAGATCACAGTGAAGTTTGACAATGACTGTCACAAGATGCCTAACCACACAATCTGTTACCCAACAGTCAGCGCTTGCACAGACACCATAACATTCCCTGTTGCACACATGTCAGACTATGGGTCTTTCAAAAACGTCAAGACAACAGCCATTAAATATGGTGCAGGATTTGACAGAGTGTGATGCATTGTGATTCACGTGTGTAAGCCCATGTGTTATATCCTCGAATATGGCCAGATTCCACAGGGGAGTTGGGAACTTGTATAGCATGGTCTTTACCTTTACATACTGTTCAGGGTCTGAACAGTTTCCACTTGGATGCCAAGTGGCACTGACACAGGAAATTCATGATGTCACAGTGTTACATCCTCACTCTGGCTCCTTGGAGGGAGGTCATTTCTGCTTCATGGGCTCCATTCCATTCTGTCAGGAGACCATTACAACAGATACCTCCCTGTCAGGATGGGATGCAGTGTGGCAGAACCCAAAGGCTTGGGGGCTATGTTCTGCTCAGGACTGCACTGAGCATATCAATGTTCTGGAGCTACAGGCTGTGCACCTGACGCTCACATACTTTATCCCATTCCTGGGAGGCAGGCAATTGTGTGGTTAGACAATGTCTCAACTGACTTTTAAAACAACCACCAAGGGAGCACCAATTCTGCATGGTTGTTGCAGGAGTCCAGAAACCTCCTGATGTGGGTTGCAAGCCTCTGCTGGGGGAATGGCAGCTTCATCTAGAGGTGGTTCTCAGCATCTGGGACATCTATGGCAGTGTGGAGGTAGATCTTTTTGCCACAGAGGGATCGACTCGTTGCCTCCTCTGGCTCTCTTGGACAGAGGAGACCAGCACTCTTGACCATGACGCTCTTGCGCATGATTGACCACAGGGTCATCTTTATGCATTTCCATTAAGTTGAGAGCTGAGGTGAACTGAGGTAGTTAGAGGGCTGTTACATATGAAACCTCTAGAACTTGGAAGAGAAAACAGGTCATAGTCTAATAGCCAGGCTTGGCTCTAGACTCAGAGTTCATGTGTTGACCCACAGATACTGTTTCAGCAGGCGGCAAACTACAACCTATAGCTTAGTTCTGGAGCCACTGACGTGCAGGGTCAGGCCATGTACACACCATACACTGTCTAAAGGGTTAGGGTTAGGGTTAGGGCTAACCCTAACCCTGGTGCTTTTATTGATTTTCAGTGCAGTGAACTGTTTTCCACTGTCATGCAATCCATCAGAAAAACTGATGAACAAACACTATTCATTTGTGAGTATTCAGCAGTTTGTTAGTTTTTTATTACAAGTTTTAATTTAAAATGGATAATTAGGGGCATGCAATTCTTGCAAAGACCAAACACACACATATGCACACACCATTAGTCATCATGTTAAATGTGGGTACCCACATCTGATTGGATGACCACAATACTTGTTACATATTATAATGAGATATGGGTTTATTTATATTGTAACAATTCTAAAGTTTCTGCAGAGTACAGTGACTAAGGGCATGAAACACTAATGCATAGACTATACTGAGGTGTTCCAAGGTAAAAGAAACCAAAATTGAACTGAAATGTAACATGTCTCTTTTATTGTTGTTGTGCATGCATGCTGAATGAAATATACTTTTAATGTTTCTAATATTATGGATCATTATTGCAGAAATCAAGAAGCATGGAACCAGGGTTGACTATCAACGGGTCATATGTGCATCCCTGCTATGAATCAGACAATACAACTTATGTATTTAAAAGCAACCCTTCCATTATGTGTCTCTCAGTATACATTTTCCTCGGCTTATTATCCGTTACCACGATATGTGGGAACCTTCTTGTAATGACTTCCATCATTTACTTCAAACAGCTCCACACTCCTACTAACTACCTCATTCTTTCTCTGGCTGTGGCAGACCTGCTTGTTGGTGTTATAGTCTTTCCTTTCAGCATGGCTCTCTCTCTGAGCTCATGTCTGCATCATGAGGATTTATCTTGTAAAATACGAGACAGCTTTGATGTATCACTGTGCACATCTTCTATTCTGAACTTATGTTGTATATCCATTGACAGATACTATGCAGTGTGTCAGCCTCTGATATATAGAACTAAAATAAATGTTAATGTTACTTCAATAATGATCCTGGTGTGCTGGGGTATATCTGTTCTAATTGGAATAGGCATCATAATAGCAGGATTCAGTCAAGGAACATGTGAAGAAATGTGCTCTGTTGATGTTGTATTGGCAAATGTTATGGGACCTGTTTTCTCATTTTACTTCCCAGCAATCATAATGATCTGCATCTATCTGAAGATTTTCCTTGTTGCTCAGAAACAACTGAATAGCATCCAGAAGACAACTTGCCAGGATACAAAGTCTGGAGCAACTGTCAGTAAGATGGAGAGAAAGGCCACAAAAACTCTGGCTACTGTTATGGGGATTTTTCTGTTATGTTTGACTCCTTATTTTCTTTTTGTCATATTTCAGCCTTTATCTTATATGCCTCCACCAATTCCTGTGATTGAAGCACTTAATTGGCTTGCACTGTCAAATTCAATGCTCAATCCTTTTATATATGGTTTCTTTTACAGCTGGTTCCGATCAGCTTTCAGAATGATCATTACTGGAAAAATATTTCAAGGGAATATTTCCAATATAAAATTATTTTGATTACTTTATACATGACTGATATTTTAAGTTTGGAACAATAAACAGAAATAATTCAAATTAAATTGCAGTATAACATTTTTCGAAGGTTTGTTTTGTGTGAACACTATAATTTATTGTGTTTAAAAGGAAACTAAATATTGATATGAATAATATCAGTAATTACAGGCATTGTTAACTCCACCAAAACAGAAACAGACAATGTCAAGCATTAAAGTACAAGGCTGTCAGTATTCCATACATGTCTTTCTTTAAACTCACTGGTATTTCATTTCCTGGAAGAACAAAATTATTAATTGATCCTACTATACTTACAACTATTGCATTTTGCACATATTGCCTATGTGCCTAAAGCCTGACATCTAATCCCTCTGCGCCAAAGATCTGTCTACAACTAAAACACATCAGTGAGCCACACTGTTGCTAAGGTGATGTGTTCCTTCATCACAATGGACATGGGTACTGTTGTTTAATGTGAGTCAATTCCCCATACACCATTTTTCTGTGTGAACACTGTAAACACTCACTAGTATATCAAGCCACAGTTGAAAACACTCCCGCCAGTCAATTTCCCGCATTTTCTGTTTTTATTTTTTGTTGACAATATGAAAATTATGGAATGAAGCTTATCCTTTTATGCTTCAAGTATTTAATTTGTTTTCAATTATTTGGCAAAATGTACATGGGCTAAGAGAATTTAGAGTTTCATATAAAAAAACTGACATTAGCCATTTAAACTTTAGTTGACCCCAAATCTGTTCCCCACTTTGTGTGCTCTCTCTGGCATGTTTGTACACACCAGTGAAGCAGGAGTATTACCTCACCTTCACTCTGAGCCATTAGTACACAAACCTGACACCCTGTATTTCCTGTATTGTTGGGGACATTACCTGGAACACTGAACATTTGGTTGTGTGTGAAGCCTGCCAACCAGCAAGATCTTGCTCCCATTTGCAGCCCTGATCCTGTCTAATCTACCTTTTATAGCCAATAACATATTATAATTACAAACCAAGTTTGTGTTGAGCCACTATAGAGAGTAATACTAGTTTGTTGCTACCTATATGAACAACAGTCCAAACTATCCACCAGCAGGCATACTTGAGCCACTACCTGTTCCTCATCATCCCTAACCACATCCATGCTTTTGTGATTTGTGATTGGTAACCCAACCGTCTTGGCTACTTCTCTAAATCTGCTCACTGCCAAATAATCCTAAAAATGTTGTTTCTCATCTGGAGCTGGCCCATATACCCATATACAGTTTATGTGAAGGAATCACAAGTATATGAGGTGAGAACCTGAAAGTTGTTTTTTTTTTCAAGTCCAATACATGTTAAGAATAACAAAATAATCATGTACCTCAAACAAAAAAATCACCCATTCTTATCAGCAATATGCAGTGTAGCTGAGTGATGACATATTGAGGACAAACTAAACTAACCCCTCTGCTAGCACCCTCAGTCAGCACCTGATAGTGATTTTAATTATGCAGCCCATATATCAATGGAGAGAGTAGACAGGAGTCCAGGATGTCTTGTATTGAAAAGGTTGATTTGCTTGGCCAAGGAGAAGCGAACGAATGATCAGTACATGTTATATGCCCTGATGCTTCCTTCAATTCTGAAGTTTCCCTCCTCCGGGGATAGACTTTATACCACACAGATAATGCCACAGGTTGAGCCATGCCCAAATATGGGCAGATCCACCACATCTACAATATACAGAATTTAGTCTACTGGTCTATAGACAAAACATTGCTTAGACCTCACTCAGGACCTTTGTCCTACATCCAACACTATATCAACCTTCTGACTCCAGCTGCCTCTACCCCATTCAGGGAAAACAGTCAAACACATATCTGACCTCGGCTGATATAGCAACCCTATCAGAATGCCTCCTGTTTTCCCCAAAAGGAGCAGACTCACTGCTTACCACTATCTCAAAGGGAGACAGTGTCTAAACCTATCATTTGGTGAGGCCTTGCTATGACCGCAAAGCCTAGTTTGACCCAGTGCATATTAATGATGGAAAATTCCCTAACAGCACCCATGCAGCAACAGTCCCTGAGGTAAATACGCATAAACAGACACTATTAAGTTGCTTCATAGGAAATGTAGTAGGCCATCCAGTTTTTGGAGCTTAACCAAGCAGCAACTACCACAGCTAATGCTGAAGTCAATGCAGACTTACTTTGATGTTCAATACCGCCAATGGACACTAAATGCTGGCTCCAGAAATCCCTGGCTCCAGTTAACTCCTATTCAAAAAACTTATTTCCAGAAATACTAACTCATGTTACCCCTTTAGTGTCTGCTGGTGTTAATTTAAAACAAATTTACTTCTCTGTTATTAAGTTTTGAATAGATTTTGATGTCTGTCGTGTGGGTCTTGATTTAACGGTTGTAATTGACAGTTTGCTCACCTGCTGCTCTCACTGGCTCCTGGATTCCTGAGTCCAATTGCCACTGCTGCACACAGATGACTGCTGTTACTGTGGTGAGGAGAATGACAGAATATGCAGAGAACGTTATTTTTTTCCATGTGTTGATATTTTTGGAGTGTAATATTTTTGGTTTTACTAACAGCATTGGCTTTGTCACAAATATTTTCCTATATGGTGTTTTTTCTGGTAATAGTTTTGTGCTGTGACTCAATATGTTTGTTAACCTCTTCCACTAGAACCTCTAATTCCATGGGATCAAATTTCATTTTGTGCTTGCAGCTTTCTGCTCGTCCTAACATTAAGACACGCACAAACTCTCATTTCAATACTGCTGTCTGCACATGTTGTCATTGCGCAGTTATTCTTAGTAGATCACCCGCAAAATACATGCTAACCAAATGTTCAATCTGTTGCACTGCACATGCAATTTAGTACCCTTTATTTGGGATCTTAGTAAACCAGGCCCATGGTGTAGTAAAGGCGACTAAAGCAGTTTCATGTTCTTTTGGGTAAGTCCATGTCACATCTCAGATTTTTTGAGACAAGGCAAAGTCAATTCTCAATTGGGAGTTTGTGTACTTGGGTCCACTGTTTGTCCTTGGGCAAGTACTTAACCCCAAATTGCTCCTGATGGCTGTGCCAACTGTATGTGAATGTGTATAGGAATGTCAGCTACCTATGTGACATAGTGTAAAAGTGCTTTGAGTGGTCGAAAAAGACTAGAAAAAAGTTATATAAGTGCAGTCCTTTTTTTTTTTTTTCTCAAATATATTTTTATTAATTTTCTCACAATAACAAATGCATGTACAAAATATCCCATCCCTGCCCTTACCCTCCCACGCAACTTAACAGGCTAATATGCGGTGACATTCACATACATTAACCAATTGTTCTTCATTCCTGGAGTGATAGAGGTAGTAGCTGGAAGTCAGGTTCAGTTTGAGGAGAAAAAGATGGGCAGCATAAAACACACAATATGCACTTCAATACTATTTCAACAAGTAGGCATCTCCATACATATTTAAATATGCATACACATACTAGAAAGACGGTAAATAATAACAAAGAAAAAGTGTTAATGATACAAATATAGGTGGTTATGATATCACATATGTGGGGTTATTGACATAGAGACATGCTGAAAGCCACTAGTGGGTCAGGAAACCATCAAAGTGTTTCAAAAAAGGTCCCCACACCTTCTCAAACTTTTCTTTGGAGTTATGTATAGAGTAGTGTATTTTTTCGAGATTTAGGCACGACATAACCTCCAACACCCACTGAGCATGGGTGGGCGGGGCAGCATCCTTCCATTTCAATAGTACTGCACGTCTAGCAAGTAGAGAGGCAAAAGACAGCAATCGGCGTTTGGCCGGGGTCAGACATGGCTGGGTGCCCCGCATAGTACCAAAGATAGCCACAAGCGGATCAGGCTCTATATTTAGGCCGACAATGAGCGACATTGTTTGGAAGACTTCCCTCCAGAATTTCTCCAGACTAGGACACGTCCAGAACATGTGGATAAGAGAAGCCTCCTCTGTCTTACATTTGTCACAACATGGATCTACATTAGGATAGAAACGGGCCAATTTGGTTTTTGATATGTGGGTTCTGTGCACAACTTTAAATTGTAGCAGACAGTGACGGGCACAGAGAGAAGTGCTATTTATCAATTTGAAGATTGTCTCCCATGTGTCCTCAGGTATAGACATATTCAGATCCTGCTCCCAAGCTGTTTTAATTTTTACTAGGGGGGCTTGCCTTACACTTAGTAGTTCACCATATATGACTGATATTAACCTTTTGTGTGATGGCTGCAGACAAAGAAGCGAGTCAGCAATATTCAAATCGGGTTGTACAGGGAATTTTGGTATCTGGCAGCGAATAAAGGCTCTTATTTGTAAATACCTGAAAAAATGGGAATTTGGGAGGTTGAATTTTCTCATTAGTTGTTCAAATGTTGCACACATATTATCAATGAAGAGATCTTTAAAGCGACAGATACCTAGTCTTTGCCATTCTTGAAATTTTGGGTCTAGTAAGGAAGGTTGGAAGAGATGATTAGTTGTGATGGGGCTGGAGAGGCAAAAATCAAGAAGGCCAAAATGTCTCCTGAACTGAGCCCACACTCTCAGCGTGTGGCGGACAACGGGGTTATCTATGAGTGTGGTTGATGAGAAAGGGAGTGAAGATCCAAGAAGTGCTGGAATGGAGATGTTTTTGGCAGAGTCTACCTCCATTGTCACCCATAGAGGACAGTCAGATCTGCTGTGAAAATGGGACCAGAAGGTTAGACATCGAATGTTGGCTGCCCAGTAATAGAAACGAAAGTTGGGCAGTGCGATGCCGCCATCTTTTTTAGATTTTTGGAGGTGTGTCTTATGTAGTCGAGGCGACTTGCCCTTCCAAATGTAGGATGAGATGGCAGAGTCTAGAGAGTCAAAAAATGATTTAGGAACGAATGATGGCACAGATTGAAAAGTATATAAAAATTTTGGTAGAATATTCATTTTTATCGAATTAATTCGACCTGCCAAGGATGTTGAAAGAGGTGACCATTGCGATAGACAACGTCTTGTGTGATTTAGCAGAGTAAGAAAGTTTTCTTTGAAAAGGTGCATATGTTTTTTTGTTACAGCAATGCCAAGGTAAGTGAATTTGTTTTCCACAATCTTAAAGGGAAAGTTGGTGTATGCCACTGCTGACGTCCCCTCACTGACGACAAAGAGTTCAGACTTATTCAGATTTAGTTTGTAGCCTGAGAACTGGCTAAACCCATTCAGTAAATCCAGCAGGGCAGGTATTGAGATATCTGGATGCGAAATGAAACATAAAAGGTCGTCAGCATACAGAGACACCCTATGTTCAACACCACACCGCCGTATACCATAAGTCTTCTCACAGTTGCGTATCGCTATTGCTAAGGGCTCAATGGCCAGATCAAATAGAAGCGGGCTTAGAGGGCACCCTTGTCGGGTTCCACGACTGAGGGTAAACGGTTGTGAAAGCTGAGAGTTCGTCAGGACAGACGCGACAGGACATGAATATAAAAGTTTTATCCAAGTGATAAAACCAGGACCAAAGCCAAATCTTTCCAACGTTGCGAATAAATATGTCCACTCAACACGGTCGAATACCTTCTCTGCGTCCAGAGAGAGGACACATTCAGGAGCCCCACTGGAGGGAGAGTACAGAATATCAAACAAACGACGTGTGTTGAAATATGAGTGTCGGTTTTTGACAAAGCCAGTTTGATCATCTGATATAAGTGATGGTAGTATGCTTTCCAATCTACGGGCCAGAACTTTAGCTAGGATTTAGGTGTCAACATTTAAAAGAGATATTGGCCTATACGAGGAGCACTCAGTAGGGTCTTTGTCCTTTTTGGCAATAAGTGTGATGCACGCCTCGTAGAATGAGGATGGGAGGTTACCTTGTTTGAATGAATCAGATAAAACTACACTTAAGTGAGATGAAAGGAGAGGGGAGAATGCCTTAAAAAAATCTGCTGGAAACCCGTCAGGCCCAGGGGATTTACCAGATTGCAAACAGAGAATAGCTGCAGCAACCTCCTCCTTCGTTATAGGTTCCTCTAATTTCAATTTAGTGTCAGTAGAAAGTGTAGGGATATTGAGGCCACTTAAAAAATCATTCATTGATTGAGTGTTAGCAAATTCAGAGGTATATAGTTTGGAATAGTAGGTCCTGAATGTGTCATTAATCTTCACATGGTCTGAAGTGATTGTCCCATCCCCCATTTGAATTCTTGTGATATGCCCTTTTGTTCTAAGTCCTCTCAGTTGATTAACAAGCAATTTCCCTGCTTTGTCACCATGGATGTAAAACAGACTCTTATTTCGCAAAAGTTGACGTTCTATTTGGTATGTTGAAGCCAGAGTAAATTTAGTTTGAAGCTCAACTCGCTTATTGTAGAGATCAGGATCTTTAACGAGAGAGTATTTATGATCTATTTCCTTAATTTGCTTGGCCAATTCTAAACGTTCTTGCTGGGCCTTCCTCCTCATATTTGCCGTGAAAGAAATTATTTGTCCTCTGAGGTATGCCTTAAAAGCATCCCAGACTACTAAGGAGGATACATCAGGAGTGGCATTCAGCTGGAAGAAGAAAGATATGTGTTCCTTTATAAATTTCACAAATTCATCATTTGAAAGCAGGGTTGAATTAAAACGCCAGTGCTTTTTAATTTGAGGAAGGTTAGGTAAAGCCAGGGATAGTACGACAGGGGCGTGGTCTGAGATCACTATTCCCTGATAAGTGCAGGAACGAGCATATGGTAATAATTGATCATCAATACAGAAATAATCAATCCTAGTGAAAGTGTGGTGGACATGTGAGAAGAAAGAGTACTCTTTTTCACTTGGATGGAGGAACCGCCACACATCAGAGACACCAGAGCTAGCAAGAAAGGACTGAATGAGTGAGGCCGACTTACTCACTGAGTCAGGTTTGGGGGAGGAACGGTCCAGCACAGGATCTAGCCAACAGTTGAAATCACCGCCGAGGATAAGAGAGTATGAACTCAGATCAGGGAGGGATGAGAAAAAATTTTGGAAAAAATTCACATCATCCACATTTGGAGCATATACGTTAGCAAGAGCTACATTTATATCATATACTTTCCCTGTAACGATGAGGAAACGGCCATTAGTGTCTGATATTACATTGTGGTGTACAAAGGGGATATTTTGATCGATAAGAATTGAAACTCCCTTCGACTTTGCTTGGAAGGAAGAATGGAAGTGCTGCCCCGCCCACCGTGACATCAAGCGAGAATTATCAGAACCCCGAATATGTGTTTCTTGGAGAAAAATAAATGCTGCTTTGAACTGTTTAAGGTGAGAGAATATTCTCCTCCTTTTAACAGGATGGTTTAGACCTTTAACATTCCAGCTAACAAGATTTAATACTCTATCCAATTCCTTCAGATAAAAAACACAGGTTGATGAGTACATATAGTATGATAACTCCAGGTAATGAATCCATGACATGAACATGAAACAATAGATAAACAAATAACCGGCTGCACAGCCCTTGTGTGAGCCCATGAACCAATATTAGCCTTAGAATACGCCCCCCCCCCCACCCTCCCACCCCACACCAAGACAGCTGCAAAAGAACATAGCAGCAAGCTCATACAATTACCAAAAGAAAACCTTCCCGTTGCTTCTTCTTCATCTTCTTACTCCTTATCTTATTGTAAATATTCACAAAACACTCCTAAAACCGATGTATCTCCGTGCCTCCTCAGCCGACCGTAGCCACTTCTTGTCGCCACTGGAAAGTGTGATCCGGAGCCGGGCGGGATACAGCAGGGAGGGCCTAAGCCCTTGTATAGATCCGCCATCACCTCCCTGTACTCGGCGCGCTGGCTCAAGACCTCGGGGCAGTAGTCCTCCACGATCCGAACCGGCCGACCGCGGTACTCCAGTTTCCCCCTCCGTCGGGCCTCGCGGATCAGGAGCTCCTTTTGCTGGTAGTGGTGCAGGCGGAGAATAACGGGTCGCGGTCTCTGTCCGGCGGCCGGTTTGGCGGTCAGCGAGCGGTGGGCTCTATCAATCTCTGGTGGGGATGGAAGTGTATCCTTACCGAAGACTTCACACAGGAGGTCAGAGAAAAATAGTGTGGGTCGGTCGCCTTCAATGGACTCCGCCAGGCCCAAGATGCGGATGTTTTGCCGCCTGCTGCGGCCCTCAAGGTCTACCACTTTCGCCGCCAATTTTGTGTTGCTCTCCCGGAGATTGGAGCAGACGTTTTCCAGCTCGGTGACACGCTGGCTCAGGTCATCAGACGCCAGCTCGAGTGATGAAAGCCGCTGGCTATGTTCATCGACCACGGAGCGGACTTGTTCAAATTTTTTCTCCAGCTGAGTAAAAGAGGTCCTGAAGTCCGCGGCCAGCGCCTCCCTGTGCTGGTCGAGTAGCTGAGCCATAGCAGCCATCGATACCGGTAAGCTAGCACCGGCATTCTCGTCTTTCTTTCCAGATTTAGCGCGGTTCGAAGACATTATTATATAATTCGGTTTAAAAAAATTTAAAAATATTCAATGCGAATCGCCCAAATGACAAAATGATGGAGTGAGTGAGTGGATTTAGTTAAAGGTAGGCAGGAGCTCTAACGTGTGCGTCTACTCCATGCGGCTGTCAACCGGAAGTCCTAAGTGCAGTCCTTTTACCATTTGCATTACATCACAGTCCTTCTCTCCTTGTTCTCTGAAATTGTACTTGCTAAAATTAAGTGGATCAACTTAGATTGTTCCTATTTTCTGTGCCGTAAATCAGTTTGGATTTGAGTGGGTATGTCTGCACCAAAGGTTTGTGCTTTGCCTGTATTGGTGCGTCATAATTACAGAGGTCACAGAGCATATGAAGCAAACTGGTTTTGAACTGCCCATACATGTATTAGCTCTATTTTACATGTGTAACTACAGTCATTGCGTGTGGGGCTCTGAATGCTTCCAAAATGTGGGTTACAACAATGTACCTGCATGCTTCCTGTGAGGTCTTTTACTACTACTGCCGATCTGCTAAATGTGCTGTTAACATTACACATTCTGTCTAGACTTGTGGTCAGAGTGTACATTCTTGTATAAGAGCTCTGTTTTTGCTGTCTAATTTTTCTCTTTTTAGTAGACTTTTCTCCGACTCATGTTATGCATCATCTCTGGTGTCTCCCTGATGTGCTGAAGTCAGTCGGTAGAACTCTGAGGCTTGCCCCTGCACAGAGCAGAACAGCTTGCTGATCACTTTATTCACTCTTTATTAATATTGAATGTGCTGTATGTCCAGATTGCACCAAATTTGACACTGCACTCACAGATATACTCCCGCCAAGTGTGGAGTCGATCCTTTGAATGGCTCAGTAAAGTAATTACATGACTTGTTACTTAGCAGCAAAAGTGTAGCGTTATATTACTTGTTACTTTACTTTTGCTACTCAGCCGTCAAATCAGATGCCTTCCTCCTCCTCCAGAGCAGCCTGAGCTAAAAGCAGAGACAGCATGCACAGCAGCACCTTCATCCCTCCCCTAAACCCTCGTTGATCCTTAACCCTCCTTCATCACTTTGTACCCAACTCTTATCCAACCCTTCCTGAATCTATACATGTCCCGCCCTGCCCTTGGATGCTCTCAAGCGCTGGCTTATTGTCTTGCTCGAAAACCCGGATTGCGCTGGGTGCACCATTCCACACAGTCATTCCTTCCTTTCCCACCAACTCTCAGTCACCCACTCAGCCCTCTTCTTAATTTCCTACTGGTCTATTCTTTTCCGACACCTCCCATTCGTGCCGCAACATTTGGTCTGCTCTCACCAACTGTCACATTTTGAGACACTATGGGTTAATGAATAAAATGTGGGATTTATTTAGCCCATTTGATAGTACTCATTTTCCAGTGTTCTGTATCAGCGCAATAGGTGTTGTTACTCAGTAACTGCTTGCACATCACTAGATTCATTCCTAGTTCAGATTTCTCTAGGCAACTTAATAATTGCCCATGCTATCACCTTCATCTGCTTGGAAGGCCAAGCAGTTGGCTTTCTAAAGAACACATTACAAGTGCTTTCAAAATCTGGCCCATTTATCCAGACTTCAGGTGATTTCCTGGGGTTTGCTGGAAAGGATTCTGTTTCTTTCATCATATGTTTTCCTTTGGGTTGCAAAAGCAGACCAATAAACTTCTGATCCTGGCTAACAACTACAGCCTCTATCACATTCACCACGTTCCCAATTTTCTCTTCTTCTTCTCCACCACCCTCACCTCCTTGATCCAAACTTACTACTCTTACAAGAGCTTTGTCAGATCTCTGTGTTACTCTTTCTGAAGAGAAAACCTCAGGGCCGAGCACCTCCATCAAAGTCTTAGGCATCATCCTGGACTCAATTACTTTCCAGGCATCTCAGACAAATTCAGTGCATTATTTTGCCTGTCAATCTGCTAGCAGACCGATGCACCAAACACCAGCTACTTGCCCTTCTCAGCCACCTCAATTATGCCATCCATCCTTCCTGCCTCAGATTCTTCCTCTCCTTTCCCTTCATCGATTCACCTTCCTACCTCACCCCTTCCCACATTCCTTCATATTCTCTTCTCTCCTCTTCTCAACCCTTTTGATTCAATCTGGTGCAAACCTCTCCCATGTCTCATTCTAGGTACTGTCAGCTCGGCTGGAACCACCACACTGAGTCTCTGCCTGGTCTTCATTACATCCCCAGGCCAACATAAGTGATGATACCACTACCTCTACCTGACATTACAACCATCAATCCATCCATCTTCAACATCCGATACCTAACCCTAATCCTATTTCCACTAAACCTTAATCACATTTTGTTGTGATGTGTGCCTTGCAAGTACATTAAAATAACTTTCTAGTCTTCTGACCACCCAAAGTACTTTTACACTACAAGCCACATTCACACACCAATCACAGAAAGCTACCATGCAGGGTGCTGCTGCTACCATCAAGAGCAATTTGGGGTTCAGAGCCCAAGGACACTTCGACATATGGACTGGAGGAGCTGAACTGATTAGTGATCGACCCACTCACGGTTTTGAGCCACAGCCTCCCCTGTAAATCCAAGCTGACTACAACTGGTCTCTAATCTATGAACTTTTTAGAGTCAAACAGTATAGTTTTGTTTATTGTACATTGTGTTCACGTGATACTCAGCTTTCAAATTTGACTTCCTGTCTGCTAGAAGACATGCTTGACATGATCCTGATGCAATACTGCAATTGTTTTCTCTATTACCATATCATTGTTGTCGTCATTCAGCTGTTCTTACTTTGTTCCAACTTGTAACTTTGTTTGGAAACATTTTCAGAAATAAACATTAAATAATTGCCCAGTGACAATTAGAGAGTTGCTCATAGAGCACACCTGTGGGAGAAACACGGCTCTGTTTACCAGCAAAGCAGCTCTGGGACCAAAGACTCAACAGTCATTCACACCTCTAATAGGAGTTGCATCAGGTGTCGGGATGCATAATATGATTGCATCAGACTGTAAAAAAAGTATGAAGTAAATATTCATGACCAAATGCATTTTTAGTAATATAACCTTTGGACAGTTTAATGTATGAATGAAACAGATTTAAACTGTAGGAACCTAATTTATATATTAGGTTATTATAATGAATTATATATTTCATATATATTTCTTTATATATTTCATATTTATATGATAATGATTAGATTACACTGCCTCTTCCTGACCAAGTGTTATTCCATTATATAAACTTAACTGTAGTCTCAACAGGAAAAATCATTGAAGAAACATGATGAACATTCAACTCACCAAATGCAGATTTCAAATTTGGAGAAGCAATAATTGTAAGGCAAGGCAAGGCAAGGCAGTTTTATTTATATAGCGCATTTCATACACAATGGCAACTCAATGTGCTTTACATAAAACAGAAACATTAAAACATACAATTAACCCCCCCCCCCACCCCCACCCCCCATAATAAAAACAAAGTACATAAAAATAGAAAGACATACATAAAATGCTAGAATTGAGCATTAAATATAAGATTGCAGCATAAAATAATAATTAGCTTTAAAATCATTAAAAGGACATAGAGTGCAAATGAAAGATTAAAATGTAAAGTGCTTTAAAAGAGCTCAATCATAAGCACAGGAGAAGAGAAATGTTTTTAACCTGGATTTAAAAGTGTTCACAGTTGGGGCTGATTTCAGTTCTGCTGGTAGTTTGTTCCAGTTGTGTGCAGCATAACAGCTACAAGCTGCTTCTCCATGTTTAGTTTGAACTCTGGGCTCAACTATCTGACCTGAGTCAGTAGATCTCAGAGCTCTACTGGGTTTATGTTCTACTAACATGTCATTCATGTATTCTGGACCTAAACCATTCAGTGATTTGTAGACCAGTAGCAGAACTTTAAAATCTATTCTATAGCTGACTGGGAGCCAGTGTAAAGACTTTAGAACTGACTGGGAGCCAGTGTAAAGACTTTAGAACTGACTGGGAGCCAGTGTAAAGACTTTAGAACTGACTGGGAGCCAGTGTAAAGACTTTAGAACTGACTGGGAGCCAGTGTAAAGACTTTAGAACTGACTGGGAGCCAGTGTAAAGACTTTAGAACTGACTGGGAGCCAGTGTAAAGACTTTAGAACTGACTGGGAGCCAGTGTAAAGACTTTAGAACTGACTGGGAGCCAGTGTAAAGACTTTAGAACTGGAGTAATGTGCTCTGATCTCTTTGTTCTGGTTAAAACTCGAGCTGCAGCTGTTTAACGCTTTTTTGTGGGAGTTCAGTCAGAAGTTTTTGAATCATGAAATTGTAAAATCAAACCTGTCTCTCATCATATATAATTTGCAATGTGCTACCTTTAAATTTGCTTACTTCATTGAGAAAAAGTGCAAGGTTTCAAGGTTAAATTGGCTCTTCATCAGGTACAGAGGTATCAAGAGCAATTCTGGGTTTGAAACATACTTTTTACAATGTCATAATGTCAAAAAGAATTAAGCGAGCATATAATGTTGCAAGTCGTTGGCAAGCAGAAATCACTATTTGGTCAAGCCAAATGACTTGTAATGGGTTGCTTTTCAAGTTTAGCACAATCAGAGTCAGAATCTTTCTTAGCCAAGTGTGTTTTCACATACAAAGTCATTTCACCTGGTTTATTGGCACTCAATGTATTTCAGACACAATCTAAAGAAATGGTTGGTGTGCACTACTTCTAGTAAATCAGACTGAAAATTTAAGTAGACCCTTGACCTCACTTATTCTTTGTACATTACTTACTATTAGCATATGGGTAGTGACATGCTATGGGCTTCCAAATCTTCCAATACTCTGATTTACAGTGTACAGAGTTAATTATTACTTGTAAGAACTGGAAACAAACACTGAAACTTTTTTTTACTGTTACTGTTCTGACAGCACTCAGTAAAGCAAAGCAAATGCAGCATTGACACACAAAGTAGTGCTTAGTGCTGTGATTGTTTCTTCAGGCTTTTATGGTTACACAAGGTAGTAGGCTAGTTAGCCAGACATGACAATGATTGCAATTTATGTTAGGACAGATAAAACAGGTGTATAGTCAATAACAGGCTGTGGTGGTACTGGCCCACCCACATTACTCACGCAGCCAGGTTTGATCAATAAAAATGTTGTAATAATAAATATTATTATTATTATTATTATTTCATCATTATTATAATAATATTATATTATTATATGTTTGTATCAACTTGATTTATTGTTGTGTTGTTTGTGTTGAATTTGTTGTGTGATTAAAATAAAACTGGTAAAACAGTTGTGGTAGGAGGTCTCAAGAATGTAAATGGTTGTTCTGGTTCTGACACTAAGCTCCTTTCAACCAACTAGCTAGCAGGCTTTTCAGGTGATGTAAACAACCACAATGGCTAAAAGTTTTATTAAAAGTTTAGTAAGGAGAAACATGACTGCCTCGGTTGACTTAGCCCACCAGACATTACCCTGGTAGTACAGCTCTTTCCCCTGGTCAGCCTGACACGGATCAACCTGCTGATTTATGTGAAATGTATTAACCAATTTGTAGGTATTTCCATGCACAATCAAGAATGTAAAATCAATGTGCCTCTTATCAAAGTGGTATAGACACTTTTCTTGGTTGGAATAGTGAGAGAGGACGTGGTTTTCTGTAAAATGAGTAGACTTGGTTATTAGTGAGTTGCCCCTGGTAGTAAAGCAACAATGGCTGTAAGCTGTAATGAGTGAAATTGCTATCACTATCACTTTTTTTCTTTTTACAATAATAATAATAATAATAATAATAATAATAATTTTATGCTGCAATCTTATATTTAATGCATGTTATGTATTTCTTTCTATTTTTCTGTGCTTTGTTTTTATTATGGGGGTGGGGGTGGGGAGGGGGTTAATTGTATGTTTTAATGTTTCTGTTTTATGTAAAGCACATTGAGTTGCCATTGTGTATGAAATGCGCTATATAAATAAAACTGCCTTGCCTTGCCTTACAATTGTTTATTCTACTCAACTACATTATTTAACACAATCTGAATTCATCATCAACAAGACTGATAATGTCAAGGAGCATTTCTGTTATGAACCAGGAAATTCCTCTTGCATAATGGCAATGGACACTTCAACAGTACATGTGTTTTTATACATGTTAATTGGAAGTACTGTTTCTATAATCATAATAAGTGGAAACCTTGTGTTAATTACGTCCATCATTCACTTCAAACTGCTCCACACTCCTACTAAATACTGCATTCTCTCTCTGGCTGCTGCTGACCTGCTTGTTGGGACTTTAGCTTTGTTGTTCAACATGGCACTGTCTGTAGAGTCATGTTTGTATTTTGGGGTTAGGGTTAGGGTTAGGTCATTTGATTTTACCTGACAAACTAGAAGTCATCATCATCAATCAATCTTTATTTGTATAGCGCCAAATCACAACAGAGTTATCTCAAGGCACTTTACACATAGAGCAGGTTCTAAACCGAACTCTTCAGGTTTTAACTTTAAAGAGACCCAACATTCCCACATGAGCAACAGAGGCAAGAAAAAACTCCCTTTTAACAGGAAGAAACCTCAGGCAAACCCTAACCAGACAGAGTGGGTGGCCATCTGCCTCGACCGGTTGGGGTTCAGAGGAGAGAAAGGTAGGATAGAGGAGAGAAGCACAATTGTGGACACACATGAATGACTTCTGTTTGACTTCTTGCTGATTTCATTATAGATTCTCTATCTCTGGCTTGGTTTTACAACAATCCATATATTGATCCATTTGCTTGGAGCTTGTAATGGCAGGAGTACGCCAGGGAGTGGCTCTGCGGGACTGTGGGGTCAGTGTGTGTTCAGTAATGTTAAGATGACAAAGTGTTAATAAAGCTATGGAGATAACAGTACGTTGTTGTTCTTGACTTATGAAAATAGAGATTGTCAGGTCCAGGCAACCTAAAACACTTAAAATATAAGACAAAGGAGACAAGACAACAGGATTAGAGTTTCTACTTGCAAGGAGAACGCCAGAGATCTGCTCAGTTTCTATCTCTAACCCGTTCTGAGCAAACCTTGCCGAACCCTTTCTTTTTATTGGCTTCAGGATTTCCCTAATTTACATAGTCATTTTTGCTCTAAAGGGTGGGGGTCACACATCGGTCACAAATAGGTCACTGATCGGTCGCTGGTCTGCTTCAGGTGGACACACACACTTCAAAGACATTCTCAGCAGGGTTACAGATTGGCCACAGATCTTCAGATAGACGTCCTGAGCAGATCCTGAGCAGGGTCACAGGTCCTGAAAAACAACTTTAAAACAGCATGCTTGTAGACTATAAAGACTAATGATTACAGAAAGGGTAAATATGGGATAACTTACATACAATAATTCCAACAGAGATCAACAATACAGAGCTTGTCTTTAAGATCAACTGATTTTGTATCAAAGTCTCAGAGTCCTGCACAGGTTTGGGTACCCGCGGGTGAAATAGGTGAAAAATCCCCTACTGTGTAACTTGTTGGTACAGGTCCGGTCGGACATATGTATACCATGGGTCTTAAGTGCAATGCTTAAACTATTAACATAATTTTTGCAAGTGTAAAAATATATATTTTTTGTAACATATCCACAACAATATGCCCACAGTTCAAATTGATAAAAGCCTTTTTAAATCATGTAGTTTATTTGTGCATGTGTCTCCCAGAACTCTTCTTTATGTATGCTTCATTTTATGCTTTATTTATATTGTGACCCTTTGAAGGGAGCCAATTTCTAGGTTAGGAAACGCTGGACTAAACTACCTAATTGTATATGTTATTTAAAAGTAGCTCCACCTTGACCTGCTACAACAGTATCATGCTGCTTACACATTGATGCATCACTATAAACAATCTATATAATATATCTAATATCACTCACATTCGGTCATTTTACTGCAAAGTGAGCACTCATTTTGGCATTAAAGTATTTTATGGGAAGTGATGTTAATGAACTATAGCTAACACAGTTTACCACATGAGAAGTTTGTCACCTAAATCAGTGAAAGATCAACATCACTAGTCTGCATACATGACATTTCTTTGTTCAAGCTTCTTAGAAAAAAACACAGTTTCAATCAGGAAAATCTTTTTATTCATAATTTATAAAAATAAATGATTTGAAAAATTAAATCCTCACTGAACAACTCAATGAACACAAACATTACAGCAGTTCGGAGTTCAGAGTTCATCACAACGAGCAAATGATTTGTCGTTCTTATTTCTACTGTTCTACTATTTATACTGCATTACTGTGATAGCTTGCAAAAGTAGTAGTTAGCACTGTACTCAGTCTGCAGTAGCTCATTGCCAGTTTACTTGAGGGGACGCAGAAAGTGGTACTGTAGGTCATGGGCATGGGAAGGTAATCAAAATGAATCATGGAGGCATAGAAACTAGTCTGTGATGCACCACTAAAGTGGACACACCAAAAGGGTTATTACATTGATCATTGATTCATGACTTACAAGTTGCCTCTTTCTTACTGGTTCCTCAGAAAGTACTTGGGCTTTTGTGCACTCCGAGTGTTATAATCAAACAAAGCAGCACTAGACTTCAAACTTGAGCAGCTACAGCTACCAGCAAATGGTGACTCCTTCTTCACAGTTTCATTCACAACATTGTGTCACTGAAAATTAATACATTTCAGCAATATCCCACTTACTATATCATATGCTTTCCTCTGGCTTCTCAGCATAAAGATGTGAAGAGTGACAATACAGTGAAGCCTTCTACAAACATAATGTAAGGCTGTCTATCACATCATATACATTCTGATTTTGCAACACCTTCTGACTCCAAAACCACATTGTCAACTTGACATACAAAATGCATTTTAAGACTCAGTGCTGTGAGATAATGAGTTCTACATAAAGTATTATACAATTTCTGATTATATACAGAAAAATCTTTAAACAGATAGATATTTCAAATCAATTATAAAGTCAGCTTGATGTGTACAGATGTATGTGTTAATTCAGATACTGACAAATGACTCTGATTGCTCATTGCTGCTCGAGCGGTTTGCAGCTCCCGACACATTGTACATATCTGAAGGACAAACAACAGATAATTGTTAAGATAGACAATTCAAACAAGTAGTGAAGCTGCTAAATGAAAAAACAATAACTTACATCTCCTTCCGCGTAGTCTGCTTATCAAGTTCATTCCACCGAGAGAAGAAATGCCAGCACTTGTACTCTGTTGCAAAAACAAGCAAACGGGAAGAAAAAAATGGTAAAACTTTAGGATATAGTCATTGAGATTATAGCTATGAGAAGGATATATTATGGTACAAAGAAACCAGCTCAATTTTAGTTGTAAGCAATTGTAAGCTTTGTTATATATGTATTTTAAAAATCCACTTACTCTTGTTGGATTTGAACCTGTGCTTGATGTAGGTAATGTTCTTGAGAGCCGAGATCGGATCTACAGGCACAATCAAATTCATGTCAACTTCAAAATTAACTGTATTCTTCAACTGTGCAATTTTAACTATACAATTGTAGTAAACAGTAGTAAATATTAATAGTAAGTAGTAGTAATAGTAGTAATGGTTATAGTTTACATTGTGCTACTGCTACTTTTACTTGAGTAAAGGATTACATATTTCTTCCATTACTCCCACAGTAGAGTTAATCTCCTCATCTAGCAGACAAGAATTTCACATTTCCCCAAACATCAAAGTATTCCTTTAAAGTCAAATTACCTTTGAATCCAACAATGTCCCAAACACTAAAATGAAGAAACCCTGAGAAAAATGAGACATGCACATTTTCTGGTTATCATATGAAAACAACACACACACATAAATACTGCCTTGAAGCAAGTAAAGGACAATCTTGTATCTCAGTGGATGCAAATACCTGTAGTGAATTGAAGAATGCAAAGGCAATATGGATTCCTTTATTTGTTGATGATACCATGGTTCCCACTCCCAAAGACCATGTAAGACCAAATAAAGGAGTCAAAATGATCAAGCATCTTGCAATGACAACCAGTGTATGCTTTTCATCTGCTTGGGACACGTCTCCCATGCCTCTCCTCAGCATTTTGAACAAGACCACAATTACAATCAAAATGTTGATTACAACTATGGTCAAGGCAGGTATCACCAAAGCCAGCAGGGCCTTCGTCTTGCTCCAGTTCAGCCAACAGGCATCAGATGTCCTGATGTATCCATTTCCTGGTGCTGTAACAGCAACAGTGATGACAGCTATAATTAGAGGGCACACATAACCTACAGTGAAGCCAATGGCCAACATAGTTGACTTGGACATGTGGGAGAAGACCATAACCGTCCGGTAGAAGAGAAGAAGTCCTGACACCAGCATCCAAAAGAAAAGAGCAAGGTAGAAAAAGTGCATAAAAAATGTTGCTGTGCTACATTGTCCTACTGGAACTGTGTAGTCCTCCCCTGGGTTTTCAAGGGGGTTCTTAACAATAGCAGCACTAATGATGAAACAAATGTTTGCGATCAACAGAGAGAGGGCAGTGTTTACAATGGAAACATGACGCATGAAAGCAGTGCTGTTTCTGGTCATGGCTTTCCATACATATCCTTCAATAATCAGACATATAACTAAGCTTGCCATAGATATCCCAACTCCAACATAAGTGATTACATCCAAGACTTGTCTCAGAGATGGAGGGATGTCAGTGGCCATCAGAATTGAGAATGAGGTGAGATGGTTGCAATTGCAGGTTACTGTGTTGTTTATGTCAGAAATAAATGTACACCCCTCATCATCCCAAGCACCTTGATCCTTAAACAGCGTGAAGTTCCAGAAGACGCACTGTGGGTTTAGTATCAGAGAGTTATTTTGCTTATCAAAGCTCATAGTGACATTCTGAATTTTTACACTTGTTCTCACGAGTACCACAGCAGCATTAATGGCGTTAGCAGGGACACTTTGATTGTTGGTGGCATTGAAAAGGCTGGGGTCATAACTTGAGTTCCGAGCTGGCATAACATTATGAAGGGTTGAAAATATGATGGTGGTTATACTGATATTGTTAGTATTGGTGTCTGGAATGTCAATGACAACACTGGAGTTCAGTTCTTCTTTGAAGGCATTGTTAAATGAGGTTCTATTGAGCTGGATCCGTGGAGTTGTAATGCTAAACTCCCCAACTACATCTTCAGAGAGAGCCTCCAGTGAACCCAGTAATTTTGAGCTGGCACTGCCGATTTCATTTTCATTCAGAGTGTCCCAGGACTCTTTTGCGTCATCACCAATGATGGCATCAACTGTTGTTAGTATGTTCTGCAGGTGATGAGACATTCACAGTGAGGATACAACTTCATATCACAACATGCACAAACTGTCATGTCTGTCAGAGCATTTGTTGGCAGAACACATATCCTTCACCAAAGTTCATCTTACCGTCATGACAACTTCATCAACAGTAGTGGAAACATTTGCAACACTGTTTATGATGTCAACGATTGCTGATATGGTTGCAGATGAATCTGCAATTTCAGTTTGTTCACTCTGGACAGCAGTATTTAGATCTTCCACAAATTGTGGCACTTCCACAGGATTCAAATTCTGAAAGAATGGAACATTAAAAACACAAAAGGTTATGACACTTAATTGTGTTGATGTATAAGACTACAACCTATTGAGGGCAAATACTGTTTTTGCCGGCCAATACAAACTAAACAAAACACATTTTAGGCCAAAAACAGTGAAGAGCAGGCTAGAAGGGTGTGATGCTATTGAGTGGACATGCCTCGTTGTCATTTTAAAATATGGTTAAATGGTTAGCATTGATATATAGCGCGCAAGTGGTCGAGTGGTTAGAGCACATGCCACATACGCAGCCAACCCCGGTTCGAATCCCGATCAGCGGTCCTTTGCTGCATGTCACACCCCCTCTCTCTCCCATGTTTCCTGTCAGTCTAATGATGAATAAAGGTGTCTATGCCAACAAAATCTTAAAAAAAAAAAGAATTGATATCATACTCACTTTAGTAGGAACACAATCAAATACATTCTAATACAACACCTCTGCCAAAAATTCTACTTTTATAAAGTTTATACATTTTCATTTGTTTGACATTGTCAGAAAGGTGATCATTCTACTAAATATTGTTTATTATCAAGGTAGTAGTAGGTGGTACTGATGTACTGGAGTGCATTCTATTGAAAAGTGTTCATTATATTTGTTTACTCCATTAACATACAACAGTGGGACCAAATATCAGGAACCTTTTTCAGTATTAAGCTAATAAAGTGCTTGGTGAGTATGTATGCCATATGTATGTCAAGACAGTTATTGGTTGCTATTATCATTTCTCCTCAACATACTGGCCATGAAGCATTTTTCCCCTTGCACCTTTTGGCAGTTTGTTTAAAATTGGACTGTAGAAAGGTGAATGGCAAAGAGACATTAAAGAGAAGAGGAATGCCAAACAAGAACAACAATAACACTGCAATCCTTAATCACTAAGTGATGAAGATGCCTGAAAAAATGCATGTAAAGCTAATATTAGGTATCAGCAGTCTGAGTTACGCAATTTGTGTTGGTATCATTCAAAGTTATAGTCCTTTTAGTGCCAAATTCCATCTATTTGGTGCCCTTATCATTTAGGAAACTATACAAAATTTGATAGAAAACCAGCAGGTTATGCTGTACAGTATATTCTTAATACAGAACTATGCAAATGTCAAACGTATAAATTGTTTCACCAATTTCAATGCCTGTCCAACGTATACATTACAAGTTGTATAATGTAGAATTTCAATTAAAATTGGATCAGAACATTCACATGTCCCCTCCCTGAGCTACTACCTTACCGTGGTGGAGGGGTTTGCGTGTCCCAATGACCCCAGGAGCTCAGTTGTCGGGGGCTTTATGCCCCTGGTAGGGTCTCCCATGGCAAACAGGTCCCGGGGGAGGGGCCAGACAAAAGGTAGCTCAGAAGACCTCAATGACGAGCAACACAGTTGGTCTTTCGTGTCCCTTGCCCGGACGCGGGTCACCGGGGCCCCCCCCTGGAGCCAGGCCTGGGGGTGGGGCTCGGAGGCGAGCGCTTGGTGGCCGGGCCTTCACCCATGGGGCCCGGCCGGGCACAGCCCGAAAAAGGGACATGGGACCCCTCTCCCACAGACCCACCACCAGTGAGGGGGGCCAAAGGGGTCGGGTGCGTAGTGAGCTGGGCGGCAGCCGAAGGCGGGGACCTTGGCGGTCCGATCCTCGGCTGCAGAAGCTAGCTCTAGGGACGTGGAACGTCACTTCTCTGGTGGGGAAGGAGCCTGAGCTGGTGCGTGAGGTTGAGAAGTTCCGGCTAGATATAGTCGGCCTCACCTCGACGCACAGCAAGGGCTCTGGAACCAGTCTCCTCGAGAGGGGGTTGGACTCTCGTCCACTCTGGAGTTGCCACTGGTGTCAGGCGCCGGGCGGGGGTGGCAATACTTATTGCCCCCCGGCTTGATGCCTGTATGTTGGAGTTTACCCCGGTAGACGAGAGGGTGGCCTCCCTCCGCCTTCGGGTGGGGGGACGGATCCTGACTGTTGTTTGTGCCTATGGTCCGAACAGCAGCTCAGAGTATCCAGCCTTTTTGGACTCCTTGGAGGGGGTGCTGGAAAACACTCCCCCTGGGGATTCCCTCGTTCTGCTGGGGGACTTCAATGCCCATGTTGGTAGCGACAGTGAGACCTGGAAGGGTGTGATTGGGAGGAACGGCCCCCCCGATCTGAACCCGAGCGGTGTTCTGTTATTGGACTTCTGTGCTCGTTACGGATTGTCCATAACGAACACCATGTTCAAGCATAAGGGTGTCCATATGTGCACTTGGCACCAGGACACCCTAGGCCGCAGTTCGATGATTGACTTTGTAGTCGTGTCGTCGGACTTGTGGCCGCATGTCTTGGACACTCGGGTGAAGAGAGGGGCGGAGCTGTCAACTGATCACCACCTGGTGGTGAGTTGGCTCCGATGGTGGAGGAGGATGCCGATCAGACCTGGCAGGCCCAAACGCATTGTGAGGGTCTGCTGGGAACGTCTGGCAGAGTCTCCTGTCAGAGAGAGTTTCAACGCACACCTCCGGGAGAGCTTCAACCATGTACCGGGGGAGGTGGGGGACATTGAGTCTGAGTGGGCCATGTTCCGTGCCTCCATTGTTAAGGCGGCTGACTGGAGCTGTGGCCGCAAGGTGGTCGGTGCCTGTCGGGGCGGCAATCCCCGAACCCGCTGGTGGACACCGGCGGTGAGGGACGCCGTCAAGCTGAAGAAGGAGTCCTATAGGTCCTTTTTGGCCTGTAGGACTCCGGAGGCAGCAGACAGGTACCGGCAGACCAATGTGGTCCTGTTGGCTTCATCAGACCGTGACCTCCAACTCTCACTGGATCGGTTCGCAGCCGAGTGTGAAGCGGCCGGGATGAGAATCAGCACCTCCAAATCCGAGGCCATGGTCCTCAACCGGAAAAGGGTGGAGTGCACTCTTCGGGTCGGGGATGAGATTCTGCCTCAAGTGGAGGAGTTCAAGTACCTCGGGGTCTTGTTCACGAGTGAGGGAAGGATGGAACGGGAGATCGACAGGCGGATCGGTGCGGCGTCTGCAGTAATGCGGACTCTGCACAGATCCGTCGTGGTGAAGAGAGGCCGAAAGGCGAAGCTCTCGATTTACCAGTCGATCTTCGTTCCTACCCTCACCTATGGTCATGAGCTTTGGGTAGTGACCGAAAGAACAAGATCGCGGGTACAAGCGGCCGAAATGAGCTTCCTCCGTAGGGTGGCTGGGCTCTCCCTTAGAGATAGGGTGAGAAGCTCAGTTATCCGGAGGGAGCTCGGAGTAGACCCGCTGCTCCTCCACGTCGAGAGGAGCCAGATGAGGTGGTTCGGGCATCTAATCAGGATGCCTCCCGGACGCCTCCCTGGTGAGGTGTTCAGGGCACGTCCCACCGGTAGGAGACCCCAGGGAAGACCCAGGACACGCTGGAAAGACTATGTCTCTCGGCTGGCCTGGGAACGCCTCGGGGTCCCCCTGGAAGAGCTGGACGAAGTGGCTGGGGAGAGGGAAGTCTGGGCTTCCCTGCTTAGGCTGCTGCCCCCGCGACCCGACCCCGGATAAGCGGCATGAAGATGGATGGATGGACATTCACATGTGAAAGATTGACAATATGATGATAAATGTACTAAGTAAAGTTATTATAATTGTTATAGAGAATAATGAATAGATCAATCCCCCCAGTTGTTGTACAGAAATAGCTCTGGTTTCCAGTACACAGATGCCCAGCTTGATCTGCATTTAGTGTTAATAACTAATATTTTCCTGAACTGTGTGTTTCAGAGATTTCTAAGAGGAATGATTGGTTACCTACCACTGACTCAATTAATATTTCCTTGATTTTTGATACAATGCAGTTGTCCGCCTCAAGTGTCCACACTCCTCCCCTACAGACAGCAGTCTTGCTTCCCTCTTGACCTTCCTCACATTGTATGGTTGATTTGTCACCTTCTCGTCCTTTCCCATACTGAGCATCATCACACTCAGCAGCTTAAGAGATAAATTATCAATCAATTAGTGTTACATAATAAAATAGTGGAATCAGCAAAGGAACCATATAGTCACATTTCATATGTTGCTCTTACTTCCTCTGAAAATGATCATTGTTGTCGTCATTTGATAACCACTTGGTTCATCCACCCTACATGTAAACCTCAGTTCCTGCTCTGACACAGTGCAGCTGTTTATCACGTGTTTATAAATGATGCAGTAGGAGTCAGGTTCAGTGTTGGTATCTGTGAACAATTGATTATTTTGTTATTAATATGAACTGTCAATAGCTGCTTCCAGTTTCTCAGTGTGGCTAGATTGAAGAGTTTTCAATGTTAGTTTATACTCACCTGAATTTAAAAGATTTGTGCTAAACCACTTGACTCTATAGTTGGACTGCACACAACATTTCAGTGGTTGTTCCAGTCCCTCCGAGCATTCAACGTTAATTTTACTCTGTAGTCGCACGATGGGAGCTAGTTTGATGTCCGCTGCTTTTACAGTTCCGTTTTGGAAGAATTCCATTACTTCACCAACCAGAGTACATTCATAAAATCCTATGATTAAGAGAAACAGTATTATTGATGGTATACTTTGAAATAAAAAATTACAATAGTCAGTACGTCAGTATTTCACTGTGACTAAATATTTTGATTGTGGCAATATTTGGGTGTGACTGTAAGTGATTTCAGTACAACATTCATTGTAAGAAGAAGTAATATATATATATATATTTATATGTATATACATATACATATATATATCTGATATATACTTTTATTGTCCCCTTAGGGAAATTTGTTTTGGACTCGAGTGCTGCACACACACAAATGCCCCCACAGTTACACAGACAGACACACGACAAATATTGCATATTTATTTATTTAAATTCAAAATGAGCTAATATTTTTCATGAAATTGTAAAAATGTCTCACTTTCAACATTTGATATTGTCGTCTATGTCGTATTTTGAATAAAATATGGGTTTATGAGATTTGTATTGTTGTTGTATTATATTGATTTTATTTACATTTTACACAGCGTCCCAACTTTTTTGCAATTGAGGTTGTACATACTGTAGAGGGTAAAGTGGTCCACATTTTTACTGTACCTCTACTGAAGTTCCTGTTCTTCTGCTTTTTTTGTTTTATGGCAGGTAGCAACCACTATTATAGTGAATTAATGCCACCCACTATGTTGGAGTGTGAAATGCTTGAAATGAAGGTTGCTTGGAAACCGGAGGTGTGTACAGTTACTGTATGTAATGACTTGGCTCTCTAGCCTGTGGAAAAGCAAACCAGCTAGTTCAACTGTGAACTGGCCCAAGCATTAGGTTCTAGTTGGTGGAAAGGGGGTGTAATTCATAATATGGATATTATGTCAAGAAGCAGAGGAATTAATCTTGCCTCAAAAGTAAAGTCAGAAAACTGTTATTTTACTCTGTAGAAGGCAGTTAAATCCATTTCACATTCTGACATCATTCTTTCTTCTTTCTTTCCTATAGTGTATACTTTGGTAACTCTTAGCTTGAACTTACCAGCATCAGCAGGAATGACATTGTCAATTCTAAGTGTAGACTTTATGTTAGAGGTAGTTATTGTATATCTTCCACCCGCAATTTTAGATCCTTTAAATTTCCATACAGATCTGGAAATTCGTCCCATATTAAAGTCTTCATTCAGAGGCCCACACGTTAGTATCATTTGTCCACCAGTATAAGTGAGACGTGGAACGTTGATTGAAGATGAACCTTTAAGAAAAAAAAAATCAGTTAGACGTTTAATTGAGTTAAACAAAGACTAAGAGACTACTAGCTTTCTTTTAACTTACTGCTGTAAACTGCGGTTACAGAGCCAATGACAGGGGCAATAGGCTCCATTGCTTTTGTGATATTTTTATTTGCTTCAGCTATTTCAGCTGGGTTAACTTGGCTTGTCTGAACAACATAGTTTGTGATGATGCTTCCTCGGCTGTAATAAAAACAAACAACAAGGACAAAAGCCAGTTGATTTGTTGAGGTATTAAATGTGTACCAATTTTTTCCTCCAAAATGTTGTTAAAGCCATAATTACAGTAACATACCTGAAGCCAGTCACACTAGCATCAATGAACCCAGTAATTACTTTATACTGATTCCTCAACTGTGGGAGAGATTTTGTTCATGATATTAACATAAGAACTGAAAAACTACAGACAACTGAATTCATGAGTTCTGAAAATAGTAGTTAGAGTTGGTTATGATGTCAACAATGCACTTACCACTGGCTCAATACTTGTTTTAAGATCTTGGTATGCAGAACTTGTTGCATCATTCAAGTCTTCTGTGAAGTCCTTTTCTAATCTGATTGACATTGCCACATCAAATCCTGTTTATTTGGGTGAAAGATGGAATAACATTAGTAAAACTATGGTTAAAGATTTCAGGACTTTTTCCTGATGTGAAAAAGCAAATGGAGACCAGGAATAAGTCAGGCAGACAGGACACAAAATAACACACAAGACAAGAAACAAGTGGTAATTATGTTTCATAGACAACAGCAACTTTGTAATATATTTTAAAACAATTTTGTTACTACAGCTCTTAGATATCAAATGGAATTTATTCCAGTTGCGCTCAGTCATACATAGATATTATTTAAAAAGTTTATTCTCTGAGCTGTTGTTCCCATGTTCTAATTTCATATCAGCAGGTAATTCTAAACACAGTACATATACATATACAGTAACCCTCATATCTATTCACTAATTAACATTCACATGACAAATTAGCATTGTGTTAAATTATTTGTCACTTATCATCATTTGGGAAAAGGATCCTAAGAATAGTGGTTCAGTGAAGAGACATTTGCAAGGCTATGCTTGTATATTATCATCATAACAGCCATCCTCTGTGGTGATATTGACACCATGGTTGAGGCTGAAATTTTAAACTTCAATTTTCAGACTAATGGTCACACAAATGAAACAGTAAAATGTTTAAAATATGTAATATAAAATATACTATCATTCATCAAATAAAATGTAATTTGTGATGGATGATCTGTAGTGCCTCCTTCGCCCCTCTTCTTTCAGTAAAACAATACCTGTAACAGGAGCAGGTGATGTTGTAGCAGATGGCAAAGCAGTAGTAGTTGATCTGCCTATTGTTATAGGGATAACGGCTGTTGTGAAGGCGTCAATGGTGGTAGTGGTTGTAGCAGTAGTCGTGGTGGGGATAGTAGTTGTAATGAGGGTTGTGGTTACAGCTGGAATAGAAGTAGCTTCTGTTGTGGAGCTCACTGTGGTACTTTGGCTGGTCACATGAGTAGCTACGAATGGGACAGTTTAAACATAATACAATGTAAAGTACAAACAATCTATAGTTTTTCAAAAAAATAAATACTACATTTCAAGTCACTGGGTGTTAGGATTAAATACTGTGAAATACTGTGAAATATCACATCACATTATTGTAAAGCACCTGCTTGTAACAACTGTTATTGGTGTTGCAGCTGTCATAGCAATAGATGTCAAATGTAAAAATAATTAAATTAAAATTATAGATAAAAACTAAAATGCCTCAAATGAAGAAAAGAAAGGAATATTTTCAAACAAATATCAACTTTGGGAGTGTAAGCCCATCACTTCTAAATACCTACTGGTAATGATAGGTGTTGGTTGAGTAGTGGTTGTTGTAGTTGGTTGAGCTTTGGTTGTTGTAGCAACAGGTGGTGTCTCTGCAAAGAGCATTTGATAACAATGTGTTGTTGCTATATTATTAATATAATGTCTTTAAGATGTATTTACTGTAATAATTATTTGTAAGGACTTACTTGTTACAGTTGTTGCTGGTGTTGTAGCAACGGTGGGTGAATCTGAAAAGACCATTTTACAATTATGTATGTATGTAAACAGACACATACAATCCCTAAACTGCCAACAAACTATGAAAACTTTTTAAAAAAAAATCGTAATATCGTGGTTGACACACTATTGTAAGTAGTAAATGCCTTTTATCTCATAACTTACTGGTAAATTCAGTTGTTGGGGTAGATGATTGCGAAGTTGTGTCCTGATGTGTTGTTGCATGAGGTGTTACGTCTACAGAGACAATGTTATGACCATGTGGTATTGGTTAGAAAACATAGCGATTCATTATTCAAGCCCAAACCATTTATTGTAATGTTTTAACACATTTGAATGTACACATATTTCACATAATCTTAATTAACTTAAAGACTGTGTAAAGTGAATTCAGACATTTTCTTCTAAACACATTAAATAGGTCATAAATGTATTTCTAAAAAAGGTGTAAAAAGCATTTCAACCATTTAGCTTCACAAACTGTGTTTCAAGATTTCTGTGTTCAGGATTTAGTGGGCGGGTCTGAAAATCACCCGTCCCTGCTGCTGTAGAGGTATAAATACATTCAGTGCACACTACTACTACTATGGTCCACAGTTAGCCAGTTAGCTGAGTTAGCCGCCGAGTTAGCCACCGAGCTAGCAGCTGAGTTAGCCGCAGAAAACTTTCAGGCGTAGCGTTCATGTTTCGGGTATAGGTGGTGACTTTGATTGACAGGTGACGCTTGGTAGGGGGCGGGGTTTCAGTGGACTCGGCAGGCACTCCCACAGCGTTTGACAGCAGAGAAAAAGGCTGAGTTTTACACAACTTTGAAGCTTAATTTCATATGTTTGGCGATGTTTTAATCATTCAAATTTGGCAGGGTGGTTAACAACACACTTTTCTGTGGTATGTCAAACTCAGAACACATTTATTCTTACTTTACATGGACTTTAATAAATGTCCAATTAAACAAAGGAAAGCAACAGGCAGTATCACTTTGTGACCATATGTTATTGCTGACACTACAAACTTTTACTTTTAACAAATTTGACTACCTATTTACTAGAGGTATGTTGTATACCTCACTTTCAAACTAATTGAATTGTTTTAACAAGAAAGGCCATTGTTCAATTCTTGGTATTGTAAGTTTCTTAGAGTTCTGATTTTTATACTATAAAAAATCATTTTAAATACTCACCTGTTGTTGGTGGTGTGGTGACTCTTGATGTGTTCATATCGGTTGTAGGAACTGTTGTTGAATCTGAAAGGACCATTTCATCATGATATTTGTTAAGTGAAAAAAATACAGAGGGGCCATGGAGAGAAAAATAACACATTTGTTCTCTCGATTTAATAATTCATGCTCTCATTTTAATGTATTTCACTCTCATGCCATTCTCCCATCCAGCGTGTACCCTCATTGTGGATCACTTGGGCTGAATAAGACATTATTTTGATTCTGGTCTGGACGTATGTGGAAACAGTTTAAGCAAAACACTGTGTTCTCTCTGAGATCCTTTATAATACAGAGTATAGAATACAGGATAATGGACTTTTTTGGCATAAACACTTCCATGTTCCTGAGGATTTCATCCAGTTCATAAAGACTCAGCTTCAGGGTTTTGGACATGGATTAAACATCCCTGTATTTTTAACACTGACAATTTAACTATATACGTACTTCACATGACATTAATGAAAACAATAACCCCTTTGTAACAAGGAAAACTACTGTAGTAGAATAAACTAGTAGAAAACTATGAGAATAATGCTGAATCACTCACGTGTAATCAGTGTTGTCGGTGTTGAAGCTGTCGTAGTGTTCATATGTGTTGTAGCAACAGGAGTTGGACCTGAAAACATAACATGTAAGTGCAGATTAATAACAAAAAATCTATGTTATCTAGGGCTGGGCGATATGGCTGAAATCTCTATCACGATATAAGTGTTTCATATTGGTCGATATCGATAATTATTGAAATATTGTATGACCTATTTAATCCTTACTCTAATTGTAGGCAATAAGCATTTAGGAAAAATGCATGTCAACACATATGTTCAATGTTAAAATCACAGTTGAAAACTGAACAATTATCAATAATAAAGTGCTTTTTATTAAGTGTTATAAAAACATGTGCATAGCAAACCTGTGCAAATGTAGCAAACATGTGTAAACATAGCAAACATGTGTAAACATAGCAAAACCTGATATGAGAAGAACAATGATATTTTCTACTGTAAGTTTAGTGCAAAAATATATGCAGTATTTTATAAACAAAATAAAATAAAGTAAAACTGAGGTAGACTTATACATCTGTAACATCTGAACTATTTATTTTAGCTCAAGGTTTTGTGCTAAGAACACCAGCTGGTTGACCTTCTCTGGTTTTAAAGCTGCCCTGGTGCATGTAACAATATTACCCCCAGCAAGTGAACCCTGCTTGAGGGAGGCAGTTTTCCAGGGAATCCCGGGAAATCGACGATTTTTTAAAAGGCAACACTAGCTGAGCCCTGGTCATTTCAAGCAACACTAAATGCAACGTGGAGACATTATGCATATGGGTTCCCAATCCGACCATTTTTGTGTATTATTTTGTCATTATTAAGGCAAAAGAACTAAATTTATGTCCATCGATTTATAATGAATAGGCTATAGGCTTAATATTAGTTTGCATCCAGCGTGCTGCGATGACTTCATTACATCTGCTGCACCGCTGCTACCACAATTATGAAATGCTAAGTTTCTACAGTCTGTGACTGTGTCTAATAAAAGTAATATTTTACAAATCTGCATTATATAAGCTAACGAAATTCGTTAAAGTAAGTCATTTGGCGACTTCTAAGTCATTAAACTAAGTCTTACTTTTACTGGAGTAATTACCTCGTTCGCACCTGTCATTGTAGCCTACATCTTGTATTGGAAAACTTTGAATTAAAACCTACTGAGCGAACTCTCCCGTTCTCTCCTATGAACGAGTCGGACAACAACGTGTATCAAACATGAAGCAAAGTGAAAAAATAATAAAGAACGTAACAACAACACCCACGAACAAAAAAACCAAACATGCATTAGCCGCACCGTAGTAAAAGCTGCAGTGTTCAAAGTGGCTATTAGCGTGTCACTGCTCATTCGTTGCTAGGCACCAGATGACAAGTGCCTTTGCTAATGCAACCAAGCTTGCTTTGCAACGATTTAAACCCATAACCAGAGAGCGCTCTGGCTAAATTTACGCCGGTTTCTTGAGAAAAAAAAAATTCTATCGAAACGTTCTATCGAACACATTTTCTATTGATATCGAGTACGTGTCTATCGAGATACATATCGTTATCGTTTTATCGCCCAGCCCTAATGTTATCCCTTATTGGTATAACAACAATTCTGGTAACTACACTTATATGAAAGAAATGATTGGTGTTTTAGTGTTCAGATGTGTTGTAGTAATTAGTTTTTTCACACTGCAAAGATAATTGTATAACCATGTTAGTGCTGGTGATAGAAACCAAAACTATTGAAGCACAGATCATATACTGTGAAGTGTTACTGCATATTTACTGGACAAGGATGTCACATAAATCAGATATGAACATTAAATAAACCAATATAACATGGAGGGCCTTGTAAAAAAAACATACTCATGGATACAGTTGTTGGTGAAGTTGTGGGTGTTGTAGTGTTCAGGTGTGTTGTAGCAATAGGTGTTGAGTCTGCAAAGACCATTATATGCCCATGTGTTATTACATACTGTGATACCATACATTCCCAACAATAACTGTATACAAATGAAAGCACTTCTTTCAAAAAGCATTGTTAAGCACTTACTTGTCATAACTGTTGGTGGTATTGTGGTAGCTACTGCTGTGTTCATGTTTGTTGTAGCAGGTGTTGTTGAATCTGAAAAACAAACAAACAATTAAACCAAATTAAACCAGGGATCATAATTTCAAGAAATGAAGTTATCCTCAGAAATTCTATAAACCTCATTTATTCTATAAACCTACAGTTAAATACAGTCGTTAATGAAGTTGTGAGTGTTGTAGTGTTCAGATGTGTTGTAGTGACAGCTGTTGAATCTGGAAAGAGCATAATGTGTAAAATAAAATCTTTCAAGTGAACATAGATTCCTGAAAAGACAACACCATTTCTTATTTCCCCAAAACTTACTGGTGTCTACAGTTGTTGGTGAAGTTGTGAGTGTTGTAGTGTTCAGATGTGTTGTAGCAATTGATGTTGAATCTGCAAAGACCATTTTATAATCATATGTTATAGCCAAAATGATTCTACAAAGTGCATATAATGTAAAGAGCAGTATATGACCATGTTAGTAAAAGGAATTCCCCACAATGAGTGTAATATTTGTGTGTGTGTGTGTGTGTGTGTGTGTGTTTGTGTGTGTGTGTGTGTGTGTGTATTACTTGTCATAATTGTTGGTGGTATTGTGGTATCTACTGTTGTGTTCATGTTTGTTGTAGCAGGTGTTGTTGAATCTTGAAAAAAACAAAGACCGTGTAAAGTGAATTCAGACATTTTCTTGTCTCATTGTAAGGAGGGCAGACACCCTCCCTACATTTAAGAGTAGGCTTAAAATTTTCCTTTTTGATAAAACTTATAGTTAGGGCTCTTAGAGCTCTTAATTTATGCTGCTATAGACTAAGACTGCCGGGGGACTCCCATGATGCTCTAAGCTCCTCTCTCCTCCTCCCTCTCTCTCTCTATCCATCCATCTATATCCATTAACATTCATGTACTATTAATTGCATTCAATAAGCTAAACTTCTTCCCCGGAGTTGTCTGTGCTTTTTTGTCTCACAGGTAATCTGGGCCTGTAGACGTCCGGATGACAGATTCCAGTCACGGACCATCTGGCTTCATTGTTGATTTTCATTGTGCTTCTCTCCTCTATCCTTCCTTTCTCTCCTCTCTACCCCAACCGGTCGAGGCAGATGGCCGCCCACTCTGAGTCTGGTTCTGCCTGAGGTTTCTTCCTGTTAAAAGGGAGTTTTTTCTTGCCACTGTTGCTCATGTGGGAATGTTGGGTCTCTTTAAAGTTAAAACCTGAAGAGTTCGGTTTAGAACCTGCTCTATGTTTAAAGTGCCTTGAGATAACTCTGTTGTGATTTGGCGCTATACAAAGATTTTTTAATTGATTGATTCTTCTACATTAAATAGGTCATAAATGTATTTCTAAAAAATGTGTAAAATTAATTCTGAAGCTAGGCTTCACAAAATGTGTTTCAAGATTTCTGTGTTCAGGATTTAATGGGCAGGTCTGGAAATCACTGAGGCAGTGATTGGCATAAACCCGCCCCTGCTTCTGTGGAGGTATAAATACATTCAGCACACACTACTACTACTACAGTCTACAGTTAGCCAGGTTAGCCGCCAAGCTAGCAGCCGAGTTAGCCGACAAGCTAGCCGCTGAGCTACTAACTAAGGAAGCAGCTGAGTTAGCCGCAGAAAGCGTTCAGACGTAGCGTCCATGTTTCTGGTAGAGGTGGTGACTTTGATTGACAGGTGACACTTGGTAGGGGGAGGGGTTCAGCGAATTCGGCGGGCACTCCCACAGCGTTTGGGAGCAGAGAAAGAGGCTGAGTTTTACACAACTTTGAAGCCTAATTTCAAATATTTGGTGATTTTTTTAATCATTCAAATTTGGCAGGGTGGTTAACAACACACTTTTCTGTGGTATGTCAAACCCAGAACACCTATTTATTCTTACTTTACACAGACTTTAAACCAAATTAAAGAAATGAAGTTATATTTTAAAAGAAATCCTCAGAAAGGATTCAGCCCCTTCATTTATTCTATAAACCTACAGTTAAATAGAGTCATGGGTGAAGTTATGAGCGTTGTAATGTTCTGATTCAGCTTCAGGGTTTTGGACATGGATTATCCATCCTTGTATTTTTAACACTGATATTTTAACTATATACATATTTCACATGACATTAATGAAAACAATAACCCCTTTGTAACAAGGAAAACTACTGTAGTAGAATAAACTAGTAGAAAACTATGAGAATAATGCTGAATCACTCACGTGTAATCAGTGTTGTCGGTGTTGAAGCTGTCGTAGTGTTCATATGTGTTGTAGCAACAGGAGTTGGACCTGAAAACATAACATGTAAGTGCAGATTAATAACAAAAAATCTATGTTATCCCTTATTGGTATAACAACAATTCTGGTAACTACACTTATATGAAAGAAATGATTGGTGTTTTAGTGTTCAGATGTGTTGTAGTAATTAGTTTTTTCACACTGCAAAGATAATTGTATAACCATGTTAGTGCTGGTGATAGAAACCAAAACTATTGAAGCACAGATCATATACTGTGAAGTGTTACTGCATATTTACTGGACAAGGATGTCACATAAATCAGATATGAACATTAAATAAACCAATATAACATGGAGGGCCTTGTAAAAAAAACATACTCATGGATACAGTTGTTGGTGAAGTTGTGGGTGTTGTAGTGTTCAGGTGTGTTGTAGCAATAGGTGTTGAGTCTGCAAAGACCATTATATGCCCATGTGTTATTACATACTGTGATACCATACATTCCCAACAATAACTGTATACAAATGAAAGCACTTCTTTCAAAAAGCATTGTTAAGCACTTACTTGTCATAACTGTTGGTGGTATTGTGGTAGCTACTGCTGTGTTCATGTTTGTTGTAGCAGGTGTTGTTGAATCTGAAAAACAAACAAACAATTAAACCAAATTAAACCAGGGATCATAATTTCAAGAAATGAAGTTATCCTCAGAAATTCTATAAACCTCATTTATTCTATAAACCTACAGTTAAATACAGTCGTTAATGAAGTTGTGAGTGTTGTAGTGTTCAGATGTGTTGTAGTGACAGCTGTTGAATCTGGAAAGAGCATAATGTGTAAAATAAAATCTTTCAAGTGAACATAGATTCCTGAAAAGACAACACCATTTCTTATTTCCCCAAAACTTACTGGTGTCTACAGTTGTTGGTGAAGTTGTGAGTGTTGTAGTGTTCAGATGTGTTGTAGCAATTGATGTTGAATCTGCAAAGACCATTTTATAATCATATGTTATAGCCAAAATGATTCTACAAAGTGCATATAATGTAAAGAGCAGTATATGACCATGTTAGTAAAAGGAATTCCCCACAATGAGTGTAATATTTGTGTGTGTGTGTGTGTGTGTTTGTGTGTGTGTGTGTGTGTGTATTACTTGTCATAATTGTTGGTGGTATTGTGGTATCTACTGTTGTGTTCATGTTTGTTGTAGCAGGTGTTGTTGAATCTTGAAAAAAACAAAGACCGTGTAAAGTGAATTCAGACATTTTCTTGTCTCATTGTAAGGAGGGCAGACACCCTCCCTACATTTAAGAGTAGGCTTAAAATTTTCCTTTTTGATAAAACTTATAGTTAGGGCTCTTAGAGCTCTTAATTTATGCTGCTATAGACTAAGACTGCCGGGGGACTCCCATGATGCTCTAAGCTCCTCTCTCCTCCTCCCTCTCTCTCTCTATCCATCCATCTATATCCATTAACATTCATGTACTATTAATTGCATTCAATAAGCTAAACTTCTTCCCAGGAGTTGTCTGTGCTTTCTCGTCTCACAGGTAATCTGGGCCTGTAGACTTCCGGATGACAGATTCCAGTCCCGGACCATCTGGCTTCATTGTTGATTTTCATTGTGCTTCTCTCCTCTATCCTTCCTTTCTCTCCTCTCAACCCCAACCGGTCGAGGCAGATGGCCGCCCACTCTGAGTCTGGTTCTGAGGTTTCTTCCTGTTAAAAGGGAGTTTTTTCTTGCCACTGTTGCTCATGTGGGAATGTTGGGTCTCTTTAAAGTTAAAACCTGAAGAGTTCGGTTTAGAACCTGCTCTATGTTTAAAGTGCCTTGAGATAACTCTGTTGTGATTTGGCGCTATACAAAGATTTTTTAATTGATTGATTCTTCTAAACACATTAAATAGGTCATAAATGTATTTCTAAAAAATGTGTAAAATTAATTCTGAAGCTAGGCTTCACAAAATGTGTTTCAAGATTTCTGTGTTCAGGATTTAATGGGCAGGTCTGGAAATCACTGAGGCAGTGATTGGCATAAACCCGCCCCTGCTTCTGTGGAGGTATAAATACATTCAGCACACACTACTACTACTACAGTCTACAGTTAGCCAGGTTAGCCGCCGAGCTAGCAGCCGAGTTAGCCGACAAGCTAGCCGCTGAGCTACTAACTAAGGAAGCAGCTGAGTTAGCCGCAGAAAGCGTTCAGACGTAGCGTCCATGTTTCTGGTAGAGGTGGTGACTTTGATTGACAGGTGACACTTGGTAGGGGGAGGGGTTCAGCGAACTCGGCGGGCACTCCCACAGCGTTTGGGAGCAGAGAAAGAGGCTGAGTTTTACACAACTTTGAAGCCTAATTTCAAATATTTGGTGATTTTTTTAATCATTCAAATTTGGCAGGGTGGTTAACAACACACTTTTCTGTGGTATGTCAAACCCAGAACACCTATTTATTCTTACTTTACACAGACTTTAAACCAAATTAAAGAAATGAAGTTATATTTTAAAAGAAATCCTCAGAAAGGATTCAGCCCCTTCATTTATTCTATAAACCTACAGTTAAATAGAGTCATGGGTGAAGTTATGAGCGTTGTAATGTTCTGATTCAGCTTCAGGGTTTTGGACATGGATTATCCATCCTTGTATTTTTAACACTGATATTTTAACTATATACATATTTCAAATGACATTAATGAAAACAATAACCCCTTTGTAACAAGGAAAACTACTGTAGTAGAATAAACTAGTAGAAAACTATGAGAATAATGCTGAATCACTCACGTGTAATCAGTGTTGTCGGTGTTGAAGCTGTCGTAGTGTTCATATGTGTTGTAGCAACAGGAGTTGGACCTGAAAACATAACATGTAAGTGCAGATTAATAACAAAAAATCTATGTTATCCCTTATTGGTATAACAACAATTCTGGTAACTACACTTATATGAAAGAAATGATTGGTGTTTTAGTGTTCAGATGTGTTGTAGTAATTAGTTTTTTCACACTGCAAAGATAATTGTATAACCATGTTAGTGCTGGTGATAGAAACCAAAACTATTGAAGCACAGATCATATACTGTGAAGTGTTACTGCATATTTACTGGACAAGGATGTCACATAAATCAGATATGAACATTAAATAAACCAATATAACATGGAGGGCCTTGTAAAAAAAACATACTCATGGATACAGTTGTTGGTGAAGTTGTGGGTGTTGTAGTGTTCAGGTGTGTTGTAGCAATAGGTGTTGAGTCTGCAAAGACCATTATATGCCCATGTGTTATTACATACTGTGATACCATACATTCCCAACAATAACTGTATACAAATGAAAGCACTTCTTTCAAAAAGCATTGTTAAGCACTTACTTGTCATAACTGTTGGTGGTATTGTGGTAGCTACTGCTGTGTTCATGTTTGTTGTAGCAGGTGTTGTTGAATCTGAAAAACAAACAAACAATTAAACCAAATTAAACCAGGGATCATAATTTCAAGAAATGAAGTTATCCTCAGAAATTCTATAAACCTCATTTATTCTATAAACCTACAGTTAAATACAGTCGTTAATGAAGTTGTGAGTGTTGTAGTGTTCAGATGTGTTGTAGTGACAGCTGTTGAATCTGGAAAGAGCATAATGTGTAAAATAAAATCTTTCAAGTGAACATAGATTCCTGAAAAGACAACACCATTTCTTATTTCCCCAAAACTTACTGGTGTCTACAGTTGTTGGTGAAGTTGTGAGTGTTGTAGTGTTCAGATGTGTTGTAGCAATTGATGTTGAATCTGCAAAGACCATTTTATAATCATATGTTATAGCCAAAATGATTCTACAAAGTGCATATAATGTAAAGAGCAGTATATGACCATGTTAGTAAAAGGAATTCCCCACAATGAGTGTAATATTTGTGTGTGTGTGTGTGTGTGTGTGTGTGTGTGTGTGTGTGTGTGTGTGTGTGTGTGTGTGTGTGTGTGTATTATTTTTCACTATATACATATGTATATATATATATATATATACATAATAAAAGAGGTGATTCCCATCTATTCTGATCTTAAATCTAATGGTTGTAATGGTCATACTTGTGGGTGATGTAGTGTTCACAGGTGGAGTTTCAGTAATTGTTGAGTCTGCAAAGAGCATGTTCATGTGTTATTGTTGACAAAAGGCTAAAGACTAGCCTAACTGTTAGAGCAGTCAACTGCGGACAACATATCAGAAGCTTGATGAGTCAGAGGAAATGTGTGACAGGTTGAGTACAGGTTGACAACCAACAATTGTGCACTATTCACAAATTTAGTGTTGTATTTCATACCTGCTGGAGGAGTTGTTGATGGGCAAATGGAGAAGTCTGTTTGAAAAAGAGACATTTCAGAGTCATTTCTGAAAACAAACAACCGTGTACATATGTACATATAAATAATGCAAGTACTTTATAAATGGCATCTTGAGGATTGGCAATTGTTTGGAGGTTCCTACCTGACAGTGGCTGGCAATAAACTCCATCTGGAGGAATGGCATTGATGCATCCACAAGTATTGTCAGTTACATTGTCACATTTGCCAAAAGTGGAGCACATATGACAAGGCCAACGATACTGTTCCTCACATCTGCATTGGAATGTTGTACTATCTGGGTAACAAACTAAAAAGAGAATCGTAATTGAAAATATATGTTTGAATTGTTGAATTTGAATTATTTGCAAACTAATTAATTCTGAGGATGTGTCATTATTTTTACCTGTAGAAATATTGACATCCAAGACCAGTATATTGTTGCTGGTGATGGGGTAACTGATATTGCTCAGAATGGTCTTCAGTTGATTTACAACTGTGACATCTGAGACATTCAACTCAATAGAAACGATGTATTTAAAAACTGGAGGAGCTGTAGGGAGATATTAAAATAAAACATGGCATAGTGTTAAAAATACATCTCTTGGAGTACCAAAATTACAACCATCCATTTAGTACTGTCTTAGTCTTACTCGTTGGTGATGGAGAGGGTGTTGTAACAGAACAAACTGTAAAATCTGTAAAAGAAGAAATATAGATATAAATATAAATGTAAATGAAAGTATCTGCTTTACTTCTATGTGAATAGTTCAAAACTGCTTACTGTGCTGATCAACAGGCTGGCAATACTGTCCATCAGTAGGGAGGGCATTGATGCATCCACATGTGTCATCAGTGATGTTGTCACAGGATCCATACAGGAAACACTGGTCACATGACCAACGATACTGATCCTCACATCTGCACTGGAAACCAGCACCACTCGGAGAGCAGACTGGAAACAATTATATCATGATGAAATATGTCTACTGAGAAAGCATCTGTAATACATCTATTGATAATCAATCAATCAATCAATCAATCAATCTTTATTTGTATAGCGTCAAATCACAACAGAGTTATCTCAAGGCACTTTACACATAGAGCAGGTTCTAAACCGAACTCTTCAGGTTTTAACTTTAAAGAGACCCAACATTCCCACATGAGTAACAGTTTTTTCATCAGATAAAGCATCTGATGAAAAAACTAAAGCTAAAGAAAAAATCAATAGAGTTCTACTCTATTGATTTTTTTTTTGCGATGCCTGAAGTATGCATATGAGACCACAAAATTCCTTAAAAAAAAATACACCATAAATATTCTTACCTGTAGAAAGGTTAACATTTGTTATTTCTATGTCTTTGTTGATGATGATGGAGTAATTGAGGTTCCCAAGAAGGAATCTCAGTTGAGCTATTGTTGTAGCTGTAGCGTTCAACTCAATAGAAATGAGGTATTTGTAAAGAAATGGTGTCACTGCAAAGACAGAAATTAAAGGAGAGTTACAGAAATTAAGTGGAGTTGCAGTATCACTTGTAATCCGAACTGTGTTTATCTTTTTTCCACAGATTAAAAAGTGCCTTCTCAGTCTCACTTGTTGTTGGTGGAGATGTAGTTGTTGGTGGAGGTGTTGTAAGAGGACAAGCTGTAAAGTCTGTAAGAAGGAAGAGAGTGAGCATTATCTGCTGAAGCTACACATTGTATTGGCTTAAATTTACCGTAACTTGCCATATTTTATTGACACTGCAAGTGAAAAAGTTGGTTGATGTTACATTTCAGGAAAATACATTTACATTATATATTTTCAACAATAGATGGCACTGTTTCCAAGAGATTCCTCCTGCCTGATGCAAGCTGCTATCTTGAGATGACTCAAACGCCAGGAATGATAGGGTTAGGGTTAGACACTGGAATTGTCTTGAATGGAAAAGTGTCTCAAAGAAGCTGGTTTTGTCAGTTTTTCAAAGCTTAAGAGAGGCTGAATGTAAATTGTCTTAGTATGTTGGTCAAAGTGACAAAGTAATCAAATATCTACCACATCAGTGTCACATATTGTCATGTTACAAGATTGTGACTCAACATAACAGAGCCAGTCTTTTCCAGTTTCTAACATTACAGTATTTTACCTCCAAGAGGTTGACATTAAAGATTAGAGAATGGATCTTAATTATGCTGTCAGCTTTGGAAACAGCTGAATGCCATGTGATTCTGAAGCCTATTTATTATGTTTATTGTATTTAATTCGAATAACTAATGTGGTTACTTAGATTAAATTAATTCTTATTAATTTGCATGTTTTTTTCAAATGTGACAATATGTGTTGGATATCTCCGTACATTGATCTGATAAAAGTGTGTATTCAACGTGTTGAATCATCACTTTTTGAATTTTTTAAAATTTCAAATCAATGTGTTGCCAACGGGTTTTTACAGTAAGGTGTATCATACACTGGTGTGAATGCAATAATTACTGGAATCCAACTTACTGTGCTGATCAACAGGCTGGCAATACTGTCCATCAGTAGGGAGGGCATTGATGCATCCACATGTGTCATCAGTGATGTTGTCACAGGATCCATACAGGAAACACTGGTCACATGACCAACGATACTGATCCTCACAACTGCACTGGAAACCAGCACCGCTCGGAGAGCAGACTGGAAAGAATTGCATATATCATGTAATAAACTTACAGTTTACATAAATACAGTGAAAATATCACATATGTAGCTGATAGTTATAATGTATCACTGTTTATACTATTATTGTCATTTTGTACATGTTTCAGGTGTCTTTGTGTGTCTGTGTTGCTTAAGAGGGCTGTCAACTTTTATTTTGAAAATACCGCTTTTATTTTGACATTCTGTGTTTTGCTGCGCTGTGGCAGAGAGTGAGAAGTAAACAGGAGAAGGTGAAGACGCACATGTGCTGTAGTTAAACTAAACTGTAAAGTTAAGGACCAATTTAAGTGGTTACAAAGTGTTTAAGTGTTCAAGAATCATCCGAAGACCAGAGATAATTCCTCCTTTACACAGCACGCAGCCAACGAGCTCATTCATGTGTTTTTTCTGTATTTACTTTGCAGAATATTTTCATGTTTATGTTTACTTTTCTGATGTAATCGTTAATATTGTGTGTATATGTATGTTATAGTTTTCACGGTGGATTTGGAGGGAGCTTCAAATAAACCAGTACCAAGAAAGCCACTTGTGTTGTTCGTGCCTCGAGGGAGTTATACATAGTATCCAGCTTTGAAAGACTTAAGAACATTTACAAATGATATTGTTCTGTTTGAATTCATTGCAGATAAATAATGACTTTAATAAAGAAAATTCCTCAACTGTGTGCAAATGTGAACTGAGATACAAATTGTCTCTAAATGTGCAATGGTGGATTGGGATTTATTACTGTGTACCTATATCTGGAATTTTACACCAAGAAAATGTGAAAGTTTCCCCTGACCACACACAGGAATCCTAACCCTAACCCATTTATGTTTTTTCTTACAGTCTGGTGTGTTTGGTTAAGCCACACATAAACTTCAACCATGCACTACAGATGTATCGCAAAGCAGCACATGTAAATTACTAAAACTAATTACATGTATTATGTATATGATAATTCTCTCTACTGTATATAGGTCATATTCTCATTTGTGAAACTTGAGGTGATGCATACCATATTTGGAGATTTTAAGCATATAGGTTAAAGAAAATATAACAAAGATCTTAAAAAATCAGAGGAGTATATGTATAGGTCAAGTCAGTTAAAAAAAAGGATTATTCTCACCTGTAGAGATGTTAACATCAGTGACCTGTTTGCCATTGCTGAAGTTGACTGGGTAATTGATGTTTCTCAGTCGGTCTATCACTGATACATCTGTGGTGTTCAACTCAATAGAAAGCAGGTATTCATAAACAACTGGAGGAGCTGCAGAAGCAGAAGATGAAAGAATGATGGCACCATCAATAGTTTACATGTCAAGAGAGAAGAAAAGCAAAAAATATTGTGATGAATTACAGTAACGTCTTCTCAAGTCTACCTGTTGATGGTGGTTGTGAAGTGGTTGTCAGTTGTGAAGTTGCTGGTGAAGTTGTTGTCAGAAGACATACTGTTGTGTCTGTAGACAGAAATTCAATTGTTGGTGAAAAAGTGTCTAAGTTCAACATTAGAACATGTTAAGTAAGAAAGATTTCAACCTTATATCTTGATGGCAACTGAACACAATACTCACTTTGGTCCTGTATTGGCTGACAGAACTGTCCATCAGTGGGAATAGCTTTGATGCACCCACATGTGCTGTTTGTGTCACCTTTACATTTCCCATAGGTGTTACACTTGTCACAAGGCCAAAGATAGTTGTCCTCACAGCTGCATTCATATGCAGTGTCATTTTGGCTGCAAACTTAAGAAAACACAACATTTTAGCTTGGAAAGGTTCAAAAGTTCAAGCTACACACCTAAGGAAGATGCTATAACTCAAATCGATCCTTCGGGGGCTTAAATTTGTTCTTACCTGTAGTAATATTTGCATCTGATATGTTTATTTTTGTGCTGATTTGGATGGGGAAGGAGATGGTATTCAGGGTGTTTCTCAGCTGATCTGCATCTGTAGTGTTTACTTCAATGAAAATCTCGTATTCATACACAACTGGGGACACTGTTGGAAAAAAGGGAGATCAATTGTATTTAGATTGCCTTGTCTATGTACTGGGAGTTAGTCTTACAGTAGGCCTATGACGTATGTAGACATGATCAAACTGGGATAAATCACGTGAAGACCAGTATTGTCCTTTATGTTTTTTGTGTAAACTTTATAATGGAGGTGCAGGATCATATGGTCTGATGTCATTATCTCATCTGTGCAGATTATGTCCATTTTTGTGATGTTGATTGTGTCATTTAGTCTTATGGGGAAACTTGTGTTGTCCAAAGTGCTCCTCAGTTGTTCTATAAGTGTAATATCACTGACGCTGAGTTCAACTTCGACTGTGTATTCATACTGGATAAGCTGGATAACTATGGTGAATAAGGAAAGGGAAGAACATGCATCTATCCACATTAAATATATTAATATATCAAGATCGACTGATTTCCATGTAGAATGAAAAGATCACGATGCTTATGAAATGTTAGGAAAGGTAAATCTTAAAGGACGGCTTCACAAGTTTTACACGTGTCTTAAAACAAGTCAGGAGTTCATATGAACAGTAAAGAGATTTTCCTCTCTGTAATCATTCCTCCTGTTCATACTGAATATTAATAGATCTCCTTCACATGTGCTTTCAATGGAAGTGATGGAGGACTAAATCCACAGTGTGTCCACACACTTATTTAAAGTCTCTGATCAGCTTCTATTGAGCTTCATCAGTGTGAGTTAGTCATATCAGTGATATCTGACACATTTACTGTCTTTTAGTAGTATAGTATATAGCATCGTAAAGTAACAAAAAGAGTATAGTAACAGAGTATAGTAACTAAAAGAGGAACTTTGGCTCTAAAAACACTAACGTTGAAACATAGAAGATGAAGATTTGACTGAATATTGAATATGAATATTGATTTAATACAAAATGTGTGCACCCGTTCTTTTAATAAACATACATTTAGCATTTTTGAATTATTTCGCATAAAGTTCGTATCACCTGGCTGGCAGTATTGCCCATTAGATGGAAAACTGTTGATACAGCTGCACGTGTCATCAGTGTTGTCATCACATGCGCCATAAGTAATACAGTTTGTTTGCGACCATACAAACTGATCCTGACATCTGCACTGGAAGCTGGTACCATTTGGGGAGCACACTAAACAAGAAAAGACACGAGAATATAAACACAGACTGAGGGTTAGGGTTAGGGTTAGGGATTGATACTTGATTAAAGGTGTGTAGTATTTGCAGCGGTCTGATCTGTCAAAGCCTATTTTTGTACGTGGATGTAAGTGGATAAAAACTGTGTGAAAAATGTAGCACACTTTCTGTCATTGGATCAATCATTTAGAGGCCAACTGTGTTGGGCAGTGTAGGGTAAGGGTCTCTGTACAGCCAAGTAACAACAGTTTGTCACAGTTCCTTGTTGAACTTTGACTTTTTACTGCCTGCACTGTGAAGTGACTCTCCTGTTTGTTTTTTTTGTATTAGGGCAGTGACACATAGCACACTGGGTTTCTGATACATAGGCTTCCAAACATGTGAATATTTTCCAATTATTCAAAAGAATTATGAACAGAAAATAAATAAATCAGTTTGGGGACTCATAGTATGTGTAGCTAAAACTAACAAAAACTTCAAATTGAAACACTGAATAGAATATTGGGTGAGATAGGAGGATGGATACTTCCTAATTATTTGCATACAACTTATTAAATGTATTCTTTATTTTGTATTTTATTTGTAAGGGACCATGTAAACCCATTACACACAACTGTTACCATCTTATGTACTGTACCTGTACAGTTAATTATTTACTTATGTAGTCCTTTTTTAACCTTTGTGTCATCCTCTCGGGTCAAATTGACCCCGTCTGTTTTGACTGTTCCTTATTTCCTCCCTCCCTCCCTCCCTCCCTCCCTCCCTCCCTCCCTCCCTCCCTCCCTCCCTCCCTCTCTCCCTCCTTCTTTCCTTCCCCCCTTCCTTCTTTCCTTTCCTTTCCTCCCTTCCTTCCTTCTTCCCTCCCTTCCTTCCTTCCTTCCTTCCTCCTTTCCTTCCTTCTTCCTCCCTTCCTCCCTTCCTTCTTTCCTTCCTTCTGTCCTTCCTTCCTCCCTCTCTTCCTCCCTCCCTCCCTCCTTCTTACCTTTCCTCCCTTCTTTCCTCCCTCCTTTCCTTCCTTTCTTCCTCCTTTCCTCCTTTCCTTCCTTTTTCCTCCCTTCCTACCTTGATTTGAGGACAACAGGAGGGTTAAATATTTTTCTAAAGGGAGGGGGGGTCACATTGTTGTTCATTGTCTATAAGGATGTGTTGTAATGTGATTTAATATGAACATTTTTTTCCTCCAGATTTTGTGAAATGAATCACTTTGTAAATTGACGGGAGAATGGTGCAAAGCACTCTGGACCACATCTGCCTTAATTCACATTAACACCCATGAAGTTAAGACTGGAAGAAGCTCTATTCTTACCTGTGGTGATGTCAATGTCTGTGACATTCACAGTGGGACCCAGAGTCAGGGAGATACTACTGTTGTTCAGTAAGCTCCTCAGAAGCTCTATTGTTGCAACATCAGAAACATTCAGCTCCACATTCACTTCATACTCAGTTTGAGTGAGTAGCTCTGTGGGAAAAATGTAACAAGATTTAAGGGTTCATCTGATTAATTGTAGACTGCTGCTCATACTATAATTTAGTTAGTTAGTACTATAGTTAGTTAGTTTGTGTTTCTGCTGACGACGCACTTAAGAATCACTTTTTGTTTCACATATTCAAGGCCTGACATTCAGCTGATATATAAATGTATTATATTTATTCATTTTATGGACATAAGTTCTGTCTTTCTCTTAAATTCTTTAGAAGGGGCATATCATTTCCAACTCTGTCAAAAATGTGATTGATTGTTACTGGGAACTGGGTTCAGCTCTATGCTAAAGTGTTTGACTAGCAAGTTTATCAAAACCATATTTGTAGCTACATTGTCTGTATAGTGTAGTGTAAACCATTAACCATTAACCATTAATCATTACATTTTGTGTTTTGATGATATACTGTGTCTGTAGGTATTCTGCTAACTAAAAGAGGAAATACATGCCTCTGAATTCTTTGTGATTGAATTCATGAAGGAATTTGAAGTGAATTACCTGATACTGGCTGGCAGGACTGACCATCAGGTGGAATAGCATTGATGCATTTACAGATGCTGCCAGATATTTGATCGCAGGCTCCATATGTGACACAAGTGCTGTATGGCCAAGCAAACTGATCCTCACATCTACACTGGAAGCCAATGGCAGTCGGGGAACACACTGTCAGGAGAAAAGCATAGTTTTAATGTAGCATTAAGACTGCTAATATCTTAATAGGTTCTTTACTGAAGCTTGCTGCACTCACCTGTGGTGATATCGATGTCAGAGATGTCTGTCATGTTATCTAGTTGTATGGGGAAACTAGTGTTGTCCAAGAATGACTGAATCTTCTCGACTATTTCTCCATCAGAGGTGTTCACTACAACATCAATTATGTAATTCCATTGGTTTGTTTGAGCTGCAAATTTAAAAAGAAACAATATGAATTTTTATGTAAACATTTTAATATATCCTGACTTGAAAGTTCAGTGTATCTGCAAATGTTTAAACAACCATATTTTTAGTTTTTATCTCAAACAAAATTATAATTTCTTAAAAATCTTTCTTCAAACTATTAATTCAACAGACTGACCACTCCTTCTGTCCCTGATATGAGGTAGAACGTGTTCTTCTTCATCATCGTGCATCTGACACACAAATAATTGTCTTGTGTTATTTATCAAAACATGAAATCATGCTCCCATATTTGATGCTGAGTATGGTAAACACAGTGGACCTACCGGTGAGACCAAACTTGAATATTCAGTGAGTTTGCCTGTTTCCAAAATATAGACAGCAAGTAGAAGGGCAAAGATGGCAAAGTGATTCTTAGATATTGCCATTCCTTCTAAAGAAAGATTGAGAGGTAAAGAAAAAAACAAAAGAGAAACTATAAGTGGATTCCATTAGCTGCATTATGTCACTGATTGTTATTTGTATTTTTATACAAACAGTAGATGTTCAACTTTTCATATTAGTCATACATCTGACATGTAATTATGCCTTCACAAAAGAATGTTGATCCAGTTATTAATAAAAGGTTTCTTATCACGTACAAAGTTAATCAGCTGCTGAAAGTATCTAAAAGCCAACATGACTTGACAGGAAATTGTATTTTCAAAAAAACAATTAGTGAGGACTAATGTGAAATATCATTGTGTTACAATCAAATGGTTTTATTTATGGAACAACTGTGGTGAAAACATGTCAAACATTTAGTAAGTTAGAACCAAAGCGTGAAAACACCATATTAAACAAATATGAAGAGGACAAACAGACCTGAGAGAGAGTGATTGGATAATATATGGTTATTGATTTGTTTTTCTTGTTTGAAGTTACCTTTCCAGTTCAAACATACTGTAAAGGTGCTCTGTTTAAACATCTGTGTGTGTTCATAAATGAATAATCATCTCATTAGATGTAATTATTAACTTTGTCATTAAAATTCCCAGCATGATTTTGGAGGTGGTCCAAGATCAACCAATAAACTTTCAAATTGGTCTCTGCTAGATGCACAACTATGTCTTTCAAAGTCAAACTGAAACAATTCATATTTGCTTTCATTGGGGTTGGTAGATTTAGTCATAATTGTAATAATCTGGCTGGATACTGGAGGTAAATTAGAGTTCATGTTCATCATATCCAGACAAGCAAAGTGATGTGAATATCAGATTTAGGGCCAATACACACAAATTGTTTTGTTTTCTTGTATACACACCTTTTATTTGCTTTTCCTCTTCAAGGTAAGGTTAACTGCACCGGACAGAGTTTCAACATAGTGTTGGCTGTGAGTCAACAAGATCAAGTGTAGCTTGATGGCACATCAGCAGAGGATTTATCGTGTTTCAGATGCCAGAATATAGACCTGTTCAGAGCTGGAATACAATTGACAGCATTGTCATGTCAGTGAGGATTATTAGAGGTTATTAGTGTGGGTGAAAACCACTTAGGTCACTTAACAAAGGAACCTTTGTAGTTGATAAGTGTGAAAAACAGGAAAATCTGTCTGTTGAGAATAAGTAATGATCTTTAAAGAAGTTCTGCATTTTACACATCTCACTTATAACAATGTCTTGGACTTAGTGACTTTGTGACATCAACACAATAACTAACTATGTCAGCATTAGCAGTGCTTTAGCAACTAAAAAAAAGGGGGTTAGGGTTATAAATAAATAAAATGCTTAAAGCTGGAATGCAGGGCTTTTGACTTCCCTTTCTGGCAGTAAGAGCAAACGGTGGAGCTTGGCTGTGATTGGCTGACAGGAATGCAGAACACTCACATGTGCACCCTGAATGATGGATGGTCCACCGGCCTACCAGGATTTGTCCCAATATGCCTGATGGCCAGTACACCACTAGCTGTAACCTACTGCTGCAGCTGTAAAACTGTACTGTCACACAACTGTGTTAAATGACTCATTTCAGAATGTGATCCATTTGGTCTGATAACAATTGGGAAGTCTAGAAAAGTAGCATGATTAAACAGGAATATCACACGAGATTTAAAAAGTGTGAAATACAGAGATTTATTTGGCAGTGTTTAGCTTCATCAGTAATGTGTGAAGTTGTTTGGCCAGAGCTTGAGTGTAACGGAAGTTCATTTCTATGTAATAGTCCCACAGTGCAGGTTTGTAGAGGATGATTAACATTATCTGCACTACGATGAAAGTTAGCTTCAGTTAGGTGGCTAAAAGTCTGTAGATCAATTATTTAATCAACTTATCAGTGAATAAAAAATCCTCCTAATTGGACATTAAAGGACAATGACAAATATTTTATACTTTTAAAAATAATTGTTCAAAGTCTAATATTATTATTATTATTATTATTATTATGAATTAAACATTATTTATTGATGCATGTTGCTTGCTCGTTTGATAAACTTTTACTACATTTAGTCAGTTTCATAATTCAAAGACAAAAGTGCCAAAAATGAAGAAAAAGTTTGTTCTAGTCTTATTTTACAAATTCTAGTCTTAGAACATTTAAAAGCATATTACAACATTTTCTGAAAGTACTGAGTGCTTTGTCAGACTCACTTGCTAACTGCTAAAAGATAAGTGATGACAGGTGTGATAGAGAATCCAAACAACATGACCAGCTTCACACACATTGTTCTGTATCCAAACAGAATTACAATGACATATATACACAACTTGCACAAATAGATCAAATTAAAATAACATAAAAAAGTCTCACATCTACACTGGATATGGCTGGATAAATAAATAAAATATAAAAATGATGTAGAGAAACTGTGAAAAAAATAAACAAATCTGTGAAAAGATCACTCTGAGACTACATTTAAGATTTTAAAGGGGAAAAAAACGTATTTGGAAGAGGTGCCACAGATCATAAGAATACCACATATAATTATTCTAAGTGACACACCTGACTGAATTCTGTGCTTTTGATTTAGATCATAAGCTTTTCCCTTAAATTTGAATTAAATTAATATTAAATTAGGATGTGTTAAAAGATTATTCTACAGGTGTAAATGTTTAGTTATTTTATTATATCATACTTAATTAGATATATTGACTATCAGTATAAATACAGTTAATGACAGTTTGTAATTATCATCTAATCATCTTACATAAGTATTTTTTAAGAGACAATAAGAGCATCAGCTAACTATAAAAATAACACAACAGATGTTTATTGTCATTGCAAGTAAACAATGAAACTCTGTTTGAGCAGTCCAATTGCAGCATAAAAAATAGAATAAAATATATACACATAACACTAGTACACACACACACACACACACACACACACACACACACACACAAGCCCAAACACATCTCATCCCTACCTATGACCACATACACATTCATATACACATACAACTTTAAATGTGTTCTAAAATATGAATACATTTATAAATAAGAATGTAATCAAAATACAAACATAAAAACTCCCAGAATTCCACCTACATGTTAATGATAATGAAGTGAAAACACTGCAAAGATCAACCTGCTGAAATATTTAATATTTCAATCGCATGTTGATGCCTGTAGAATCTTTGACCTACTTTAATGTCAGTGAATAATTGATTTGTAGATCAAACAATGGTACCATGTCACAAACACATGAACTAACCCAACCATAGGCAGCATTTCTGCTACACAGAAAGCAGACAGCAACCAAAGTCAAGTCAGATGCAAACAGACTGACCATGGGGGGAAACCATTTCACCCTGAACTCTGTCCTTTCACACGCTCACACATACATTTGCAAAACCAGAGTTTGTTAAAAACAGCCTACAAAAGGATTCCCGTATTATAAGAAATGAGGTCAAACTGTAAACAGCCAGCTCCCTCAGTGAGCCCTTTCCTGAAAAACAGGACAAGTAATACATTCACAACAAATAAGCATTACCAAAGGAATATAAATCAGCCCCTCTTACCATAGTTCACTTTTCCTCTCTCTTCTTCTGCAACTGTTTCCTCTGTGTTTAGGATACACATTAGTACACATAAAAGTCTGCAGAGTGAAGAGGCTGTCAAACCCGTATGTTGAACTATGGGAAACATGCTGCGCAAAAACACTTCCTGAAATATAGTAAGGGACACACACACACATACACACACACACACACACACACACACACACACACACACACACACACACACACAATGTGCTGGCAGTGGCTCAACAGGTTTAATTATTCCCTCTGTTTCCTTGTCTGATTTTATTATCTTTGTCTTTGTCCAATGTGTATGTACACATGGCAGATGAACAGATTAAAATTATCTGAGAAGGAAAATACATTAAAAAAAACAAAACAAAAAAACCCTTTTACATTCCTTCCTGTAAAGTGGAAGATGCAACAACTGAGATAAGAACAATCCACTGCAAGGTGTCAAGGGTGTGTGTGTGCAGATGAATGCACTGGTGACTCTTTTATTCTCTCTATAATCTCTCTGTAATTTAAAATTATAAATAAAAATACATTGTTTGTTCAATGTAAGGCTTTTAGGTTTTAAGGAATGGTTTGTGGTGACGCAAATAAAATACAAATCTGACACCTTAACAGTGATGAGAATGTTGCCGGACATTGACATTAAACTGTCTAGTCTGAGCACTTCATTAAAACACATGCACAAGATTGACAAGTATGCTGACAAGTATTATTAATTAAATGTAGTATAGTGTGTTATGGACAGTGGGTTTGAGTGTGATTCAGGCTGGTGATGAAAAAATAAGAGATACTACATACTCAAATGTACCTAAAGTGTAAAAATGTCTGGTATTTTTGCACATTGATAAGCTTTAGCTCCATCGCACAGTATAGCTGATGTGTATTTACAGTAACTGCTGTAGGTTGAGAAGTGAATCTCTTGTTACTATCTGTCATTTAATGCCAGATATCCTCTTGCCTGGGCCTATAGAGATGTGTGCAGAGCAGCTGGGAGTGGCTAGAGGACATAATTATCTCGAACACCAGAATTATTACACTTGCTTCACTATGGTACTCTACCAAGCTCTCTACTACAACAGCATAATCACATTTTTTGATTATTATTACTATTGCTATTGCTAAAATGTTTCATATAAAATGGGTATAAATAGATTAATGTTACCATCTTGTCCTATTTGGTCTAACTCACTACTGGCTGCTGGGGGACACCCATTATATAATACATTTTGTTTTTTTCTATAGGCCAACTATTTAAAGTGGTATTTGTACCTTCTCTGATTTACCAGAATGAACTTTTTCAGCTTACTTACAAATTAAATCCATCATCGGTAAGAAGCTAAATGACAACACCACTCTTGTATTTAAAACAGAATCGAGCACAGCCTAAAGACAGCTAGTACAAAAAGGAGCACAATCTCATGTATCTATAAACTTTTATGACTTGCCCAACCTAATCCATTTATACCCATCCAACAGGCATGGGAGAAAGATCTTGGTACATCACTCACTTCAGAGTAGTGGAGTAACATTTGAGGGAAAAGTATCACTTCATCTAAGTGTATCCAATATACAATTATTCAATTTAAGATATTGTGCAGGGCCTATATGACCTCTTACCACTAACTGTGGAAGGCATATGTCTCTGACTCACCCTCCTTCCTATAGGACTGCCTGGCAGTCAGAACATTGTGGTCAGAACTGGAGTAGTGAAGGTTCTAACAGACATGTTTGAGGTCCAAATACCTGTTTGTCCAATTACATGCATTGTAGGACAAAGAATATATAATATCAAACTCTGTACATCATCTCATGAACTTGGGCTTTTTCTCAGCAAAAAGAATAATCCTTATGAACTAGAAGGCACACAAGCCCTCCTGCTTTGTACTTTGTGGATGGCTCAGAGACTATGTGGACTTGTGGACTATCTATTGAGTAGCAACTAACCTGCTCTTAGACTTTGATAAGGGCTTGCAAGGCACTGGGACATGCACGAGCATGTCAAAAAAATATTACATTAACGTGCTCCTGTAGACTATGCCTGGACACTGTCATTGGAGGCCAAGATAACATATACAATTGCAAAATAAATTGTGAATTGAGTATGAATTGTGAAAGTGCTATGTACTGTATGGCATTGTACAAGAACCTGTTCTGGATGTCTAACCCTTGATGTGGCTCCTGGCACCAACACTGCAGGGCACTGCCAGTCCTGGGACACACCTGGAGTTGGTATTAGCTTAGCTGTGGTTTCTGGTATTAAGGTTTAAAGGAAATTCACTCTTTGTTGACTGGAACAAAATCACATATACTCTCTGTGTGTCCTCTGAACATGCAGTATTCAAAACCATTGGTGCTGTGTCATGTACTGCCTGTGTTTTAACTTAATGTGGCTGCATTAAGTTAAACCTGTGTGGTGCAGGAGGTAGAGCGGTCGGCCATCAATTGGTTTGATTCCCGGCTCCTCAAGTTCCCATGCCGATGAGTTCTTGGGCAAGATACTGAACCGAAAATTGCTCATGACGGCTGTACCAATGGTGTATGAATGTTAGTCTCTTCCTTATGAGCAGGTTGGTACCCTGTGTGGTAGCCCTGTCATCAGTCTGTGAATGGGTGAATGTGACATGTAGTGTAAAAGTGCTTTAAGTGGTCAAAAGGCGACAAAAGGGTTATGTAAGTACAGTCCATTTACCATAATTGATCTAAGGCCGCATGTCTATAGAAATCTAAAGTATTGCAGTCTGCAGCTCCCTGGGAATCGTCACATGCACTTCCTCCTCCACCCCCTTTAAACACCTGCCATCAACAAGATAATCAATCGATGTTTTAAGATAATATGATCAAGGAAGCAAGTAAAAGGAAATATTTGTAAAGCTGTACAGCAGTAACATACAGTATTCGTGAGAGTTGAGAGAGGAGGAGCCGTTCTGTGTGAGAAAATTCTTATGTCACCAGATTAGAAGATAACACAGTCAGAGGTGACTTATGACAGACTAATGTGAATGTGTGCAATTATATTTAAACAGTTTCATATCTGCCTTCATATGAGAACGTCAATTCCCAATTCCTAATAGCATCATTCCATTTTATAATTAATTTAATTTTAAGAGGTGTTTCCCAAACCATCATAACTGGACACACTCTTAGAGAAGACTGTAGACTAATGAGTGACTCCTGTACACTCATCAGGAATCTACTGAACCTGCAAGAGGACACAAGAACAGCATGGTTTTATAGTTTTTGTTAACTTTAAGTCTATACCTGACATCATCATGAACACTGATGTTCTTACACTGTAGTGTGTAATACCTGACTGAAGGACATGTGGTCTGTCAGTAATTATTGATGGTGAGATACTTGAATGGTTCATTCATCTGAGGCTATAATTCACAGAAAAAATAATTCACTCTTCTGTTTTAATGTAAACTTATATGTTTGACAGACTATTGATACAGATAGTCTGAGTTATTATTGTAGGAGTAAAATGTACAATAATACTTATTTTGTGATCATCAAGAGTACATCAAGTACATCAAATGATCAAATGACTGTTATATTATATATATTATTAATATTATATTATTATATAATTTTTCTAAAATCTTCCCTTAGAAATGTGTGATATGACCATTAAATTGGAAAATCTGAAACCAGTTTCCTTGATTATCATAGTCAGAGTAATATCCAGAGCTATATGTTATATGTTCCTCTGAAACACCTTCATCAGATATTTTGGGAAGAAGGCATCTCTTTACACAGCCTGGTAGAATAGTTAAGCTTGTTCCATGTGTGAATGTCTCCCATGTAGTTTAGTGTCAGTTAAACTGCAAGTTTATTCTCATAAACTGCTTCAGTTCCGATAAAAAACACAAAAAACGTTGAGTCAGCAGACCCCCTTCCTGATCCCCTTATTGTGTTTGGTAAATCTCAGCAACAAACTCCATAGCTGCAGAGGTACTAAACAGTAGCATTGACACAAAGCAGAAAGAAAACAAAGCTCAGACAGTCAACATCAAAGCTGGAGTACTAGCTCTGCAGGTTTCCAGTAAGAATCGGAGATGTGACACCTCTCAAAACACATTCACGCTTGCTGTCTGTCAGCAGTGACATTTAAAACCACAACTTAAGAAGTGCTTACTGGGCCTACTGCTCATCCTACTACCACGTCTTGGAGCAGTGGTGGAATATTTTGTGATAAAAACAGAAGAACACCAGTTGCTTGATTGACATTTTTTACAGAATTTTGGACTTCTCTGCATTATTCAGACAACCTGCTTAAATTTTAAAACGGTGACATTGTTAAAGATGAAACCAGTGGTTTCCAACCTTTTTGTCTTTTGATGTCTTACAAAAAGCAGTGTGTAGTCGGCTCACATATCAGATGTCTATGAGTTGTTAACAGCTCCACCAAATAGTGATTTTTCCTCTTCAATAAATGTTGAAATGATCCAATATTCCAAAAATCAAAGATTAGAGAAAAAGTCCAAAAACTGAAAACACATTTGTGTATCAGAACTTTGTTTTTTCTTCTTTCCTCTCCCATTAATCATCTCACCAGCCCTCACATTAATCTGCTGACCCTTTGGAGGGGCCCCACCCCTAGGTTGGGAACCACTGGACTAAACTAGCTAACTGTATATAAAGTAGTATAAACTAGCTAACTGTATATAAAGTAGTGTAAACTAGCTAACTGTATATAAAGTAGTGTAAACTAGCTAACTGTATATAAAGTAGTATAAACTAGCTAACTGTAGGCTATAGGCCTATAAAGTAGCATAAACTAGCTAACTGTATATAAAGTAGCATAAACTAGCTAACTGTATATAAAGTAGTATAAACTAGCTAACTGTATATAAAGTAGCATGAACTAGCTAACTGTATATAAAGTAGTATAAACTAGCTAACTGTATATAAAGTAGTGTAAACTAGCTAACTGTATATAAAGTAGTATAAACTAGCTAACTGTATAGGCCTATAAAGTAGCATAAACTAGCTAACTGTATAAAAAGTAGTATAAACTAGCTAACTGTATATAAAGTAGTGTAAACTAGCTAACTGTATATAAAGTAGTATAAACTAGCTAACTGTATATAAAGTAGTACAAACTAGCTAACTGTATATAAAGTAGGGTAAACTAGCTTACTGTATATAAAGTAGCATAAACTAGCTAACTGTATATAAAGTAGTATAAACTAGCTAACTGTATATTGTGATGGACCTATTGGGGGAGGGGAGGTGGTTTGATGAGGCTGATTACCTGCAGCTGTGCTTGGGATGCTGGGGTTTAAAAGGGAGAGTTGAGAGGTCTGTCATTGTTGTTGCTGGGGGAGCATTGTTTGTGTTGCGAGCCGTACACTCAGGGAGCGGGAGGGGTGCTCGCAGCTTATAGTGTTGCCGGCATGAAGATAGTGAGTTAGGGGAGTTGTTCCAGTGCCAGGGAGGGGAGGCTAGACGCCTCCTGTAGCCAGAAAGGGCCCGGGGTTTAGGAGTGTGCGTGTGAGCCTCTGTTCTCCAGCCTTGGCGTTCAGCCCTCAGCCTGCTGCTGCGCGCTGACAGCACTGCCCGACCAAATCACTGTTCCCCGGGGAGTCGGACAGTGCCAAGCTCAGACCCCGGGGGAGGGTCTCGCCAACCGGGCGAGTTAAGTATTTTAAACCTGTTAGTTTATTTGTGTTTGTGTATTAATGTTTATAGGCCTAATTGTATATTTAGTTTATTTGTGTGTCTCTTGTTTAGCGGAAATAGAGGGAGGGGAGGTCAATCTGGTAGACCGCCGCTCGGGAGTGAGGGATGCTCTTATGCCCATAATTTGTAGTGTTAACTCTGGTGTGGAGCCTGTGTGGGCCTTAGTGTTGGTGCATTCGCGCCTGACTGGTGTGTACCCCTTTTTATGTGTGTGTATTTTTATATAGTGCTGTGCATTGACCGTGTGTCCTGAAGGTGGGGAGCGGTCCCCCCCCCCGGGGCGAAGAGGTAACCCGGGCGATATCCTCCTCCCCTTTTTTAGATTGTAGACATGAATTAATAAAGTGCCATTTTTGTAACTTCTGGTTGTGTGTGATCTCTGGCCTCCGATTAGGCCCATCTGGGCAGGTTTATTACACTGGTGTCAGAAGTGGGATCCACCCTAATAAATTTAGTTATTTGACTAATTTTCCCCCCTGTTATTAATAAATAACGCACACGAAATGTCGGAGGCCGAGAACACACAACCCTCGACGAGCAGTTTATTAGCTCAGTCGAACCACAACACAGGGCGCCCTGTATTTATGCCAGAGACATTCACTGGCACAGGGCGAGAGTGGTCCGATTGGGTAGGACAATTTGAAATGGCTGCTGAAGTTAATAACTGGGATGAGGATTTGAGGCTAAAATTTATGTCTCTGTTGTTGTCGGGCCGGGCGCGGGATATTTATAATGGGCTTCCCACTGAGTCCCGCGGACATTACGCACGGCTGAAGGAAGCGCTGGGGAGGTGTTTAGAGCCTTGCGATAGTGGGGACTGGAATCGGGCCCATTTTTTAGCACGGCGGCGCTTACACAATGAGACTGCACGAGAATTTGGCAACGCGTTACGCAGGCTAATAAGTAAGGCTTACCCAAATGCAGATATAAATACTCGCGATCTCTTTGCCAGAGACCACTTCATCGAACATGTAGGCAGTGGGGAATTGCGGGTTAACCTCCGTAGTGCCAAACCCTCTTCACTGGAAGATGCAATTAATCTTGCTTCTGAGCTTGAGCTGATAAGGAGCCTGGAACAAACACGCCTTGATACTGACACAAGAGTGCGCGGTGTTGTAGAAAAAACACAACATGACAAACAAATGGAAGTGTTGCTGGGCGTAGTTGAGGGTCTGCGCCAAGAGGTTAAGACGCTCCAGAATACTGTGCAGTCCATTAAAGATTCTTCTGATAGGGCTCCATCCACAATGCGCCCTGGCGCTGCAGCCCCCCGTGCGCCATCTAGTCGGGTTTCCAATCGAGGAGAAGTGTGTTGGGAGTGTGGGTGTAACCGGCACCTGAGACGGGATTGCCCGTATCTGTCGTTAAACTAGAGGGGGCCGGTACAGCAGGCCAAATGCCCGCCCCCTTTTCTCACTTAGTTGGAATGGCCTCACATAATCAGAATGGACCTGACATGTACCTTCGTGCCAAAATAGGTGGGTCAGAATGTCATGTGTTAGTTGATACCGGGGCTAATGCTTCCATTATACCCAAATCAGTGTGGTTGAGTGTGACTAATGGGGATGGGAAACTGATGGAGTATACCGGTGATGCTTCCGCTGCTAATGGGGGTCCCATGTGTGTTGTAGGACGGTGGCAGACAGTTTGCCAACTAGATTCTTTAGCCCTGGTTGCAGAATTTCTGGTGGCGGATGTCCCAACTTTTGACATTCTGTTAGGGTTTGATTTCCTGTCTAAATATGGGGCTGTTGTGGATGTGGGTAACCAGTGCTGCCACCTACTGGGTAGAAAGTTCCCTTTGGTCTCTGCTTCTAATGAAATTGCACCCCAAATTGTTACGGTTCACACGGATGCTGTTGTGCCCCCCCGTAGTGAATTTGTAATTTCAGGGGCTGTGGCGGGGCTACCTGAGGGGTGCACAACTGGCATGGTAGAGCCCCTGGCCCCCCTGTTTAAGCACCGTAGTGTTTTTGTGGCTAGAGTGGTCTGTAATGTTAATCGGGGTGTAGTACCTGTTAGGGTCATTAACGTCACCGAAGACCCCCTAATTTTAAAACAGGGCATGAGAATTGGGACATTGGACACTAATATCACTGTTATGGATAGCATAGATGACAGCAAGGAGGATGTTTCTAAAATATGCTCGTGGTCAGGTGACTCATTGGTAAGAGAGTTTGGTCTAGATGAAAAAGGCCTCTCTCCCGCTGAGCTTCAGTCGGTCTTGGACCTCCTTAATAAGCATGCTGCCGTCTTTAGCACCAGTGACACTGATTTGGGGAGAACTCACCTTACAATGCACCAGATTGATACTGGGGCCGCAAAGCCAGTTAAGATGGGGCCCCGTAGAGTCCCCCTGCACCTCCAACAGGAGGTTTCAGACCACATAAAACAGATGCAAGCGAATGGGATCATACGCCCTTCATGTAGCCCATGGGCTGCCCCAATTGTGCCGGTGCGACGGAAGGGAGGTGCACTTAGGTTTTGTGTAGATTATAGGAAGCTGAATGAGGTTACTGTAAAAGATGCATATCCTCTGCCAAGGATTGATGATGCCCTTGACAGTTTAGCCAATGCCACTGTGTTTTCCACCCTGGACCTGGCCAGTGGTTATTGGCAGGTTGAGGTTGATCCTAAAGACAGGCCCAAGACAGCTTTTGCCACCAGGCAGGGATTGTTTGAGTTTAACGTCCTGAGCTTCGGTTTGTGCAATGCGCCAAGCACATTCCAAAGGCTTATGGACTTGGTGCTAGCAGACTTGCAATGGACCACATGTCTTGTCTATTTAGATGACATTATTGTTTTTGGCCGTACATTTTCAGAACACCTCAACCGCTTGGATGAGGTTTTGTCTAAATTGTATGCAGCCAACCTAAAGGCCAAGCCATCCAAATGTAACCTTTTTTCTTCTCGAGTGAAATACTTGGGTCATATTATCTCCGCAGATGGAATCAGGGCAGACCCTGGTAAGATAGAGTGTGTGCAGGATTGGCCCATTCCAAAAAACCAAACCGAGGTTAAGAGCTTTGTGGGGTTAGCATCCTATTATAGGCGGTTTGTAAAGGGATTTGCAGACATTGCTCGACCCTTGCACCGGCTGACGGAAAAGGGGAGGAGATTCAAGTGGGGGGAGGATTGTCAGCAAGCATTCATGCAATTAAAATCTAGCTTGGTTACAGCTCCAGTGTTGGCATATCCAGATCCCAAAAAGAGATTCATTTTGGACACAGATGCTAGTGAGGCTGGGATCGGGGCAGTTTTGTCTCAAGAGGAGGGGGGTGCAGAGTGTGTAGTGGCTTATGCCAGTAGGGCCTTGACAAAGGAGGAGCGTAGGTATGCAACCACCAAGAAAGAACTGCTGGCCATGGTCACCTTTACAAAATTCTTTAAACATTACTTGCTTGGCAAGGAGTTTGTTTTACGCACGGATCATGGATCTTTGCGGTGGTTGCATAATTTTCAAGATCTAGAGGGGCAGCTAGCCCGGTGGGTAGAGCAGCTGGCCCGTTTCAATTATAAAATAGTGCACCGCCCAGGAAAACAACATGTTAATGCAGATGCTTTGTCTCGGTTGCCAGCCTTTGTTCAGGACACCGAGGCTCAGCCTCTGGCTAGGGATCCCTTGTGTACACAGCAGGCACCAACTATAGTCCCTTTCTCCGCACAGCAGGCACCAGTTGCATCAGTATGTAGTATACATGCTCAAGCGCTGGGGTCCTCAGAGTTAGAGTTAGGAGATGAGTTGGTAGAAGCTCAGCAAAATGATGATGAAATTGGTCAGATCCTGGAACTCAAACGGGCCACTGGGGTGGAGCAGACAGGTTTTCAGGGGAGGCCAGGCCTGAGGAAATATGCCCCTGTATGGGGCCAACTGCAGATCCAGGGTCACCGTTTAGTCCGCATTCCGCCCCCTTATTGTGATGCTGCGTCCTCTGTGCAGGTTGTGTTGCCTAGATCTATGGTTTCTGCTGTTTTGGCCACACTACATAACACAGCTACTGGAGGCCACTTGGGTATTCAGAAGTTGCAGGCTAAAGTGAAGGATCGCTTTTACTGGCCAGGTTGGTTCAGGGATGTAAAGCAGTGGTGTAGGGAGTGTGTAGATTGTGGGTCTCGCAAAGATCAGGGACAGGCGCCATGTGCCCCCTTGGTTCAATCTGCCGCCTCTCGGCCACATGAACGTATCGCACTGGATGTTTTAGGCCCTTTGCCTGAAACCCAAAGAAAGAATGAGTTTGTCCTTGTTATTGGCGATTATTTCTCAAGGTGGACCGAAGCCTTCCCCATGCCCAACCAGGAGGCCCAAACCATTGCCCGCATTTTAGCAGAGGAGTGGGTATGTCGGTTTGGTGCACCTCGCAGTATTCATTCGGATCAGGGAAGAAATTTTGAGTCCACTTTGTTTAGGGAGTTGTGTAGACTATTGGACATTAAAAAAACCCGCACATCCCCGTACCATCCACAATCCGATGGTTTGATTGAGAGATTTAATCGCACTTTACTATCCATGTTGTCCTTGTTTGTAGATGATAATCAAACTAATTGGGACTTCTTGTTGCCTTATGTCATGATGGCATACAGGAGTAGTGTTCACACTAGTACAGGGTTTACACCTTACAAAGTCTTGTTTGGGCAAGAAATAGTGTTACCTGTTGATGTGATGTTAGGTGTGGCTTCTAAGGACAAGTTTACTTCTGTAAGCGACTATGTGACCAGAACAGCAGATACACTCTCTACTGTAGTGGAGGCAGTAAAACGGCACCAGGCCAAGGCATCTAATCGGCAAAAGGCAGCACATGATTTTCGTGTTAATTTCCAATATTATTCGGTTGGGGAATTGGTATGGGTGCAAAATAAAGCAAGAAAACGTGGGCTGTGTCCTAAATTGCAAAGGCGATACAAGGGACCTTATAAAGTCCTGGAGAGAGTTACAGATGTGCTATATCGCCTGACATGGGAAGGAGGGGGGCCTGACATTGTAATCCATTTCAATAGACTCAAACCTTTTGTTTCTGGTTCATTTTCAGCGACTCCAGCCACCCCAGCCAGGCCAGGCAGAAGCTTCTCCTCCAGAGGCTCCACTGAGGCATCTCTGACGGGCAGTGGGGTCCACCATGGGCAGACAGAGCCATCTGGGAGTTCCGCTGGTGGGGAGAGACAGGAGCCTACTGTGGTGCCAGGTTGCTCCAGAGGGATGCAGCCAGTGAAAGCCGTGGTTCCTTGCACGCCATTCTGAAGAGCGTCGGGGCACAGAGCAACTTCGATCACCTTTACCGGAGGCAGGCGGAGATGGTGCACAGGGGAGACATTCTGGAAGCCGGGGTGCTGAGGCTTCAGGTTATCAGGGGCCACATTCTGACCGCACAAGGAGGCCACCTGTATGGACTAGAGACTATGACATGTCCCGTCCTTAACTCGGGGACGAGTTTTCTCTTCATGGGGGGGAAGAGTGTGATGGACCTATTGGGGGAGGGGAGGTGGTTTGATGAGGCTGATTACCTGCAGCTGTGCTTGGGATGCTGGGGTTTAAAAGGGAGAGTTGAGAGGTCTGTCATTGTTGTTGCTGGGGGAGCATTGTTTGTGTTGCGAGCCGTACACTCAGGGAGCGGGAGGGGTGCTCGCAGCTTATAGTGTTGCCGGCATGAAGATAGTGAGTTAGGGGAGTTGTTCCAGTGCCAGGGAGGGGAGGCTAGACGCCTCCTGTAGCCAGAAAGGGCCCGGGGTTTAGGAGTGTGCGTGTGAGCCTCTGTTCTCCAGCCTTGGCGTTCAGCCCTCAGCCTGCTGCTGCGCGCTGACAGCACTGCCCGACCAAATCACTGTTCCCCGGGGAGTCGGACAGTGCCAAGCTCAGACCCCGGGGGAGGGTCTCGCCAACCGGGCGAGTTAAGTATTTTAAACCTGTTAGTTTATTTGTGTTTGTGTATTAATGTTTATAGGCCTAATTGTATATTTAGTTTATTTGTGTGTCTCTTGTTTAGCGGAAATAGAGGGAGGGGAGGTCAATCTGGTAGACCGCCGCTCGGGAGTGAGGGATGCTCTTATGCCCATAATTTGTAGTGTTAACTCTGGTGTGGAGCCTGTGTGGGCCTTAGTGTTGGTGCATTCGCGCCTGACTGGTGTGTACCCCTTTTTATGTGTGTGTATTTTTATATAGTGCCGTGCATTGACCGTGTGTCCTGAAGGTGGGGAGCGGTCCCCCCCCCCGGGGCGAAGAGGTAACCCGGGCGATATCCTCCTCCCCTTTTTTAGATTGTAGACATGAATTAATAAAGTGCCATTTTTGTAACTTCTGGTTGTGTGTGATCTCTGGCCTCCGATTAGGCCCATCTGGGCAGGTTTATTACAATATAAAGTAATGTAAACAAGCTAACTGTATATAAAGTAGTGTAAACTAGCTAACTGTATATAAAGTAGCATAAACTAGCTAACTGTATATAAAGTAGTGTAAACTAGCTAACTGTATATAAAGTAGTATAAACTAGCTAACTGTATATAAAGTAGCGTAAACTAGCTAACTGTATATAAAGTAGTATAAACTAGCTAACTGTATATAAAGTAGTATAAACTAGCTAACTGTATATAAAGTAGCATAAACTAGCTAACTGTATATAAAGTAGCATAAACTAGCTAACTGTATATAAAGTAGTGTAAACTAGCTAACTGTATATAAAGTAGTATAAACTAGCTCCACCTCCAGCTACAACAGTAACATGCTGTTCTAACACTGATGCTTCACTATTAATAATCTAATGATGTCATATATAATAATATATCACTACTTTTACTGTAATACTGCATACTACATCACTCATAATACTGCAGTACTTTTACTGTAATACTGCATACTACATCACTATAATACTGCAGTACTTTTACTGTAATACTGCATACTACATCACTCATAATACTGCAGTACTTTTACTGTAATACTGCATACTACATCACTCATAATACTGCAGTACTTTCACTGTAATACTACATACTACATCACTCACAATACTGCAGTACTTTTACTGTAACACTGCATACTACATCACTCATAATACTGCAGTACTTTTGCTGTAATACTTTAACTACATCAAGCTCATAATCTGAGAGTCGGGACAAAACATGTCCCACATAGAAAAGTCTTATTTATATCAAAAATAAAGAAAATAATAATGATTGACATGCTCACAAAGTTAGATCTAAAGGAATTATGAATACTGATGTTATGTTTTAGCATAGATAATTACTTTTTGGGGGGATATTTGATTAAATGTATGACCAGTGGTTAGACGGCCCATGTTATTTCTCTTGTCCTCAGCAAGAGGTCACAAAGATAAGGGTTATAAATGTATAAAACAATGCATGCCATCAACATCTAAAAATATTTTCCATAGAAATCTGCCTATCAAAGTTGTGTCCTCTGTTTCCGTCAACTCCGTCTGATTTTTTTCATAAACCTCATTAAATCAGGCAATAGCATGATCAGCTATATCCCTGATGATCCCTTTTCATTCTCCTGGCTGTGGTGAATGTATATATAGCACACATGCTCTGGTAAGTTTGACATTATTTGATATTTTAGATGAACAATGTCAATTTTCCTATGGTCACAGCTGGAGCATGTCAACACCGTATCTCCGTTATGATACTTTTTTTAAGCCATAGTGGATTCAATGAAAGTATTTTATTGAGATTATGGAGACAGCTAGCAATAGCCAAAAAATTAGCTAGCTAGCTGCATTGGGGTTTTTTTTCCTTCGTCAACTCCGTCAGAGTCTACTCCGTCAGGTTTTATGTCTGACGGAGTTGACAAATCCACCAATAACCACTTAATGTGCTAATATTACACTATTATCAAACATAGTAAAGGAATAGAATGTTATTTTAGGGTTTTATCTGCACATTAATGTACATATATAGCATGCAATTACATTATTTTATTAATATACTTATGATTTGTAGAGCATGGGCAGGCTGTGGTCTGCTTATTGAATAATTTTCTTTAAAAAATGTTTTTTAACCTCCAGCCTGCACCTTTACATGATTAAATAGCACATATCTTTATCTACATGAATATATAACTCTAATCAATATAGTGTAAATTTTCAAAAAAAGTTTTTCAGAAAGTGTTTTGTTGCATCAGTGTTAGATTCTCAAGAATCATATATGTACTTTTACTTCGGGTTAGGGTTAGATTTTTTTCATGCAGGACTTTTACTTGTAATGGAGTGTTTTTACATTGATCTATTGATACTTTTACTTAAGCAAAGGATCTGAGTACTTCTTCCACCACTGTGTTGATGATGAACATCTATTCAAGCATCAACACTTTCATCAATTCTTCCTGGAAACCCCCAGTGACTGAGAGGTTTAAAAATTACACATTTGGTACCAATGACAATAACGTATCAGGAAACTGTGGGACTTGCATTTGAACATTTCATACTTATAACATATAACCCTGTTTGCACAGCTGTAGCACAACTGCATATGCCTGTTCTGAATATGTGATAACATGTTTCATATAACATTTACAGCAGTTTTAGGTATCTAAATTGAAGATGCAGTACAGCATTTGGGTATTAATTTACCTCTGCTGGATGCTTCATTCTACTGATTCAACAGAATCAATTACATAATAAGTTGAAACAAAATTGTAAGCAGTTGTAAGCTGACGAGAATGACAAGAATCTAAAAAATGCAAGACACATTTTGACCAAAGCCTCCAAATGGCTCCAATATCTCAAATAGTCTAACTGTGTGTGTGTGTGTGTGTGTGTGTGTGTGTGTGTGTGTGTGTGTGTGTGTGTGTGTGTGTGTGTGTGTGTGATTGCACATGTAATATGATCATTTAAAGTTCTAGGCATGCTCTGATTTATGTGTATTAGAGTGCATTGACCATGTGACATTATGACAAGCATGAATGAGCCAAACAATGATGGTGATGTTTATGTCTATACAATTGCACCAATGCAACCTACAAAAAAAATGATTTGATTTACTGCAATTAACATGTATTATATGTTAGTGTCTCATAAAATGATTTGATTTACTGCAGTTAACATGTATTGTAAGTTAGTGTCTCATAAAATGATTTGGCTAACAAAGCTGTGTACCTGACAGTCAAGTTTGTAACTGGTTCAGTCACTGAAAGACTAAAGTAAAGTTAATAAAGCTAATAATTAAAGTCACTTCTTTAACCTGTGACTTTGAGGACTGGTGCTTTAGTACAGCTAAGAGAAACATTGTTGTTATCTTAAAAGAAGGCCTACAAGGAAAAAAAAGTTTTTTTAGCAGGTGATGCAAGACTGATGTTATAAAGAAAGGTATTTTGTTACATATTTGGCTAGCTCTGCCATGTTCCATATGTTTGGAACCACAACCAGTTCACTCAAACAATGAACCAGATCAGAACAGTTCATGAGAATATGTGACCAAAAGCCTTCTTATACAGGCTGTCATAGTCGCTGCATGGAAAAGGAAATGATCACACGTCTACCAATGTAAAATGAAAGTCATGTGCTAGCAGCTAGCTTGTTAGCAGCTGCAGAAAAGTAAAGAAACTAACATAATGTAGCTAGTCTAGTAAGCAGCACAGAACAATGAGCACACTTTATCTCTCTTTCTCTCTCTCACACACACACACACAGGCGCTGCAAGGACAGTCACACACACACACATTCACACACACGCTCCCTCTCGTGCAAGCACAACATGATCAATCACACACACGCTGTCGCTCTTTAGCGTGCGCGCTTTTGCTTGCTCGCTTCTGGGGGATTTTATATAATTTGCAGGTGTTAAGGAACTGAGAGTTGGGATGTGTGTAAGCCCAGTGGAGATTTACTTGTGACACACATATAACACAGAGATAAAAACTGGGACAAAAAAGTACAACAATTAAAAATGTATTAAGCCTAGGGACTCAAACTGAACTGTGTGATACATTAATTGTAATTTTTCCATATATGTTAGCTAGCTATCCTCTTAGTTGCTAAATTTTGCAAAGCAACATTATGAATTGTGTTAGTATGAGCTCATATTTCATTAATGGCTTCTACTAGTTTATATGGAATTTGTTTGTGAATTACAGCAGCAAAGTGATGGTCATTTACTGGAGACTATAGGAAATACATTTTTTAGCTAATTCACATCTAAAAACAAAATCCAGTTTGGTGATTTAATATTTGGTTTACTATCAAAGACATACATACATACATTTACTGTGTCAGTTGAGACAGATGAGTTGTACATATAGAAAACACTTCCTGGTCACTGTTGGACCTCCAGCATGGCCGCCACAAGATTTGTTCCATCATGTGCACACCCTCTATTCTGCTCTGTTTCTTTTGTGAAGTGCTGGGTATCAAAGGCATATTTCTGACTCTACCTCTTAGCCGGTCCTTGGCTTGATAACACACACACCCACGCACCTTGAACACACCCACCCGCATGTACAACAACCCCGTTCAAAAAGTGCCCTCACCTTAGTCTGTAACTAGAGACACACGGACATTCTCTGCTGCCCATTGTAGGTAATTAAATGAGAAAGTGAGAGATGTAAGACAATGAAGACACATTACAGACTAAGCTTGTGTTTTGTGTGTTGTAAAAATAAAGTGTATGTCAGTGTGGATGGAGGAAAAGATTAGGTATAGGATGTACAGGTCACAAAAGATTTACACATTCTTTGTTATAGTTATAGACAAGGAATGAGGAAAATAACGTAGACAGAACATGATCATTCTTATCTCAGTTTTAGGGGATTTGTTGGAACTTGTTTTGTAATCTCAGAAAAACTGAATGTGTTGTTGTTCTTTCAATGACAAAAACAAAACATCACCAGGCATATAATTCAGTATCTTTAAAATATAGAAAATCAATCCTATGAAAATGCTATTATAAAAATATATATGTGCTAATAAGGCTATATCGTCTCTTCTCTTCTCTTCTTTAGGTATACCAGACCTTAACATAAAAATAAAATGTTTAAAGTGGGACCGTCTTACATTCTATTTGCAGTTAGATATCACAGGGATGGTAGGATCAACTCAACTTTTTAACCCTTTCATACTGTTTATATTCTGACTCATATTTAGTCTCTACACCAATTCACATTCATAAACTCCCCATCAGTCACTGATAAATGTTTGATTAATCTTGTGGAAAAAAGACATTCACAATCACTACTTTATAGAATATGATGAATACATGTTCAAACGCTGATTTTTGATTTTAAAAAATAAACACAGATCAAACTTGTACATTTGCATATATAAAAATGTGCTGCACAAGCATATAAAAAGATACATTTTATTTCCATTTGTAAACATATTTAGGGAGAAGTCTGGAAGGGGTATGGGTTAATAGTTAAGATGTGAAATTAATTAAAAAATATCCATACTGTCATGACCTCCACTTCTGCCTCCTAATCTGCTCTCTCTATCTCTATCTCTCACTCTTTCCTTCCTTCTGTCTGTGCATGGTTGCAGGAGTGGAGACAGGTGTCAGAGTCTGCATACATACCATTTCCACCTCATCGCCACATCGTAGACTTTTTTGTTTTGTAGTTAGTTAGCATACCTCCCTTGTTGAGTCTTTTTACTGTGTTACTGACTCCTCCACAAAGGGCCGTGTGGCTGCAGGTTTTCATTCCAACCAAACAGGAGCACACCAGGCTTGACTCATTTAATCAGCTGATCTCACTTTTCAGACATTTGATTGGTGAACGTGTGTGCTCTTGATTGGTTGGAACAAAACCCTGAAGCCACATGGCCCTTTATGGAATAGGTTCGACGCTCTAGCCCCTTAACACATATTTGAACATTTTAAATCAAGGCCATCTATGACCTAAAACTGTTTTTAATCACAATGAAGTTCTGGGTGGATAGAAAAATGTGACAACTACACACAAAGTTATGACAAATGTTTTGAGCTTTAATTGGTTGATTTTTTAAGAGGTTACATAGTAGTAAACATACTGGTTATACGCGTGAAGTTTGATGAAATCATCCACTCGAGCCACATTTGCACCTCACCTCCATCCTTTCAGACTCCTGTTAGAAAATAAAAAGCACACACCCTGCATTTTGAGTCTCCACAGCTTCATGGAGAGCAAGCTCACACATCCTCATCCTCATCATCACCATCACAGTCATCATCAACATCCCCATCGTCAACGCAGTCCACAGCAGCACAACCTCCACTCTTCTTCAATCAGTCTGGAATACTTTAAAAAGTCATAATTCCTTGGGTTGAGCCCCCTGTGTCAGGCCAGTCAGTGAGAGTTCACATCTAGCACCACAGTAGTTTTGATAATAACTGGCTTGTTGGAAACAAAGTCCATCATTTGCTGCTGTCATGGGAAATCCTCTCTCAAGGTTGATGAGGTTTTTTGGTGGTGCTTTTCAGTTTCAGTTTTATTTTGCAAACTTTGAAGGAACTGAAAGAGTACATTATTTCATCCTCATTTAAACCAAGTAACACAAGTAGACAGACTTCAAGTAGAGTATGGAGTATGCATATCTTACATCCCTGCCAGGTCATCATGTCATCCAAGCAGGGGGGAAAATACATCTGAATCCCCGTGAAAACATGAGATACAAAGAAAATGCTAACAAAAAAGATGCTACAATAACATAGTAAATCAAATGAAATGTAGAAAACGTTGTGACAAAATCAAATGTTAGTGAACAGTTAAAGAAAGGACACAGAAAATACATGTCTGCCTCTCCAATAGAAAATAGAATTAGTGCATCATTACATTTTAATATCAACTACATACAGCATGTAGCAACATACAACTGCATGAAATGTTTTTTACTATTAGCATTGAAACACTCAAGACGCTCAGGTCTGATCAAAAAGCCACATCGACATGAAGCTCCAAAATGTATCAAGAACACTTCATCAACGCTACATTTATTGAGGCGAATGGGACTAGCTAGCAGATATCTGAATGTGCGTACTGGTAAAAGTATTTATTGTATACTGTCCATGAGTCCAACAGTGACAGAGTTTCCAAAGCGACTTATCTAAACCATTTTAGATATATGGCTTTGGTTCCAGAGAAGCAGGCAGGGGCACTAAAATACTGCACCCTTCCTGTCCAGTCAATTGTTCATTTTAGAGTTTTATCCAAAAGCAAACAGTTCAAGGCAAAGCCATATATCATAATATTAGATGCATATTACTCCAGAATTGCAATATTGAATTATTTAAACGTTTAATCCAATATTTGAGATATATGGCTTTGGTTCCAGAGCAGCAGTTGAGTCCTCTAGCCCAATGCTGCCCCCTGCTGGCCCTGCAGAGTGGTTACAAGCTAAAATGCTAAGACCCAGATAAGTGATGTGCTCCAGGTACAGTACAGGCAACTGGAGGAGGGTGCAAGAAGTTAAAATAAAAGAGGGTTTGTGGGTTGAGAAAAAGAACATGTGACAAGTTCAGGCACATGATTTCAGGGCCAATCCACACCTGGAAAGAATATCTGTGAATGTGGTCTCCATTGTTTATCTTTTAATAACCTCAAACCCCTTAAACCCCAAGAATAATACCAGTGCTGTAGCTTATTTACTATTGTCTGTGTGAAATTTCCATTTTAAATTATCTATATATTTCATCGCTAAAGGCAGATAAAGCCTGCATGATTGGCACACACAACAAAAAACACCAGTATTATCCTTTAAAGGTGAAGGCATTGGTCAGTTAAGATAAGGAAAGTGCTTTCTATATTTTTTCATGTAGTAAATACATCCTCCTTTTCAGCACAGTTTTTTGAGCCTCATTGCTAAGGCTGAACGCATTTAAGAAAGGTACTCCTCCTCGTACGACTCAGAAGGCTTCGATTACATTTGACCCTGTATCATGATGTAGAGGATGGATTAAGGAGCAATAATGTTTACACACAAGACAGCAGAAGGAGGAGATTTGAAGGTAAAGAGGCGTAAAGTACCAGTAAAGATTTTAAAAGAGGAAGTATATAACCTCATCTACAACACCCTGCTGAAATCATGTAACAAAGTGACATGATCAACCACCAACCCAAGCTTACTCTGCACAATACTCCATCCTCCACTATAACAGGTCTGGGAGGTGGCTGTAGACCGAGTCCAGCAGCGTCTGGCTGGCCTCCTGACTCTTGACTCCCGCAATCTCAAAAAGGCGGTCCAACTTGTCCTCGGCGGCCGGGATCTCCTCGATGACATGCAGCTCCTCCGGGTTCAAGATGTGCAGCATGTCGTCGAAGATGGGCTGCAGGTCGCAAGGGTCCAGACGCACTTGCCGTAGCACCGTGTCTTTCTTTTCTGGTGGGAGAACAGAGAGGGGTAGAAGATGGGCAACTGTAATGTAAAGACCTTAAATCTGTACTAATCAGTATAATAATGGATCAGATTATTCTATGTAATATGAAAAGTGGTCGCTTGTAGTGATGGACTTACAAAAGAATTCACAAACTCTGCAGTTCCTCTCAGCTCCACAAATTGTTGCTTTCAGCTTATTGATCGGTTTTAAGGCTCATAAATTCACCATTTTTTATTTGGTCTCACCACTTTTGTCAGGGTCATTTTCAAACATGACGGGAAAAATACTTGCTGTACTCTAACTACCCACTATCAAACAGCAAGATAGCTATTGGCTGGTGAACACACATGATAATTTAGCAGTTAAAGAGCCAGATAGTTTCCTCAGCCAACAGACGAATCGTCAGACACAGCTGAGAATGAACGCTAATATTGCTCTGTGTGTCCTGGATGTATAATCAACTGTTTTGTATAGTGTAGAAGCTGATTGTATGTTACTGTTGTGTGTTTGCTGCACACAAGACCAAACATATTTACAGCATCTGATGTCATTATGTAGAACTGCTATACAATACAAGTCTGGATAAGTCAAATTGTACCTCAAAGTCATGATATGCCAGGCATTGCTCTATATCACAACAAAGCTATTAACAATAATTAAAAATAAAATGAGGAATTATTGCTTATGTATTATTTGATGTGACAAAATACAGAATTTATTTAAGAGCAATACCCTGACTGACCACACGGGAGCAGTTAGAGCCCACATATTCATGAGTGAATGGAGTGTACTGTTGTCACATCATTTTCAATAAGGATGAGACACATTAGTGAGTGTCTGAAAAATGTGCTAGGGGTATGAAGAATGTGAAACTGCTGATAGTGTGACTACACAGGCCACTGCAGACAAACTTCTCCTCTGTGGGACATGAGGGAATGAACCTCCAGGGGACATTTAGGATGCTTTTTTAATGAATCTGGGGATTAAAAAAATGTATAATGGCCTCTGGCAGACCTCTCACTTTTGAGGTTCTGGAAAAAAACTACTTCATGACCTTGAACACTGCAACTAAAACTCGAATATTGTCTGAAAAACATCAGACTGGCCTGGATGGTAATCATAATTATATTGTATTATATGTTTATTGATTATATTAATGTTTATTGCATTATAATAAGTAAATTTGTTTTAATCTGTTCCATTTTTCTGACAGTAAGTGGCATCAATGTTGCTACTTTAATGTTGCCCTCCCATGAAATGTTTTAAATGAATATTATACTTACTGACAGACTAACAGACACAAGGCTTGAATTAGCCCTTTCTACTCTATTACTAACTACTACTCTAAAGGCTATGGGGTAACACACAGGTGTGCCTTCAGGTTTTGAATGAGTTCGGGAAGAAACCTTGAATGTGGACATTGAGGTCATTCAGCATCCCAGGAAAAGCTTATGCCAGGGTACTGGATAGGGTACTGGATAGGAGGCTCAGTCCGACTGTCGAACCTCTGATTCAGGAGGAACAATGCTGAATCTGTCCTGGCTGTGGAACAGTGGACCAGTGGACCAGCTCTTCACCCTTACAGGGTTACTGGAGGGGTCATGGGAGTTGGCACATCAAGTCTACACATGCTTTGTGGACTTGGAGAAGGCTTACAACCAGTCAGTCGGGGGGCCTTGAGGGAGGTGTTGCAGGAGTATGGGGTACCAGGGTCGCTGCTGCGAGCCATTCTGCCCCTATAGAGCTGTGTTCACATTCTCTGCAGTAAGTCAGACCTTTTCTCAGTAGGTGTTGGGCTCCACCAGGGCTGACCCTTGTCTCAAAACATGTTTGTGATCTTTATGGACAGGATCTGAAGGTACAGCCAGGGGGAGGAGAGTGTCCACTTTGGTGACTTCAGAATTGCTTCTGTGCTGTTCGCAGATGATGTGGTTTTGTTGGCCTCAACACATCAGGACCTCCAACAGGCACTGGGACGGTTTGCAGCCAAGGTGAAGCAGTCGGGATGAGAACCAGCACCTCCAAACAGGAGGCTATGGTGCTCTGTCGGAAAAAGGTGGATTTCCCCCTCAGGATTAGGAGGGAGCTGCTGCCCCAAGTGGAGGAGTTTAAGTATCTCGGGGTCTTATTCATGAGTGAGGGTAAGATAGAGTGTGAGATCGACAGGTGGATCGATGCAGCATCAGCAGTGATGCAGGTGTACCGGACTGTCCTGGTGAAGAGGGAGCTGAGCCTGAAGGCGAAACTCCCAATTTACTGGTCAATCTACGTCCTAATTCTCACCTATGGTCACAAGCTTTGGGTAGTGACCGAAAGAAGGAGGTCGCGGATACAAGCGGCCGGAATGATCAGGCCCAGGATAAGCAGCAGACAAAGAATGGATGGATGCACCTTAGTTAGTTATATTGGTTAGTATAATCCATTAATACATATCTTTATATCTGTTTATAACTACATGATAATGTGTTATAAATAATTTATTAGGTGCTTATATACTGCACTTGGAGAAAAAAAAGGGTAATTAAAACAATCTTGTAATTAGCCTGCCTGTCGATGGTGCAACTTTTGTCCTTCTGGGTCAAAATGTACCCAGTTTGGTTTGACTGTTTATGAAGCATAAGGTATAAATTATCACCCAATTCTGTGTTAGACATTTTTAACAAACTCCATTGAAAATTACTATGACAGGTTTTACACATAGTTTTATAAATTATGGTCAATAGGCCATTTAAATGATATTAAACCTAACTTTTGAGAATACCTGTTGTCCTTCCGGGTTAAAATTGACCCCAGGAGGGTTAAAATGGGAGTTAAAAAGGTTTAGAGAACCTTTTTATGTTTTTAACTTGTGTTTCTGTCGGTGTTATTCTTCTTTCTGTTGCTTTTATGCACTTTTTGTTTTAAAATGTGCATTTTTTCCCACTGTTTTCAATTTCATCCAGCTCCTAACCTTTACATTTCCTGTAAAACATGCAAGCATTTTAGATGGCTCACCTTCCACTTGGGAATGTGTGAAGAATCTTCTTCCAATCAAACAAACTTTTTTTTTTGGCAACTTAGCTAACCCTTCTGCTCTTTGTATTTGTAGGATGTGTAGGAGCTAGCAGGAGCAGCCAAGTACGTTTAACGTAAGTAGCTAATCCTAACCCACTAGCTTCTTCTGCTAAATACACTTTGGGATGTAACTTTATTTCTGCCACTCAGTCAGTGACCCAGTTACCTGTTGAGACATATTTTTCCTCTCACCTTTGGTAATGAACGAGCCGTTCCTGCTGAGGGCGGAGTCTTTGCTGGAGGTGGAGTCACAGCGGAGGAGGGGCTCCGATTCATCAGGGAAGAAACCTTTAGTGCGGTCCACTGGTGACTGCTCCACGCCCACACCGCTGCCCCCGCCAACACTACCAGCGTGGCTGCCGCTGCCGACACTGCTGGGAGACTCGAGCGGCTTGTGAATGGGACTGAGGCTTTGGCTTACATTCACTGAGGTCATCAGCTGGTTGATGTCAAACTGGAGGAAGAGAGGGATAATAAGGGGAAGTGTGAGAAACCAAAGCTTACACACATACAAACAAAGGTTGCTATTCGCTGCCCACATAGCACATCCGCTCTGTATCTCTCCATCTCTCAGTATTTAACTCATGTTTTCTCTGTATGTTCTCCTGAACCTGTGACACAGAACATGAGGTGAACCTGAATGCTTATTCACAAATTCACATAAAACTAAATAAATTAGCTGCCAATGTTTGCATGCCTTGATTTAGACATAAAGAACATGTATGTGGACATATGATTGGACATGGAAAATTGTGCTATAAAATGACATTTACAATTAAATACAGGAGCTGTAGAACGGGGAATTTAATGTTCTATGCCAGGAAGGTCTGACAAAAGATCCACATAGTGACTAAAACTCAGGATATCTCAGCCTCTAGATCCATTTTTTTAAAAGATTTATTTTTGGGCATTTTATGCCTTTATTTTAGTCAGTACTTGGCAGAGATGCTGACAGGAATCAGAGAGAGAGAGGGGATTGACCCCTGGCTGGATTGGAACCAGGGACTTTCATATAGTGTGGTGTAAAATCTTATCTCAGTCTCAGATTTTTACTCTGTCCTATATTAAACTAAATTGTAATTTTCAGCAGTATTACTGATACAGAAATGTTCAACCTCTCCTTTACCTTCTTTTTCCATCATCATTAATCTCTCTTTCCCTCTGTTCCGTCCGCTCTGTCCTTTTTTGTTTCAGTTTCTCCCCCTATCTCTTCATCTTTGTCTGTGTCTGTCTCATTCTTTCCCCCCTCCTCTATCATTGCAACCCTCTCCCACTCCTCTCCCTCCCTCCCTCTCTGCCTCTCTGCCTCTCTTTGGTGTGGTAATGAACCTGTGGTTTGAACCAGTAGTGACTGGTTTGGGGATGAGATCATGAGAGCACATCTTGTTTTTCCCAGCGCGAGTCCAGTCAGGCCTAAAGGTCGCAGTAGCAGAGAGAGGTCATTTCATTCATGGAAAGGGAAGAACCAGACTGAACAAACACCACCACCCCCCCCCCTGCCCAAACCAAGGAAAGGAAATTCAACTGGGCAAAAAACCTTTCCTTTTATGAAAATGCATCTCCATGCAGTGGATTATTCAATCTGTTCCGATGGATTTGTGCTCAGTTCAGTCTTCAGGCCTGATGAATGAGCTGTAACACCAGCACTGTTCTTCTTCTCTGCTGTTTTCTTTCACTATTCCATTATGTCTGGGTCACTAGTGTGATTCTGACTGAACAAACACACTCTGTCCGGCTCACAAAGGCATACATACATACACGCTCAGAGCCATGGGGACACATATGTATGTATACACACACACACACACAAAAACACACAAAAACACACTGTGGCAAAGACACGCTGACATTCACACAGCAGCAGATGCAACTGGAACAAATTATTTTTGAGAGCAGATGGAATAAATGCACACCACACCACAAGGGATGACAAAATTCAGCAGCCTCAGGGGACAGAGAGTCAGTGTGTACATAAGACACACACTGGGCAAAATCACACAAAATGATATTATGCTTTGTGCCACTGAACTTCTCAACCCTGCTGATTCTCAAATGTGTCTTTTAAAAATCAACACATTTTTGGTTAGTCTAGTCTCTAAATCCATGCTGAAAATCTCAATTTTTGTCAAGAACAATCTGATTGTGATTCTATTCTCTTCATGCTTGACTAATAGGCCTTTGTCAAAAAAAAAAAAAACACTGCCTCATATCTTTTCTTGCCACTGACAAGAAAATCAAATCAGCTTAGAACCATATGAACATATTCAGCTCTCTGGAGTAAGAAGAAGGACTGCATATAAATAATCAAAACAACCTGTGATCATTTGTGGTAGAAGTGGACTGAGCATGCTTGCACATTTCCAGGAATATCTTGCTTCACATTCATCCAATTCAAAATATTCAGCTTGCCAGGATAACCCCAATCCCTCTTGGCTACTGAAAGTGGTGTGTTGTGGTTAAGGGCCCTCATCCATTTGTGGCTCCCACCATCCAGGAAAAACTATTTAAACATGAATGAATCCAGTTGAAAGAAGAATGTATCTAATCATTATTGCCTCTGTTTAGTTAATTGGTGATTGTAAGACGTTTACATTTTCAACCAGAGACATGAAACTGTAGGGGAAATAACAGTTGAATAGAGACATTGAGACATTGAACAGCTTTCTCTCCATAAACATCGACTAAGCTCTGCTGTTTTCTGCTGCTGGCAGTTAGATAGATAGATTGTTTATTTGTCCTTTCGGAAAATTGTTCTGTGCCGTTTTCAGTGCATCTGATACAAGTACAAAGACATTACAATAAACAAGAACACAATAGACAAACCATACACCCACCCTCCCAGGACAAAAAGACAGGTTGACAATAGGACAAATTCAGTCTTAGTTGTCTTATTTAACATGGATATGCTGGTAGGTAGTTTGGTACCCAGAATGCACATTAGTGGAGGTGCTTTTGAGCCAATGATTGAACTCCCAGCAGCAGTATTTGTCTGTGACGGGGCGGCATTAAGCGCTCCGTCATCTCACGACCAGCGTGTATCTATCTCTCTCTCTCTTCTCTGTGCGTCGGGAGCGCACGGAGCGCAGCCCTTCCCCAACGCACGGGTTAAACTGTGTTACATGGTCCACACTTTCATAAACTTTTTCCCCACAGCCCAACACTTTTTTTCCCCTGTTGCTGGCGTACGAGGGTGCACACTCGGCGCCGACGCAACACACATACACACAAAACACATTTCCCACCTGCTGCTGCTGCCGCCTCAGATTATGGCAGAACCGGGCCAAACCGAGGAACTTCCAGGTCACCTCATTTAAATGGTAAATGGACTGTACTTATATAGCGCCTTTCTAGTCTTTGTGACACTCAAAGCGCTTTACATGACAAGTCATTCACCCTTTCACACACATTCACTGATGGCAGGGGCTACCACGCAGGGTGCCAACCTGCTCATTAGAGGAATCTAACCAGTCATTCACATTCACACACCGTTGGCACAGCAACGGGAGCAATTTGGGGTTAAGTGTCTTGCCCAAGGACACATCGACATGTGGACTGGAGGAGCCGGGAATCGAACCACCAATCGTCCAATTGGAGGACGACCGCTCTACCTCCTGAGCCGCCCATTTATAGTCATGATTGGCGCTTCAGAAGATCATGTGATCATGGACTCAACCATTAATGATGAATGGACCAGATATTTATGTCCTGTTATTGTTTTGTATGGTCATCTGTCTGAAGAGAAATGAGTGCCACTTTTATATATACAGGCTTTTGTCATATATCTGTGCGCTGCGTATTAATGTGGTGGACTGTACATGGCAATTGGAATAGTTTGTTAATTGGTATGCCCAGGGGCGGGGCTAGGGGGGTATATAGGAGGGAGCTGGTTGCAGGGTGCAGTGTGTTGTTGGCTGTTGAAGGATAGAGCTGTATGGAAGGAGACCAGCTGAGCTGCCTGTTGTTGGAGATCTCTGTGTAAATAGTTTTGTTACTTTATTTATGTTTTTTTTTTTTTTTTTTTTTGTTGCCACTGTAAATATTTTCACCCGTCATCACTGCCGGTTGTGGGACTTGAGGTGAATAAAAAACAACCATTTCACTAAAGTCTTGTCGTCCGAGCCATCCTTACCACCTTGCTAAAAACGAACCCGTGACATTTGGTGTCAGAAGTGGGATGGCTGGACGACGGGGGCGCGGCCGGCTTCCAGGAAGACGGGCCGGGCTGCGCTCACAGAAGCAGGAGGAGGCACCCGAGGAGGTGGCAGAGGAGAAAGCCTGGGCCACAGATGATGAGGAGGAAGGGGCTGCTGCTGCGCCGGCCCTACAGACAGCTCCAAGTGCCGGAGAGGAGCTTCTAGCAGTCATGAGGACTTTCCTGCAGGGTCAGCAGAGCAGAGAAGAGAGGTTTCTGGCGGAGCTCAGAGGACTACGGGCTTCGATGACCACCACACAGCCAGGTTCAATGGGGGCAGAGGGGAGCCCAGTAGCACCGAGACCAGCAGCCGCCAGAGCCGCATCGCCATCGGAGGGGTCGATGATGAGCCTGCGGCTAGATTTGCCAACGCCAGGCTCACGGTCTCGACCCAACATGGCGATGGAGAGTCCAGAGGGCCCGGCCAGCAACAGGGTGGAAACCCCGAGGCTGGAGAGCAGGCCATATGGGGATCCCAAGATCCCACCGTACCTGGCAGGAGAGGACATTGAAAATTACCTGCTTCGCTTCGAGCGCATTGCCAGGACCTGGAACTGGCCAGAGTCTGAGTGGGCGTGTCGACTGGTGCCTCTACTCTCAGGGAAAGCTCTGGAGGCCTACACAGCGATGGACGAGGAGAGGGCTCACTCCTACCCTAACCTGAAGGCAGCTCTCCTGGCCAAGTTCGATATCTCACCCGAGACTTACCGCCAACAGTTCCGGTCGATGGTGGTGCCATCTGGGGAGAGCCCAGCGGAGACGTACCAGCATTTAAAGGGTCTCTACCGACGATGGATTCGTCCGACACAGCACACCAAGGAGCAGATCAGTGAGCAGCTGATTCTGGAGCAGCTGCTACGTGTCTTTCCGACCGACATCCGCACCTGGGTGAGGGAGCACGAGCCCACAGATGGACTAGCTGCGGCCAAGCTAGCACAGCAGTACCTCAACGCGCGGAGGGGAGGCCCAGCTTCGTACCAAGGGGGTGCTGGTCGTCATCCTCCTTCCCAGCCCAGACCAGCAGCAAGAGCTAATCCACACCTGCCCGGGGAACGTCATCTTGCACCCAGCCAGTACAGTTCCGGTAAGGAGCTCATCTGTTTTTACTGCCAGCAGGCCGGCCACAAAGCCGCCCTATGTCCCATCAAGAAAGCTAAATTGAGTGGCGCGTGCTACACTCCTCGTGCTGAGGATGGAAGGGCTGTGGGGAGGCGGCAACGTTTTAAAGACATTTCCATTAATGGTGAACTTGTGACTGCTTTGGTCGACTCAGGTAGCTTCCAGACTCTAGTGCGCAGAGATTTGGTGCCTACAGGCATTGTGGACTATGGCAAACAGGAGGACATTTTTTGTGTGCATGGGGACAGCCATGCCTACCCTACTGCGGACCTGACGGTGGTGGTGGATGAGCAACCCTATTTGTTGACTGTGGGGGTGGTTGAAAAACTGCCGGTACCTGCGCTACTGGGGTGGGACTTGCCAGTGCTACTGGACCTGCTGTCAGAGGGGGAGACCAAAGACAGTGACTGTGTTATGGACTTGTCAGGTTCAGTGATCACCCGTGCCCAGGCCAGAGCGGGGGTGACATCTGACTCAAGGCAGGAAAAGGAACCAGATCCCTTTTCGACCTTGAACAGCAGTTTGTTCGAGGGAGGCACAAAGGGCCCGAGGAAGTCTCGCCGCCAGCGCCGGTTTGAAAAGGCGCTGCAATCCAGACAGCCAGACTGTAAGGGCGGACTGAAAACGGACATGTGGGAGGTGCCAGGGGACATTGCAGCCCAGCAAAGGGAAGATGGGACTCTTACGCCATTGTTTGCTAAAGCAGTTGGGGGTCCAGATGTAGCAAAGGGAGTCAAAGAATGTTTTATCATTGACTGTGATATCCTGTATGCTCTGGCTAATGGGGTTAAGCGCCTTGTGGTTCCTGAAACATGCCGACCGATGATAATGCACCTGGCACACACCTTGCCTTGGGCTGGTCATCTTGGTCGTAACAAAACCTACTTGCGCATAGCTTCCAGGTTCTATTGGCCCTCTATGTACACAGATGTCCAAACTTTCTGTAAAACCTGTCCCACCTGTCAGAAAACCTGCTATGTCCGCCAATCAGACCGTGCTTATCTCCAACCACTGCCTGTCATCTCCACTCCTTTTAGGCGGATAGCCATGGACATTGTTGGCCCGCTGGTGCGGAGCAGTAGGGGACACCAGTACATTCTCGTGGTCTGTGATTATGCCACGCGGTTCCCCGAAGCCTTCCCACTGTGCATGGTCACTGCCCCTGCTGTGCTGCGTTGTCTTGTCCAACTGTTTTCCAGGGTGGGTGTTCCAGACGAGATCATCACGGATCAGGGGACGAACTTCACCTCCAGGCTGCTGCAGCTCTTCCATCGGTAGTTGGGCATTGAGGCCATAAAGATCACCCCATACCATCCGCAGACGGACGGGCTCGTTGAGAGGTTCAATCAGACCCTAAAGAGGATGCTGCAGAAGTTTGTTGCAGATACTGGACGAGACTGGGACCAGTGGCTGCCCTTCCTGCTGTTTGCATACCGGGAGGTCCCACAAGCTTCCACTGGATTCTCCCCGTTCGAGCTCCTGTATGGCTGGGACGTCCAGGGCCCGCTTGACCTGCTGCTTAAGACCTGGGAGGCTCCTGCAACCGGTTCCAGTGATCGCAGTGTGGTCCAGTTCGTCCTCGAGATGAGAGACCGGCTGGCGGGGTACAGAGACGAGGCTGAGAGCAACTTACATGAGGCCCGGCAGAAGCAGAAGGCGTGGTACGACCAGCAGGCCAGGCACCGAGAACTTCAGCCAGGTCAGAAGGTCCTGCTCCTCCTGCCGTCCTCCAACAGCAAGCTGCTGAAAATGGGTCCTGTAACCTACGAGATCCACCACCCTGACAAGAAAAAACCAAAGCAGATCTACCACGTCAACCTCTTGAAGGAGTGGAAGGAGGCTCCAATCCGGGTTCCCTGGGCATCTCTGGTGGTGACGGAGGTGGACAGTGACGGGGAGGAGTCTGTCCTGACCGACCCCGACCAGGCTACTGATCCCATTCTTGACCACCTCTCGGACATTCAGCGCCGCCAGCTGGGCCAGGTGTTTCAGCGGGTCTCCGAGCTGTTTGCGGCTGTCCCAGGAAGAACTGACAGCACGTCATCCGACTGAAAGACCGGGGGCCCATTCGCCAGAGGTCCTATCGCGTGCCCCAACACCAGGTGGCCAAGCTCGTGAAGGAGATGGAGGAGATGCAGCGCCTGGGGGTAATCGAGCCTTCGCAGTCCGAGTGGTGCAGTCCGATAGTCATCGTGATGAAGAAAGATGGCTCCCTCCGCATCGACTTTAGGAAGCTCAACGCCATGTCAGAGTTCGATGCCTACCCAATGCCCCGGATCGACGACCTGCTGGAGAAGATTGGCCGGGCCAGGTTCATTACCACCCTGGACCTCTGTAAGGGCTACTGGCAGGTGCCCTTAGAAGCGTCGAGTCGTCCCTACACTGCCTTCCAGACCCCTAGCGGCCTCTTTCATTTCACCGTGATGCCCTTTGGCCTGCATGGGGCACCCGCCACGTTCCAGAGACTGATGGACCGTGTCCTGCAGGGGTGCGAGGACTGCAGTGCTGCCTACCTGGACGATGTGGTCATCTTCAGCGACACCTGGGAGCAGCACCTGTCATCTGGAGCGAGTCCTGGGTCAGATCCAGCAGGCGGGCCTGACTCTGAATCCTGCCAAGTGTCAGTGGGCCCAGGAGGAGGCGAAGTACCTGGGTTATCTGCTGGGACGAGGTGAGGTCCGACCACAAGTGGACAAGGTCGAGGCCATCCGCGGCTGCCCACGCCCTCGCACGAAGAAGGAGGTGAGGTCCTTCTTGGGTTTGGCCGGCTGGTACCGGAGGTTCGTCCCACAGTTCTAAACCATCGCTGCCCCTCTGACAGCTCTGACGGCGAAGGACCAGAGGACCCCGGTCACTTGGAATTACGAATGCGAGGCCGCGTTCCAAAACCTCAAGGCCTGCTTGTGCTCATCGCCAGTGTTACGGAGCCCTGACTTCAGCCAACGGTTCCTGGTGCAGACGGATGCCTCCGCGGTGGGACTGGGGGCAGTCCTGGCCCAAGGTGATCCTGGTGAAGAACAGCCGGTACTGTATCTGAGCCGCAAGCTGCTGCCCCGTGAGACCAGGTACTCCACTGTGGAAAAGGAGGGCTTGGCCATAAAATGGGCCCTGGAGAGTTTGAGGTACTATCTGCTGGGGAGGGAGTTCGACCTGGAGACCGACCACTGTGCTCTGACCTGGATGAACTCCATGAAAGATCACAACAGTCGTCTCACCCGCTGGTATCTCTCCCTCCAGCCTTTCCAGTTCCAGATCCGACATCGAGCTGGCAAGACAAATGTGGTGGCAGATTATCTCTCCAGGTTGCCGCACATCGCCAACCTCGGGGAGGAGGGGGATAATGTGACGGGGCGGCATTAAGCGCTCCGTCATCTCACGACCAGCGTGTATCTATCTCTCTCTCTCTTCTCTGTGCGTCGGGAGCGCACGGAGCGCAGCCCTTCCCCGACGCACGGGTTAAACTGTGTTACATGGTCCTGGACTTTCATAAACTTTTTCCCCACAGCCCAACTCTTTTTTTCCCCTGTTGCTGGCGTACGAGGGTGCACACTCGGCGCCGACGCAACACACATACACACAAAACACATTTCCCACCTGCTGCTGCTGCTGCCGCCTCAGATTATGGCAGAACCGGGCCAAACCGAGGAACTTCCAGGTCACCTCATTTATAGTCATGATTGGCGCTTCAGAAGATCATGTGATCATGGACTCAACCATTAATGATGAATGGACCAGATATTTATGTCCTGTTATTGTTTTGTATGGTCATCTGTATGAAGAGAAATGAGTGGCACTTTTATATATACAGGCTTTTGTCATATATCTGTGCGCTGCGTATTAATGTGGTGGACTGTACATGGCAATTGGAATAGTTTGTTAATTGGTATGCCCAGGGGCGGGGCTAGGGGGGTTTATAGGAGGGAGCTGGTTGCAGGGTGCAGTGTGTTGTTGGCTGTTGAAGGATAGAGCTGTATGGAAGGAGACCAGCTGAGCTGCCTGTTGTTGGAGATCTCTGTGTAAATAGTTTTGTTACTTTATTTATGTTTTTTTTTTGTTTGTTTGTTTGTTGCCACTGTAAATATTTTCACCCGTCATCACTGCCGGTTGTGGGACTTGAGGTGAATAAAAAACAATCATTTCACTGAAGTCTTGTCGTCCGAGCCATCCTTACCACCTTGCTAAAAACGAACCCGTGACATTGTCCTTTTCCTAAACTGATATGCGTCCATCTAGGGAGTTGATGGAGCCTGACGGTAAATGGAATTTCACTTGTGGCGTTCACATCATTAATAATTTACACTGAACACATTATAAACAGTTATCACTTTCTATCAAATAAACTGTGCCTGAGAAACCAGGAAACAGTTTCTAGAAAAGACAAGGTTCATTCTATTCACCTCCAGTGGATTGTATTACAAGATTGAATATAATATTTGAAACCCTGAGAAAATAAAAGCAATACTATGTGCATGAATAGGTATGAGAGGTATATGAGAAAATGTGTTGTTGAGTGAACTGACCCTTTAACGTGATCATAATCTTCATCTGTAGGATCTGTAATTTGTGCGACTGTGTTTGTTATTGGAAAGAAATGGGCTCAGCAGTTGTTTGTTGTACAGGTTGCATGGCTGTGATTATACTGACACTGTAATCACACTAGATTACACCGCACTGACAAACACTACCAGCCCACTGCTGTAACGTCCCCTCACTACATAACCGCTTCCCACCCAGATAGACCGCTCCATGGAATCTGATCACCCCTTCACTGGCTGCCGTGAACGGCTGAGAGCTGAGCTGATTGGGATGAGGACTGAGCACAGAGGAAGAACTGCGCTGCTGTTCCAGAACGCTCCCAGGTTAGTTTGTGTGTTTGTTTGTTTGTGTTTGTGTGACAAAAAGATCAGGCTGAGTGAGTTGCTGACTTTTCCTGTCAACACAACACAAGAGTCTGCTGGTCACACACACACACACACACACACACACACACACATACCTGTTTTTACTACCTTGTGGGGACTCTTGACTGGGTGATGTCCCATGGGGTCCACACTTTCTAAACGGTCTAGAGATGTAATTTTAACTCCTAAGTTCATCATAATTCTGTTTGAACAAAAAAACGACTTCAAATATTAATATCAATAACTCTCCCACAGGAAAAATCGGTCCCCACGGGCTAGTAATGTGTCAGGTTGCGGTCCCCACGAGGATAAAAAAACACACACACACAGGGGATATTTTGATTAATTTGATCAAAAATGTTACAGTAAAGAATCTCACTCAGCTGTAATTACTCCCGAAACAGATGAGCTGTTAACTAAAAATGCAGCTAAGAGAAGAACTGGCTGCAAAGACACACACATGATGTCACAGCATGTTCAGTTTTCACCACTAATTCATTTAAAGTAGATCTTTGACGGCTAACCCTGCCAGGCCGCCTGCATGTCAAACACACTCACAATCATATGTAGATAATCTCTCTAAATTACCTTTAAAGAATCAGTGCCGTTTCGGGGAAGATCTTGTCCTTTTCTCCAGGAAGTAATGAATGTGGTTTGTTTGTTTTTTATCTTATGGGTTAAGATCGTTATGGAAGTGACTGATAGCATCTAATGGGACTTGAGGCATAAACATCCAATTAAGGCAGAAATTGCATTTGATTGTGCATCATTGTGGCAGGAAGGGAACATGATTATTGTATGTTGCAGCCCTCATGTTTAGGTTTATTTTCTGTTAACAGATGTAGAAAGAAGAGGAAAAGACAAAGTGGAGAAAAGATGATGGGATTTTGTCTGTCTCATCTGTGGATCAGTGAAAACCTAAACCCATGTAACTAGAGCTTAACTAACTAGAGCTTTATTGTATCAGTGACAACTGCACTGACTCCAGCCACTGATGAAGACAAAGTAATACAGATGAAAGCTCTAGAAAACACTACTAAGAGGACCTTGAGGTAAGACTGCATTGTCAAACTCTAAAAATCTTCTCTCTTTGATATAATATCATGGTGTTTATGTTTAAAATGAACCCTCTTTGCACTCAACCATTTCAACCGCTCCAAGTTATACTGTGTGCATAATGTTGGTGCAGTGCATGGTGAGAAAAACAATCAATCTTTAACCTCTTAAAGAACATATTTCCATATGGAAATTCACTCAATTCATGAGGTTTATTTGACTGTTTTGCAAGTGGGTCAACTGTGTTTAAAACATGATATGCTGCTGTTTTACTGCAGCTTCACGGATAATTTACTAACTCTGTAGTATTGGCTGTCGATTCTAGTGATTATGAAGTGCACTTAACTTGTCTTAATTGAGATCTGAAAACCATGGGTCCCTGCACAGGACATCTGTGTATACACACTTTTCATGCCAGACTTTTCTTCAAAGATTTTGCTGCTTTCCCAGATTTCAATGACCATAATGTAGCGCGGTGGACAAGGATGATGGTCAAACTACAGGAATATGTCGTAGTAAACCTATATTATCCTTTAATGTCTGACACAGCTGTAGAGTCAAGCCATTAAGTTTCTGTCTATACTTTTTTCCAGTAAGATTGAAGAGCCAGCCATCTCACTGCTTCCCCTCACACAACTATAAGACTCATAACTCAGGAGCTGACATCCTTCAGCTGTTGGTCATTGGCCATATTCAAGGTCCAATTAGCCGAGCAGATCTTGTTCCAAACAGAGTGAAATTAACTTTTGTGAGCCAGAATTCTCAGCACTTGGCTAAGTAATCGTTGAGTCATTGATACTCATCAACAATTGAATCAACAGACTGCAGCAGTATTTTTCTTACTCACTGTTCTGGGCTAAGCATGCTGCGCCCCTTTCAAAAACAAATGACAGGGAACATAGTTTCAACTTGTGTTTGACCATCTGTCACAGACTGTCACTCACAGGTAAAACACCTTGTCAACATAAGTCAAGAGGCCTCTCTCAATAATGAGGACACCAGGTTCAAACTCGTATATTTGGGGTGTTCAAACTTGACAGGTTTGGGGTCTAAACTCAAGAAGTGGAGAATGTAGCACACTTTAATGATGACTTTGCAAATGATGACATCACCAGCTCAGCTAAACTCAGGTTGGACAGTAAAACCAGAAACCTCTCACACAGGTGCTTGTTTCCACCGTGAGGCTAAGCTAAATAACTTGGAAGCAGAGTTATTTGTGTAACTACCAATTGGAAAAAATGAGACTTAGCTACTCAATGTAAGCCACACAATTTAAATGATAATAAATCTGAAAGTCCAAATCAACTTACAGTCAGATGAGGAAACCTAATTAGACTTACCTTTATGACATTTAGGTAATGCAAATACGATTAGGATTTAAAACAGAAACATGAGATTAGGTTAGGTTATATCAAAATTACTACTAATTACTACTTGATTGTACATGTTGCATTTTTTAGCATGGGGGCATCATACATCCAAACTTTGTAAGTTCCAAAAGTGGCGCTAGAAAAGAAAGTCTACTTCTTAATTAAACATAAATTAGTGCGAAACAATTATGGCTAAAAATTATTGACTTGTATAATACACCTGGGTTGTGTCCTCAGCATGTGTCCACAGCACAGAGCAGCTACTGCCTTTGGTGTTTATTCTCTTGTTCTGTGTTGATTCGGTTCAACATGTTCAGTTCGGTTTTACTTTGTCTGCACTCGAGCTGTGAATAAAGAGGTTAATCTTTCCTACAGTCTCATGCACTTGGGTCCACCTGCTCCACTACACTTATATTATTAAATAGCTTAAATTAACAAGGTTGACAGGAGCAAAAACACTATCAGTAATACAGAAATGCCGGCAACCGGAAATGGGACAATACTATTACATGATTAATAGTCTATGCAATCATATTTGGATATCTCTCCTCTCCTATCCTCTCTCCTCTCCTCTCTTCCTGTATCTGCAGCTCTTCTGTTAGCAGCAGTATTCAGGCTCCAAGGGCTTTTGGGGGAGACAGGTTTTAAGATGCTACCAGAGCAATTAACTGCAGCTGCTATTACCCCCCCCCCCCCCCCCGGCCCTCCACTCCACCCCACACTTAAATCACAGTCTGCCAGACATATTTAATGGTGGTATGACTCCTTCTCCCTCCTCCTCTTCTTTCTATCTATCCCATCTCTTTCTGCAGTTTCCTTTCTGGTACAGCTGAAGCAGGACCAGGACAGATTTCCACTCTGAGAGAGAGTCTGAATTTCTTGGTGAACAGGACTCACAGGCCAACCTGATGAACTTTTACTTCCTGAAGTGTAGATTTAGATGTACTTCAGGTTGATTTCATTCTTTAAAAAACTGAAGGAATTTGTCCTGATGAGACACAGTTTGATTGATTCCCTGTTGATTGTAAAATTGATCAAAGTTGCTCTGATTGGTTCCCCCACTCACTGTGAGTGTGTGTGTGTGTGTGTAATGTGAATTCATGCATCCACTTATCAATGCTCTTTTTTTGGCTTGAGCACATGCCCCTCAAATTCGGATTCGGGATTCGGCTGTATGTATGGCATGCGCTTGAACCACTCAACCACCTGCACGCCGATATCAAAATTGTTTGACGTGCAAAATGCAACGCGGCAGCTTTTAGGCATGTTGCCACTAATTTTACCTTATTTGGCACAGACACTTATACAGTGCTTGTTTTCACCCAATAGGGGGCACAGTCGTTCAGATGATAGGGAAGTGATGTATGCTTCACTCATATCTTGTATCAGAAGAGGCAACAAAAACCCACAAAAGTGTCCAAAATAATAGACTGCATAGAATTTTGTGATGTCCTTTGAGTTGGCCATGATGAGAGTAAGAACCACAGTAACCCTGAGATATTCTGCGGGTTGGTGGATTTCATTATACCTCCCTTGATAGAGTATTGAAAGAGTTTCTTGAGAAGTTCACTGTATCCTCTATTATTGAATGAATGCCTTTATTGTCCTTGCATGTTCACATACAACAGAAATGTGCTGTCTTTCATAAAATAACTTGTTATGCTATGTTATATGTTGAGACCCACCTTGAAAATAAGATGCATCTCAAGGGATTCACCCTCATAAATAAATGTGAACAAATCACTGAAGAAGAATACAATTTGTATGATCAAAAATATGACGTGCTTTGGTGGGAATGTTGCTTCTCTTGGTGCAAATCTTCATCTGATCTTTATTTCTCTTGCTATCTTGTGTTAGGGATAATCTTAATACCCTTTGTTTCTAACCACCTGTGAAAAAGTCTTCCTGTTTCTCCATCTTATTCAATGACATATGTCTAAAAGTTTAGCAGATAAGTAGTTTGATGTTCATAATAATAATACAACTTTAGAGGAGAGGCATAATATGACTAAAAGCACCTGTTATGTCTTGAGTCCCTCCTATACCTGGTAAACTAGTATTTAGAATACTTTTTCAACTTCTCTGTGTAGACACACTACTGTATCACTATTGAGCTGCATGTACTGTGTTGCAAATAAAGCCTTGTTTAAAATCAGTTACGGGCTATTTAGAGTTTCACCCTCAAACCTGAAAGGTGAATTTCTTCCACATTTTCTATGAAGATGTGCTCAGACTATTAGATAGAGACTTGTTACTGACATCAGATTCATGATCAACTGCAGGAATTTAATTTCAAGATATTTTTAACTTTTTCTTCAGCAGTAACATATGTTCAGTTTGTCCAGGAGATGGCAGCAGAATGCTCTATAAATGACATTGGCGTTAGCTAATATTAATTCATTAATTAATAATATCCTACTCTTTTCATGACTTCAAAGAATGTAACAGTTGCAGTAAAAACAAGTTTAGTACTTCCATATTTATATATTGAACTGTTGCCTGTTGGTAGCTTTAGGTGATGAAGGTGAAATGGGTATTTTGTCACCTCTACATTTCTTCTAATTGTTCTCTCTGTGGATCTGTGAAACCATACTGGGACACACCAGGGAATGCTTCTCCTTTACAAACCACTGTGTCAGTGCCACCTTGCTGCAGGGGGGCAGGTTTGAACAGCACAACATGGCATTTTTCTGAAGATGCACTGAGCAACAGCTTGAATGTCTACCCAATGTCCCTACCCAACTCTGTCATGGTACTATTCCAGTTATTTATGGAGAATAATCTGACACACTCCAAAATATCCTCATCACCACACCCATGATGACAGCAGAAGCTGAGAGGTGCTTCTCAACCTTAAAAAGAATTCAAGCTTTTCTAAGAAGCATCATGACCCAGGAAAGACTGAATGCATCAGTCATGCTGTCATTGGCAAAGAGACTGGCTTTAACCAGAAAGTCATTGAGAAATTTACAGCCCAGAAGGAAAGGATGGCAAATGTTATGTTCAAGTGGTGTTTAGTGAAGGCAACATTACAGTGTTTTGTGAATCTGTTTTACTAAGTTATGACTGCTTTTTCTCTTTAGACATATATTTGTATGGTACATTATCTACATTAAGCCACACTGGTTTTGAGACATTTATAAGATACTACTTACAGTGATAACATCTGAAAAGCTTTCTACTTCAGAAAACAAGTCCAAATTGTGCAGACCGCAACTACACTCATAATAAATACAACACATCACCTTAATGTCTCCGCTTTGGCTGCCAGTTTGTTGAAGAATTGATTTAAAGATCATACTCATTACTTTTAAACCATTTCGTGGCCTGGCCCCAGAATACATCTCTGAGCTGTTTTCCTCTGATCAACCTGTCTGAGTCTGAGGGCCTGCTGGTCGTTCCAGCACAGAGATTTAAGAAGGTTTAAGGCTTCTGCTGTTAGGGCACACAAGCCTGAAATAATGTTAGTGACCAACTCAGACTTTTCCTCCTCTTTTGCACCGTTTTCTGACTTTTATCCAATGTTACTGTATGTCTATGTGTGTGTGTGTGTGTGTGTGTGTGTGTGTGTGTGTGTGTGTGTGTGTGTGTGTATGTGTGTGTGTGTGTGTGAGTGTCTCTCTGTGTGTGTAGAGGTAGTTTGCATATCTATATGTATGCATATGTTTTTAGGTTTTTAAATTATTGTTTTTGTTTTGATATTAATGTAATGTAATGTATTACTGTATTGATTGTATTGACTTTATTTTTTGTTCTTTGTCCTCTTTCTGTTTTCACTATGTGATCTAAATTTTTATTGTTTGTTTGCCTTTAGCAAAGCCCTTTGTAATCGCTAATTTTATGAAGTGCTATATAAATAAACCTATTTAAAAATGATAACTACCAGTATTTTGACCTTTCACATGTGTAGACCCCCCTTTTGGAGCATTTTGTAATAAAAATATAAAATATAATTACAACCATGCTTTTATATTATGCTTTATTTTACAGCAAACAAATGGGGATGAGTTTTTATCCCTGTGCAAACAGCAAAGGACCACTGGGACACTATTTTCTTGGCAGCATAGTTAAGGGTGCATTTCACCTGATATGTTCCACATGAGTTGGTCAAATAAAATCCTTCTCCTCACTTTCAAAGCTCTTAATGGTCAGGCTCCATCATATCTCAAAGAGCTCATAGCACCTTATGTACCTACTAGAACATTGTGCAGTACAGTCTAGACCTGCTCTATGTGTAAAGTACCTTGAAATGACTTTTGTTGTGATTTGGCGCTATATGAATAAAAATTGATTGATTGATTGATTGATTGATTGATAAAATCGGTAGGGACAAGGGTCAACAAGCGAGCAGGATTGACCCTTTCACACCAACAGCATGTACAACTTTTCCAAAAGCATTCCTGCGGTGTGAAAGGTTCATCATTTCTTTACACCTTTGATTCTTTTTCTGACTTTGCGTACAAATGAAATCCCACATTGTGTCGATAAAACAGGAAAGACTGATAATAAATCATTTCCTACAGAACAGCCAGCTTCCTACATTAGATGAAGCAGCAGCCAAGGCAATGGATGTAGATATTACTTTGGAGGAGATCCAAGCAGCTATCTCCCAGTTTCCCAATAATAAGGCCCCTGGCCCAGATAGGTTTACCAGTTAATTTTAGACATTTTCATCTTGCCTCTCCTCCTTGTTACTCCAATTAATCATTAATTGGATTAATTAATTACTCCCCCCCCCCCCCCCCCTTGATGCAAACATTGCTTTGAGCCTTAAAAAAGACAGAGATCCTTTGGATGTGTCATCATATCGTCCAACATCTCTTCTCCAGCTGGAAACAGACAGACACATATATTTTAGCCTCTTCAACATCATGTAGCAAAAACAGACAGATGAGTCTGTAGTTATTGCCTTAGATGCCGAAAAAGGCTTTTGATTATATTGAATGGAAGTACATGCTGACTACCTTCAAATATTTTGGCTTTGGTCCAGGATTCATTGGATGGATCAGGATCATTTATGCTCACCCTCAAGCTTCCATTATCACTAGTGGTGACATTTCACAATCATTTCACCTCCACAGGGGAGTCGGCCAGGGCTGTTCTTAGTCACCTTATTTATCCAACCTATGCATTGAGGCCCTTGCCTGTCCAATCAGATTAAGCCAGGACATCGCCCCAATTGAAATTAGGTGCATAAAGAACAAGATATCCTTATTTGTAGATGAATTTTCCTAACACGCCCTAAAACTTCAGTCCCTCCATTATTACAGCTAATTGATATGTTTGGCTAATGCCTTTCAAAATTACAAAGGACCAATTTAAAACATTAGGTATTATTGCTACAAGAGAGCTTGGTGAGTTCCTAAACAGCAATTGGGAACCCAAGATACTTCAGTTAAAACAGAACATTCAGTTTTGGAACACATTGCTGATTTTTATACATTTTTCAAAACATTCCCGTCTTTATCCTCCTGTATTATTTAAAAAAATTATCATATTTTCCTTCATCTGGAACAATAAAATAGCTAGAATTTATATGAAAAAAAAAAAACATCTATGGAAGGCGAGGGCTGCTGGTGGATTTGGTCTACCACACTTTACGCCATACTATTGGGCCGCAAATTCAAATGCACTTTCTCTGTGGCGTAATGGTCTGCCATCAGTCCAAGACCAGCCCTCATGGCTTCAAATAGAAATATCTACATGTAGGCCATCCTCCCTCCTAACACTCCTCAATAATCCTGCAAAACTAAAGTCTCCAAACATAACTAATCCAGTAATAACTCACTACTTAAAAATATGGAAACAAATTCAATCTTTTCTGGACCTGCCTAAAGTCTATAATGATTAATTCAATTAGCAACAACCATTTGTTTTCCCCAGCCTTGATGGACCCTTCCTTTTCCATATGGAAAGCAAGGAATATTGTTTTTGTGAAAGACCTCTATTCATCCTACAGGAACTTAACATAGAAATATCAGAAACAGTGTGGGAGGGTATTCTTGATAGAATTCACAGTAGCTCCATCAACTCCAGACATTCCTTGGTTCAATCTAAGGTAGTCCACAGACTGCATTATTCCAAAGCCAGGCTCCATGGCATATACCCAGACATTTCCTCTTTCCAAAGAACATGGCAACCTTTGCTAGACAAATGGGCAGAGGTTAGCGAGCTAGCCCAAGCCCAGTGTGATGCACCTACCACTTGAGTCATAGCTATCCTTTTCATGTACCGCCTTGTGATGTACTTAGACTGTCACTACCCACTACTATCATTTGCTGGCTTTTTTTGTGTGCTTTGTTTCTCTTTTTTTTTTCTTTCTTTCTCTTTCCTTCCCTCTTCTTGGGGGGTGGTGGGTGGGGGGTGCAGTGGGGAGAAGTGAGTTTGTTTTTGTTATGTTGGTCAAATGAAAAACCTGAAGGATAAATACAAACCTGTATTTTCTTCTGTATAATTCCCATTTGTTCATCAATAACAATATATTTTAAAAAAAAAACAGGAAAGACAGAGCAGCCATTTTTCCCCTTCTTTGGTTCCTTCTGTTTTTCACTACTCCCTCAGGATGGCAGCTCCGTCTGCTGCAGGCTCTGACATGATGCATTCATTAGCCGCACACAGGAGAGTTATCGAAATGAAACAGCATGGCTGCTCTTTAATCACTTACTTGTACATACTGATGCCAAGGCCGGAGAAGCATGCAGGCACAGCAGTATCTATTAAAAAAACATTTTATGCATGAATAACACATGCATCAACTATTGTTGTTTCGACTTAACTGAAGTTTGACCAGAGCCTTAAGAGTTATGTTACTTGAAAATAAGATCTGTCAACCAATAAAATAGCAGAATCCAACATGTGGCTTACATAGGGATACAGATCCATATTGTATGACATGACAACAAACTCACTTCATAGGATGTTTCATAGCTCACAGTGAGTGCAAACAGGAAACAGACATGGAGTCACACCATCATTCTGTCTGGTCTTAACTCTCACACAGCAGCTGAGGTAAAAATAGAAACCATCAGACAGCTGACGCTCAGTTGTTCCAATGGGAACAGCATCAATACTGTGAATGTTTTTCCCCCACTGTGTTTCCAATGTTCAATGTTGTTACTTTTATGTAACATACACATTGGCACACTTGCTGTGAGTAAGTAAGTCACATTGACCTGGTTTGAAATGGGTGAGAACATACAAAGTATTGATTGACATTGACCTTTGTAAAAGTGATTATTCTGAAGTTTTGCATCTCTTCTCTTTTTCACTGTCAACTATGACTCTGATTATCTTTTGCCTTTCTGGTTTGAGCTTTTACTTTGGTTTGAGTTTTTATTCTGGTTTGATTTTCATATGTGCCTTCAGGTTTGGCCTGTATGAATGAATGAATGAATGAAGCTTCCCTCCACAGTGAAAGCAGGTATTAAACCTTTTCAGAAGCTTCTTTTGTTCAGGTACTTCGAATCATCCAATTACCCCATTTACACTCAATCACTTGATGGGCAGACCTTTAAGATACAAGTTAGCTTTGAAATCAAACTAAAAGTCTCTGTGTATCATTAAAACGAAAGGAAAAAGTGGCATCTGCTATTTCAACACATACAGTCATAATGTATAAAATGTGAGTGCTGTTGTAGCATTTATCTTCACTATAAGCACTGAATGAACAGTGTGTGTGACAAGGGAGCAGCGTGACCGAGAGCCAGAAAGACAATGTAACATTTGTTTTCCTCGTAGTCCATCCATACCAGTCATCCACGTGTTTGAGTAGTCTACAAACAGTAGTCAGCTACTAGCTAAACAGTTGTTGTTGTAATGTAACTGATACAGTAAGTTAGTTATAGTTCTTATGGCATTTCTGACATCCACCAGACAACTTTAGCTGCATTACCACCATCTGAGCTGGAGAAGCTTACACTGATTTGCATGTAGTCCAGGGAAACCAAGACAGATTACAATCAGATTATTTTACTAATGGAGAACAAATACATGCATGTAAATGAAAGCATATTTCAAAGCATCTGAATTGAATCTGTTTTTTGTTTTTTTTCTAAGACAGATGAAATGACAAATGTAAATGGGGTTGTTCATTTGATCTTGTTGCAGTGTACACCATTAAATACTGCTGCAAAATGAATTTGTTTAAAAGAATACTTGCAGTGCAGATTAAGGGTCAGGCATGTTTTGATGCAAATTTGTATCTATGCTTGAAGCATGATCTAGAAAGACTTAAGAAAACATCAACAACTTGTATCTGATATGCAATAGGAAGTATTCCTATGGATGTATCCTTTTTAAGTTCTGATTCATACTGAAGTCTCTCCAGCACACTGTATTCTACACATCAGCATGCTTCCCTTACTCCATGTATTAACTGCTATCTGATCTGCAATCAGTCCACAAAGAAAGACAGAAAACATAGCAGGAGATCATCTGCTGATTATTAAGAGGTGATGAAAGCCAAATTACTTCAGCACCAAGCTCAGAGTCATGCTTGTCTTTAAAACCAGAACAAGACTCTTCCTGTACAGCACTGACCTTGAAGAGTGCGGTCCAGGGCACTAATGTGATACGTATGAGCATAAAGTTAGAAGTTAGATTGGAGTTGGGAGGGAACAGATGAAGGAAAGTGGATGGTGGTGAAGGATACGTTGTGTCCCATAAGTCCCCTGTGTTTCTTTTGTGTGTTTCTCCTGTGTGTGTGTGTGTGTGTGTGTGTGTGTGTTCTTCATTAACAGTGTGAGGCTGATACTAGGCGGCTCACAAGGCGTCCACGACTGAGGCTGCACATGTGAGTTGTTCATTAAATAACAGACATCCTGCTGCATGCGTGCACCAGGCTGCATTCAGGTCAGAGACGAGGGAAAAATGTGCAGCTGCATTGTAAACATCAGAAATAGCTTCACCTCTATAAAGGCAATAAATAGAGGAACAAAAAGACAAGGAAAGAAAGGGGCCATATGTACATGTACGTATTACTAATACTGAACATCAATTAAAGTTTGTGGTTTGTGGCAGATCAGCCAAAACCAATAACAAGATTAAGAGTCAACACCCATGCAAGTGGCTCTGTGAGGCTGTACTTAGACACAGCAGGGCTTTGAGCTGAATGCTAATGTGAGAATCCTAGCATGCTCACAATGACAATGCAAACATGATGATGTTTGGCATACACATATTAGACCAGGGGCTGATGGAAATGTCATTAGTTTTGCAGGTATTTGGTGATGAAGCAAAGTACCGGACAAACTCAGATGTTGATGGCGCTGCATGAAAAGTCAGCAGATCACCAAAGTTCACATTTTAAATCTGGATAATTTTACCTTTCATTTTTTACATATTAACCCTTTTACATCTGAGATCAAATGTAAGAAGTACTCCAGCACTTTTCTTGATGTTGAAGGGTTTTGAAGCGAGAAATTTAAAAAACAACAACTGTCAAAATTGGATTGCAGTTTTCACTTTGCAGCCCTCTCTGGTCACGCCTCAGTCTGTGATGTCAGAATACCTCCTTGTAAGTGGTATCAAACAGACAAAACATCTGATCTGAGGATGCATTTCATCCCAGTAAGCATTTTTCAAAAGAGTGTAATTACTGTTTAAACATCAAATCATTTGCCCAAAGTGAACTGTGGCTTTAATGTGAGGAATGCAGCTGAGCTGAACCACAGGGACTGGCTTCTGGGGGACACACCAGAGAGCTTTCCTCAGAGATTAGATTTCAGTGGGAGAGAGATGGAGAGAACAGTTTGTACTACAGCTTGTGCCAGTGATGTTGAGCTGCATGTGAAAAAGATGTCAAGACAGAAAAGGTGACACATATTTTCTTTGTACACTTATAAATAAACCTAATGACCTGATTCTAAAGCAGTTCCATGTTTTGCCCGTTTATATCCATCCTACCTGTGGGTTGTCCTCCATTACGTAGCGGATCTTCTCCACCACGTCGATGCGGCGCTGCCGGTGCAGTGCGTTGATCAGCTTGGCCAGGTTGGCATCGCTGTCCCGGATGGTCCAGTGCTGCAGTGCGGCGTATGCCCGCTCATGATCGGACGAGTAGCCGTTGGAGAAGGCAGCTACCTCCCGCTCCGTGGCATTGGCCAACGACTGATAGATGTCGATCCACTGGATGCCCACCTGGGCTGCCACCAGTTTCAGAATATCCACCCCTAAGCAGAGAGAGAGAAAGAAATGTCAAAGCCTGGTCTAAAGGTGTGAGAATCCAATATAAAAGGTAAAGAGAACTAGACTGAGACAATTGCTGGATTTCATCTTAATTGAAAATCGTAGGTCAGTAAATGTCAGCTACTAATAAGACACAGCACCAAACAGATGGTCTCATATCTAACTAATGGAGGACTCATGTTCTGCTGTGCACAATACACCTTTGTTCTTTCAGTCAGTTACAGCACATCATCAAGATCACTGGTTCCAAACCTGGGGGTGGTGATGCCTGAAATGAGTCGCAATAAAAACCTGAGTGGACCAGATATGATTTACAGGGCAGGAAAGTAGACGGAATATACTTCTCCTACACAAAATTATGTATTTGGATATTTTTACCTTTTTGCCTTTGAGAGTCACAAATCATTGGCTTATGCAAAATGTGGCAAGAGGTCACAAGCAGAGTGTTAGACTGTTTCATAAAGTAAAACGATGAGAGTTAGACTCCCCCAACTTTATGGAATGTCAATACTAAATCACTGAAGTCTTTCAGTTTCCTGATAAGTGTGTCCATTTTGGCTCCTACCCCTGTCCTCCAACTTGTGAGGTCCAGCTTTAGAAAATATCTCATGTGCTGGGCAGACACTGAACAGATGGCACAAAACTCTAGTACTGAATTGATCACCTCGTACCAATTTTATAATTGAGACAAAGTTCCAGAAAATCCAATGTCATTTGACATCCAGTTGAGCTGGTTATCTGACATTTGTTTGACCCAACTGGTCAGAACTCCTTCAGACATAAAGCTCTGCTGTGCCACCTGTAGGACATAATGTTTTGACACAGCAGTCTAAGTGAGTCATTAGGCAAATGGCCCTCCAGCAACTCAAGAAATCCACCCCGTGAAACAGATCCACCTTTTAAACACCTCAGCGTCCCACACATGCTAGACAGTGTGATGCAAGAAGCAACATGTCATGCCATTAGTCTTGGATCTTCCTGGGTTCAGCTGGGGCAATGTATTTTAGTATGTAGACACACACCTGCTGTCTGGTTGAAAGTGGTAAGATGCACGGAGTCATACATCTTGAGGACAGACAGCTGATAAGAGTAGGATCTGATTCTTGTGTCATGTTTGATCTTGTTCTAATCGATCACAGAGGAGAACAGAAGTACAGCTGGGAAAATCCTGAGTGTGTAGAGATTTATTTTCTCATGAATCCCCCCGGCAACAAAATGAATTTACCTGTTTAGGAGACCTCAACATTAAAGGTTGAATTGGACTAATCACATCTACAGTTTCCTTTCTTCTTCAGTGGAAGAATTTACTTTAAGTTTCATATTTGATTTACAACACCAACTTTCTAAGAAAAGCAGAGCTTGTGAACAGAAGTCATAAGAACCCTTGGGTGTTTTGTAACCAGTACAAGAGGTCAAAGATTTTATGGGGAACGGTCAAAACAAACATGTTCCCAGTCCCTGCTAAGAATGGTAGACTGATGGACCTGTCTACACTTGGCCTTGTTATTTATCTGGTGCTCACGCCAGCTGAGACCAACTAAGGAAGTAGCTAAACATGTGCACCGCTCAAGACTACATTTTGCCCTTGGATCATTTTTGCTATTCTAGTCTTTCTATGAGAAACTGCTGACTATCAGATGACAATACATCTATCCACTTATGATCATAAATCCACATGGAACAGCAGTCAAGAGTCATTTCTACGTTTTATGTAGTTGTTGTTGATTTCATGCATCTTGGGCAGGTCAGATAGCTATCCACTATCAGAACGCTAAGAATAGATGTGGTTTTAATACAATATGAAACAGTGTGAACAGGATCTCAGTAAATGGCCTATAGACCTTAGCAGACATTTTGACTTGTTAGACCAGAAGCACATTAATGAATGACAGTGGATCAGTAACCATGTGATTACTTTTAATTGGCATTTTTCCTTTGCACATAAAAAACTGGAAGGAGTGGACATGCTCAGTCCTTCCAAAAAAGGTTGAAATATCTCAAAATGTTTTTATGCTTAGACTGATGTAGCAACAAAGTGCAACAGAAGCAGAATCATGTGACTTTTTTCTTATATCAGTGTGGAGTGATGAGGAGACTGTAAGACTCCTCAAATGAATACATAGGGCTGGGCGATATGGATCAAAACTGATATCCCGGTATTTTTGGGCCAAGAGGCGATATACGATATATATAACGATATTTTAAAAAGAATGAGCATCTGAAAGCCACAAATATGAAATCACTGCCCATTTTATTTCAAAGATTTAAAACTCTAACCGAGCTGTGCAAATACGGTTTCATTTTTTTTGTATGGCAGATCCATAAACATCACACACAAAAAAAAACTTTTAATAGCCTGTATTATATACTGATAGGCACTCAGCTGCTCTGACAGAACTGTGCAAGTAACAGAAATAAAGATAAACAGAATTTTTTTAAAGATACAAAAAAATAAATAAATAAAAATAGGCTACTGTACAGTATGGCCAATATAACAAATCAATCAAAGAGCTGGGCAAATAACAAACCAAGTAGGCTACACAGTACAAAACAGGTACTGACTGATTGTAAACATTCAACAGCAAATGCCATGTGTAAAAAAATTAATGACCCATTACAAGTTTCGTGCAAGGAAAACTAGCCTGTCTACGGTGTCAGGCTTCAGGGATGCCCTATAACAAGTTACAATGTTACCACTGCAACTGAATACGCGTTCAGAAGGAGAACTGGTGGCAGGAACTAAGAGATATTTCTTTGCAAGGTGACTAAGTGCCGGGTAGACCGTCTCGTGTTCCTTCCACCATTTCAGAGGATCTGTATCACTCTCTACCCTAGCTGACAGCAAATAGTTTGAAAGTTCGTTTTCAATCTTCTCCTGCTGTGTCAGTGTGTTACTGTTGGTCACTGTGCTCCATTTGAAGAAGCTGGCCAGTGACTTCTTCTTCTTTGCTTTTGGTGGGACCATTGTCTCCTCTTGGTCTTCAGGCAGCAAAGCTAGGTTAGGCTCACACCTCTCATCATCAGACAAAAGCGACTTTACCTCAGCCACAACTCTCTGTTTCAAGCCATCAACCTTGTCTCTTTGAATGTACGCATCCCTGAAACGTGGGTCCACAAATGTGGCCATGTCAAGTAGGTCAGTTGTAGCTAAATCTGCGTACTTGTCATTCAGATATTTCATAATGCAGGTCTTAATTGACCTGCACAACTCAGTGTCACCTTCTTCTTCTGCCAGGATGCCTGTGCTGAAAAGATGAAGGACAGGTCTGACATAGGAAAGGGTCACATAGTCCTCTCCGGACAGAGCATCGGTGAAGTCCTGGAGAGGCTTTAGAGCCTTCTGTACGGTCTCCAGTACTTCGACATCCTGCCACATGAGGACTAGGTGTCTGGTCTTTTTGTGTGACGAGAGGACTTTTGTTATGGCCCCCTCCTGCTCCAAGATTCTTTCGATCATGAGCTGCCTCGACCCCCAGCGTGTTGCAGATTCTGTGATTAGCTGATGGGCTGGAAGTCCAAGCTGTTGCTGGATTTCAGATAGCTCACGCCTTTTTATCCAGCTGTAAGAAAATGCGCTGACTACCTTCTTGCAAAGGGAGATGGCCCTTGTTATTCGGTGGCCATCCAAGCCATGCCCTGTCAGAATAAGCATACACAACAAAACATAACTGCATTAGCAAAATGTGCATACAAATAATAAGGTGAACTCTCTTTTGCAATCAATTGGAGTGGTTATTTAATTTTATTTTACAAGAAATGAGCAGTAGGCCATGTGCTTTATATCCCCAAATTCATCTGCTATATAAATATCTCAAGCAAATTTATGATGACCAGACCTTTAACTTGCTAACATTCATTTGTTTAAACAATTGTTTAAACACACTCACCTATAGCCAAGTGCAGTCGATGACCAAAGCACTGCATTCTGGGCCACTTTTGCAGCTCCACCGCTTTGATGATGTTGCTCCCGTTATCCGTCGTGATGGCAACGAGTCCCTTTTCATTAAGCCCCCAGCTAGCGAGGGCGTCCTGTAGAGCTTCAGCAATATTTTCGCCGGTGTGGTTGTCGGGAAAATAGCTGGTCTGGAGGCACGCCGTTTTCATCTCCCAATCTTCAATAAAGTGCACGGTCAAACACATATACGGCTCACATGTCCGGCTTGTCCACATGTCAGTTGTCAGTCCGAAATGCGTGACTTTTGCGAGTCTCTCAGATAACTTCTGCCTTAAAGTAGCATACATGTCTGGCAGAACTTCCCTGGCGAAGTAATTGCGACTTGGCAACTGGTATCTCGCATCGATTGTGTGGAGCATGTTCACAAAGCCCTTTTGCTCTACAACCGAGATGGGGGCCATGTCCTTGGCAATATGGTAGCCCACCGACTTAGTTATGTCGCGCCATTTTTTCCCTTTTTTATCGTAAGGCACAACACTACTAAATGACTCTTGTAGTGAGCTTTGTTTCTTCACGACAGATGTCACAGGCTGCTGGGTCTTAGAGGTTGCAGCAGCAGCTCCGCGTAGTTTTACACTCTCCTCATAAAGCAGTTTGTGATGCTGCTGGAGATGGTGAAATAAGTTGCTTGTGCTTCCACCTTTTGTCGTAATGTTCTTATGGCACTCTTTACATAAAGTCTCTTGTTGTTCCTCATCAGTAATCCTAAAACCAAAATACTTCCAGATAATAGACCCGTTGTTTTTTCTCTTTGGAACGAGCTCTACCTCACCTGTCGGCTTCTCCGCCATGCTGAAAAGCAAAGTTTGTGTTGTGAGGGAGACCATGCGCTCGCGAGAAGGGGCGCAGTTGAGCAGTGTGAAAAAGCTGCCGCTTTCTGAACAGTTGAAACGCAGAAATGGCTTTGACAAAGTGACAAAGTACAACATGATCGAAATATTCCATTATATTATGACGATATTGTCTCAACTACATATCTCTTTTAAAATTATATCGGTATTACTACTAATACCGGGATATCGCCCAGCCCTATGAATACATGAAATAAACAATAATGTAAAAGTTACATCACATTTTCACACAGTGTTCAATCATTTCACTTTGACTGCTGCCCTTCTAATTATCATCGCACTGCTAACTTTTCCTTTGCAGTAGTTTGAACAAATGTTTCTTGGTTCCATCTAACTGTACTGGGTGGAAACACGCATTCATCATCATCATCATCATCATCATCATCATGCACAATACCACAATCCTAAAACAGAAGCAGCTAAATAGAAATCAGACATGATTCATTTTATTATCTACACCTGTGCCTTTCCAACATGTCATAAGGTCTTTAAGTAAAAAAGGTCTACTGTGTTTTTGAAGCAGCTCCAAGGTGTTATCTCTTGATAAGGTCTTTGGGTTCTTTTTGTTTGAAGATTATCTCAACAGAGGAAACCAGTACTTATTTATGGGTGCATGCTTCGTCTGCTGAATTGATGTTGTTCTGCTGTTTTCTAATTGCCAGCACTTTTATTACAATGTGTACTTTGAGGAACCGCACCTTTCTAGAACTCAAGACCACTGTAGTTTTCAAACAAGCGCATGAGACCCGAATAGATTTCCCTGGTAAACTAATCAAAACAACTAGTCACAGCTGTGCTGACAGCTGTCACACTTGTATCTGGTTACTGCTTTTCCAAGCTATCAATACAGAACCGCTACGAGACATTTTCTATTAGTGTCTCCAGTGAAGGCATGCCACAGGAAATACATGCATGGATCATGGAACAGCCTCACACTGGACTGTACTTTACATTCTCTCTTGACACACACACACACACACACACACACACACACACACACACACACACACACACACACACACACACACACACACACACACACACACACACAGATCACCACTTGGCATTGCACTTGTGCTGTGAATACTGATTTTTCACAAGCAGCTCTCCCCCTCAGTCATTCCTGCTGCCTGTTCAGACTCTCTATGCTCCACTTCTTCACTTGATGCTTATGTGAACTGACAATAACTCAGCTGAAAATATAACTGCTGACTCACATGTTTGTCAAGCAAAAATGACAGTAGCTTTGCATTGTTTTGTGTGACAGAAAAAAAGGCGACGCTGATATGGGTGTGCTCCTTCTGGTCATACATTATTAATGGTTTTGTTGCTGTGGCGGTGCATGTGTTCTATCATACATCTACCCCTGAGCTACAAATGGAACAGAGACCATGATGGGTGATTGATACACACGCAGCATGAAACTTTGGGGATCTGATGTGACAGGAAACATGCTAGCTATGCCTAGAAAAGACTGGGTTTTAAATATTTGAAATCTTTACATCTCTACTACGTGAAGACCATTTCTTCATTATTATGTAGAGTTAAGATTACAGTTCTCAGTGGAATTGCAGTTTGACATGAAGACATTGTTGTCAAAAAGAAAGACTTTTAACTTTGAACTGTAATTAGATGCTAACAGTTAGCATGTGTAAAGACTGTAATGTATAGCAATGGATCAGTCACTGCATTGATCTAGGGCTGCACCTAATGACTATTTTGTTTATGAAATCATTTGTAGATTATTATTCTAAGAAAGAACATCAGAATAGAGCTCACAATGTCCTCAAGTCCAAGGGAACTGTTCTAGTTTAGTTCAAATTGCAGCCCCAAATCCAAAGATATGCAATTCAAAGTGATATAAAACAGGCTAATTCTCAAAGGCTAATTCTCAGCTAATGTTTAACAGTATTACTTGACAAAAGTCTTGAGCAATGAATATATGATCTGAAGTGTTTGTGGGGTTTTGCATACCTTTGCATTGCTGTAGCAATGTATGGCCTTTGCTTTGAAAAGCTTGAAGCTGAACTACATTACTGGAAACCCGACATACAAGCTGAGAGCTAAAAAAGAATTGCCTTAAAAACAGGGAGCTGAACATCACTGCTTTTAAAAGTGGATAATAAAAAGCATTACGAGCATGTTTATTAGAAGAAGACTGAGGAATGAAAGAAGAAAAGAAAGCAGTGAGATGTGTGCCAGCGCTGACAGGTGTTGAGAAGGTGGTTAGTTTGTAAGTATGGGAATGACCTGAAGGTGTTGAACGTTCTGAGAGGAGCTCAAGTGTAAAATTAAAGAGAGCTGACTGTCAGGTAAACTGGAAGAAGTGAAAAGTCTTTAAATGTGAAGCAGTGAAAGGAGTGAAAAGGGCTGACTGTCAGCTTGGTGAAAGGAACTGAAGTGTCCTAGAAGTAGCTGGGGTGTTTTTTGAAGTGTGCCAACTTTAAATGAGTTGAGGTGTCAACTGCAGAGTGAGATCTGAAAGGATGGGATCTCAAAGATGTATGAAGAGCAGGACTGTCAAAAATATTACCAAATAAGAAGTGAATAGAATAAATAACAACTTATTCTGAACATTTTCTTTGTTTCTTTTTATGAAATAATATGAATTTCTACAGTTTCACCCAGCCCTAAATAGAGATGTGTCTCTTTCAGCACTACAGAACTACAGTATATTGCAACCTTATCTATCTGCCTATTTGCTGATTTCCCCATGTGTTCATGTGTTATCTTTTTTATTTACTCACTAAAGGCTGATTTATACTTCTGCGTCGGAGCAACGCCGTTGCTACGCCGTTGGAGCGACGCCGTAGTTGTCCTTTCAAAGTTCTGCGTCAAGGAAACGTGTTGCTTGGGGGTGTGACTGTGACTGTGTGTGTGTGTGTGTGTGTGTGTGTGTGTGTGGTTTCAGAGGAGTCTCTATCTGTATTCTTGTTTATCGTCTGGTCACAGTAGCATGTAGCATGTAGCATTGCGCTATGTGTGCTAATAACAGAAAACACATACCTTTCGTTCATTATTAATAAATAAAGCAACTGCCGGAGGAACTGACGCTTTGACCGGACCAATCACAGCCCTTGCGGTCCGCGTTGCCATGACACATAGTTAGGATTTTTTGGAGGTGCATGTCAGGCTACGGCGTAGGGGTCTGCGTCGACACAGAGACTTCTGCGTAGGTACGCCGTCGTTCCAACGCAGAAGTATAAATCAGCCTTGATTTTAAAATTCAGGTCAAATGTTCCTGCCCAATATGTTTTCCTCACTGATGCTTCATGTACTACATGTTCATTACCCTTCACGAGCATCAACGTATAATTGTTCCACTTTTGATAAGTACTGTATCAGCCTGATCCCTGATTAATGTCTACTGTAGCAAACATGCTAAGTGCATAAATCCAGGATCATTGAGTGAGATTGGACCAGACAGATTAAAAGGACCAAAGCCAGTGGTGGGGATTCATGACTCACACACACACACACACACACACACACACACACACACACACACACACACACACACACACACACACACACACACACACACACAAACACACACGTGTACATGAATGTAAATACAGATATGAAAGCACACACTTGTGCCAAGAGGAATATATAAATAGATGTGTGCTGCATACACATGCTCACTCATTCACTGCCACACATGACCAAACACCCTTTACATGAACCTTGATCTTTACACATAGTACTACCCTATACTACAATAAATGTGACCTAATTTTGCAAGTAGTAGAACGCACACAGACTTAATCCACTACTTCTGCTTGACATAAATAAAGTCGCGTGAGTCCTGGAGAGACCCAGAGGAGCTGGCGTGCCAGCCTTCTGGCGTGAGAGCCTGTCCACTCTCATGACATGCAGCCACAGAAGATAAATCCTCCTGCTCTGCATGCCTCACTGTCCCCTGTTAGCTGGCCACATTTAAATGACCTATAAAAGTCTCATGATGATTCAGTAAGTCAGCCTGCGGATGTGTTTATATGATTGCATGAAGGAATAGCAGGGTGTGTATTTATTTGTGTGTGTGTGTATCCCTGTGTTGTATGTAGATTTGTTAGCTCTCCAACCCATAAAAAAAAAAAAAAAAAACTGGCATGTTTTGTCAAACTGTCTTATAAAGCATGATACGGCTGCCTGGAGGGGACAAACTGTGCTATACTGAAGGTGTGTCACTTGAGGCTGTCATTTGTGCATGCGGTACAGCAAGTAATGACATACGGTTTTTGTTAACATTTTGTTGTGATGAAAAGCAACATTCAAGTGTCATGGCTTATACTTGACTCATTATGTGTCATCATGTTCTGACACTTACTACTTTGAGTCCTCTGTTGTCTGTTGTCTAACCCATTTCTGCTGCCAAGTATGGAAAGATTCTGATTCTTGAAGTTCAGAGTGTTAAATATGACCATCAGAAAGTTGAAAATATGTTTTTAAAAGGAGCCAGCACTTTCATTTTTATAGACAATTAGCAGAGATCAGTAGTTATTCAGAGTCTGACACCTTTGTGATCAGGCTTCTAATTTGCTGAATGACTCCATGTTCTCTTTCTTTTTAGATTTAAATTGACTGAGGTTTAGCTCTTACATATTGTACATATTATTATCCCTCCATTGTGGTCTGGGTCCAGCATTTTGAGGCTATGACAAGAACAAACAGCGGTTCATCTCCCACCCTGCGAAGGGAACTCATTTCTGTTTGTTTGTAGAATCTCATTGTTTTGGTCATTAACAATTGTGGTGGATCTGCTGGTAAATTAAGAACCAACATGGCATCAATCAGTGTCACATGTCAATCTTTTGTTCCACTTTACCCTAACTCATGAAAGAGACCCCAACAACCCCCTCACTACTGTCAAACCAATTTTTGGACTACCAGTTAGCAATTCATTTTTAAATTCTGGTGCCAAAGGAATGGAAATTAGAGTTATATCTTGAAGCTTGCAGAAGTTTTTGGATAGATTTAACAGCTTGAAACTGTTCAATTTATGATTTTGGATTAGCTAGCTGACTATCATTTTAAATGGACTTTCCCAACTACAGCATTCAGAATATAGGCCTTTTGATATGCAAACTGTTGTTTTATTGTCTTTCAACTCATAAAATGAAGGGACAATTCTGACTTATTTTTACAATGACACATTCAAATGGTAAATGGCAGAACTGAAATCAAGCAGTGGTCTCACCTCTGCACTGTGTTATTGTGTTTAACGTGATGTGAGGCAGTGAGCTGTGTGCGTCAGCGCCTTTACAAATAGCATTCTGTTAAATTAATCACATCACATACTCCCATCTATTCCAATTTGAGAACACATAACGTTAAATTGCTGAAATGTGTGCGTGGGAGCTGTATACCTCCAACCAGGCAACAACCCCCCACCCCAAACCCCACTTTTTACAATTAAATCCAGGCTGAACTGAGAGCAGGCTACCCCAGCCCACCCTGGTACTGCACAGCACAGTATATTCTAACACGTGGCTCCCTGCTGGGCTTGGATGTGGAGCTTGGTATTATTAACGGTGTGGATGTTTAACGAGGGAAGATGGTGGGCAGGTGGAATGTTGTTTTCCTTTGTGTTTTCCTCGACAATCTGCATCGTACTTTGGAAATATATGTTGTAAATAATATGGCTGGTGATCACACCAAGTGCAAACTACCTCTATGTGATGTTTCTCTTAAAGGATCATTACAGTCTTTTTCCATGTTGAAGACCATTACCTACAAAATGCATATCATTTACTGTTGGTTAGTTGAAGTACTGCAACTTTTTACATTTATTCACTACCTTCAAGTATTTGAGACATTGCAAATCTTGCATGGAAAAAATGAATCCCACAAAGTGACATTTTCTTGCCTTATTTTTGAGTAAAACTGAGGGACTACATTGCAAAGCGTCATGTCTTTTAATGTGCATTACTTTTGCTCCATTTCACAAATGAAATGCATCACACAGACATAAAAATGTAAAGTTGCTGCTTATCTGAGAGGCAGCTGTCTCACTGTTTCTAGGGTTAGGGTTAATGACAAATAAACTACTTTGACTTTGACTTGTTGCAATGTTGCAATTTCAAGAAGAGACAGATCAATCAAGGGTAATCTGACAGAAATGATCTTTGAGAGATTACCATTTTAGTCAATGAGTAAGATACACAGAATTACCTACGTCTGATTCTGTCCATGTTCTTTCCACCAGGTTTTGTTTTGGAACAGCATGACAAGAAAAAGCAATGCCTCTTAAAAGTGGATTTCACTAAAGTTTCTCATTTCTAAATGTCTTTGAACACACCACCAACGAATGATATCAGCATAGTTTGTTGTGATTTAGCACTATATAAATAAAAATTGATTGATTGATTGACAGTCTCAGCTTTCAGGGTGAAAATAACGTGCAAATACTGACATATAAGTCCAAGCTGACATAAATGTCTTCTGTTATATGACCAACAATGCCACAACTACTGATATTTGGAATTTGATGGAAACATCTGCACAATCCATCAAAGCTACAGTATCTTTCAGACAAACTTGATCATACGAACATCCAAAGGCAAAGGTGTTTCCAGATGTTTCTACCGGCCATACTGAAAGGTGCAGATACTGTCATATCCTCCTTCTGGACGTATCACACTGTTGCACCAATCTTTACCCAACAATTCTGTCTTTTGTATGTCTTTTTAGTCTTACAGCATGATGTATTTGAGATACGGGCATGATGGCTTCTCAAAGGGTCTCATGAGTTTGCACTTGGCTGTACAAACGAAAAGTACCAAAAGAATAAAAAACAGAGTTTGACAAGGAGATCAAATTACTAAACTACTACCAACCATCATATCTATGCACCTTGCTAATTGCTGTCTTCATGACTGTTGAATTGTTCCAAGTTACAAAACCGTTGACCTTTCAGACCCTGTCCTTTGAAGCATACTGAAGCCATTAACATGGCTTTGGTGTGAACATTAACACATTGACTTCAATATATATTTATCACCTAACAGTGATATAATGAAATCCATAGGCAAAAATGGCATAGCTGTTTGTACAGAGGAAATGTAGGGCAAAGGGGGGAAAAACAACAAGGTTAGCAAACTTTAGCCTCAAACTAACCTTTATACAACATTTTTGTGATTCCCTTTAATAGCTCCCACAAATGCAGTTTGACTACTTCACCCTCATTTCAGATTTAAAAAAAATGTGTTTTTCGGATCCTGTGCAATAAAAATCTGGCCTGTGGCCGTGGAAAGCCCCATTCAGCCCTGCTGTGGAGGAGTAGCAATGTTCACTACTTCCTGGCCGGCTCTGAGCAATGCCAGGTTTTGTATGTGTGTGATCTTTGCTTTCACATTTCCCTTTCTTTTTTCCTTTATTGCCTGAGTGTTTTAACTGCTCTAGTAAAGGGGTATTACAACCTTCAAGGGGAGCCAGCCACACACCTTGGAAGGATTAAGAGGCTGTTTTGTTTTATGTTCCAGAGGGTAAATAGCAGTGTAAAATGGCAGTTTGGGTTGCATGTGCATACATACATCTCCACGTAAATACATACACATGGGCAGAGGATTACTCATCCTATCAGGAGAACACCCATGTACACACACGCCTTTTAAATCTTTAAGGATTTAACACAGAAATGGCTTTCATATAGTCATGTTTCCAGTGTCGCCTAGAGAGTGAAATGCTGCAAGTTATTTTAGGAAATATTCTCTGCAACAGAGAAAAAGGATGCCTTATTTATTACTGGTAGCAGTAACAGCAACAGGTATGGGGGATCACCGACAACAAAACTCCTGCTCCAGCAACAGAAAATCCCAAAAGAAAGAACTCACAGTGCAGGTCAACACAGATGGGAGATTCATCTCATTTACAATTATCTAGGAAACATCTTCTATCTCTAATGTAAATGGTATGTATGAGGTGTAAGACATCACATGTTACAGCTGTGGGAGATAACTGCAAACACCAGACCAAAACCACTCACAGCATTAATTGTGAAAAGGTCAAAGGTCATTGGCCAGCAGTCAGTCATCAGACACTCACATCATCCATGCTAAAACAAAGACACCCACATATGCAGCCACCTGTTATTACATCGCCAAGATTCCGTAATTAAATTACATGACAACAACTAAACTGTCTCCATGGCAATTGAGCAGCATCATCTGCTGAAGAAGGCCCTGCAGTGTGGTTGACAGTTTAGATCTGTTGTTGTTTTTGTCACAGTGCGGTTTCCAAGGTCGAGAGTCAATCAATCAATCAATCAATCAATCTTTTTTTGTATAGCGCCAAATCACAACAAAGTTATCTCAAGGCACTTTACACATAGAGCAGGTTCTAAACCAAACTCTTCAGGTTTTAACTTTAAAGAGACCCAACATTCCCACATGAGTGACTCTTCAAATGTGATATACCCATGTGGGTTTAATTGATGCGCCTTTTGGCTTTGCCCCCTGTTGTGATAATGTCTAATTCAGTTGTTGCTCTCAAGTTAGTGGCGTAGAGGGGAATTTTGAACTCTTTATAAACTATTGTCGTCTTTTGTCTTGTAATTCGCATTCAAATAATAAAAGTTTTTTAAAAAGCTGTCTGAATTTTGGGGAACAGGAATGAAACATACTGCTATGACATAATCTGGCAAATTTCCTGTGAAATATGATCAGATAATACACAGAGAGTAAAATGCTGTGGACAGGTGCCAACATTTGTTCCACTGATGGTTTGATTACTTTCATTATCTGCGTCCATTAAAAGAAGATTGTGCTGCTAAAAGTGGTAGCAGTCCCTGGTACAACACAGTTTATCAGAGGCTTAATCAAAACAGCATTACAGTACTCAGAAATAAGTTGCAAGTATCCAATCAAATACTCAGCTGATCCCAAACACATGGATATTATAGTACTTCATCCTGATGAGCTATGAACAAGAGGACTGCATGACTGCTTTTAGCAGACGTAATTAGGTATTTTAGCACTAATAGATTATGAATGAACTTACACAGTCTCCAGAAACAGTGAAATATGGCCAACATATGCTAACAACTTAGCCTAAAAACAATTCCAGAAAACCTCTATTTATTTAGCAAGCTGCACCACAACGCTTCTATATTACTTTACTTTTAAAGTGTTAGCATGACTATTTACACAGATCAAGATTTGGTGTCAAGTTTCTGTTTACCTGACAAATGTAAGTGCAGTATTTGCCTTCCTTTTAGCTCTATTTTGCTCTCCAAAAAACTCCTAAAGGTAATATCTAGCTTTTTAGCTACTAAATGCTCCACTCTGTTCATCAGCTAGTCGCTAACTCTGACTGTCCGTTATTTGGTTCTGGACAGGTAGTGTACAGTCGGTAATATCAGCTTTTTCACTGACTGGAAACTAAGTTGATGACAGAAATATGACTGAACCAAAAGAGAGCACTTAAAGGCGCAAAACAAAAATGATTAGCTTAAATATGCTAACATGCACCATATTGCTAAGGTAGTGATAATTCTCTGTGGGTTTGTCAAAAGAAAAGACAGATCACATCACATACATTTTGCTCCATCATTAATATAAGTACTGATTGGTGATTAGGTTGAGGACTGAGTTGTTCTTTCAACCAGGCATTCACCACATCTACTGTCTGCAGAGGAACCTAGCTGCTGTTTTGTGTAATGAAATACAGTTCATGGGTTGGCGAACCTCTGCACCTCATCTTTTATGATGTGAACAATGTCGCTTAAAAATTGACTTGACTCTCTCTGTCTCCATACCTCTCTTTGTCAGACATCTCGTGTCTGGTCTAACTAGTGCTGCTAGGTAACCCTAGGGAAACCCTAGCGCAGTTAGCCAAAAAAACGTACAATACAACGCTTCCCCCTGTCAAACACATAACCCCCTCCTCACACACACAGTTACATATAACTCCTACATCACTAACTTTCTCTATCTCTCCCTTCATTTCCTTCTGTCTATATATCTCTTTGTCGTCCTGTTACAGACCCGATTGACCCACTAATGTGCTTGCCAACCAAACAACAACCCTGATGCAGCTGAAACCAGATTATTCCAGTTCTCTGTGGTCAGTCACTGAGGGAGCAGAGAAAGAGAGAGAGAGAGAGAGAGAGAGAGAGAGAGAGGGTGGCGGGTGGCTCAGTTTTATCACAGCGAACACACACACACACACACAAACACATACAGTTTTGAAGTAGAGTCGAGTGTCTCACGCAGGAGGTGTCCTCTGAGTTTGGGTCTCTGTCTCTCTTTCAGTGTGAAATCAAGAGCTCGGCTGCAGGGCAAAATGTTCTCTACCTGTTGATAGCCAGCGTGTCAACAGACAGGAGCAACAGAGGAGTGTGGAGGGTAACAGTAGAAATAGGAGGAAGAGAAGTGAGACGTGAGAGACAAAAACAGAAAGAAGGAAAGTAGAACAACATGGAAATGGAGAGGGGAAACATGAAGACAGGTAATTCTTCCAAAATTAGACAAAGAGCAGGCAGAGGTAGAGACAGTGGAAGAAAATGCACTCAAAGGTGGAGGTACACAAAAGATAAAAAAAATGTTGGAAATAGGAGAAGATAAAAAGAGAAAGTAGTGAGTGAAAAAGCAAAGTAAAGAAGAGAAAATGAGTGGAAATAAAGGTCTGGAGAAGTGAAAAGGGAAGTGGAGGAGGTAGAAAGGAACAAGGACATTGTGATGAAATTGGAGAGGAACTCAGACCAGTAAGGAAAGCTGAGTGTGTGTGTGTGTGTGTGTGTGTGTGTGTGTGTGTGTGTGTGTGTGAGAGAGAGAGAGAGAGAGGGGTGGATAGTGACAGCAGGTTGGTACTACATCAGGGTCATGTCCTTGCTTGTGTAACCACTGCCCGCCACAGCATGCACTGCAGGGCAAAATTGATTCCATCAGAAAGCCAGAGCGATGCTTTCACATCAACAGATGGTTCTACACAGCTGAAGAACACAACAGACTCATGTCATTACACTGGATACAGGACATCCAGTATGGGAGTAAAACTGCACAGCTCTCCATATGTTAGATTCTGATGAGCTACCAGTTCACAAAAAGTCATGACAGAAGTGATAAGAAACATAGTGGAAGAGCATATCACAGTCCTGCATATTGCTCAGGAAGTTACCATGACATTGCCATTATAATGACCCTTCTAGAATGCAAACATGTTGCAGCACTGATATCAAAAGCTAGGGGTGTGACCATACACTCAGCTCATGAGACGAGACAATACACGATGTTGGGTTCATGATATCGAGACGAGACGAGATTTTAAAAGTATTTTTTAAGAAAACTTCAATGAGGAAATATGACTGGAATAGTTTTTATTTGACTGAAAGTCACTAAATGTATAACAATGCAGGTGCATTTTGAAATGTTTTACCTTATCATCGTTTAATGAATGTCGCTTCAGTTCTACTTTCTGAGTATCAGTTGCAATGCAAGCACTGTAAAAGGTCTCCCCACCCTCCATATAGATACATATTTAATAGATAGATCATTTTGGTATTTATGGCAATAACACCATAAAGGTCAACATTATATACAATCATAAATACCAAAAATGTAGTATGAAGAATAGAAACAAATCCAGTATGTAAATATGACTGCACAAATCCTATATCACATAAATATACAAGTAGAACAACACACTTATAAATTGTGTTTTAATTTGGTAGTGTGACTCATTTTACTTTTTGCATCATTAGGCTTCCACAGCTGCTCCTCCTACCTCAGGCTGTCAGTGTAGAGACCTGAGATCAACCTGCTCCTCTCCTCATCTCATACTGCTGACTGTGAGATCTTCTCAGCAGGTAGAAGCTGTTAGTTCACAAACTAGAATGAGTGCTCCCTCTGTAACAAGGTTAATGATCCACACAATAACATTTAAAAAAAAGATGTGACGTGCAAATGAGCCATAGAAAACTGATTGTCTTTTTTTTTTCTTTCTTTTTTTGGTGTGCATGCCCCATGCTGCCCCCTCAACACTGCTTCGCGAGATAGCTCGATATCTCATCACACCACTAATCCTCTCAAGAACTTTGCAGGAGGTCCATTAAAGCAAGTTTTACAAAGTCAGTATTTTTTGAGGAATTTGTGGCCCAAATGTTCAGTATCATTTAGGCTGGAGAGGGTTTGGCCCTAAAGTCACTATGTTTTACGGAGTCTTTTTGTGTTAATGTCAAGTGATTTGTTTTTTGAAGGGACGTATTTTTTGCCCTTTGAGTTTTGCTCAAACCAATCAGTAGTGAGTGACATACGTATCCTGTGGACATCCAGTAAGTACACTGGCTGTTGCTAGGACCAGTTAACTTATTTATTTATGCATTTTTATTTAAGAAAATTGATACAATTAAATATGCAAATTGTTTGTTATTTAAGGAACTATCTGTACCTTGCTAGCTATTAAGCTATGTATGTAGGACGATGATGTGCCAAATCATATTTCCATTTACAAAGCTCTGAGTGGCCGCCAACCAGAAAAACAGTCATCAGTGGATACAATACTAAACCTGTTCGAATAACTGAACAAATTGAAGATTTGAAAATATATGAAAAATTCATATTACAACTTTAAAGATAGCAGTGCCACTGATTTGAGTCATTGTTTAACTCTAGAAATTTTCTTCAGACGTAAATGAGCAACCCAAATACACTGAGGGTGCTTATGAATACCGGTGAGTGGGAAAGCATGGTAGTCCTCTATGAAGTGATTTAGCGTGGCAGCATTTGGGTCACTCCATTAATAAATAAACTTCTACTGACTGGGTCTGTCATTTTGGTGTAGGTGGCTGACAAATTAAAGGTAAGATGCAGAATGCTGACTGACTGGTCTTCACAGTAAGCAGATTTCGACCCCCACTGAACACCTATGGGAGATTTTGGAGCAACACACTCCAGCATAATCAGGGAACACCGTTTGGAGAAATAACGTTGAGTCCTCCATTAGTGTTCCTGAGACTTGAAAAATCTATGATGAGGAGCAATGAAGCTAAGCTAGCTGATTGTGCAGGCTGATGATGGCCCAAAAACTCAGAAAGTCATTTTAACCTATGTCAAAACAGTGTCCTAGACTCTAAAACCAACCTGTTTGATACAAAGGAGACAGTGGACTCACCCTGTCCATTGGAGTAGTAGATCCACTTCTCTTTGACCTGCATTGGGGGCACAGAAGGTTTCTTCTGAATGGCCTTCTCCATGATGCTGCTGGGGTCCTGCATGGGACCCTTCTTCAGAACCCGTGAGCTCCGCTTCACACTGCACACCACAATCACCACCAGCACCAGCAGTAACAGCAATACGATCATCCAGGGGAGGTGCTCGTTGATGTCAAAGTGATTATGGGTATTTGGCCGTGGGGACCCCCTGCGAGTGGGCCTGTAGGAGCTGGAGACCCCACCTACACCACCTCCACTACCCTGTCCAGCTATCTTGTTGATACCCGTCCCAACCTTGACTACCTCGGCATCCTCTAAACCTTCCATTGCCCTCTTGTTAGGGCCTGGCATAGGGTCAGAATTTGGGTGTCCCTTGCGATCCACCAGTTGCTTGCGAGCTGGAGGAAGTGGAGTCTCTATGGGTTGACGGTTTGGTGGGGTGTGAGTAGTCATCCGGCTGAGGAGTAGGCTCTCTGCTTGGTGGTCTTTCCCATCTGGGTTTTCCCACAGTAAAATGGCTGCTGACTGGCTGTAGGTGTCTGTGATTGGAGAGAGAGGGATCAATGAAGAAGACAGATGACAGTGAACAAAGACAGCAAGGAGACAAGATATTACCAAAGTAAGAGATGAGAGACAACAAAGAGACAGAGAGGGAGGGAATTAAATTCACTCACTCAAGAGATTTGCTTATCCCTGACAATGAAAGCAGGCGACGAATCCTAACACTTAATCCATGTGAGCAATCTGGCACACAAACAGAAGACGGGATAGCCTTCCCTCTTCTGGTCTCACTGATCTGCTTCCCTTTGAAACTTCTATCATCCTTTTGGTGGTCATCTCCAAACAGAGTCCAACAGGACATTCTGTGTTTACATTACATTTACAATGATTAATTTGACAAAGTAAAAATGAGGTAGAATTAAACCCACTGTAGCTCATAGACATCCATTGAGAATAAGTGCTGCAGCACTCAGCTTCAAATTTCACCTGACACAAGAGGCACACAGTTTCAGAGGCACAAGGTTTGCATTAAGACCTAAGTGCATGTCAAATAAGAGCTTTTATATCAATAAGGATGGGCCAGAGACAGTGAGTTTATTAGGTTAGGTACCAGGGTACCACATAGGAGAACAGATTGGATTGAGATTTTCTGATTCAAAGTGAGTATAGAACTAGCATTCATTAACTGCTAGCTAACATAAGTTGATGTATAAATCAGGGTGGGGTGTCCCTAACTGCAAACAAAACACAATCTGTCTGTACTCCTTCCACCACGCTCTGCCCCAGTTGTGCTCCACCTTGTAATCTCAAAGCAGATAACCTCTGAATTGCTCACCCCACAGTCTGTTTCCTAAGGAAGCTTAAGCAAGGCAAATCTGATCAGACACAGGCTTTAGTTGGAGGAATAAGTGATCTTAAGAATCACTGTCAAAAAAGCCTTGTAACTACCTAAAATGGAAAAAGAATAGTTTGGTTTTGTGTGCCTTTTGACAAAAACAACAGAAGGGACAGTGTTTTTCAAACGTGAAGAAACTCAAACGTATAGTGAGTTGATATTAGTGTGTCATTAAACTTTATTGATTATTGATGTGGCCACTAAAACCTACCTGCTGCTTGCTCTGTGCCAATGGAGTAACTCTAATGGGATTGGAGTTGTATAATGACATTAGATCATAAATGGACAACTAAATGTTTTTGGGATTGTCACGTGGATATGTGTTAATCCCTCTAATCCTCTTTTCAGCAGACAGACAGAGATGAAGGTCCAATCCCAAAATTTAGGCTCTTTTTTTGACTGGCAGCAAGAACGTCTTTAAACACATGCAGCCAACTTTTTAGAATGGCACAAAAAACTTTCAGGCGATGTAATCACAGTGGTCCTCTTGAAAAAGTGAAAAAGTGTTCACAAATGTGTGTGCTCAGCCACGCCCTTGCTGAGAAAGAGCAGAGAAGAGGAGAAAAGCAGTGAGATGGGGACCATAAGTAACAGCAAAATGCAGTAGAGACTATGTTTATTTTTGGTTATTTACATAATTTATGTGCACTTGTTTAATTTCAGCTCAGTGTGAGTCTTTACTGGATTTTACTGTCATTTATGGTCACGCTACTCTCCACTGCTCTCTGGTTCAGAAAGGGTTGAGTGAGGATGTGTGGAGCACACACACGCAGCGCAAAGGAGAAACTCCACACTAGGCATGGGATGATAACTGTGTTCAAGGTATACTGTGATTTGAAAAAGCCACGATAACCGAAACCGCCAAATTTTCTGTCATACCGTTCCTAAGGTATGAGCTGTTTTTTGTCTGGTCAAAGACAGAAAGTGCTGGTCAGAAATCCCTCAGGTGGTGCAGCTGCAGCGTAGAGTATCACAACCCCTCACACTGTCATTACAGTGTATATTCAGGTTAAATGAACATGTCTGTCTTTATTTCTTCCTTTTAGGAACATTTTAGAGCTATAATCGCAATACCGCCATACCGTGAAACCGTGATATTTTTTCTTATGGTCATCATACCGCCAGAATCTCATACCGGCCCATGCCTACGCCACACACAACGGAGCAAAGGAGAACCTCCACACACAGCAGAGCAGAGGAGAAACGCCACACACATCGGAGCAGAGGAGAAACACCACACACAGCAGAGCAGAGGAGAAACACCACACACAGCGGCACAGAGGAGAACCACCACACACAGCAGAGCAGAGGAGAAACACCACACACAGCAGAGCAGAGGAGAAACACCACACACAGCAGAGCAGTGGAGAGATGGTGAACCAGGTGAAGCACTGGAGTTCACAACAACAACACTCATTACTTTATTACTACACAAGTAAAGGCAAAGAAGAGTAATTTAAAATTGTGCAAATTATGAACAGCCCATATCACACAGCAGTTGCTTCCCATAATGAAGATATTGATATTGCATGAATGTAGATGGATGATGCAGAAATGTTAGCTTGTTAGTGAGGAAACCTTTCAATCATATGTGTGTGTGTGTGTGTGTGTGTGCGTGTGTGCATAATTGTTGAAAGTTGTGTAAAAGCTGTGTGTGTTTTTTAGTGGGGAGGCAGTGAGTGTTAGTCAACCAATAAGGTTCAGACTGAAATTTCTCAACAATTATTGAATGGATCTAATCCATTACATAGTGTAGCACCACTAGAACAAAGTTTTACTTTGTCAGCTCTGTTGCAGCAAGCATGACTGTAGAACATGTCTGTTTTTTTCTTAATCAGCCATTGCAAAACTTGACAAACACAAGACAGCATGACACTATTGGCCTGAAGTTGTTGATGCATTCTATAAAACATGGCAGCTTCCCTGGGCTTGCTGTTTTAAACAAACATGTTATGCAACTCAATGCAGGTTCAACTTTTCCCAGGTGTTGTAAATAATAAAGTGTGTGACCACCCACTCTGCTTTTATTTCTTAATATATGCACTTTACTTTGTTTCTGACACTGCCAACAGTACAAGCACAGTATAAGCATCTTTTTCTGCCATGAAATGTGTATTTACTGGCTTGGTGCTGTGTCCAGTCTAGTAAAGTTCATTGTGTTCCAGGTACTGGTATCTCCGTGTCTTGGACAAGTTAGTTAGATATTCACAGTAAATTCTTTGCTGGACTTGCAAGGTTGCTAGGAGATGATTTGTGATGTAACTTCAAAAGCCTCTTTACATCTAGTGAATTCTATAAAATAAAAAGTAGAGGTACAAGTTTATCACAGCTGTTACTGTTGTGTTAAGACACTTTTGTAACCATACAGCTCATTCTACACTCTCTTTCCTACCAGAATGAACTTAACCTCCTTCTTCTCCACTGACAGTAAAAGGCAGGTGAAAAATAACAGACATCAGTATGTAACACCCCCATCCGCCTTCTCCCATTTTCCCCCTTACTGCACAGACGGAGTGAAATTAACTGGCTTACGAGTCATCACACAAACAGCAGTGACAGTATTATAGGTGTGGGGGTCTGTGAGAGGGGGGGCGGGGTATATTGGCTATGGATGGTTGATTCTGAGAAATGACCGTCTGACTGACAAGAGAGATGACGAGGAAAGAGGAGGACAAAGAAGAAAAAACAAGGGAGACGGAATGATTTGTCATGTTCTCTGATCCAACTTATCATCAAACTGTAGAAAGAAGGGGGGAGGAAGGAAGAAAGGAGGTGTAAGGAACAAGACAGAAATACCCATAACTCCTCCTGACCACAAATAGTAGCATTCCTGACGTAGGGAGCTGCCACAAGTTTGTAACCATGCCTACCAATGTTCGTCCCTTTAGGAATTCCCAAAGGAAAACAATGTCATTGATGTAATGATATGTCTGCTAAATGCCCACTACACAATCATCTCAACATGACAAAATGATTAAATATCAATATCAATATCAATATCAAAAAAATATCAATAAAATCATATGAAAAACTCTTTGGCTTCTTCTTTAAAAAAAGAATATGAGGTAAACTCATATTTATGAATGAAACTGAAACAGGGAGGCTAGCTTAACCTAAAGATTGGAGGTATGGGCTGAAGGCTAAAAAATGCTTCTTCTGATATCTCTAAAATTATCAAAATATATGTATCATGAAGTTTGGCGCTCCATAGTTTCCATATTAAGCATATATCACACTGGGCAGATCAATAAACCAATCAAGTAATAGGAACAGCACAGAACTCCCTCTAGAGTCACAAATTACTAGGTTTAGTTGTAATTAAATATATGTTAATTAGTCACCATTAGAGGTGCTGGTAGGCATATTTTTTAACTTCTGAGAGCTCTCTACTTGATTTTGATCTTCTCATATAATTCTCAGAAAAAAACACAAATAAACCTGATTCCCAAAATGTTTAACAATTTCTTTAAAGGGGCTATATGCGAAATACATCTTTATTAGCTTTCAGGAATTTTATTTTTGCTATGTAACCCACTAATGGTGTATTTACATCTGGAGTAGAGAGTTACGTCACACGCCCTCTGTGTGTGTTGTTCTGGAGCCTCTGTTTTGGAAGCCGCTCCGGCAGCGCGTTCATGTTAGTGCATGTGAGCCACCTCCTCCTCTCCTCCACCGGAACCGTTAACCCACTCCCCCTATATAGCCGGGACCGTAATACCACTCCCCCTATCAAACCACTGAGGACCGGCTGCGGACTTAGCGAAAGCGACATGGCGGAGGAAAACCCCATGAAGAGACCACGCTCAGTTGCCAAGAAACTCTCCGATAAAGAGAGGAATAAGACCCGGGTTAACATGGGCCTTGCATTTCTGAGGTGGAGAGACCTGCGAGAAGAAAAAGGGATACATTTTGACTCGGAGCTAGCTCTTCTTCTCTTGGACCAGTAAGTAACGTTATGTGTATACAGTCACATATCTGTTTAGTTAGTGTTAGACTAACGTTAGACATTATGTCGCATATCATGTTCATTTAGTTGACAGTCTTAGGACGAAGCCTGAGCTGCAGCTCAGCTTCATGATAGCCATAGAGGGGAGCATACATATGTTCCCCGGCTAGCTCGGCTGCTAACTCGGCGGCTAATTTGGCTGCTAGCTTGGCCGCTAACCCAGCTAACTGCAGACGGGATCATCCCTATGTTCCCCGGTCACATACAAAGCGGGGAACATAGGACCCGGGGAACATAAGGATGATCCCGCCATGGAGCGAGCTAGCATTCAAACATAAAGAATATAAAGTGTGTGTGTGTGTGTGTGTGTGTCATACTGGCGTTAGCCGCAGCCACAGTGAGTAAGATGGTTATAAATTTATGTTCCTCTATGAGAAAGACAAAGACGAATAATCGGACTGTGTGTAACTCCTGTAGTGCTGAATATAAAGTAGTTCTACTCAGACTGGTCCCGGTTTTGTTTTGCTGTTAACACAAACGAGCTAAAGCTAAGCTAAGCGAGCTACCGTCATACGTCTGAGCTGGTAGCCATGTGGCTAACGTTAGCAATAAGCATCGTAAAATAGTAACAGAGGAAGGAATAGGAATGCTTACGACTAGTGCTGTGTGTTATCACATTTTATGTCTGTCCGCATATTTTATAGCACAAAGGGAGAGAAGTGAGTATGAACATATGTATGGCCTGCTTGTGTAATGTTAGTTGTAATACTGTCAGGGCAGTACATAGATGATGATGATGATGATGATAATGCTAACCATGCTTCACTGGACCAGTCCTTGCTATTTCAGAAACTTTTGACTAAATGTAAAGTAAGACATTTTTGTCCTAAAAATAATAAACAGGCTGTTGGACTGGTGATGAAATACTGTGACTTTTACTTTGATAAAGATGATAGACAGTTTGGTCTGACAACTACTTGTGTTTTCTATAACTGAAGAAGTTTATTGTAATTGACAGTTTAGCAATTCTGACATTTTTAAATGTGAGAATTGTCTGTCATGTTGGGTTTGTTTAGATTAAAGCTCTGAAATATGTTATGCACAGGTTACATTTCTTGTCTTGCATTCCTCAGGTCATAATGCCCAATACTGCAGTTACTCCACCATGGCAGACTGGCAGATGCTGTGTGATGGAAGGAATAACACCAAGAACTACTCTTCAGACTCTTCATCACGTCCTCATCACGTCCTCATCAGTGGCTTTGAGCACAGCAGGCCACAAAAGCAGACAAACCATACTGAATTACACTTTGCATGCTGCTACTTTGTCACTACTGATCATAAACCTTACATGGTGTCATTATTTCTGAATTTGATTTGCTTTTGATCTATTGTCTTCAGTTTGTTATAAACTGAAGGGGCAGTAAACCACATTTGAGATGTTAAAACAGAACTGTAATACATCAATGTGTATGACAGTGTAGATTGTACAGATACAGATACAATTGACCTTTTTTGTCCAGATGGTTACAGCAAGAAGAGAAAGGTGATGTATACCTCTAAAAAATGTAGTATTTATGATTGTTTTCTGGAATTGACTCTGCAATACTGCTCACCAATAAACTTGACATTATTTGAGGTTATATTCATGCTTCATCCATTTCAACATTATCCTTTGTAACACTGTAGATAACACTGGCTTATTCCACTACTGCTTATAGAGTGTAATTCAATCACTGACCATACACAAGTGAAATGTAAATTGATGTACTGTTTACCACAAAGCACAAAACTTATGGTGTTTCACAATTAGGTTATTAGTGAATGAAGCAGATCCACACATCATTTTTTGAAGAATATTTGTTTACTCATTAATGAACAATAGGCTAAACAATAACTTCTGAACATAAATTATTATAAATGATGAATTAAACATGTTAGGAGTCTACTGAACAGGACTGAGTTGCCTTTGATCTCAAAATGATGCATGTTCCTGTAAATGTGGGGTGCATGTTGCTGCAGATGTCAGAGGTAGGTATGGCATGGCAGTTGAGCATCATGATGGCCCTGCTGCATCATCAGAGCATCAGAAACCAGCCCTGGCCTCAGGTCCAAAAGGCTCCTTCCAGGGTCAAGTCTTGAAGCAGGCTCTGTAAAAGATGAACAACACGTACACTGAAAAGTACATCATGATGTAGACACACTGGAAAAACTGGCGTTTCACACTATGTTGATATTTTACACTTTACTTCAAATAGATAGAAACACAGATGATACAAACCTCTGTTTCTTCTCATCATCTGAGCAGCTCACACCGGCTCCTCTGAGGAGGCAGACACTGCAGCTGCCTCAGCAGACATGATGCTGCTACTGCTGCCCTTACCAAAACCAAAATCAAACTATCAGTTATGAAGAGAGCAGCAACAATTATAATATAACATTATCATTTTATAAGGAACAAACTTAGCATTAGCTACCTTAGAGACAGTTGATGAACCAGACTCTGGCTACATTACACTAGCAACACACATCTTGGTCAATATTTTCACAATTGCACAAAAACCCAAATGTCTGTTTGCCAGCAGTGCTCATAAAATCCAACAGAAATGATCAATGTGAAGTTGTTAGCTTGGCTACTATGTTCAGCTTGTTAATTTTCAACTACTAGCAGTTAGCTAACCTTAGCATCAGAAAGCTAATAACTGTTACACTACATTAGAAATACGTTACTCTCGCTTGTATTACTTACTTCGTTACTTGACGTCACAACGGTCCGTTGTGTCCTGAGTCAGCTGTTTCATCACGGATGGAAAGTGCTTCACTGAAAACAGGCAGGTAGAGGAGGAGGAGCGGACGGAAAGCGAGGGGGAGGCGAGCGGAAAGGGGGGGGGTGTACCCCTTAGCTAGTTTTGTTTTGGTTGCACGCAGTCCAGAGCTGCAATGTCTAGCGGTGAAATTGAAATCACATTTAGCCCCTTTAACTTTAAAAAATCAATGTTGAAAGTTCATACATACGCTGGCTAACTCTTGTTCACCTTAGCCTAAGAATAAATTCAAATTATTATCAAATCCCACCATCAGCTACATGAGGAAGAGCAACTATGAAACAGGCTCCCTATTCTCACCTTTGTGTGCAGCCAGTAATGATGATGGAGAGGAAGACACTGGTTCCTGAGCATGCACAGTCCATACAGGCCCCAGTGGGCTGGCTGTGGAGACAGGTGATGATGATGAAGAAGAGGGGGGAGCTGTAGAAGGTGAGCCGCAGACATTATCTCTCTCTCTTGTGCCTGGTGTGAGCAGCACCAAACCCTGAGCTTGGCAGTCCGTGTGGGTTCGGCACTTCGCGACGCTCGAGTCCTCATCTGAGAAAGTCCCCTTGTTGCATGGCTTACAGAGCACATCCTCTGTTTCACTGCCCCGCTTTTTCACCCTTGTCCCTCGAGGGCATAGTGAGTGGGGCTTACACTCATTGCCACCGTCCCCCGATAAGAAGCTGCTGGGGGGACATGTGCAGACACGGTCCTGGGTGGCAGTGCAGGGTACTTTTTCGATGAAGCCTGCGGGACACAGAGCCCGACAGCGGTGGCACTGCTGGACCCCGTTCTCGCCCCGGGTGAAGGTACCTTCGGGGCAGGGGCTGCAGTCCCTCTCAGCTGCTAGGGAGCAGTGGACGGACACGTAGGTGCCTGCCGGGCATTTGTCGCAGAAAAGCTGGGTGCCCGAGACTGGATCGGTGTGCTGATAGTGGCGAGGAGAGAGGAGGAGCTGGTCAGCTGGGCTCGTTGTGGTCAGAACCCGGGCTGAGATGTCAACCACCACCACCCATAAGAGCTGAGGAGAAGAGATTGTGGGAGTTTTTAAAAAAAGACAAAAATAGCAACATTATTAAAAGACCATGTAAAGTGTGTTCACACATTTTCTTCTTAACACATTAAATAGGTCATAAATGTATTTCTAAAAAAGATGTAAAAAGCATTTCAACCATTTAGATTTGAATTGTGGAGCTAGGCTTCACAAACTGTGTTTCAACATTTCTGTGTTCAGGATTTAGTGGGCGGGTCTGAATGATTAGCATAAACCCGCCCCTGCTGCTGTAGAGGTAGAAATACATTCAGCACACACTACTACTACTACAGTCTACAGTTAGCCAGTTAGCTGAGTTTGCGATTTTTTTAATCATTCAAATTTGGCAGTGTGATTAACAACACACTTTTCTATGGTATGTCAAACTCAGAACACATATTTATTCATTATGCAGCGTGACAGAAGCCCTGCGACATTTCCAAATGGTTCTCCTGAATGACTAAGCATGAATGTTTGGTATCACGTTATGATATCCAAAAGACGGACAAAATCATGATGGGAATTTTATGCTGAACATTTTATACTAAACATGATTGTAATGATGTCAGGTTTCATTGATTCTGAAAAAAACTGTTTTACAATATACCTCATGGTGCTATTTGAGCTTCAGAATAAACAAACTCATTTAATCCACCCTGATTTTATTTACTGTTTGCTGACTCATCCCATCCCTTTTAAAGTGTCCAATGGTGTGCATTCATTTTACAAGCACAGCTGAGAATTTAGCAGAGACAAATGACTCGTGCTCTCCTTTACTTTTTTTTTTCTTCTTGGCTTCCCTGTCACCTCTGCTGGGAAGCCGACAACTCATGAGGTTTAGGGGAATAAACCACACATGTCTTTGTTTACACACATGCACACGCACAAACTGAGTCATGTCAAAGTAATAATAACATCAGGCAGTCTTACGGGTAGAAGACTGTCTCTAATAATACTATTGGGCTGACTACACTTAACTAGTTACTATGGCAACCTAATTGTCAACAGGGCACTAGTTATTCAACTTCTTCCTTTTACCTTTGTTTTATTATAAATTATTTGACTTGTTACTATTTTGATATAGATTGTTTAATAATAGTGAGTTTATTAAAGTGTTTTTTTCCAGTATTTCTTTACTTTTATTTTTTAAAACCTTGAATATATGTGATGACGTCATGATGTCACAGATATGCAAATTAGACTTCTGAGCATGATTAAGCTACTTTTAACTGAAAATAATTGGTAACACTGCATTCAAGATAGTGACACAATTTTCAGTGAGTTAAAGTTTACCATACATTCATTTATTTGTGGCGGCCCGCCAAATATTGATTTCTATTTTTGGAACTGCTTGCCCGCCCTCTCTATCTGTCTCTCTTTCTCTCTCATACATGACAACAGAGACGTCTGTGAATAGGATGATGTTGCATAGTCTGGTGCAGTAGGTGGTGGTTTGCACCTTTAACATTTTCAGTCTGCCAGTAAAAAACATATGTTTGAAGTTGAACATTTAATAGTTTTCCCTCATAATCCTTCTTTATCAGACCATTATTTAATAACGTTTGAATTCCTATTACTGGACTATACGCAGTTAGACAAACATGTTCTTACTAGATGTCTGTCTGATGGTGTTGTCACTAAATTTAAAGAAATAATTCCATCAGTACTGAACTCAATGCCATGTCTCAATACAACAGAGATGACTTATTCTGATTTTAGTCCCCCCCCCAGATTGACTGTGTTGTGGATAGTACTGCAGACTCACTGAGAACAACTCTGAACTCTAGCACCCCTCCATAAAAGAAGGTCATTAAACAACAGAGAACAGCTCCATGGTACAATTCCCAAACTAGACAATTAAAGCAAACTTCACGAAAATTAGAAAGATTATGGCGTTCTACTAAATTAGAAGAATCTCACTTAACCTGGCAAAACAGTCTTAAAGCATATAAGAAGGCCCTCCGTAACGCCAGAGTCTCCTACTACTCATCACTAATAGAGGAGAATAAAAACTGTCCAATGTTTCTTTGGCTAAACTGACAAAGAGCTACAATACTACTGATCCATGTATTCCTTTAACTCTCAGTAGTGATGACTTCATGAGTTTCTTTAATGATAAAATTGTAACCATTAGGGACAAAATCAATCACCTCCTGCCCTCAATAAACTCTGATTCATCTTCTAACACAGAATACCTAGGAATCGCTGTTAAACCTGATACCTTAGACTGTTTCTCTCCAGTCAACCTTACAGAATTAACTTCAATGATTACTTCATCGAAACCATCAACTTGTCTCTTAGACCCGATTCCAACCAGGCTGCTCAAGGAAGTATTCCCCTCAGTTAGCACTTCCTTATTAGATATGATTAATCTGTCTTTGGTGACAGGTTATGTACCACAGTCCTTTAAGGTAGCTGTAATTAAACCACTTCTTAAAAAGCCTACTCTTGATTCAGAGGTTCTAGCCAACTATAGGCCGATATCAAACCTTCCCTTTCTCTCTAAGATCCTTGAGAAAGCAGTTGCTAATTAGCTGTGTAACTTTCTCCATAGTAACAGTTTATTTGAGAACTTTCAGTCTGGATTTAGAGCTCATCATAGCACAGAGACTGCACTGGTAAAAGTTACAAATGACCTTTTAACCTCATCAGACAATGGACTTCTCTCTGTCCTCATCCTGTTAGACCTTAGTGCTGCCTTTGATACTATTGATCATCAAATCCTGTTGCAGAGACTTGAACATTTAATTGGCATTAAAGAAACCGCATTGAAATGGTTTAAATCATGTCTATGTGATAGATTTCAGTTTGTAAATGTTCATGATAAATCCTCCATGCAAACAAAAGTTAGACATGGTGTTCCTCAAGGTTCAGTGCTTGGACCAATACTATTCTCCTTATATATGCTTTCTTTAGGAAACATTATCCGGAATCACTCAATAAATTTTCATTGTTATGCAGATGATACTCAATTATATTTATCAATAAAGCCAAATGAAACTAACCAATTAACTAAACTACAAACCTGCATTAAGGACATAAAGGCCTGGATGACCTGCAACTTCCTGTTATTAAACTTAGAAAAAACTGAAGTTATTGTGCTTGGCCATAAACACCTTAGAAACTCATTATCAAATGACATAACTACTCTGGATGGCATTACTCTGGCCTCCAGCACCACTGTAAGGAACCTAGGAGTTATATTTGATCAGGATCTGTCCTTTAATTCCCACATAAAACACATTTTAAAGACTGCCTTCTTTCATCTGCGTAATATTGCAAAAATTAGACATATCCTGTCTCAAAATGATGCTGAAAAACTAGTCCATGCATTTGTTACTTCTAGGCTGGACTACTGCAATTCATTATTATCAGACTGTCCTAACAAGTCTCTAAAGACTCTCCAGCTGGTCCAGAATGCAGCTGCTCGTGTTCTGACAAAAACTAGAAAGAGAGATCATATTACTCCCATCTTGGCTTCACTGCATTGGCTTCCCGTAAAATTAAGAATAGAATTCAAAATCCTTCTCCTCACCTTCAAAACTCTTAATGGTCAGGTTCCATCATATCTTAAAGAGCTCATAGTACCTTATGTACCTACTAGAAGACTGCGCTCCCAGCATGCAGGTCTACTTGTGGTTCCTAGTATCTCTAAAAGTAGAACAGGAGGCAGAGCCTTCAGCTATCAGGCTCCTCTCCTGTGGAACCATCTTCCAGATTTGGTCCGGGGGGCAGACACCCTCCCTACATTTAAGAGTAGGCTTAAAACTTTCCTTTTTGATAAAGCTTATAGTTAGGGCTCTTAGAGCTCTTAGCCTATGCTGCCATAGGCTTAGATTGCCGGGGGACCCCACCCCCATGATGCACTGGGCCTCTCTCTCCTCCTCCCTCTCTCTCTCTATCCATCCATCTATATCCATTAACACTTATGTTCTATTAATGCATTCAATAACCTAAACTTCTTCCCCGGAGTTGTCTTTCTGGTTTCTGGTTTCTGGCTCTGCTTTCTCGTCTCACAGGTAATCTGGGCCTGTAGACTTCTGGATGACAGATTCCAGTCCCGGACCATCTGGCTCCATTGTTGATTTTCATTGTGCTTCTCTCCTCTATCCTTCCTTTCTCTCCTCTCTACCCCAACCGGTCGAGGCAGATGGCCGCCCACTCTGAGTCTGGTTCTGAGGTTTCTTCCTGTTAAAAGGGAGTTTTTTCTTGCCACTGTTGCTCATGTGGGAATGTTGGGTCTCTTTAAAGTTAAAACCTGAAGAGTTCAGTTTAGAACCTGCTCTATGTGTAAAGTGCCTTGAGATAACTTTGTTGTGATTTGGCGCTATACAAATAAAGATTGATTGATTGATTGATGTGGTTGTTGGTTTTTTCCTGCAGAGAAGAGGGCTGCATTGTAAGGGCTGTGAGAACCAAGTCAGAAAATGTTAGGAAAGTGACATCTTCTCACACATCTGCAAAGGGCTGTTTGAGGGTTAAGACTTGGTTTTAGGGTGATGGCTAGAATTGGGTTTAATTCAGTTTAGGGTAAGGGTTAGGGTTAGACATTTATCTGTGATTGTTAAGGTTAGCATAAGGGGCTAGGGAATGCATTATGTCAATGAATGTCCTCACAAACAGCTATAGAGACGTGTGTGTGTGTGTGTGTGTGTGTGTGTGTGTGTGTGTGTGTGTGTGTTGATGCTAAGTTAGTAGCAGCAACAACCTTGGTCATATACCACCAATTTGAAACTTCCTAGCACTGTGCATAGTGGCTTTAACTTTACACTTTATAAGTAAATTAAGCTTGATTTGCATTGTATTGTTCTATATGTGTATCACAGTTTGTAAAGTATATCAGAAGTGAGTTAGAAAACATAATTTAAGGCTGGAGAAACAAAGTGTGACAGAACCAACAGGAGGGGACACAGACAGACATAGAGACAGGTTAGACAAAATTTGGATCTGTGTGCAAAAATGTGTGTTTAACTGTGTACTTTCCCGCAGTGTGTGTACTCAGACAAATGTGAATGGAGATTAGTAGCTTGTGTGTGTGCATGTGTGTGTGTCTGTGCATGCATGCATATGCAGAATAAACAGGGCTGGTGGGTTTGAAGTGATGCACTGAGGAGAGAATTTTGCTGATGACGCATGTGAATGTTTGTCTTCCATGAGGCCTGATCGAAATCTTCCACTGAACTAAAAGCATCAGTTTAGAGTCATGCCAGTGTAGTACCAGTAGTTTCTCAAGGGGGTGGAGAGGTGGTCAAAGTCCATACACACAACACACACACACAGAAATCGTGAATTTTGTTATGATGATTTTTATCCATTTGGACACCTCAGCGGTTTGAATAACATCTATACCTGAGAACATTGGGGTCAGTGAGGTTTTTTCAAGTGGAATTGTGGTTTCCCAAAAAAAGTTTCCCCACAAACTCTTAAATAAATGGTCAAAGGAAGACAAAATCATTTTGTGATTAGAGCAAAGGAGAATGCTGTCCATTCTTTCAGTGCTCCAGTGCCCTTTCACCACACCACCAATTTGGCTCTTTGTGTTCCTTCCCAGAACCTCATCCATAAACATCAGAGCATGTTCTCGACATGCTGCTCATAACTCAGTTGCGTCAATAACATCAATGCATTCATTCACATCAACGTTCAAAGTGAAACGTCGGTGGAGGGTGTACACGCAGCAGTAAATGGGAACATTCTGCTTGTTACAGGACAATGGATGGTCCCCCCATGGCTCTTTCTTGAATTTTATTATTGAAACAGCATGCCCTGCCCTTTACCATAACCATAATTGAGGTGTATCACTCACTATTTAATGTGAGGGCTGTGGAAGGAAAGGCATGCTGGTATTAAACAGGAACTTTCTGATGGTTTAGTGCAAAGCTTTTCATGCTGGTACCCAGGGCGCAGATTTTGTTTTTGTCTGAAGAAGCAAGCTCATTAAAAAATACCAAGAGCAGTGAGCTTCATAACTCATTTGTGAAGGTAAACATTGTGATTGAAAATGGCTGAATTTCTTTTGTGGCTCTTTCTAAAGCTTGAAACATGCTTCTGCATCTGCAAGTTTGAGAAATCTTCATTAGTGTCTGCCAACATATACGTATACAGGGTGTCCTGCAGAAAATGTGTTAGTTAAGGTGGTGGGTAGCAGTGGGGGGGGGGGGGCTTACTTTGTTGGGGGGGACTATAGGCCGTACATTGTCCTATTCTTACTGCAGGTTGTATTTTGTTACTTTCCTTCAATTTAAGATATTCTCTGAACTATATTATATAGTAATTAGTTATTTAGTAAATAAATAGTAGTTTTATTCTCTGAACTACACCTGCAACTTCTTTAGGAACACGTGCAATATAATTCTTTTTGACATTGTCAAAAAAGTGATTCTACTTTGTTTATTATTGAGGTTGTACTAAGTGGTGGTGGTGTATAGCCTGAAACTTGTTACTATAATAACATCACAGTTACCTGTCTGAGGATAAACGTTGTTAATGTTGACATCTCATGGCGCTGTTTTCATTAGTTTTTCGGGCTCCACTGCTTTTTTCTGAGCAGGTTCTGCCTCAGATGATGTAGATTTATGTTTTAACCAGTGGTCTGTTTGTTTCCTTAAACTTAATATCACTGTTAGCTTCTCTGTGTTTTTCCTTAAACTTAATATCACTGTTAGCTTCTCTGTGTTTTTCCTTAAACTTAATATCACTGTTAGCGTGTCTGTGTTATGCTAGCGGGAGGTACAGAGAGATCTACAGGTGTGTTCAGGGTCGAAGTCAGACAGTCGGACACAGCGGTTCCGGCCAGTCATCCTGCAGTAAGCACTGCCGTTGGTTGCACATTAATATACATAATTAAACAATAATCCATTAAAAAAAAATTTTTTTTTGAAGACATTAGTTAAGGCGGCAAGCGTGTGTTGCTTAGGCTGGGTTTTCTACAGTGTATTATAACAGAAGCTTCCTTCACTCACAGATTACACTTACAGAATCTATCTTCACATCTTACATCACACTACCTAGACCATATATTTAAAACAGAAAGCACATTTTCACTGTGAAATCAACAACATACACCGTGTGGTAAAATAGTAGTTTTACAGAGAAGAGTAGCGTATATGTACTGAGGTCTGTGCATGAGTCATGTTGAAATGACAAAAACTAATGGAATCTGTGCTAACTTTAGCAAGCTAGGCTACCTAGCTTTCACTTTTCCGAGTGAAATACATACTTCACAGCTAGCTGAGTCTTCTCAAATGTTGAATGTTATAAAATCAGAGATGAAATCATTAATAATTATTAGCTAATGCAATTTCAATGTCAGTTTGAATTCAGAGAAAAGTATAACACTTAATCCATTGTTTTTTCATTAGCAATTACATGCACAGTTATTTTATCATACTGATAATTAGGGGTGTAATGATTCTCCAAATCCATGATTGGATTTGATTTTCAATTTATTTATTTATTTATTTATTTTTCAGTACTGACAGCTATGTCATTGTTAGACTTCTTGTTTTGTAGAAATCAACATATCATGTAATGTTACACCCATTTCCTGTAACTGTGAGTTATGATTAAATGCCATTATGATTTATGTCAGCCTGCACATATTTTTTGGTAAATAGAGTTGTCACTGAATCTGCATGTGTTTACCATGCACTATTTTCCAGCTCATTGAACATTAGGATATGTGAAGCCAACGAAAAGCAGAACAGCTGCTGGAAATGAGTGAAAACCAACCAACACACATTACTTCACTGAGCTGATATCATTGTGTGTGTGTTGCCCTCTGGATAAAAGCTTTTGATAAAGCTCCACAGGGAGCAGACTGACCTCAGATGACCTGACTCAGTCTGCAGCTATGGTTTTAAGCTAATGAGGATAATTACTGTGATGGCTGCTATTCAACAAGTCACAGAAAGAAAGGAGTGCTGTATGCTAATGGCAGAAAAATAGATGCTCACGTTTGGTGAGTGTGTGTCTGTCTGTGGTTGTGTCTGGGAGCTTCCCTCCCTCTCAATCAGTCTTGTGTCACTGCATTTCCACTTTGCCATTATTAAAATAAAAGGCCAATAAAGACACAAAAAGGAGAAGAGGAAACAAAGTGCAGCACTGGCACACTGTCAGGGCATTTCTGCTCGCACACACACACACACGTATGCACACACACAGAAGACACACACTGGCTGAAGCTTCCTCACAGCTACCTCTGCAGCTCAGCGATGCAAGAATCAAGTGAAGTCTCAGTGCCGCCTGCTTTCCCATATATTTTGCCAGCTTCTGTCTATGTCTTGCCGCACTGCCTGTAATCTACATCATCTGCCTGGTGCAAAGGCCCGTCAGCCAATCACAGACAGGAACAGGAACTGCACTACTGTTCTGTATCTCTTCATTCCCAGCTTGATATGTCCGGCTCCCTGTGCACTGCAGTCTTTGTCACTCTGCTCTCAACCTGGAGAAGGTGTGGACAGCCATAAAGTACCAACCTGACATGTGGTTTCACTTCTTCCTACTAACCAGTGATGACATTCTCTGAAAAACAGGGAAGGTTTATCTAATAAGATCATGTTAGGGCAGCAGATTAAAGGACAGATTTTTTTTAAATGTTGTCTTAAAACAACAGTCAGGTGTCCAAATGAACAGTAAATAGGTTTTCTTCCATTTAAGAACAACAGATTCATGAGTCTGAGTCTGAAGGCTGAGAAGACACTGAAGCAGTGCTATATGGAGGGATTGTACAAATGTATCTTAGTGACAATCACTTTATCATTTGTCTTTAAAATGGAGAGGTAAACAGAAGACACGCAGTGGTTGTAACACTTCTGCGATTGCATATGATTTGATAGGTCAGTGCATTGCTGGATCATGTTGCCTCAAGTTGTAGCAACATTTAAATTGGACACAATGCTGTTGTTGGTCTGAGGGAAGTCCCACCAGAGGCAAATCAACAGTACAGCACCACATCCACCACTTCTTGTTTGCCATTGTTGCTGCATCAGTGCTAATGAGCAGATTACTTCTGATATTCTCCAGTAATCTTATACATTTGTGCCAAACAGCACTTTTTATTTTATCTTGTATATCTGTAATGTTGGATATTCTCCTCCACAGATACATATCTACAGCAAGTGACTGTATCACCTCCACTGCTTTTTCTTGTTAGTTATTTGGTACAGAACTTCAGGGCAAATTTCTCCCAAACTCATAACATTTACATGTTTCAATTTTGGACCCCTCCCTGAATCAGGCTTCCTGTAACCAAACCTCCAGGGGAGTCTTCACCCCTAGGGATTTGATGCTGTTAGTAAGTGATTACACATTACTTCTGTTGTTACAAAAAAATATCTCGCAATCCAATCGTCTAAAAATGTAGGACTATGTATGCTGGGGTTTTAATCTGTTAGTGAGGACTAAGTGTGTGTGTGTGTGTGTGTCTGTGTGTGTGTGTGTGTGGGGTGACAGGGGACTGATTCTGCTGTGACTCACTCACAGAGCAAAAGGACAGAGCAGAGGGTGAAAAGGGAGAGATCTGAGGGTGCGGTCGCCGGTCAGGCAACTCTTGTTTACATCATATAGGCAACAGAGTGGCACCACTGCACCACTGCAGAGAAGGTTCCTGTCAAGCACACCCACCCATAACTCACGCACACACACACGCACACACACACACACGCACACACACAGTCACTCAGTGAAAAAAAACACCTCAACCCCCCGACTTTGTGACTCCCTGCCTGCCTGGCTGGCTGAGCAGAACACCCTGTAATTCTACCTCCAGCAGCAGCTACAGACCGGTCCAGAGACACGCCTAGCGCCCAATTTCCTTGCAGGCACTGAAGCGGAAGCAAAACTGATAGGTCAAATCTTTTTTTAGGTGACAAGACTGCTAAATGTGCACCTTCTTTAACTTCCCTTTTTTCCATCTTTCTTTTTTTGTCTGTGAGAGTGAACTGTCAGTTGTTTGCATGTTTTTGCCACGTGACGCAGTGCCATGGCTGTTCTGACTGATATGAGAGTCAACGAGGGGTGAAGGCAGTGTATTAATGAGGCGGTCACTGAAGGTGTGTTATACGGGTTTGTTTGCTCTTAATCGCACGTATAGTAGGCAACAATAATCTGTCCATTTTCTGTGTGTGTGTGCGTGTGTGTGTGTGTTGCCTGGAGTCTTTTTAAAACATCATTGCAGTATTGTTGCCACGTCATCGTAGAACTACAGTAAGTATCTTACTTGCTACATCACCAGTGAGATTATAAGAAGGCGTTATCAAGCCTTTAGTTTGAGCACCATATTTGTCAAGCGTTTAAATTTCAGCAGTGAGAGTGGAGCCTGGGTGGAGCCGAGATGGGATTAAAAGTAGGAACCGCCAAGACTGAATGTGACACCTGTCAACCAAGCCGACATGTTCCCTTCTTTAAGCAATTCTCTGTTCTTACAATTTAACTTTAAGAAAACTTTTTAAATTAAGTCAATGTAACATTCACATTGGTAGAAACAAACTCTTAAGCTCCTAATTTGTGCTGTATTTTGATAGAAAAGTTGTTGGTGTTTTCTTCAAACTAGCATCTAGTGGCCATTAGAGGAACTGCAGAGTCAATTGGGGGAGTCAGAGTCATGGGGGTTACTGAATAAGACTGAACTATGTTATTTCATGTCTGTGGATGTCAGGGGGAGCCTTTTAATGCCTGATGATGCCATTGTGATGTCATCAGGGTGATCTCAGACAGCTTGACCAATGTGGGAATTTACCAGGCAGAGGAGAACAAAACCCTATCAAATTGCATTATGACAACTGTAGGATCCAGTGTTTTTGCATCTAAAAGTTAGTATATCTCAGCCTCTGCTGCTTCAATGTTGACCATTCTATTTTAATCTGTCACTTGCAAGTACCTAGCTTTCATGAAAATGTAATGCTAGATCCCTCGAGTAGCACTCTAATGCTGTGTTCTTTGATTTTACTAACCCTGTCATGTTGACCACTAATGTACTGTATACACACACACACACACACACACACATATATATATATGTACATACATAATGAATGCAGTAATTGATGTTACAATACTATAAACAACACTTTTATGCAATGTGTAAAGACACAAGGCTACACAACAACAGGCAAGAGGAGTGCTCTTCAGTGTCTTTACGTTTTCTGACAACATCTTAAAATAAACTGGTGAATATGCTCGTGTACAGACAGGCTCCATGCCAACGCATACAGGCTGTCAACATGAGAGGAGAGCCGCCTGTCTGGAAGATATATGGCTTGAAGGCATCACTGTACAGCTAGATGTAGTGGCTACAGCCTCATCCTATGACTTGTGATTAACAAACTTTACCGCAGAGCAGGAATTACATTGTTTTTGAAAACTGTGGACTGATAGAAGATTGAAACAGAGCAGGACTGCAAATGTTTCAGCGATTTTACAGTCAGGCTTTCAGGAATGACTCCATTTACTGTCTGTGGTGGGTCACCATAGAAAACAATCAAGCTACTGTTAAGGATAGTGTGTGTGTGTGTGTGTGTGTGTGTGTGTGTGTGTGTTTGTGTGTTACATAATGAGGTGTGTGCATACAAATGTTTGGGTGCGTGTGTGGCAAAGAGCATTAAGCTGTAATTACTGTCCAATTAAAGCGGGGCCTACCACCATCAACACACACATATACAAAACATTCACACAGCACACACTGGCAAACAAACACTAAAACAAAACATAGACTATACCCCTCCTCCAACACACACATACATACACACACACACATACATACACACACACATACATACACACACACACACATACAGCATGCAGCACCTGTTGCTGTGCGTCCTCGTGTCATCCTGCACTGCAGTCGCGGCTCATTTCAGCCCAGAGAAAGAGACTCTGTTTAGACTCGGTGATGCTGAATTTATCAGTGACAACAAGCAGTGATGACTATTTGTGTAGATGTTTGAGTTTACTGTTAATGACTGAAGGGAGGAGCACTGAGAAGAAGAACTCAGCTCATCTATTGTGAAAATATAAATGTGTCACCTGCCAACTTCAGTCTCTTCTTCAACAAATTATCTTTGTTGTTCATTAAGTAAAGTGAGAGGTGTTATGAATAGTGCACGTGCATAAGTTGTGCAGTTGGACAGTTGGTTGCATGTTCAAGGTGGGTTTCAAGCACAATGGTAGTTATACAGGAAAACTGTCCATCTAACTTACTGTAGGTAATCATTTAGTGCTATTTCATCTTCATTTAAAATGCATTGACCAGCCACTACTTTAGCCACAACTAAAAGGTTCAATACTGGGCAGGCAATGTTACTCAACTTTCTCTTTGTGTGTTCATTTTTAAGTTTACAGTGTTTTTTTCATATTTTGCATTGAAAAACAAATGTATCATATGCATTTGAGAGTTGGAACTGTGAAAACTACTGCAGTATTGTGCACTTGTACCCATGTCTTTAAGATCAAGATGAACCCAACTGATACTTCCCATGTGGAGACCCCACCCAATCTGAGACCCCAGGCTGTATTGTTGCTTTAGATAATCAACGGTTTACTGCTAGCGTTCCAGGCTAGCTACGTTCTGTCTCTGTCAGTCTTTCTACAGAGCACTATGTATATTACCTGCAACATGACACACAGACTAAGTGACTGTTAAAGTCAGAGACAATCATATATATACAGTATATATTATGTTCTATTTGAAACATGAACCTGAACCAAAAACCAAAAGTTTTATGCAACAGCACAGCCAGAACTAGACGTGAAAGATGATACTTTGCTGGGTAGAGCTGCAACTACTTTTTATTTTCATTATCAATCAATCTGTTATTTATTGGATCCCAGATAGCAAAATTCTTTTGGCCCATATCTGGCCCACACCTGACATGTTCATCCGGCCCACATACAGCATGGAATGATGGCACTTGGGCGGTCCGCTCATGTTTGCCAAAAGTGGGCCATAACCAAGCCATCACAATGCCAGATGTCAACCAAAAACACACCAAATAAACCAGTTCGGCCAAGACTGGCCCAAATATGTTTCAACAAAGGTGGGCCAAGTATGTTTCCTTATATGTGGGCCTCTTTAGGCTCACATCCGGATTAGTCATTGCCATACTTGCCATATTTCGGCCAAAGATGGGCCATATTCGTTTTGTGATATTTGGCCCAAATGTAGCATTTACTACATGGGCCAGTTTAGGTTCACGTCTGTTTTGTCCGGGCCAGAAGAATTGATTAATCAATTAGTTGTTTACTCCATAAAATGTCAGCAAATGGTGAAAAATGGGTTAGAACAAACAACTATCCAGAGATATTGTACTGATACAGTATATACTGTTTACTATTGACTAAGAACATATTCATTATATAATATTCATTTGAGAAGCCAGAGAATTTTGACCTTTTTTTCCTTAATAAATGACTCAAAACTATCAAAGAGTTACTTAAAAAGTTGCAGATTAACTTTCTATCAAATGACTAATTGATTACTCAATGAATCATTAGGACTCTTTGTCTTTGGGTCAGATAGTAGAACTCTATAAGATAATCCAAGGGGACCACACTTCCTAAAACTTGAATTCACTTTGGCCAGTTTTAAGCAAAAATCCAAACATTAGCTGATTTTAGCTACTTAGCTACTAGTTTTTCTTTGTCATTGATGATAATAAAGTGAATATGCAGGTTTGGATTGTTGGGGGGACAAAACCAAACTTCAATCATTTATTATTATTTATAATTTAATCTATTTACTAACACTTTATAGTCAAAAAGAACCAATAGCCTAATTAAATGAATAAGTAATTGCAGCCCTATTGTAATCAAACCCATAGAACAGCAACAGTTTGACTATCAGCTGACATCCATCTCTGCATTTTAAAAGACAAAAAAATTACAAAATTAAAAAAATAAAAACAGACGCCTCAAAGTCCAATTTTGACCAGTATTGTGTCTCAATCCTAAAACATTCCGAACTATGAATTCCAGCTCTGATCCCGATCAAGCCAACAAACAGACGGGCTTCCTGCTTTGTGAGGAGACAAAGGCAAAGTCTTTGTGTTGAAGCGTAATGTGACTCACAGAGAGGCTCATAAAAACCTTCAGGTCTAACAGCTACTGGTCCAACTCTAGTCAACACATAACTGTAAAGACAAACGAGTGTGAGTAGAATAGACACATTAACAGCTGCATTTAGTCCACTATTTCATCTGTTGTTGTTTTTTGCGAAATCAAAGTTTTTATTCATTAGTGTTTTTTCCCTTTGTTTACTTGCTTTTGTTTTCCACAAAAATGTGTTGAATCAGCTGTTGTCTTTGTGGTGACAGACAGTCAACAGATAAGACTCAACTGACATTCCCAGTTGTTTGGTGGACACAAGTGCAACGAGATAAACAATAGACTGCTGAGTGTCCTTTCTTTCTCCATCCTTCCACTGGATACTCTTTAATGTTGTTCACACACAGAGGAACAAATAGCACACTGATGAGATGTTCATTTTTATAAAAAAATTTTTTTTTATTGAAGTCAGATTTGGAAGAATTTTTGGAATAGTTGATGTGAAAGTTTAGTCTGGGGACAATTGGTGGAGCTTTTTTAAAAAAAACAGGTACTGCTCCTTTAAATGGAGAACCTGCTGAAGGAGTCCTTAGAATAAAGAATAAAAACAAGCACAGGCGGAGGTGAATGAAGTGTGATGTACTCACCACTGCGGACACACACATGACGGGCATCGTCCCGATCTAGAAAAACACAGACTTAGATGAGGGTCGAGAGAAACGTCCTTGTCCAAGTTGTCAGCGAGAGGAGACACTTCTCATCTCTAGATGTGTCTCATCCTCATCATCCTCCTCTGCTTTGCTGGAGGAGACAAGCTGAGCCGAGCTCTATGGTGCAGCGACAGTCTCAACTGCAGTGTTTTATAGTCTGAGTCTCCAGGTGGACCGGTTTCAGATAGTACGGGATGAGGGCTTGGTTCAGAAAGAACGCTGTGGTAATTCCCATAGCGATGATGGATGAGGGCCACACTGAGCTCTCCGCCTCGCCCCGTCCAGGATTGTTCAGTGTGCAGTGCGGCTCTCGGTCAGCGCTGCAGAGCCCCACACAGACACAGCCGTGATGACGTAGTCAGGGAGGGGCGGGAGCTATGGACGCGCCTCAGCCAATCGCGACCCCCACAAGAGCCATACACGTGTGTTGAACCCTGAACCCCTCTTCAGAGACCTGGAGGGGAGGCATGTGTCCGGCAGGGTGGGCAGCATATGCCCAACAGGTGACACCATGACAACCATAATGCTGCTGTGTGTCCATGTTTCACTTTTCACTTCTAGAAAACAATCACACAGAGAGCCGTTTATGAAGCGTGTTTGCCATTACATTACAGTATTTATTACAAAACAGCACAACACAACAATAATACCACAGTGGTTGATACAAGCACAACACAAGCAAGAAAATAAAGCACAACGCTGACAAAATGCCAATAAAGATATGTTAAAGTCTGTCTCAAAGTGGAACAGACTTATTAGTAGTAAGTGTGTTCTAATCAGTGTATAATCAGCTGAAAACAAGATTTTTTGTGTTTTTGTCCTCTCCCACAGAGCCAACCATGTTGCAGCACCATGTTTGTACAATAGCCTAGAATGGACAAACTCCTGGTTCTAGAGAGAGAGAGAGGGGCTTTCACATTTTTTGGGGTTGCTAGGTTCTCCTGTACACTTGGAAGGGTACAGGGAGAGGAGGGGTATTCTGTTAGTTGCAGTCTGCAACCTTACCACTAGATGCCACTGCACTAGTATGTCCTACTTTAAAACAACAGTCAATGAGCACTGTAACAGGTTTATCTGTCTGTAATGATTCCTCCTGTTCATACTGACTATTAGAAGATCCCTTCATAACGCACTTACAATGGAAGTGATGGAGGACTAAATCCACAGTCCTCCTTCTGTGTAAACATGGATTTAAATGAAGCTTCAGAGTCCAAATGAGTCAAATCTTCATCTTCTATGTTTCAACGTTACAGTGTTTTTAGTAGCAAAGTCTTTTTGTTACTATACTTCCACCACAGAGAAACAGGAAACACTAAGAGGGAATTTTATGCTAAGAATACAGTAAATGTGTCAGATATCACTGATATGACTAACTCACACTGATGAAGCTCAATAGAAGCTGATCAGAGACTTTAAATGAGTGTGTGGACACACTGTGGATTTAGTCCTCCATCACTTCCATTGAAAGCACATGTGAAGGAGATCTATTAATATTCAGTATGAACAGGAGGAATGATTACAGAGATTTACTGTTCATATGAACTCCTGACTGTTGATTTAAGACACATTGAAACAATGTTATATATATATATATATATATATATATATATATATATATATATATATATATATATATATATATTATGAGGGACATATAACATTTCCAAGTATCACATTATTTAAAGTCCGGCTCCACTCAAATGTATGTTTTTCTTCTTTTTCCTGCAGCTGGATGTTTAAGCTCAGCAGTGCAGAATGATGTATGTGCAGAGTTTGATACTGGAAGGTTTTTTTTTTTCATTTTTTATCTGCTGTAGAGAACGTTTTTGTGTGCTCATTGAACATTTTAAGGGATTTGTGACTGTCCTGGTCCAATATTCAACTTATACAAGTATGATGTGGAAACTTGAAGCCTCCAGTGCACAAACAGTGTGAAGGGACTTTACAGTGAAGGAAGAGACACACTGTGTCCAACAATAAAGCAGGTAAAAATGAAATAAAAAAACATAATTCAGGAAAGTAAGGCACATTTTGCTGGGCCATGATTGTACCTCACTTTGATTTTATTCATAGTTGACGTAGGTTATTAAACAAAGTAAATATTCATTCAGTGGTTATTTCAACATGTAGTAATTTAAACCTCCAACAGCAAGCTGTTCAACACATATGTCCTCTCATCTAATATCCTGCTTAGTAGATTAACATTTTACACTATTTTACTTATTATACATATTGGAGTCATTGATTTTAAGACAAAAATGTGACAATGTGTACTACATGAATATAAATATAAAATACTTCCTAAAAATCAGATGAACAAGAAGGCAAATATGGCCGGAGAATGTTAAGAAATGATTGAGTGTAATGAACAGTGATACTGCATCTCCAGACATAAGGCATTGAGAATTAATTCTACCTCAATATCTATCAGAATGCGAAGAAACTGACCATCCAAGTCTGGTAGCTTGCTTCAGGTAGGAGGAGACAGGTAGAAGCTCAGAGTTTCTTAAAGAAAACCTGCCAGCAAGCAGGTTATGTTCACAGAGTCAGTTACCATGGTGACTGACTCAGCGTTTCAGTTACCTCTCTTTCTGGAACGGATAGTTTCCTCATCTCAGGGTTAACATTTTTCATATAACCCGCTTTCTGGAATACCCCCCAGGAGAAATGGATTTAGAATGTGTTGTAGTAAACATCTCCCTCTCTGCCAAAATTTCCTTTTACTGTCATTTGCATGTATTGTAAACCCTCAGTTAATACAGGCTTTTATGATCAGCTCAAGACTTTACTTAAATCTATTCATCACAGAAAGGAGATGATTCTGGTCGGTGATTTTAATGTAAATTGGGATAATAAGAAAGACAGAAAAAATTTTAAGAAAATTACTGATTCTTTTAACTTAACACAATTAATCGACCAACCAACCAGGATAACAAACTACTCTAAAACTAGAATTGACCTGCTGTTTTCAAATAAGACTGAAAGAATCACTAAGATTCACAACCTTTTAACAGGACTATCAGATCATAATGTGATTTTCTTCTCCCGAAAACTCAATAAAAATCATGTCGTAAATTCACACACATATCTGCTTAAGAACCAACAGCAAAATGTTGATAAAGCTCTTAAGGAATTAGAATGGGATAATTTAATCTCCTGTGATGACATGAACCAGAGTGCTGACTCCTCTCAAAAAATGAAGGAGGTTATGTTGTCTTTCTCTAGGACAGGGAGCTCTAGGACCAGCCAATCCAGCTCCCTTCCCTGGTTTAATAATAAGTGTCTTGTACTGTTAAAAGTTAGAGATCAACTGATCAAAACTTCACTGAAAACTGGTCTAATAATTGATAATAATTAAAAATAATAATTAATAAATTCACATCAGCACGAAATAAAGTAACATTAGCATTACGAAAAGCCAAAGCAAACTTCTTCTTAAACATAATTGAGAGTGCAAAGGGAAATTCAAAAAAAATGTGGAAAGAGATCAATAACCTAACTGGTAGACAGACCAAACAGAGCAATAAACCTCTGGAACTAAACATCAAGAATCAATTAGTGAAAAATCCTGTCACCTTGGCTGCAGTGTTTAATTCTTTTTTTTTATAAATTCTGTTCAAGAAATATCAAGTCTGTTCACTGCACCTGACTGTGTCTATTATCCTGTCAACTGTGAACAGCCTGTTTTTAACATAACTGATACTCTGATAGAGAGCAAGTGGCATTTCAACATGTTTTATTGTCTTCCTCCATTCTCGTACAGTAACAGTTTCTGCTCGCTTCCTTTTTTTACCCTCCTTCACGTAGTAACTGAACATTACTTTTTATTACATTGTTATATCCTGTCTGGATCTGGTTTCCTTTTGATTGTGTATTGTGCTGTGTGTGTTGTCTCTTCTATTTGTATTCTTTTTATTTATTCACTAGGGACTATGGATGCAAATTAGCAGCTTTGCTATAGTCAGCATGTTTACAGAGATGTTTAAATATCAATGTTCATCAATGTGCACTGACCCTATCCAAAAATAAAGTATTTATTATTATTATTTATCATTTATTACATCCAATCATAGTATTTTCATACAGGATGTTGGGAATACATTGAGAAGATCCTGTGTTTGATTTGAACTTGTTTAAATGAAACTCTGACTGTAAGTTTGAGCCAGACTTGTGCACCATTGGTTACATTTGAAATTAGAAGTCAGTTAGTTGTTTGCAAAAATAAAAGTGCCAACTTTGAAAAACGGGTTAATGCTTCTGAACATTTATATGACTCTTCTGTGCTTCTTACAGGACAACGTTTCATCTGGTGTAACCCTCTGATTCACATAAATGTGTATCAGTACCTTCAAATATCACAAGCAGTCTGACAGGATACATCACCACAACTGAAATATTTGTTTTCAGGTGTGTTTTTCTGGTATTTTATATTTTCATATATGAAAGAATCCTTTTTGTTTACCTGCATCATATAAGACATTTGGTATGTGTACATTGTTTCTGACCTAACACCTGTAACACCAGGATTCATCCATTCACAAACCTCAACTATGTTACTCTGCTGTTACCTTGGATTGAATTCAAGTTTAAGACACTTATTATTATGATAACAGAGGTTCTTACTGGTCATGGGTCAAATAAGAATCTGTGTAAGGTGTGTCAATGTACAACATAATAAAGGCTCTACAGTGTGATCAGTATGCTCATCAGATCCAATTCTATGAAAGTCTCACATGCTAAGTCATATTTGGTACAACAGTCACGTACATATCCACAAAAATGTCAACAGGATAGGATCCATCACCACTAGACTGTCAGTTTCCACCAAAGGGCATTATTTCTTTGTTTACTTTGTGTGCTGTTTTTAGAAAGAGTTTAGCCATGCAGCACCTGTTCAGAATCATTTAACAGCTTTTTTGGCTCTTGTGCTGCAAATTTCAAGCATTTATTTGATTTATATATTTGTTTTCTGAGGGAAGTAGGTGATAATTACGCCGGATTTGATGTGTGACACATATGCTGTGAGCTGCCCTTTAACATGCAGTTATCATGTTAGCAAACACTTTCCATTTAACATTCAGCAGACATGGAGGAACCTTAGCATTCATTTGACGTCAAATGAAGCCCAGCAGTTTCTCTCCTTTTCACCTCTTTTTGATCTCCACCAGCTCCAATTAAGGCCAAAACAATGAGCTGAGAGACAGACTGCAGAGTTGGATGATCTCTGTCAGTTCATCACCATGAGTGGCTACTTTCACATTACACACTTTTCTAGTGTCAAAATAAAAATAGTGATTAGAGCAGCTTTAAAGAAAAACACCAGGCTGTCTTTACCAGGAAATTATTTATACAGATGCGCCACACAATTGTTGTTTTCCTGACAAGCGACCTCTTGTGCTTCTACAATAAAGATTTTCTCTCCATGAAGGCAGAATGAACAAGACATTGTTATAACATTGGAATAAGTGTGAGTGCACAAGGTTTCTGATTCCAGAAATCAGCTGAGACAAAGTTTGAGTTCAATTTTCTACCCTTAATCTATTTCTTCTAATAAACTTTCCTTCAATTCACTTTGAAGTCATTTTAGGATCCTGGATCCATTTAGCCTTGTTTTTAAGTAAAAGGACTTGGTTGTATGGTAAAGATGGTAAAGATTAAATGGGATCTGAGGTGTTTGCAGTCTAGAGGAATAATCCAGTCCACAATGACAGCTGCCTGTGACTCCTGCAGGTTTCTTCTGGACTAATCTTCCATCCTGGTCTCAGACACCAACTGTGTGACTGCCACTGGCCCATATGTGTCAGTGGAGCAAACATGGCGGCTCGAGCCAGCCACTTAGTCATCTGTTCCGAGCAGTCAGCCTGTCATCAATCCATTTACCATCCTGCTGTCGAGATATCCAGACATAACGTGAGCTGTGCTTTTGGCCCGCCAGCCAGGCCGTTAGTAAACAGTCAGCAAACACACAAGCTGGCGTGCTTGCGGCCTCAGGCGTTACTGCAAATAGCAGCCGATAAAAGAGTAGAGCACCATCTGCCCTGCACGTGGACCGGAAGAGACTGGACAGGGAGAGAGGAAGAGTGGGAGAGGGGGGGGGGATAAGGGGATGAAACATGCCACTTTGCTTTTGCTGGTGGGGGAGCAGAAAGGAGTCTAAAGTGGGTCAGAGACTTAGTCAGATGAGGGAAAATCCACAAAAACTGAAAAGTTAAGGCAATCCTGCTGGATACTGTGATGGTATGACTCAGAAGTGGCAAGAGAACAGACGTGGAGGATACATTGCACATATGCCCCAACCAACACTGCTGCTCACTCATGCTGCAGAGCTGAGCTGACGTTCAGTGGGCCAGACTGCCTCAGAGGCTGCAGGGGACACACATATCCTCAGACTGCAGTTACTAGGTGATGCCTTATATAGAACTGAAGCATAGGCAAGCGTGTTATGGGGTCAGAGACGATTGGCTGGAGAGGGACGGTGTGCATAAAAAAAGGAGAGAGAGAGAAGAAAGAAAGTGTGCTTCTATACATTACATTTTGTGACTGTATGCTTCAGTCGTCACACTTATGAACTACATTAATGATTAAGTTGTGTCTATTGATACATATCAGGATGATCAATCACAGAAATCTCTTTTTTACCAGGTGGAGATGAGTTGATAGTGATGGATGACAGATTAATAACCCTAACCCAAAGGTTTTCATTTTCCCACATATTTTTCTGTTGCCTATCAGTCAATCAAGTATTGATTTATTACACATTTGATACAATAAATGCAGCTCAAATAGCTTATTGTGGTCAAAATATGAAATCTTTGAGACCATAAGCATATAGTATTTAATGATGATATTGATATTAAAAGCTTCTGAACAGTGTGGCTGTTTTTTAATGTGGGTCTGTTTTCCTCAACACACATTTTTTACTAATTTGTTAAAACAAATCATACTAATACATGAATAATTGTGTGCCTGCACCAGACTGATAGAGAAATCATTCAACCAAACTGACTCACACCTTTGGATTTCATGCATTCAGTGAGGTCTCCAGATCAACCCACTGCTGTCTTGTCTGAACTCAACTTGACTGACTCTGTTCAGTTTTCTAGAAATGGTGTTTAACTAATAATTTGTTGATGGAAGAGCCATGTAATCTAGAAATAAAAGAAGTAGAAGAGGCAGAATGGAATACAGACAGTGTGGTTTATTCTTCTGTCAGTTTATGGTATCACAGAAAGTGAGTGTAATTGTCTTGTATGTGGCAGCTAGTAGCAGAGAGGTGTTGGTGGCTTGTACACTCACATGCTCACATCTTCTAAGCACATGTGCAGCCATCTATTGAATATCATGGGTGAACATGACTATTTCCTTCCATTCTATTTCTCCATCATTTCCTCTTTCACTCACTATCAAAATGCCTTCATTCTTAATTCTGACCGGGGATTTCCACCAGGTCCGTCAGCGGCGCGGAACGGCTGTGCTACGGTTTAGCGTCCTCTGCCCAGCGTCAACTCACACCGGGAGTATTACAGCAGCGGACCGGAGCTCTGGGAGAGAAATCTGCCTTTTAAAATGAAGTTGCACTGTTAATACAGTAATTACAGCAGCCCAATCAAATCCAAACAAGTGCCTTTAGTCTACAGTAATTACTGTAGTAGCAGCACAACTAAATGGCCCGATTCCCAATCTTTATCTGTCTGTTTTATTCATGTTTGTTGCTGAAATACGATCGGGAGGCTGCACGGGTTGTCATATTTTGAAAGACGGAAGTTTTATTATGCTGATTCAGTGTCTGACTTCCTGTCTGGTGCAATCTGCTCTGTTGAGCTTGTCGCGAGTTAGAAACGGCTCCCTCAAAAATAGAAATGCTACTGGGCGTGCAGGTGGATGAGTGGTTAGAGCGCATGCCATATACGCAGCCGACCCCGGTTCGAATCCCAATCGGAGGTCCTTTGCTGCATGTCACCCTCCCTCTCTCCCATGTTTCCTGTCGATCTACTAATAAATAAAGGTGTCTATGCCAATAAAATCTTTTAAAAAAAATTAGAAATACTACCTATTGATAGCGCTGCGGCGCGGGAGCTGCTGCTGGGACGTTATGCTGAGACGCTGCTGAGATGCTACTGAGACGCTCCCGGTGGAAACACTCTCATTGATTATAGTGGTACCTATCAGCTCTGGTGACCGCGGGGCAGCTGTAACGTGCCGCTGACGGACCCGGTGGAAATTGGGCTTGATGTCAACATACCTGATTTCTCTACTTTCAGACAATCAGACTCTTACTGGGGATTTCCACCACAGCAGCGGACCGGAGCTCTGGGAGAGAAATCTGCCTTTTAAAATGAAGTTGCACTGTTAATACAGTAATTACGGCAGCCCAATCAAATCCGAAAGAGTGCCTTTGGTCTACAGTAATTACTGTAGTAGCAGCACAACTAAATGGCCCGATTCTGTTAACTTGCTCAATTTTGGTTGATTTGGTAATTTTCTTTGATTTTTGTGCTGATCTCATGTGTCAGTAGGCTACATAGCTAGATGGAGTCTTTATCTGTCTGTTTTATTCCTGTTTGTTGCTGAAATACGATCGGGAGGCTGCAGGGGTTGTTTTATTTTGAAAGACGGAAGTTTTATTATGCTGATTCAGTGTCGGACTTCCTGTCTGGTGCAATCTGCGCTGTTGAGCTTGTCGCGAGTTAGAAACGGCTCCGTCAAAAATAGAAATACTACCTATTGATAGCGCTGCGGCGCGGGAGCCGCTGCTGGGACGTTATGCTGAGACGCTGCTGAGACGCTGCTGAGACGCTGCTGAGATGCTACTGAGACGCTCCCGGTGGAAACACTCTCATTGATTATAGTGGTACCTATCAGCTCTGGTGACCGCGGGGCAGCTGTAACGTGCCGCTGACGGACCCGGTGGAAATTGGGCTTTAGGCTTCCCTTTAAATATATCTAACACTGTCTTTCAGACCTACTATTGCACAACTCACCTCCTCCCCATCACCACCATGTCCTCCATGTTATCCAAAGAGATCCAAATAAGGTCCATCAACTATCTGCTGGCTGGTTCCATCACCTCCAGCTTCTCCACTCCTGTCCTATCTCCTATCTGCAGGGTCTTCTCACATTGATAACACTATGCTCATTTTGTTAAAAGGACAATTACAATTTATTACCACACATCATCAGTAAAAAGAAATCAGATATTGGGCAGTGAACATGAGCAGTCAGAACATTATACAGGGCTCACACAAATCCCTGAGATAATAAAACTGGCATAACACTAAAGGTGAACATGAACTTTGACCCTCTGCATTTACTATAGGTATGAATATACATTTTTTCTATGCAATGAGGGGTTTTCATTAATATTTCGCTTCAGTTTTATCTCTGATCGTATATCTGAGAATGGACTTTTTAGTAAAGTAGGAAACATCTTGTCTCCAGTAGTTTTAACTTTTTAAACAAAGAATTTTTGCATATTCATTCATAGCTTCAGGATTTTTAAGTGAAGAGAAAGACATAGGCATCATTTTAAGCAGATAATTGGACATTTTGACGCAAATGATGATCCATAGCAGAACAGCAGATCTCTGGTTCAAATCCAGCCAGGGATGCTGCAGGTCATTCCCCTCATTCTCTTCCTGCTTCCTGTCAGCTTCTCTGCTACTTACTGACTAAAATAGAAAAAACAAAAATAAATCTTAACACAAAAAAAAAACACAAAACATCAGTCAGTCAGTACATGTCAGTACCACTTCATGTCAGGCATAGTTCAACTGTGTCTCCATTCTGGTGCATATGGGATGAAATCATCAGTTTTGACTCTGAGAGAGAGTCTGTCTATGATATCAGGACTGTTAATGTGCTTTCATGGCAGCAGATGCTTTAAAATGTTAATTAAAGGGTATTTAGTGCTGCAGGTGATAACATTACAAGCCTGTTAGCATTATGTTGGAGAATGTCAGAACTAAGTATACAATATGAGCCATGGCTTTTTCATTTTCAACCCATTATTTGACAGTATTTGATCCAAGTATATACTAGCAAGGGTTATGATTGTTGATCATTACCCCTCACCTACTCTACATTGTCAACAACAGAGGTTATAATAAGACACAATGACTTTTTAACCTGAAAGCAAATAGCTGAACAGTATTTATTATGTTTTATGTTTTATGGTGATAAACAGAATTAATTCTAACTTAGATGTTTGATGATATCATGTATTGTACTCAATTCTGTGTAGAAAACACACATTGTTCATACAGAATGATAGGTCTTCATCAGTAGATCTTATAAGAGTCATACAGTCACCACATGCCTCTATAGATTGAGTAGTAGTAGTAAATAGACTGAGTAGTAGTAAATGCTTGACTCTCTCAGACAACCCACTTTTCTCCAGATGTCCAAAAGCGAAGCTCCTTGAAGGAAAACATTTTGGAATGGGAGTTTCCTGGAATGGGACCAAACTCTCTCCCAAGTGTCCAACACATGAGGTCTGAATGTTGTTCTGAGGGAAAGCCTTTAGTTTACACTCACAACCACAAGTGGTGGATTGAAATCTAGCCACCTGCATCTCCAAACTGATTACATTTTACAACTTAGCTCAATATGATGACTTTCCATATGTCTAGTCTAGTTTACCTGTTAGAGTGAGCCAGTGAGTGGCATACATTTCCCTCCTGGTTCAAAGCGATATCTTGATGTGTGAAGTAGGCCCATGTCAACATATGGGAACTCCTGAGAATTTACAGAGCAGTTGCTCTGAGGAAAGCTTGACTTCCTCATTTAAATGAAAGACCTTTGAAAGTTCGTTCAGTTGCGGTGCTGTGGCTAGTGATACCCTGACCTTTTTTTTTTTAACTGAAATCAGAAATACAGAAAGTAGGAATCTCCTAATGTTCTGTTTGGAAATCCATTGGGACATTTTCATGACAAAATGTGAGGCAAATGTGAGACAGGTGTTCACTGGTAATTAGTTCATATTGCCTTTGACTGCTCATGACAAAGAAACAACTTATTTAGACACTTCTCTTTTAGGCTGATGTTTCCTCTTTTTTTATACAGATTTCAAAGAGCCTTCTTGTCTGTCTCTGCATCACCTCAAGTGTTTCTATCAAATTCACAAGAAATGTCACAAAGTTTCCTATCTGACAAGACCTTACCTATACATACACTCACTCACTCACTGTGGTCCATTAAATTTTAGTTTTTGCTCCAAAGTAGGAGCATAGAGTAGGAAGTTAATAGATTTTGACAAGACTGCTAACAATCAGTGGTTAACTGATATGAATTAAGACACTGATAACAAAACTATTGTAAATGTCAAGTGTAAGGCCAGGCTGGCTGTCCATGGTTATAACAAGAATGTCATGTGCCATCTTACATTTTTGTTATTCCTGATACACTATGAAGGTGTTTTACTGTCGTATTGAAGAATAAATGACGAGTGACAGAGATTTTACATGGTCAGCTCCCTAAACACTGCAGGCTGTGAGGTAACCCCCAAGTATAGGAACCAAAAACTCTGTTTATAAAAATTGAAGTGCAACCAATTGAAAAAAAAAGAAGAAAAATCATAAGTCTAGAACTGTTGAATTGCATTATGAGGAATTTTAGCATCAACTCTAAAATTGAAGAAGATGTAAAACAATAAAAGGGTTAGTGTGACCTCTACTGGACAAACATGGCCATTACAAGTTTAATATACCACCTAACTCTACTGAGATGTAGGTCTTTATAAATACATTTTTCTAAACTACTTTACATGGTCGATATATGATCGTCAATAACCTATAAGCCTGCAAAGCCCTGCTGTTAATCTAGTTTATGATTAAATGAAGTCATATGTGCTCTAAATTAGAGGTAATTTGCATGTGAAAGCTCAAAGTACAGTAGTGTGTTATGCCTCAACAAGGCTCCATACTGACTGGATAGAAGTGTGTCCATAGGGCAGAATGTCAGCCTACTTTCTAAACTGTGAGAAGCTTGTAGGTCAGAGAGCAATAGGTGAATATTATTATCTAAAGGTACAGTAGGTGTGAAATACAGGGGAGCCAGGGGGGCTTGGCTGCCCTTAATAACACATGAGCTCCCCTGAAAACATGATATGTGAAATTTTGGGTGGTCTCTAAAATACTGACAATATGCTATTTTTACAATGCATTTCTATTTTTCTGCATTTCCATTATCATGGATCATGCGTAAAATAGTCCACTATGGATTCATGCATGAGGGTAATTCATCACTAAATCACTGACATGCATGCTATTCTTGCCATCATGTTCAAAGTGTGGCTGTGCTTTATCATCAACTTTACTTAGGTTAACGGAAAGATAAAAGACAAACAAACAAACTTTCTGTGTGCCGAATCAACATCATTAATTTCTCTGATATTCAGCATACAGTGATGCAAAATAAATAATATGAGTCAATCTACTCTGAAGAGCAACCAGAGGCCATGATATACAGTAGTCCAGACACTGCAACAGGTCTACTAGAATTATAGGCTGCACTTATGTTTCCCTCCACTCAGCAGAGAAAGGATTAACAACAGAAGACATGACAATTAATTTCTAGAATAATATTCTTACTTGAGTAGCTGCTGCATTAAAACTGTTCCATGTCCCAAACAAACACAGGAAAACTATTTTTTAGGTATAAAATGCAATAACAATTAAAATTGAAATGTCTTTTATAATCCACTGAATGTTGAATTTACTGGTTGAAATAACTGAACGAATTCAAAGTAAACTATCATATTTTACAGTTGTGTAGATAATATGTATGACTCATTGAATGTGGTCTATGAAAGAGCCTGAAATATGAGGTGATGTATAAGCCTGCAATTTCACAGTTTAACCACTAGTCGTCTCCAGATCACACTCTGCTTCTGAGCAACAGGTGTTAACTGGAAGCACATTTACAGTAGATGAGGTAAAAGGCAGTGTGTTCTGCTACAGCTTAACTGCATAAATGTAAATGTTGTTTCTGTCCATTGCAGTAGTTTGTCTGCTGATGTGACTGTCACACTGCTACTTATCACTGCTTTGAAGGCTTTTTACACTGAAACCACAACTACACTTACTAAGTGTTCTAAATTATTTTGTCTGATGTGATTTGGAATTAATTATATGGAAAATAAATCAATCAAAATAATTACTCATTGAGTATTTGAGTGTTTGTTTGTTGTTCTCCATATACAGCATATTGAACCATGTATTGCCATTTAGAATTAGACCTTAAGATAAAGCATTACCACTAATACATGAATAAAGAATGAACATCAGTCTAATAGAGCTTTTCACATGAGGACATTCCTATTTTCCCATCGCTGCTAATACTGAACTAGTTCCTTTTAGAAGAAAATTGGGATATTATGAAAGTGTACAATAAAGCTTTCCTATTCTTATTATATGTTGATTTTTGTTTTGTTGCTGACCTGCTGTGCTTTGCCTGACAAACTGTATTGGTTACACAAGCTTAGTATTCTATTGGAAGAATCCAAACTAAATACTATCTCTATTTTCCCCAAATTCAGCACCACATTTTAGAGTCATTTCCAGGAAATGATTTTGAATTAAACACAACCAAAAAAAATCAAGTGTGAACATATTCCTTCCACCAAACTCAATAAGAACATGATTGACATTTTGACCTGATTAAACTTTTGTGAATAAATGCATTAAACTTGGTCAGCTCTCAGATGTTTGCATTCATGACAGACAAAGAGAGCAGCGGTGGTTTCTATAATCCACTTCAACAGCCTGACTCATACTGGCCGAATATGTGTTTGTGTGTGTGTGTGTGTGTGTGTGTGTGTGTGTGTGTGTGTGTGTGTGTGTGTGTGTGTGTGTGTGGTACTTATGCGGTCAAATTCATTTGCAAAGGATTTGTGTTTACGCTGCCTTTTGAAAGGTTGTTGACATTTTGCTTAAATGGATCCTGGCAGACTGAAATTGCCCTCAACTACTTCCTCTTTTAACAGTTCATTCTCTGGTGTCAGAGATAAGCGGGGCCATTGACAGCGGGCAGTGGGTCTGCTGTAGAGCAATGGCTTGCTTTTCATGTAATACCACAGCAGAGAAGGTGTTAAGGTGTTAGCACAGGGGAAACCCAAGATACAGATCTCCTTATGGTTTATGAATGAAGGTGGAAATCAAAATCAATTGATATTCAATTTGTTTGTGTTTTCTCAGATGGAACTTGTGCACAGGCTTGGCTATAGGATCATTTATGAAGTTTTAGCAGTTTTTCCACTTCATTTCCTTTCCTGCAATCACATTCTTTGAGGTGTGGTGTGAATATTTTGAATGGCATGCACTTTGATGCCAAACCATTTGTGACACTGCAGGAGCACTTTGCATCAAATGGGATTGAAATCGATGAAACGCTGATGCATCATTGTTGTATGAAAGAAGAGAGTGATATGTGCAGAGATAGGAAAGAAGAAGAGGAGAAGAGACAGTGATGCAGAGAGACACATGATAAATGACAAACAAAATGCTCTATCTGGTGATCACAGCTGTCATTCTCACCCCAACCCACAAACCACGACGGTAACTAGCACCTGGCTACCCCTGAGACCACAATGCACTGTACACCATAAATGCCTGCATAAACCTTCTTTTCAGCTATTAATTCACCACTACAATACACAGTTCTTTCAAGTCTTTAGTTACTTGAAGCTTGTTTTCTACCTACTGTACATCGGAGCAGCTTTCTTCGCTTCTACTGTATATAACCACCACAAACCCAGGCTGGTTTATTGGTGGTGTTTGGGTTAACCCACTGACCATTCTGCGCTTTATATTTATACATAATAGTTTGCATTGGTATTGTTACTGTATAATAACATAACTCTTTTTTATTGTCTTATTCAGGGCTGTAACCAAGATGTAGAAATATTGAGTTCAGAGGTCAAGAGTCTCTCATAACCATCACAAACTCTTTACATATTATTTTCAAAACTTTTCTACCTTGATTTAAGTGAAAAAAATATTAGTTTGTATTGTTAAAATGATTTATCAAATCCATCTGCACAATGCCAAGAATGAATTTGCAGCCGAGAAATAAAATCCCTTTATTTCAATTTCTGTTTATGGCCCAAAAAAGACATCAAACTTATAAATATTATATATATATAACCCCAAAACATTACTAAGAGAAATATGCATGTAATTGTAGAATGCTGAGTCCTGCTTAAGAGTTCAAACTAACAGTGTTGAGGACATGTCTTTGCATGTCATCTGTCTTCTTAGTGGTATAGTCTTGTCATTATCCTGTCCTATTTTTCCTGATTTTCTCTGAAACTATATGAATACTTCTTTATTGTAGGCTACATTATGTATTGTAAAGTGTGCTGACACAGCTTGTTGTGATAATGCATTTCAAAAGAACTATTTGGTGACTTGTTTCTTATTTGAGTGGGCCAGTGTTTATTGGCTGGACCTCTGTATTACCTTGTTATTTCAACATTGGATTTCTATGTTTTAGTCCAATTCTCCGATTACTTCTTATTTCATCAGTTAAATTACTTGCATAATCTTTAAGTCACTCCCAGATGACACAAGCAATAGGCAGTCTCTAATCAACCATTCAATACCATAATAACTAACAATAATCACTAGACTCATTGATGATGTTAAATGTGTGCTGCACATTTGAATTAGTTCCCATTCCCATAAAAATAGCGAATGATTGGTGGGACTAAAAGAAAACACTCGCGTGTCATACTAGTCGAGAGGAGCAGGAGTGAGCAAATTAAGACGCACTGTCGCGCGCAACACGCAAACACACACGTATAGTGTCACACGCACTCACGCGCACACGCAGTGGGGCATGTTAGTGTACTCGCAGAGTGGGACTATCACACAAGGAGGGGATCAACATTCCTTTAAACATTCCTCTCGCGGGACTGTCCTGCCTGAAACATCGCGGAGTTTCCTGCTGTTCACTGTTTTGGTGGAAGCGGCAGCAGCAGAGCCGTGGAGGCGAGTCCAAGAAAGGTGGAGACTCCTGGTGAACTTCCTGCACCATACTCTAGAAGCACCACCAAAAGAGAAGTGGGGAGGCTGCTGCTGGGGCAAGGGCGAATGGATATACGGCTCACTTGACTCCTTTTTCGTCTGCGAATCGACAAAAAACACACTTTGTGGTCTACTGTAGCCTGCACACATCTACCTGACTGTAGCTAGCTAGCAGCGCGCCTGCTGGATACGAGATTCCCAACGTTTGATAGCGACGCGGTGCGAAGGACAGGAATGGGTGAGTTTTCCATGATGTGGCGCTTGTGTTATGTTTATGTGCACACCGCTGTTTTCTTTCGACACAACATACAGAGCAAGTCGAAGCCACATAACGCTTTAAAAGCGAGTGTCAGTGTCTTAAACGGCGCTATGAGCAAGCAGTTAAAAAGTTAGCTCGCTCGTTAGCCTAGCCTGGATAACGCCACCTCCATCCTTACATTTGGCTGCATTTCTTGCTAACGTTAACATGAGCTACCCCAGAGCTGCTGTCAACACGGCCTCTGCAAAATACATATTTCCAGTCCTGACGCCACGAAAGAAACCTGACATTCCCCAGTTTATTCTCACATAGCTAATCTAAAGTTGCTTGTAACGTATGTGTTGAAATAACTCCACTGACAGGAAACTTGACAAATAAGTTAGCTTCTTCTTTGCTGTTTTGCTTTAAGACTGATGTCAAGAAATGATCAGTTTGAACATTTGCCTTAAATATGTCATGACTTATATTGTTTCCATGACAATCACTGTTACTGTAAGTTTCCAAACCCAAATGCATGATAATGATTAATCTCTCCTCTTTTCAGTTGACTAACCATGGGTCTATTTAATTATTTATTTTTTTATGTGGATCTATAACCATTAAAGTTAGCCTGATTGTCACTTCTCTCTAGACTGAAGACATCATAGAAATCAGACCATCTCACTGTCAAACTGGTTCAAATGTTGTAGTTACAACCAAGGAAAGTTCCTGTCTTTGAACTTCTACTCATGAGCTCAAAGAGACTGCAGGAGGTCTGTTGTCACTCTTAATATTTTCCTGTCACATAAGAGTAGCTGCTGTGGTGGTCACACTGTCTCAATGTAGAGGAAACACACTGATCTCAGGGGGTGTGTGTGTGTGTGTGTGTGTGTTGCAGAGCTTCTGTCTTCCCCCGGGTTACTGCATCTTGCTGAGAGATGTGCAGTCTGTGGTTTTTGTGTGGTTGTGTGCAGTAGGACTCGTTCGAGAACATTGTGACACGTTGTAAAACAGGTTTGTGAGCTGGGCTTGTATTCAATCCTGAACTGTGATGCTGCGGAGACATCGCTTCAGAGACATCGCTTCAGACATTCACAGTCAAGATGACTGCTTGAGGAGAGGCAAGCACTCTTAAAATGCTTCACCAACTCTGTGAAATAGATGCTTACTCACAGTGATCAAACTAACACTTTCATTGTGCAAACAGTGCAAAGGTTTGTCATGCAGCCAGTTGTGTTTTCACTATGTAAACTAAAGACAACATTTCATCTCTTTTAAACTTATTAATACATCTGAAAAGTCTCCAGAAACAAGCTCACACACTACATATAGATTATGCTTTCATACCACATTGCACTCTTCACTGTGGTATGCCTTCCCTCTGCTGTGTTTGAACATGTCCGAGCTCTGTGTGTGTGTGTGTGTATTTGTGTGTATTTGTGTGTGTGTGTGTGTGAGCCTCTCACACTCTGTGTTTGCTCTCTTTCAACTGTGCTGAAACTATTCGCAGGCTGCCAAAGGTTGTTCTCATTAAATCTACTAAAAAGAAATAGAAGTTTGTAGCAGTAAGCAGTTGGAAATACAGGTACTCGTGCTTTTCTTGGTCTGTGCCAGCAGCCGTTCTTTAATCTCACATTTTTTCCATTAGTTTTTGAAGTGGATACTAGAGAGGAGACAGGAAATGAGCAGGGGTGACGTGCAACAAAAGTCCCCGGCTGGACTCATACCAACGGGACGTTGCGATTGCTTTTCTGTGTCCGCTTAACTTCACTGTGGGATTCCATAGAAGCAGCTAAACAAAGGCTGGACATGTGCCAAAATGTCTGTCTGAATATTAACCTCACTGGACACAGCCAATATTTGCCAGCGTGCACTTTGTGTTGATTTCCCATCCTGGTTGTAACTATGCTGATGAAGGTCAGTACACCTGGTCAGGCTAGTCTGCTGGTAACAAGGTCTGCTCCCACTGACATGCTGTCATTTTGTACATGATTTAATATGACACAACTGAAAGTCAATAAACTGAATCTGACAAAACTCATCAGGAATTTTAATGTCACTTCATATGGAATGTGTCTCCACTCCTGCTGCCCTCCGGCTAAATGCTAGTGATGACTGATCATTTGATTGAAGTGTATCACACACACCCATCACAGTTACCTGGAGCTCACTGTGACATCGTCAAATTGTTTGTTTCATGTGACTAAAGTTCAAAGATGACCAATGTACTGTCACATCAGAAAAAAAGATGAATGATGAATAGGCCTGCACGATATCAGCAAAATGTGCGATGTGCGATCACACTGTTCAATATTGCGATGACGATATGACTTGCGATAAATAAGAAAATATTTAAAGTTTGCATACAGTTCCTGTCTCTTTCAGATTTTCAGCTTTAAAAGATTCCCTGCTTTTAGGTACTCTAAAACACTGAATAGCTGATTGTAATTACCGCAAATTCCGGACTACAGAGCGCACCTGATTAAAAGCCGCATGCTCTAATTTTAGAAAGAAAATCAATTTTGTACTTGTACAAGCCGCACCGGATTTTAAGCCTCAGGTGTCCCACGTTGTAATATGAGATATTAGCTATGGTTGGTCTGGCGATGCCTGACAGCCATCACGCATTTATTGTGTATTATTTTATCATTATTAAGGCAAAAGAACTCAATTTATGTCCATGGACATTGTAATGAATAGGATATATGCTTAATATTAGTTTGCATACAGCGTGCTGCATGGACTTCAATACATCTGCTGCACCGCTGCTATCACAATTATCAAATGCTAAGTTTCTACAGTCTGTGACTGTGACCCTCATAAAAGTAATATTTTACAAATCTGCATTATATAAACTAACGAAATTCGTTAAAGTAAGTAATTTGACGACTTCTAAGTCATTAAACTAAGTCTTACTTTTACTGGAGTAATCTACCTCGTTGGCACCTGTCATTGTACGTCTTGCTTTGAATTAAAACTTACCTACTGAGTGAACTCTCCCGTTCTCTCCTATGAACGAGTCGGACGACAACGTGCATCAACCATGAAGCAAAGTGAAAAAATAATAAAGTACGTAACAGCCGCATCATATGATTTTCTTCGAGTATTTTCCAGGTTGATGAGAGTGAGTACAAATGACTGATTTACAATAATAAAGCGTGCTTGATTTATCACACAATTTCATTGGACCTCTGTGAACTACTCATCAATTTTATTGGTCTACTGTTACAAGGCAAAATGTTTTGGACGCCACGAAAAAAAAAAAAAGTGTGCGTGGCCAATTTATCGCATTACAGACCAGCTTTTGCGATGGGTTCATCGCGAACGTTCACATCGCAATGACGATGAAAATTCGATTAATCGTGCAGGCCTAATGATGAATAATATTAAAAAATAGATTCATTTCTGTTGATTGACATCTCAGTAATGAAACAAGCAGCAAAAGGTTTCTGCTACAGTGCACTTACCATATAAAACCTGTTAGTGTGTGTGTGTGTGTATATGTATGTGAAAGTGGGTATGATGTAACACAGTGATGTCATTGCTTACCTCCACATATCTCTCATATTATTTGTCCTCATGGTTCCGGTCCTTTTCAGAGTCTAAAGGACTAGATATGAGGCTGAAGTGATGATGATGAGGATGAGGGTGACTAAACAGAGGAAGGCCTGCATGTTGACATGACTTGAACACTCTTACACTCTTATTATATTTAGCAGATTTTAGGACGTTCATGCCTGCTGTCAATGCTGAGTTTTAACATTTGCTGAGACTGCATCTTTTGAGCACATTTGGATCTTTTGATTGGACCTTCAAACAAGATGTTCTAACTTTCTTATTAGACCTGAAACCATTAGTTGATTTATTGATTAGTAGTCAAGTATGAAATGAATCGCAGACTTTTTTGATAATGGATCATTTTGAATCATTCTTAAGAAAAAAACAACAGCTTCATATTTGTTTAGTGGACAAAATAAGACATTTTGTAGCTCAAACAACTAATTGACTATTTGAGAAAAGAATCAACAGATAAATCAATAATGAAAACAATTACTAGTGGCAGTTAAAATCATTGATTACATCAGTACAGTCATGTCTTCTTTCAGGAGAGAGAGAGAGAGAGAGAGAGAGAGAGAGAGAGAGAGAGAGAGAGAGAGAGAGAGAGAGAGAGAGAGAGAGAGAGAGAGAGAGAGAGAGAGAGAGAGAGAGAGAGAGAGAGAGAGAGAGAGAGAGAGAGAGAGAGAGAGAGAGAGAGAGAGAGAGAGAGAGAGAGAGTTAGTATAAAGCACACCTGTGTACAGACCTTGCTGTGGGTAAATAAAGGTGAGAGTAACAACTGTTCTCTCTCTCTGTCTCTCTCTCTTTTTCTCTCTCTCTCTCTCTCTCTCGCCACATTTTGTCCTTCATATCAGCGGTGAAAGAATGCAGTTATGAGTTTCCTCTTTGCTGATTGTGTGTGTGTGTGTGTGAGCTCCATTGATTTACACTGTCTGACTGGCAGTCAGTTTGCCTGCGTGGACTTCAGTACCCCCCCCCCCCCCCCCCCTTCTCTTCCTTCCTTACTTCCCCCCTCCCCTTCAACCCTCTTCTTGCTCCCTCTTCCGCTACACATCCTCCTGTAGGTCACTACTGCTTTATTATTATATAAGACTCTCTACCTGGAAGTATAAGGAAGGGGAAACAATAACCTGGAAGTTCCTCACCCCAACCCCCGTCCCCCTGCTTACTTTTGCCCTGAAACACAGACAGGAAGTCTCTGCACTTTGCTTTAATGAGTTTTCTGGCTTACACTTGAAAGCGACGATAACAGGCAGGAATGAATAAAAGTGTGAAAACATGGCTGACAGTGAATTTCTCAACTTATGTAAGACTTCTAGTCAAAAGGAGAAATAAGTGAGTCACTCTCTTGATCATTAAAGTCTCATTGATGCTGAGAGGAGGATAAAGAAAGATAAGTTGTGTGTGATAAGAAGAGAGGGAAGGATAGAGGTGTGATGGAGATACAATATACAATAGAATAACTCACTTAAACACACTTAGTCACATTTCAGATACACACACAGGCTCATTTAACTTGTAGGACGGTGTATGTTTGAAAGGTTTTGGACTCTTTACTTTGTTCTTCATAACAATCAGTCAGTTCATTCATTAGTTGATTGACAGAAAATGAATCTGCAGCTATTTTCATAATCAACGAATGAGTTTAAATTGTGTTAAAAAGCCAAATATGATAGTTTTTAGTTTAGTTGATTTTGCACAAAGTAAAATGTACAACAAAAATGAATAAGAACAAATAATATAGGATGCAGGGAGAGGCAGATAACCTGAATGGGCTTATTATGGGCTTATTTGAAGCATCCATCTAAACAAAGTACAGAAAAATAATATGACCACATAAAAGTGATATGAACTTGTTCTAGCTTCTTAAATATGTTGTATTTAGCCTTTTTTGGTCATATATGATAGAAAGCTGAAAACCTGTGAGGAGGATATTTTAACACATGATTTTTATTACATCAGGTCTTTTTTGACTCATTTGTGACATTTTAAAGGCAAAAAGACGAGCAGATGATTCAACTCATCATTATTAATAACAGTCATTTATTGTTTGTGTGTGGATCAGGGTGGTGTGTGTGGGGTGTGTTAGGTTTTTTACTTTAGTTTAGTTACTATGACACTTTGTATTACATTACTCTGTATGAAAAGTGCTATACAAAGTCTGATTGATTGAGTGTGAAGGTTGAAGTTAAAGTTTGTGTGAAGCTGCTGCGGCTGTGATCCAAGGGAGGATTTGTTAGTATTATTTGAAACTGCACAAATGTATTATGATGAGACTCAGCTGTGTGTGCAGCTACATTAAGTAGGGAGAAATTAAACATAAGAACATTTTTGATTACATATTTTATTATCAGACTAAGTCCGCATTTTTGTTTGTGAGCGTGTTTGAACTCACAGCACTGTGGAATGAATCCTCTGGCTGCTGATCATCCTTCTCTCTCTCTTTCTCTCTCTTTCTTGTCTCTGCGGCAGCAAATATGTGAGGAATCCTCAGCCGCCACTCCTCAAGGCTTAGGTGTCATGGCACTGTTAACTACTGTGTGTGTGTGTGTGTGTGTGTGTGTGTGTGTGTGTGTGTGTGTGTGTGTTTGTGTGTTATCTTTTTAAAATGTATTTTTGTCTCCAATAATCCAGACAGGTATATTATTATATTCATGGATGTGAATGTTTGTAGTACTTTCATGTGTCAGTTCACATATTTTAGGCTGCTGACATTTCCATGGTGACGGAGGTAGATGACGTACCACTTTCTTAACATCTGTGTAGAAGAAAAGGAGGCTGTCAGTCTTTCTAGTACATAAGTGCAGCCTGTGTCATGTGCTATGCAAACAGCTGTTACATAATTACTCCACAAATGTCTGGCAAGGTCACAATTTTATTTTGACACAAAACGTGTTGAAGCTGTAGATAAAAACAGTCCATGGTGTGGCTGCAGGCCTCCTGGCGTCGCCTCTTTCCTCTTTGTTATTTATCTCGTCTCTTTCTTGGATAGTGCTCAGACTCTAGTCTCATCATCTGCTTGACAGCACAGCACTTAGTGGATGTGCTTTTGGCCACAGCTCTTAGCTTTTGACCCATTTCTGCATTTATGGGAAGACAAAAGGAATAACTTGTGCTGCTGAGGCTCCATGTTGCGTTTGAAAGCGGCTGAATATCTTGTTTTAAATAAAAGGATATCATGAATTTCATCTGGTTTCTTCTGACTGTGACAGTATTGATAGGATGTGTTCTAATGTAGCTTAATAAGTAGTTTAATAATCAATGCATCATTTTGAGTCATTCCTTTGTCTCATTTTAGCTTGTTGACTGTAAATATGTTTCTGTGACAGTAATCTGAATATCTTTGGGGGACCAAAGAAGACATTTGAGTACATCATCTTGGACTTTGGGACATTTTTCATCAAGTCATGTATTATGTATTGAGCCAGCTATCAATGTGACTCTGTATAAATGTCCTGACTGGTCACATTAATTTAATGAGCTGACTCCATGTCCACTATCTTTAAACAGGCTGTCTAATCACCTGTGAGCTGCTGAATGATTAGTTCCTCATGTCAAACTAAACGTGGACACCTTTCTATTTGTAGATTAAAGATTGGCAGCACTCCCAGTAGAGTGATGGCTGTACACTTTGAACAGTCAAAGAAGGCTACTTATCAATGAGTCAAATCCCTGCTCATTACAGTAGTGAGGCAGCCAGTAGTTAATTGAGGCGAGCCTACTGTACACCTCATCATTATTCCTCACAGGTAAGACACCAGAGGCAGCTAATGGCTTTGATTCTATGTGAACTGACTGAAGCAGCACCTGTCATTATGAGATGATCTGGCAAATCAGCAAGCTGTGCTCATCACTTGTATTACATTAGTAATAAGTAATATGATATAGGGATGCAATGATGAGTCCATGTGGTCAACAAAAAGACAGAATCTACTAGAGGATAATTAGTCAGGGTCTTCATCATGTGGAGCTGAACTAACATCATTATTGTATCTCTACTGAGAGTTGCACATGCACAGTAGTCACTAGGATGCAACAGGTAAACAGAACATAGCAAAACCTAAGTAAAACAGAGAGCTTGAAAAAAGGCAGTGAGACAGTCTACAGCACACACACAAGAGTTATTTTATAGTTAGTCTTTAACAACGGCTGCAAGCACTTTTTGTTTTAATGACTAAATAATGGCTGTGTGTGAAATCACTCACTCCTCCCTATATAGTGCACTACATAGTGAGTACGCCATATTGTAGTGCTGTCCCAATGTCTAGTGGGAATTATTATACCCGATATAGTGGACTCAAAGTATCCCACAATGCATCGTTAAAAGTAGTGTACAACCCATGGCCACTAACCAAGCAATATTTACCATCATGCATTGCGCTGACCTAATTAACGGCACCTGAGTAGTGTCCTAAAGTGCTTTTTTTCTTTCTGCAGATAAGCTCACTTTTATTGTAAACCCAACCTTCATCTGATCGTAATCACCTGTTATCAATTAAGGCAGACAGGGAGAATAAAAGGCCAACACAACTATGAAAACACTCAAATAAATAAATGTACACATACTGTAAAAACTGGTGTAGAAGTCACAGTCCAAAACACTTTTCTATTAAAGACTGGTTCATTTGAATGCACCAGTAGTTATTGATTTATTACATGTTTACGTTTACTTTTATTCCACCTGAAACAGTGTGTCTGGTAAATGGTTAATGGTTAATGTTCTGGTAATGATTTAACTGAACTGGACCGCTATATTAACTCAGACTGGGTTCAGGTTAAAAGCACATGATAACTTTACATATTTAATACAGTGTGTATCTGTGTGCTTCCTCAGAGCTGTCACTGTGTGTAAATACACGACTGCACCCGAGTCACGCTTTTACACATTGAGCTTCAACATCAGTTTGGTGTGTAAATACTGAAACATCACAGCTACTAGTGTCTGAAATACTCCTGTACAGCATACAGTGCATGCTTTACACAGCTGTTTATAGGACATTATAGTTCATATGTATGGATGCTCTCATTGTTATCTTTATAGTTATACATTGCTAGGTTACCAGGGAGCGAGTGAGTTTGTTCATGCAACCAACCTCGCCTTTTTTTTCTCTTCGGTGGTTTCTTCCATTGAACTTCTGTGAAATGATCAAACTTTCTACCGAACATATTTTTAATTGATATTGATTACGTGTGTATCGCAATATACAGTATATCGCTATGGTTTTATGGCCATGCCCTACTTTAAACACATTGATTATATGTCAGTTAGCACCTTACAGTTAGAGTAAGCTTTCCTCACTCTCAGAGAGACATGGCCGGTACTTACTTTAGCTTTAAAAGCTTAATAATAAGCCAGTAGGAATATCATAGTTGAGACACTGAAGCTGCTCCTGGGACAGCAGCCAGGACTGGATGAACAGAGTAATCCTCCATACCCTCACACAAACCTGAAGGTGAGCACTGACTGTAGACTCCAGGTTACTGGACGTTATTAGCAGCATTTTCTTCTTCACTTGAATTCCTTAAGAAAAGTCTGTTTTTTCCCCGCTGGGCCACTTCATTAGTCAATAGAACTATTTAGGCCAGAATCCCCCTACTGCTGCTGCTGCTGCCTGACTGCAAAGAACTGGCAGGAAGTCCACTCTTGAGAGAGACACACACACACACACACACACACACACACAGACACACACACACCAGCACCACCTGTACAGCAACAGTTTTTTGGCTGCGTTTATAATGTATTTAGAAAGGCATTTCCTCAGAGGAACAAACCAAGAAGACTTAGTCCACTGCACTGCTGCTGGTATTTGACTGGCCAACACCTATCACTGACTCACTGCACTCATTCAGTAGCACAGACCCCCAGTTTGTGGGTAAAAGGGCCCCATAGCCAGAGAAGAGGACATCAACCTTTTTCCAAATCAAGATCACTTCTCATGTCGAATATAGGCCAAGGTCTACTGTTCAGAAATATCAGAAATAAAAGCTCACACATGCTTTAATGCTGAACGCCTCTTCAACTTTTTTAACTGGTATATTTCAACATTTTTAATAATGACTAATGTATGAACTGAAACACATCTCTCAAAATCAGCTTAGAAGGCAACATGTGTGTGTGTCAATGTAATGACTGTGACTGCACACTATTAGTTAGAGTGACTTAATGTTAACTGTGCTTACTTTGAGCTGCATATTTAAAAAGTGGTTTGAACTTTTATTGTATTTCATGTAGAAGATGGTATAGATGGTTTCTGTTCTTGAGGAAGGAACTATGTCTGTGAATTTGACATGACTACAATGTACTGTAACAATTAAAATGAGAACTGCTAATACATAATTGTCATTATATTGTACACTGGGTAACACACCTAATCACGTGACTTGCGTTAGCCAAAAATAAAAAATGTTATCCTCACTGAAGCTTATATTACATGTGCAAGATGCATAAAATGACATGATAATAATAATAAACAGAAAAAAAAGAAAAAATGAAGGCTTCACACGGGGTTGTGCTGCTTTCCCTTCACTGAAAACAGCAATTTAGGTTTAACTTAATTATCTGGTATGATAAATAAAAGCTCAGCGTGCAGAATGTGAAATGTAATACATAGTTAAATGTACAGCAGTGTGTGAAGAAGTCCCTCAGCTCCTCACACAATCATCTGGAAGAACAGGAGTGGAGCGACCGGCCCGTGTGTTGTGCTGACTCAGCACAGTACGATATTGTCCGTCAGTTTTTTTGCATCTTGTTTTGTTTACTACAGCAGATCGTATCTCTTCCTGTGGTTACTTGCACAGATAGCCCAAAATGAGTGTCTGGGGGCTTCGACTAAGTTGTTTATTCATGTATGTCTCTGTGGTGTCCCTTCCAGTGCAGCGCTTTAAAGCAACACTACTTTTTAAGTTTAGGAATAGTCTAATCTACTGCTGGGCCAGAGAGATTGACTGCTCACTGACAGAGAAGATAAGTGTGACTCACTCTCATTTAAGACTGTTTTTGTTTTGCCTGATCACCTCCTAACGGGAGCTGAGGGAGTTTACCATCCTGTCCAACATCCTGTGGATTTAAGACTGCAGTGGGACAGAGGTGGAACTCCTTCTGATTAACAGGCACAGTATGTTTGGGCTGCTGGAGTCTACTAGAGGGTGTTCAAAGTGTTGCTCACATGAAAAGTGATTTAAAAATAGAGAGAGAAACAGAGAGAGAGGTTGCACCCCAGCTCGTCCCTCATCTCCACACAGCTGGCCAATCATGGTGTGAATATCAGATTGGCATGAATTGTCAGACATAGCCTCCTTTAATCTGAGGTCAGAAAGGTGACATGAACTGTCAGACAAGCAGTTGTGATGCAGTTTGATCCACCTGTGAGTCAGTGTGGGACAATCAACAAGACCTGTTCAGTCAAATAACTTCTGTCACAGGACTTTTCCAAGTGTTATGAGATCATCCAGAGAGGCATTCAAAGGAGTCACATCAGCCCACACTGCTGATCTTAAAGACAAAGCTGCCAGATGTTATAGAATATAGCAAAGTCAGTTGAGAACTTTGGAGAACCTGGATCATATTACTAAATTAAATACATGTTTTTTGTCTCAGTTGTTTGATAGACATCTGTTTATTCTGTTTTAGGACTTCAGCAACCAACTGAGTTACAGTTATTTCCTCCATTAATCAGATAGTGGTTTGGTGTTTCTCAAATGTCTTGTTTTGTCCACAACACAAATATATTCAGTTTACTGTCATAGAAGAGTAAAGAAAGCAGAAAATACTCACATCTGAGAAGCTGGAATGACATGATTGTTAGTTTCATAAAAAAATGACTCATCAGTTATTGAAAGAGTTTACTATAATTGTCTGTCAATGAACAGGCTTAGGTCTGTTTCTGGGATCAGACTGGGTTTCTTTTCTGTGTCTTTGGCTCGGCTGGTAAAAATGTATTTCTCTTAGTGGATCAACACTTCACTCTTTCTCTCCACTTCTCATCTCATCCTCCTCTCAGAGTCTTACTGGGGATTTCCACTGGGTCCGTCAGCGGCGCGGAACGGCTGTGCTACGGTTTAGCTCCGTCCTCTGCCCGGCGTCAACTCACACCGGGAGCGTTACAGCAGCGGACCGGAGCATGCTCTGGTAGAGAAAGCTGCCTTTTAAAATGAAGTTGCACTGTTAATACAGTAATTACGGCAGCACAATCAAACCCGAACGAGTGCCTTTAGTCTACAGTAATTGATGTAGTAGCAGCACAACTAAATGGCCCGGTTTTGTTAACTTGCTCAATTTTGGTTGATTTGGTAATTTTCTTTGATTTATGTACTTATCCCATCTGTCAGTAGGCTACGTAGCTAGATGGAGTCTTTATCTGTCTGTTTTATTCATGTTTGTTGCTGAAATACGATCGGGAGGCTGCACGGGTTGTTTTATTTTGAAAAACGGAAGTTTTATTTTGCTGATTCAGTGTCGGACTTCCTGTCTGGTGCAATCTGCTCTGTTGAGCTTGTCGCGAGTTGGCAACGGCTCCGTCAAAAATAGAAATGCTACCTATCGATAGCGCTGCGGCGCGGGAGCCGCTGCTGAGACGTTGCTGACACGCTGCTAAAACGTTCCCGGTGGAGATACTCTCATTGATTATAGTGGTACCTATCAGCTCCGGTGACCGCGGCGCAGCTGTAACGCGCCGCTGCCGGACTCAGTGGAAATTGGGCTTTAATGACTGAGCTTTGACATGCACAGATGGAAAGCTGCTCTGAGATCATCGGCCAGGGCCCATTTCTCCTTGGAGTGGAGCCCAGGCCGCTGTGTGCTGGGCCAAGGCTGATGATGTCAGAGGGAGAGCCCAGCCAAACACACATGCACACACATGCACACACATATACACATACATCCCCACATGTACCAACAGACGAAGTCGAGCTAAGTTATCTTGCTTAGACAATGTATGGAAATGCTGATTCTGTGTGTGTGTGTGTGTGTGTGTGTGTGTGTGTGTGTGTGTGTGTGTGTGTGTGTGTGTGTGTGTGTGTGTGTGTGTGTGTGTGTGTGTGTGTGTGTGCCCTGCATGCTGTTTGTTTTGTTTTTGGTGTGAAGGCAGGCATACCAGCTCAGTCTCTCTATGACTATGAGTCATGTGTTAAAGAGCCAGATCACGTAGTAGAATACCTCAGTACCAGTCAGTCCTCTGCAGCCTGCTTATTTTTAGAGGCTGCTCAACCAGCTGCACTGGAAGCAGGCGCTCACACTCTGTTCCTGCCTACTTCTGCCTTTCTCTACTCACAGCCAATCAAAAGACAGCATAGTATGTATAGATGTACATTTCTAAACACTGTCTGAACATTCTAAAGTTTAGCATTAGAGCTGTTGCAGTCAACTATTATCAAGAATGTAGTACACTCATTTCATTTCCTTCTTTTATCTTATTTCTAGTCATTTTTCCTCCGACGTAACATATTTTGCACTAATGATAGCAGCGTCCAGAGGCATCATGTTTTCAGGTTGAACTGAATGAACTGATTTGAAGTTGGTGATCTAAAATAATAAGAATAAGAATCTAAATTCCACAAAAATAGGTGACAGGCCTAGCCATAACTCAAGCATTCATCCACTAGGTATTACAAAGTTTCACTGAAATGGTTAAAATGATAAAATAATGACATTTTATATCCAAATAATCAAAAGTCACGGACACCATACAATACATTTTAGCAATAACTCAAGAATTGATGTGCTACATATGACACAATTTTTCACAATAATGAAAAAAAAAATAAAATGAAATGAGGAAGTGAAGGCCTTTTCTATCCAAAAGGTCAAAGGTCATCTTCCCTGTGAGATAATGTTCTTCCTGACCAGAAGTCAAGAACACAATGCCAAATTTTCATCATATTTCACATTTGGTGTGATACTGAGAGGCCAACACTAATCTTGGTGTCCATATGTAATACTGTGGTGATTATTTCGATCTTCTGTGCTGCTGATTTGAAGATGTGTGTCAAGCATCCATGTTTTTTAAAGTTGTAGCTTTTTTGCAGCAACATTCAAAACTGAAGCATGGTGTCACAGCTCCAACTGTGTGTTTTATTAGAATCAGACATGTACAATGAAAAAGCACTTCTAACCTTGTATTATTTTCCTAATGGTGAATTTGGACAGACATGGATGTGAACTGTAACTTGACTTGTTGGCGTAGGCATAAAACTGTGAGGCAGTATGTGTAGTTCCTGGGTGATTGCTGTTTTACAGAGGAGGCAACTTGTACACCTGACTAGTAATTTAACCTCATGGTTAAAGTTCAGGTTTGTAAATGATGACCTTTTGTTTCCCTTACAACTGAGTCACTAGGTTTGTTTCCACCATATTTAGTCTAAGTTTGTAAGATTAGATCACTGTGCATTGTGACGTTTGTGTGAGCTGGAAGCACATTGTGTTTCTTCTAGGGGTGTGGCCATACACTCAGCTCATGAGACGAGACGAGACATGATATTGGGTTCACTGATCGAGACGAGATGAGATTTTAACACTATTTTTAAGAAAACTTCAATGAGGAAATACGTGACTCTTCTTTTGTTTGAAATTCACAAAATTGAAATAATGCAGGTGCATTTTGAAATGTTTTAACCCTCTCCTCATCTCCTACTTCTGACTGAGATCTTCACAGCAGGTAGAAGCTGTAACAAGGTTAATGATCCACACAAAACAAAATGATTAAAAGAAGACATAACGTGCAAATGAGTGATAGAAAACTGATTTTTAAATTCTCGGTGTGTCCCTTAATTATAGCTTCACGAGACAACATTCACTTTGATGAGAAATATTGTCACGTTTTAGTCCCACGAGATCTCGTCACACCCCTAGTTTCTTATCATAGAAACTAAACACAATCTTACGTCTTTCTCTACTGTCAAACATCTGTGCCTGATTTGTTATTCCTTCTTTATCTTGTAATTGTAATGCATGAACTAAAATGATTTTGTCCTAAACATATCGTACGTTCTGGTCCCGTTGGATAGTTTTGAACTTACTGCTCCTTCTTTACACACATTTCCTTAGCAGTATGTGCAATGATTCAACTCTAGTAGTCATGGATACGGAGCAAGACATTTTGTTCCCAAAGCATCAGTTGCTCTGTTTTACTCACCAGTCAGCATTTTGGAAATAATATGTTGATGTTCAGATAATGATTGGTGGTAAAACATTTTGAAATAACTGTCATTATGATTCTCCTAACACCTGAAATGTGATAGTATTGCAGTTTTAAGTAACTTGGTAGATTCACATAGTAATTAAACAGTAAAACAAGTAACCAACATATGTTTACTCACTGTTGGTCTTAGAGCCTGACCCATATATTGATTAGTCATTATTGGCTGATAATGGCTTAATTATTACAAATGATAACATATTGCTAATAAAGTAAAAGTAAACAGCATAAATCCTATATCACACACTTTTATAAATCAATATTAGCATCCTCCAGCAGTGTCAACCAAGAGTCTAAACCAGTTCACCTGTGCAGACTGATTTTATATTATTGAATTGAAAAACACACATGATGATGTAACCGACCACAATTAAATTAGTCAGCAACTAATTTTGTTATCGATCTTTTTGTCGCCAATCTCTCTGTCTGTCTCTCTCTCTCTCTCTCTCTGTGGATCAGAGGTTGTGGTGGAGTATGATTACGAGGCAATCCACGAAGACGAGCTGACTCTGCGCCTGGGCGACATCATCAAGAATGTCCGCTACATAGAGGAGGATGGCTGGATGGAGGGGGATCTCAACGGGAAACGAGGCCTCTTCCCCGACAACTTTGTCAAGGTGAGAGAGGGGAGACAGCCTTTAAATCATATGCCAGTCTATACACAGCGTAGAGCTGACTCTGCACTTCTACTGAGGCTTTTAAATGCACTGGACTGCTGTTGTAACATTAGAGATAATCCTGTTGAAGCAGTGAGCATTATCAGACCACATAACAGTCTGTGGCTCATTCAATTCTTCTACTCCAGTCTGGGAAGTGTACTGTAATGCTTTGGCTCAAAACAAGTCAAATGTATGCTTTGTTAAATCAAGATAATGGTTCTTTAGAAAAGAGAGAAAGAGAGGAAGAGAATGCATTGTGATGTACAGTGTGTTTCCTGCACTGCTGTGATAGAAGGTAGACATTGTATGAATGGTGGCTACATGCAGTAGATTCATTGATTATTCATTACCTGAATACCTGATTCATCTTTTTTGCCTATTCAGTATATTTTCTTAAGTAACTTTGGACACTGAGCTTGTGTGTGTGTGTGTGTGTGTGTGTGTGTGTGTGTGTGTGTGTGTGTGTGTGTGTGTGTGTGTGTGTGTGTGTGTGTGTGTGTGTGTGTGTGTGTGAGAAATAGTGGTACGGTCATGTTAGCGATTATGTATTATTAATGACATCTAATACTCTTTTTCAAAGGAAAGTATATTCTACAGAGAGTGTTGCATTATGGGTTGTTTGTAGCCTGATTGTTGCTTGCTTGTGGAAGGTTAGTGTGTAGTCAGAGTGTGTGTGCTCTGTAAATCACTACTAACAGAGTCAACACACCTCCAGCAGGAACAGACACACACAGTCTGCTGTGGTTGTTTGACTAGATCCATTGCAGGATGCCAGCTGTTTGTCTGACTGACAATGACCATGAAAAGTTCCATCCACCCACAGACGTTTTAGCGCTATATGCAGTCTTTGTTTCTGCTTGAAGCTGCAGTCTGCAACTATTTTTGTGTTCTATTTGCTAAAATTGTCATTATGATCTGACAGTAGAATAAGATACAGATAAACTGTGACATAATCATTGTCTCTGGGTCCACCTAGTGCATATATGTCAAGCTCAAGGCCCGCGGGCCACATCCGGCCCGGCGTGCAATTATATCCAGCCGGCGAGATCATTTTATACAGATCCCATAATGCAGGGTATCCGAGCGTCCGTAAAGGCAACTGAAGTTCAGTTGCCTTTACGGATGCTCGGATACCCGGGAACTTTCCCACGTCTATCAAGTCAGCTTCTGTTGCACTACAACCGACTGCTACAACCCTGTTGAAAAGTTATTGCGAAGCTAGCCGCTCACAATGGCGAAGAGAAAAGTTGATTCTGAAAACAGAGAATTTCAAAACCAATGGGAGGCTGAGTACATGTTTACTGACATTGCTGGTAAACCTGTGTGTCTCATTTGTGGAGCTAATGTGGCTGCAATTAAGGAATTTAATCTACAACGGCACTACGAGACAAAACATAAGGAGCTGCAAAACCTGAATGCAGAGGAGAAGATACAGAGAGTAGAAGAGTTGAAGAAGAATCTGAGATTTCAGCAGACGTTTTTCTCCAGAGCAAAATCCCAAAGTGAAGCTGCTGTGAAAGCAAGTTTCATTGTGGCAGAGGAGATAGCCAAATCAGCCCGTCCATTTACCGAGGGAGACTTTCTGAAGAGCTGCATGATGAAGGTGTGCGATGTCTTGTGTCCCGAAAAAAAGCAGATGTTTGCAAATGTAAGCCTGAGTAGAAATACGGTTGCTGATCGGATTTGTGAGATGGCCACTGATTTAAAAACACAGTTGAGTGAGAGAAGCAAAGACTTTACTGCATTTTCTCTTGCTGTTGATGAAAGTACCGACATGATGGACACTGCACAGCTGGCCATTTTCATCCGTGGAGTGGACTCCAGTTTGTGTGTTACAGAAGAAATATTGGACATTAAATCGATGCATGGAACAACAACAGGAAAAGACATTTTTGAAAACGTATGTCAAAGCATAACTGACATGAAACTGTCCTGGGACAAACTTATTGGACTTACAACAGACGGAGCACCGGCGATGAGCATTGAAAAAGTTGGACTGGTGGGAAGGATGCGAGCAAAGATGCAGGAGGAGAACTGTACTGGTGAATTAACAGCGTATCATTGCATCATACACCAGGAAATGCTGTGTGGTAAAGTACAAAAAATGGAGCATGTAATGAACACTGTAACGCAAACCGTAAACTTTATCCGAGCTAAAGGTTTAAATCACCGTCTTTTATGCGGGAAATAGATTCAGAGTTTGCCGACATTCCTTATCATACAGAGGTGCGCTGGCTGAGTCGGGGAAAAGTTTTCAATAGAGTTTTTGAGCTCAGAAAGGAAATCTGTCAGTTCATGGACAGTAAAGGAAAAGACACCACAGTTTTGCGGGATGAAAAGTGGAAATGTGAGCTGGCGTTTCTGGCTGACGTAACAGCTCATCTCAACGTCTTGAACCTTCATCTCCAGGGACGTGACCGCATAATCACTGACATGTACGATGCGGTGAAGGCATTTAAAGTGAAGCTGCTCTTATGGGAGACACAAATGCACCTGTCCAACTTTGCCTCACTTCCCCTGTTGCCAAGTGATGTTTTAACCAAATCGGCGCAACGGTGTTCCCAAATATGCACTTTGCTGACAAACTGAGCGCACTACGCACTGAGTTCGCACGATGCTTTGGTGACTTTGAAGCACGAAAAAAGAATTTCGAGCTGCTTCACAACCCGTTTGCCGTCGACGTGGAAACTGCTCCTGTACAGATTCAGATGGAGCTGATTGAGCTGCAGTGTAATGGGACACTAAAGGCGAAGTACGACACTGCAGGGCCCGCACAAGTCATTCGCTCAATTCCTGAAACAATGCCCCAGCTCCGTCTGCATGCTGCTCAAACCTTGTGCATGTTTGGTAGCACATATCTGTGTGAGAAGCTGTTCTCAGTGATGAAGATTAACAAAACGGCACACAGGGGTCGTCTCACTGACGGACACCTGCAGTCCATCCTGAGGATCTCCACAGCACAGGAACTCATACCAAACCTAAATGATCTTATTGCCAAAAGAAGATGCCAAACATCCTGCTCTGACAAAATGGCATAAGAACAAAGAAACATGTTTTGATTTATTTTAACGTTTACTTAAAAGCACTATTTTTATTTATTTTTTTCAGGTTTTTTTGCAGCATGTTCATATTTCGAACTTGTATAATTTTGACAGGATATATTTTTATGGAGAGCAAATGAGCTCTGAAATGAGGCCAACACGGAATTAACTTAGAACTGCAATATATCAAAAGGCCACCAGGGGGCGACCGTCTCTATACAAGTCAATGGAGAATTCACCAACTTCTCACTTGATTTCTAACCTCAGTAAACGTTTTCAAAATGTGTTTATGGTCTCAATCGCTAGTTTAAAGCCTTCTTCAATGCAGTATGATGTTCATTTGGGACATTTTGGCCTCCCTGATTTTATATTTGACAATAAAGCAGGGTATGCATTAGGGTGTGGCTATGTCATGATTGACAGGTTGATTGACCAATGTCCTCGAGATCCAGCCCTCGCAACCAATCACAACATTCCTGCTCTGTCCATGGTTCCGCCCATGGCCCCGCCTCTCCTCACACAGATTCTAGTACATCATGTGGACAATACAGTGCTCCAATCACATGCCATTCCTCTCCTTTTCCTCAGATTTATATTAAGAATAGTAATAATATATAATATATATATAATAATTAATAAGAACTTAATATGCATAGCACTTGCATACAATACACACACACATACATTGTAGCTCAAAGGGCTTTACAACAAAATACATTGCATTCCCCAATTGCTTCACATTAAAAGAATGTGACTGAATTAAAATCAGTCACATTAAAAGCAAGTATATTTGTTTCTGATGGCACTGAAGTTAAATACAATAAATGGGTTATAGTTTTGATTAAAGACCAAATAGCCTTTGTCTAAGTTATAAATCTTAAATATGTCTTGTTTCAAAGTCATTTGACTTTACTGTATTATTATTATCATATATTTGTTTCAGAAGGTACTGAAGTTAAATGCAATAAATGGGTTTAGTTTTTAATAAAAACCCACGTGATTGTTCATTTTCAGAGACATGTCTTTTTTGTCATTTTTTGTCATTTTAACTATTGCTATTTAATAAGGCAAAAGAATTTATTAGATTACTCGATGAAATAATGGATAGAATAATTGATTACAGAAATAATGGATTGCTGCAGCACTAAGTGTTACAGCAGCAAAGTGGACAGAAGGAACATCAATAAAATAAAAGAATAAAGAACAAGAAATAATAAGAAAGGACACAAACAATAAAAACAATAGCAGTAACAAATATAGTAAAAACAAAAGTAACATTATGTACAAGAGTAATATTGGTGACATTTTAAAAGAAGTGCAGTAGTGACTGATAGAAAAGCTAATCAAAGTTTTTTTTAGCTTGTTTTCAGTAATATTTAGCAGTCTGCTTCCCTGATATCTTTCAGTAGAATGTTCATAGTTTTCATCCCTGATTTTCCTCCAATAAACCAGCAGCAGATGATCACAGTGTTGTTGAAGGCAAATGATTAACAAAGGAGTTAGCCATGTAGCTTGGTCCCAGCCCATTTCTGGCTTTGTATAAGGAGGGGGAAGCTTAGATGAAGTCAGTGCAGAGCAGCTTTCCTTTTAGTTCTGCTCTTTCTGCTTCCTTATGATTTATGAACAGCGGTACTTCTGATATGTATCTAAGGTGAGGGTTCATTTTTATCATAAGCCAGCATGAGGTCAGGGATCACGCAACTCAACCAACATCAGAGAAACAGTGACCTTTATAATGACATGGATCGATCATGTCACGGCCTATACCTGATTGGCTGAATGAGATTAGTGCATGTGCTGATAACCATCTGGCATGTCACTACTGCAAAGGTCAGCACTGTTAGGATGTTTGATTTATTATCCATGACACAAATTCGTATGTTAAAATATCACCAAAGATGACCTCACCTTTACCTGGATTTACATACAGTCTGCTCATTGACTCTGCTATCATGACATTTCCATTTCAATTTGTTGATGGAATGGAAAAATCAGTCTCACACACTCAGTTAGCAGCTGTGACACAGTCATCACTTGAGCCACATATTTACACAGCTAACACACCATGAGGTGATATTCTATACTCCTTGTATAATCCTGTGTAGTGAGATAGGTAATCGGCTAAGCTGCCTGGGCCAGTCTCTGAGCTTGTATAGTTAATCCTGTAAGGAGCCTGCTGGCTGTTGAACTTTGCTCTCTACAATACAGCAACGGCCTCAGATGATGATGATGATGATGATGATGATGATGATGTATTTCTTCTTCCTGCACCCTTCAATCAGAGGACAGGAGACATGGCCGGAGGGGAGAGAGTAAGGAATCAAACTGCAGTGTGTGTGAATACTGTTGAACACAGATTGTATTCAATGTGTGTATGTGTGTGTGTTTAAAGTGTGTTTGGAGGTTTTGGTGAATTCCGGATCAGTTTGTTATTTAACATGTGAGCATGTTTTCTATGAGTTTGTTCATTTGTGTGTGTAAGTGTGCATATTTATTATGATTGTGTGTGTGTGTGGGTGTGTGACAGATTAAAGAGATACAGTAGCTAATTCTCATGATTTGGTTTATATGTAACTTCAGTGATCATAAAAAACAATTACTGCTTTTACAGCTTGATAAGTGGCAACACACTGAGTATACACTGTCAGTGTTTAGAAGTTAATTATATCACTGTTTTTTTTAAACTGACTGATGACAAATGAACCCAGCTGAGAGAAAACTCTCATAATGTATGCACTCAGAATACTTGCACTTTAATTAACATGTGTGAAAACAGCCGTCTTACACTAGGATCTCCACTCACACACAGTCAACAGTGTTAATGATCTACTCGCATACCTAAGAGTGAGCTTGTGTCTTCCATTTCTTCTTTTGTCTTTTTAATGTGATGTGACAGTTTTCTGTCAGCTGACTCACCACAGGTTACTGAAGCTCCACTGAGGATGGATTCAATTCATCTGTCTCTACCTTTTGTTTGTTTTTACTCTCATCTCTTTCTCAGTGCCTAGTGTACACACGCACACAAACGCACACTAACACACACACACACACAGCTGGACTTCCTCTACAGTGGAATTGCAAAGTCAGCGTGTGTGAACCAGGAAGTGGATGGTGAACTGGGTCACTGTCCATCTAAAAACTCTCTCTCTCTCTCTCTCTCTCTCTCTCTCTCTCTCTCTCTCTCTCTCTCTCTCTCTCTCTCTCTCTCTCTCTCTCTCTCTCTCTCTCTCTCTCTCTCTCTCTCTCTCTCTCTCTCTCTCTCTCTCTCTCTCTCTCTCTGTCTCTGTATTGTTGCCTCAGCAGCGTAATTGAGTAGCTACTGGTCTGAGCTCCCAGCAGGACATTATTCTTATTGCTTATTATCAGTCTGATGTGTCTTTCTTGATGTATTTGAGTAATGATTGTGGTTCTGTATTTATACAGGAAGATTGTTTAGAGATGTAATGATTAGATATTGGACTCCCAACAAGGACATTAGCAGGTGTAGCAGCTCTGACAGTAAAGGCTCAGCCACTTTTGATATGAGTCTACATTGAGTGGCAGATGGAAGTGGCCTGACTGAGGACATTAATAATCATTTGAATAGCATCTGTTTGGTTACCATATATATACCATAAAAGCTCTCCCTGGCTAAGCAGACACACTTGTGAGAAGAGAACTTCATTACAGGTGTTCTACCAGATTCTTACAGGTTGCATGAAGAACATGCCACAGTTAAAGATGTAAGAATGAAATATTTCTCCACTCTCTCCCAGAAACCATCAGTTGAGACTCCAGTTCAGGACTATTGGCTGTGTTGTTGGTGGCCCTCACAACTCTGAACCCTCTTGTGGCAGTGTTTCCCACAGAATAATTTTGAGAGACTACTGTGGTAGGGTCTCAGTCTGACCCTCTAGGGGGGTCTGGAGGCATGCTCCTCTGGAACAAAAGTTTGTACATTTTTAAGTCAAATGCATTATTCTGGTACACTGAGAGAGCAAAATTGAGAGGTTATGTCTAGAATTTTCTTGTTTGTGCTTTAGTAATTTAACTAGTGGTTGAACTGGTGATGACACAGCAAAAAGGCCACAGCCACAAAGCACAGGACTAACTAGAAAAAAAGACCATTCCCACATTTCAGCTGTGAAACAAAGAAAGCAGTTCTAGCTAGCTAAAGAAGATCTCTCATTAAGTATTTACTTTTTTAAAGTGAATCAACTAACTGGGGATTTCCACCAGGTCCGTCAGCGGCGCGGAACGGCTGTGCTACGGTTTAGCGTCCTCTGCCCAGCGTCAACTCACACTGGGAGTATTACAGCAGCGGACCGGAGCTCTGGGAGAGAAATCTGCCTTTTAAAATGAAGTTGCACTGTTAATACAGTAATTACAGCAGCCCAATCAAATCCAAACAAGTGCCTTTAGTCTACAGTAATTACTGTAGTAGCAGCACAACTAAATGGCCCGATTCTGTTAACTTGCTCAATTTTGGTTGATTTGGTAATTTTCTTAGAATTTTGTGCTTATCTCATGTGTCAGTAGGCTACGTAGCTAGATGGTGCTACGGATTGATGGTGCTGTGGATTGATAGCGCTGCGCTGTGGAGAGCCGCTGCTGGGACGTTATGCTGAGACGCTGCTGGGACGTTATGCTGAGACGCTACTGAGACGCTCCCGGTGGAAACACTCTCATTGATTATAGTGGTACCTATCAGCTCTGGTGACCGCGGGGCAGCTGTAACGTGCCGCTGACGGACCCGGTGGAAAATGGGCTTAAAGCAGCATAAAGCTGCTGCTGTGTTAAAAAACACTCAGGAGTTCCACATTCAGAGGTTTGAGGCTGAGCTGCAGGGTTGAGTGGAGAAGTTTATTAGTGCTGTTGAACATAACCGTTGTGAAACTATCAGAAAATAACGTTTTATTGATTTTATTTCTTACTGTCAGCGCTCCCTCTCTTCATTCACTCTCTACCTCGCTCGACCACAGCTGACACAGCAGCGTCCTGTAGCCGCTTACTGACGGAGCAACTCTGTCCTCCTAGTCCGTGTCTGGACCTTTATACAGAACAGAGAGGAAGAATATAGTAGTAGTATTCCTGCATTGAACTGACTCTCTGAGAGCAGATGAGACCTAACGTTAGCTGCTCCTCTGCTCTGTCTCAGCAGGGCGGAGCAGCAGAGTCAGAGATTATGGAAAGTTGTCACAACTTCATTCAGTAATTCAACAATATAATCCGTATTGTCCTTTATTTGGTTTATATGTTGATATATATCTTAAAAAGTCAATATACCGCTGAGCCCTGAACCAATGTAACGTTTTGGAGAGTGTACAGATGCACTGAGCTCACTGTGAGACTGTGGCAGCACGGATTAGACTATGGCAGTCTGCTACAGTCTATATCATTAATGGGAAA